>NC_135892.1:15641951-16331466 GCF_964194155.1 Cetorhinus maximus
TTGTTCAACACTGTTGATTTTACAACAAAATTGTGAACATGAATTGTTCGTTTCTTGATTATTTATGGCCCACCATACAATTTCGAAACCCAGATGTGGCCCTTAGGCTGAAATGTTTGTTCACCCTCCTTTAGATCACAAGGTTGAGTCCCATGACTGAGACACTAAAATCTGCCCATCCTGTTTCCTGCACCGTCTGAATGTGATGAGCTATATTAGCTGTTACTAGTTGGGAGGACAATATGACTAAAGCTGTTGCTGGCAGCTCTTCTACTGCTGCAAGCGCATCTGTCAACCTAACAGACTCTGATGGAGAAGAGTGGGAACAAGGCTTTGTGGAGGTGAACAGCCATCTGGGAAGGAAAATGAGATTAGAAACCCATTGAAATTATGATTTTGATAAAGAATGGCACAGTTACCATTTTAATTTATGTCTGGTCTTAATGGTTTCTGTAACAACTGCTTCAGAAGTAAAAGAATGAAAGTTCTATTGTGTTACTGCACAAATTTATTTATATCCTAACTTATTTTACTATAAATCCACAAAGACCTTCTTGAACAAATTTTTAAAAATTCATAGCTACTTCAAATTAATTTTCATAAAATCACCCAAGCATTTGGAGTTGCTATCGAGATTTTATCTACCTGAGTTGATGGGCAGAGGTTCAGGGAGGCATGGTGATAAACTTCTCTGTGGACAACTTGGACAATATCTGTTTTTATTTGCTACAAATTCATTAATTCAGCTTAAACTTTATCAGAGTTCAATCGCGGTGCAAGCTATCTGAAACTGTGAAATGGAAAGAAAGTAATTTTTAACAAGGTGAGCTGTTGGCACTGACAAATAGAATGTGATGCAAAAGGAATGAGATGTCGGTATGCAGCGGTATATTAATTGGCGCTTGCTGTATGTTCAGCTGCTGGATTTAATGCTTGCTGACTAGAGGAATGCTGTTGGTGTTCTAAATTATGCTGCTAAGCTTTCCAGCTGCTCTGAGAGAAATCATGTCGGTGGAGTTCTGGACCAGTGGGCGGGGTCCTGCCTGGTGATTGGGGTCCTGGGCAGTGGTTTATTTATTAGACCTAAGTTCTGAATTGTCTTAGCACTCAGTACTGACTCCTCAGTTTTAGATTACTCACTTCAATTTGAAATTTGTTGCAAACATAACCATTAGAAAATTATTTATCAATTAGACCGCACCTGGAGTACTGTGTGCAGTTTTGGTTCCCTTACCGTAGGAAGGATATTACTGCCAATATGCAATGAAGGTTCACCAGACTTGTTCCTGGGATGACAGGACTGTCCAGTGAAGAGAGATTTGGGAAATGGGGCCTGTGTTCTCTAGATTTTTGAAGAATGAGAGGTGATCTCATTGAAACCTACAAAATACTTCAAGGGATAGACAGGGTAGATGCAGGTTAGATGTTTCCCCTGGTTGGGAATCTAGAACCAGGGGACAAAATTTCAAAATAAATAGTATTTTGGTAGAACTTGAGTATTATTGAGAAAAGACATTTTGTCCAAGCTTTTTGTCTTGTACTCATCAGGACAATCGCAAGAATACCAATGTCAGGGGAAGCAACAACTTTATACCGTATGAGAAGAGAGTGTTGAAGGCTGGCAAGTGGGGTCTGATTGGTAGAGGCGTTGCCATGGAGAATGCACCAATTAATGGTGCTCTGACCTGCTCATGTAGCCGCAGTATTTATATATTTTATTGTTCCTTCATGGGATATGGGCGTTGCTGGCTAGGCCAACATTTATTGCCCATCCTCAATTGTCCTTGAGAAGTGAGTGGCTTGCTCAGCCATTTCAGAGGGCATTTAAGAGGCAACCACACTACTGTGGGTTTGGAATCACATGTAGACCAGACCAGGCAAGGACGGCAGATTTCCTTCCCTAAAGGGTGTTAGTGAACCAGATGTGTTTTTACAACAATTGATAATGGTTTCATGGTCATATTAGAATTTTTAATTCCAAATTTTTTTATTGAATTCAAATTCCACCATCTGCTGTGGCAGGGTTCAAACCCAGGTCCCCAGAGCATTACCCTGGGTATCTGGAGTACTCGCCCAGTGACAATATCACTATGCCACCACCTCCCTAATTTATATGGCTAGGCCAGTTCAGTTTCTGGTCACTGGTAACCACCAGGATGTTGATAGTGGGCAATTCAGCGATGTTAATGCCATTGAATGTCATGGGGCGCTTGTTAGATTCTCTCTTGTTGGAGATGTCTGACACTTATGTGGCATGGATATTACTTGCCACTTGCCCGCCCAAGCTTGGATATTGTTGCTTTTGGACATGGACTGCTTCAGTATGAGGAGCCGCGAATGGTACTGAACATTGTGCAATCATCAGTGAACATCCCCACTTCTGACCCCCATGCTGGAAGGAAGGTCATTGATAAAGCAGCTGAAGATGGTTGGGCCTAGGACACTACCCTGAGAAACTCCTGCAGTGATGCCCTGGAACTGAGATGATTGACCTCCTACGACCACAACTATCTTTTTTCGTGCTAGGTATGACTTCCACTAGCAGACAGTTTTCCCCTGATTTCCATTGACTCCAGTTTTGCTAGAGCTCATTGATGCCACACTCTGTCAAATGCTGCCTTGATGTCAAGGGCAGTCACTCTCACCTCACCTCTATGGGTAAATAATTATTAAAATTTATGGGGAGGATTTTTTAATAAAAATTAAAAGATTGAATTTGCGATGGGCTGGCAAGGTTTATTGTGAATGTTTTGCTTTGTCATGTTTTGTTGTGTGTTTTGGGGTGTGTTTTATCCTCCTTGCGTTCCCTTTGATGACAATTAAAGAGTCAAGTGTTTACAAGAATACTTTTCAATGATTGGAACTGTGACCCTTTGTAAATGATCCTACAGGTGGCAAAATGTATGTCGGGCATGAAGTCATCTCTGACTAAAGAAGTGAAGCCTGTGAGATTGGTTTTGATGTTCTTAAACTATTAACTCTTTCACTAGCACAAGTCAGTCTTAAATGCGCTCATTCTAGCCTCAGCCGTGACTTATGTCTTTAACTTTTGCTTTAACTTGCATTTTTGCAACTAGTGCATTCCTTAACTGAAATGCATGCAAATAAAGTGAGCTGAGAAGGAACTAAAGTGAAAAGGAACAACAAATGCTGGAAATCCAACAAAAACAGCATTAACTGTACTGTAATTGTATGGTCATCTAAAACTTTCCCTTGCTTTCTTTATTTCTCAAACTCCAGTCAGTAAATAGTTTGGCATTGAAGCATGTATTTTCTCACCTCTACATTTACGAATCAGATGGAAACTTTAACATTTTTTATGAAGATGTTGTGACACTGGAGGCTGCTTCTATTCTGATAGTTATAATAGTGACAAGAATAAGGCAATCCATCAAATGCATTCATCTGCATCCCAGCCTAGAATCTCATCCCTACAATCCATTCCAAATCAAATTTGGAAGAAATAACATAAATGAAGAGCATCAGCACAATAACTGGAATAAAAGCTTTTCTGTTTTACTGTTTTGAGCATCTCAGTTTTTGACCAGTTGAACATCATTATGACAGACTCACCCCAACTGCGCTTATTTTCTCTCTCTTTTTCTCTCTCTCTCTCTCTCTCTCTCTCTCTCTCACTCTCACTCACTCACTCACTCACTCACTCACTCACTCACTCACTCACTCACTCACTCACTCACTCACTCACTCACTCACTCACTCACTCACTCACTCACTCACCTCACACTCTCACTCACTCTCTCACACTCTCACACTCTCACACTCTCACACTCTCACACTCTCACACTCACTCACACTCTCACACTCACTCACACTCACTCACACTCTCACACACACACGCGCACACACACACATATATAAAATGTAGAGGAGTTCTAGGAGTTGAATGACAGTCCAAATCAATTGGGTGGAAAAAGATTCTGACTATTATTGTTTACTATTGTCTCTTTTAAAGTGTTTGAAGTTTGCATAGTGAGATCAAGGGAAACTGACTGGGAGGAATTACTGAATCAAGTCTTGAATGAGCTGAATTAATGGCCAAATATCTGGGTTCTGGACTGTTGGAGACTGAATGTATGACCAAAGATGTGCGCCAGGACTCTGCAGAAGTCCTGATACGCAGAACTGTGTGAGAATTGCCTGGAAAGTTTAAATTTTCAATGGACAATTCCTCTGCTTCCCAGGACCTTGCGCAAATCGTTCAGAGCCTGAGACCGAACCATAGACTTTGGATGGTTCCGCAGTACTTAACTGGAAATGTTACAGATAAAACCTGGTTTAACACATGGGTAACTCCACCTACCCCCTGACCACCTGACTACACCGTTGATCCGACCTTACTACCACCTGATTAACCCTATGCCCCACGACCAGACCCAGCCCTGATCTAACTACCTCCAACTGCCTGACTGGCCTCCGACCAGACCCAACTAGCCCCCTGACCTGACCTAACCTAACTACTCCTGACCCCTTGACTAGTTCCAAACTGACCTAACTACCCCCGACCCACTGACTGCCCCCGACCCGACTACCCCACCACCGACCAGACCTGACTAATCCACCTGACTTGACCAGCCTCAACAACCTCCTGACCACATGACTACCCGTCTGACCTGCCCCTTCAATTTCCCACCCACTCAACCACCTTGCCACATCCCACCTATCCACTCATCCATTCACTAACCCACACTCATTAATTAAAAGAGTTGACCTTTAAATACTTGCCAGAATACGGCAGCTTGTGCTGTAAAAAGGGGGCGTGCCTTCTGCGCTGATCCTCTTCGCAGGTCTCTGCGTAGATTCCTGCGCTGAGGCAGTTCTTCTGGATGCTGCTTTGGAAATTTGCCCTTTTTAGATGTAACTAGGTAAGTGTGCAGTTCTCTGCCTGATCAGCGCAGACGCAGTGGTTCTGATGCTGATTGGAAGATTTGGGCCTATATTAACATGCAGCTATGACCTTAAGGTGTTTCAATTATCTTGCCATTTAACCTCTCTGGTTTGAGATTTTTCATTTTGTCAGTCCATGTAATTCCTCCATACTAATCCCCCAGTATATCAAAGGCACTTGCTGATTTTTCATTTAACATCCTCCATGTAATGCCCATGCTTATTGGTGTCACGTACAGATGGAAAATTTCAGTTACGCCTGTGAAATAGGAAACTAAATTTGGGTGATGCTATTAGTCTGAGGCAAACCATTTTGGCAGCTGGCCTTAGCTCAACAGTTACATTTTTCTCACCAGGTGCTCCATCATCACTACTAAACATTCACACAAATGTATATTTGATACATGATGCTGTGTTAGCCTGTAATAACTGACTAGACAAATCCATTAAAGGAATGTATTCTGTCAAATAGAAAACCCACACGCTGTCTGCAGAGTCTTCGTTATCAGCATTGAATCTCATACATCTTTTTATTATAAACCCTAGAGATAATTGTCTTGAAAATATTTAATCAAGTCTTTATAGGACTGTACATGTCAAATCAGATAAGAGCCTGAGCCTATCCACTGTATGCACCCTCTAAACCAAGATGTTAGAACTTCTTATCAGCTAACTAGAACTGCATATTTTTCCTATGATTATTTTTTTTCTGTCTCTGTTGTCTTTGTGCATGCACTGCTCAAATGCTTTGGTTGCTCAGGAATGTCACATTGCCAGTCCCTTGAGATTGATGACATGCTTATTGATCCTGAAGTGGGAAACCTAGCAGTCACTTGGAATCAGGAATAATTGGAAAACTTTGTTAGATGCAGTGCTGGCTCCTAGTATACAAAGAACGAGTTTAAGACTTCAATTTACATTTAATAAAAATGGTATCCACCACACAACCCAGGGTCAAATCCTACCTGCCAACAAAAACAGAACTGAGTGACTGAGGATCTCTCCTTGCAGCAAAGGAGATTGAGGGGAGATTTGATAGAGGTACACAAGATTAAGAGAGATTTTGATAAGGTAGATGAAAAAAACTTCCCATTAGCTGATTGTACGAGGACTAGGCACAGAAAGTTAGGAATGTGATGGAATACTCCCCACTTGCCCGGATGCGTGCAGCTCCTACAACACTGAAAAAGCTTGACACCGTCCAGGACAAAGCAGCCTGCTTGATTGGCACCACATCCACAAACATTTACTCCCTCCACCACCGATGCACAGTAGTAGCAGTGTGTACCATCTACAAGATGCACTGCAGGAATTCACCAAGGCTTTTTAGACAGCACCTTCCAAACCCACGACCACTATCACCTAGAAGGACAAGGGCAGTAGATAGATGGGAACATCACCACTTGCAAGTTCCCCTCCAAGTCACTCACCATCCTGACATGGAAATATATCGCCGTTCCTTCACTGTCGCTGGGTCAAAATCCTGGAACTCCCTAACAGCACTGTGGGTGTACCTACACCACATGGACTGCAACGGTTCAAGAAGGCAGCTCACCACCACCTTCTCAAGGGCAATTAGGAATGGGCAATAAATGCTGGCGCAGCCAGTGAAGCCCACATCCCGTGAATTAATAAGAAAAAGATTTAAGGATTGGGCAGGACATGCAGCAGGGTGTGAGGAAGAACTGTTTTATGCAGCGCGTGGCAATGACCTGGAACTCGCTGCCTATGATGGTGGAGGTGATCAATGTTTTCAAAAGGAAATTAGATGAGCTTTTGGGGG
Organism: Cetorhinus maximus; assembly: GCF_964194155.1. Taxonomy (NCBI): domain Eukaryota; kingdom Metazoa; phylum Chordata; class Chondrichthyes; order Lamniformes; family Cetorhinidae; genus Cetorhinus; species Cetorhinus maximus. The sequence goes on from NC_135892.1 coordinate 15,648,640, forward strand.
AAGTAAACTTGCAGGACTGTGGAGATAGAGCAGGGAAATGAGATTGATTAGATTGCTCTACAGGGAGCCAGCATGGATTTGATGGTGCAAATAGCCTCCTTGTGTACCTTAGTATCACTATGACTCTGACTACATGAAGATATTTACATCTATTAGTAGGGGATTTGGTCTTGTGATAGTCTTCTGTGCCAAATTTATTTTCTATTCGTTCATGGGGTGTGGGTAGGCCTGCACTTTTTGCCTATCCTTAATTGCCCTTGTTCAGAGGACATTTAAAAGTCAACCACATTGCTGTGGATCTGGAATCGCATGTCAGCCAGACCAGGTAAGGACGGCAGATTCCCTTCCCTAAAGGAAGGGAATCAGATGGATTTTTACAACAATTGGCAATGGTTTCGTGGTCGTCATCAGATTTTTAATTCCAGATTTTAATTGAATTCAAATTTCACCATCTGCCGTGGTGGAATTTGAATCCAGGTCCCCAGAGCATTACCCTGGGTCTCTGGAATACTAGTACAATGACAATACCTTTTGCCACTGTCTCCCCTGGTGGATATGTTCCTTTTCCATACCCAATTGGCTCTCACTTCACAAGTTGCTCATTGAGAAGGCATCCTGATAGATGACATTGTTCATTCAGGATAGTTTTTTGCATTGTTGAAGTTAGATGGCGGTCCTTGTCCACCAAGCTCAATTGACAAAATCCTCTATGGGACAAAATAGATCTTCCCAAATTGAAATGGCCCATTGGTTCTCGGACTCATGCCAACTCGCTCATGTGGGCATAAGGTGAAAACTTTGGAAAATGGCTTCGGGTATAAATCATTTGTCCATTTCAAAAAGACAGACATAAATAAAGACTGTGTGCACATATTTTATGGTGGCATCAAAGCACCCTCTTAAATTAAAATCTCATTGTCAACAGTGCTGCAAATTTAACAATACAGTGTATCTTTGTATTGATTACTGGCCCTTGGCACCACTTGATGTTGGGATCCTGAACCAATCCCAATACAACACCCCAACGTCAGCAACAACAATTTGCATTTTTATAGCACCTGTAATGTGGTAAAACAGGCCACTCAAAGGAGTGTTATCAAAACAGCTTTGACACACTGCCACAAGAGGTATTTGGACAAGAAGCTTGGTCAAAGAGAGAGATTTTAAGGAATGCCTTAAAGGAGGAGAGAGATTTAAGGAGGATATCCCAGACCTTCGGGCTTACGTAACTGAAGTCACAGCTGCCAAACGTGCAGCGATGGAAATCGGCAATGCGCAAAACACTAGAGTTGGAAGAGCACTGAGGCCTTGGAGGGTCTAGGGCTGGAAGAGGTTACAGAGATAGAGAGGTACAAGGCTGCGTTTGCTGTCAGTGCTGCGCATGCGCAGTTGTATAGGCTGCCACCATCTTTATAGGGGGCAATGTGCAGCAGGACCTGTCAGACAGGGCTGGAAAGAGAAGGTGGCAAATGGGACCACTCCATTCGCCCATCCTCACCCCTAACCCCCAATTAAAATTACACATCACGTTGGTGTCTTTTTAGAAATTTATTAGAAGATGAAATGTCAAAGAAATGGCTGGGGAGAGAGAGAAAGCAGAAGAGACTGAGACAGAAATGGCTGCACTCCAAGTGCCCGCCCGCAACAGGGCTCAGGAAGCATGGAATTGCTTGAAATTTCAGACCAGCCATTTAGTTAGTTCAGAGGGATGGTCCATCTGGTTGTATTTTTTTTGTGTGGTATTAATCACTTTGGGGATCCATGGACAGTGAAATGAGGTTCATTATTATAAGTTTGAAGACTGCCGGAAAGAAGCTGTTACCATTTGAGGGTGGATTTGTGTGTCCTGCAAATGCATCATTGGATTCTGTGCATGCACTGACAAGTGTGCATGGGCAGACAGGTATTGGTGGCCTTCTTGCGTTGGCAAGACATACAGTGGAGGTACAAACCCATGAAGAAACTTATAAATGCAGAACAGAATTTTAAAATTGAGACACTGCCGGACAGCTGAGGGCAATGTTACAGCGGTCTTGGTGCAGGAAGAGATGTAGTTTGTAACTCAGCTCAGGGTAAAATAAACAACCAAGGTTATGAACAGTCTGGCTCAACCTTGGTCAGTGGCCTGGAAGACACATGAAGTCCAGCATGATTATTGCAGCAAGGCTTACTTTTTCCCTTGAAAATGCCTGAAAATTCTTGGGACTACTGTGATTAGATATTCTGTCTATGTGGCATGAACAGCATTGTGAGCAGTTTCACTACCTGTCACAATGGTCAACAGGCTGATAACCTACAATGTAGATGATGCAATAATGTTTTGGCTGTAGAACTCCTTACCTGCAGACTGTATCCACACTTTACTATTGTTTCACTGTGGAAGGTGGTGGGGCGTGAAAAACTAGCTATTGTGATAATCAGGGTTATTCCATATGCACTAAATGTTGGTGTTGCAAAGTATATGGTATGCTGCAAGGCATGACTGCTTGGACTCAAGTTTCAGGGAAGACTTGTACTTCAATCAATTTTTCCTTAAAGTAGGCTTTAATTCTTTTCTAGGATTCATGCTGTTCCTTTAAGTGGATTGCTCAAGTAGTGTTTTAGTGGTATAGACAGGGTGCATATCATCCATCACCTTCTGCAGCTCCTTTTAAAACCTTTGTCTATATCGTCAATGGAGCGGCGCATAAATTGACGGTATTTTTTTCTTCTTGAGCTGAGACAGGGAACGTTTTTCTGTCCGTTGCCAAGATGGTTTTTAGTGCCCATGAAATGGAGAATTTTGACAATTGCTTGGGAAAGATAACCCTGAGTAGGAATTATTCTGATCCATTTCACCTCTCCAGTTGACTTCAGATCGAGGGAACAGGCACGAGATTAGTAGCATTGTTAATAATGCCACATTCAGTCTGGCTGTGTTGAAGAGATTGAGTGTTATGTATGTAGCAAGCTTATATGATAAATAAATAAGCTAACGGCCTAACCTCTTAACTGGATGCAGATACTGACAGTGCATGACAATATTATTTCTGGACAGCTGGCAACCATTGGTGTGTGCTTTTTTTTGCTCTCGAGTACTGACTTTTAAAATTGAGACTGAAACACATGATTTAATGGAGTCTTTCAGCAAGTTTAGTGCTCAGAATCAATAATGAGTGTTACTGAGATCATGAAAAAAATCATTTTACAGGCATTAAAGGTGCAGGTTGTTGTGCTGTTACAGCTACCAGTTGTCACACTGACATAACTAGTAGTAGTAGTGTTAGAGGTTCCTGTAATTTATACCTTGCAATTGCAAGTATTTCCCTTTTAGAAACTACAAAATAAATTGACACTATGACCTAATTTTACAACAATCAACTTTGACTTCCATCAGTTCAAATGTTCTGCATCCCGATTCCTGATATTTCAGACCCGAAGAGTTGTTGCATTTTTGGACTTTGTACAATTCAGCCTTGTTGAGTTTTATTTGAATTGAATCATTTTGGAAATGTTGCCTTTTGTGTTTAATATGATATGGATCTGAAATTCCTAGAAAGACTAAGTAGCTGATAACCACGCAACAATGCAGAAACCGGAGCATTTCGAATAAAAATCTTGTATAAATACAAATTGCAAAGTCAATAGATTGTAGCAAATTCAACATTAAGCTTTACATATTATATGTGGACTGATTCTCGGGTACTGCAGTGCAATACATCGTGAACTTGCAAACTTTCAAACATCCCTAATAGCAAACAACAAGAATGGAATCCCTTGATGCCAATCATGTGGATAGTCTTGACCAAATGCTCTAACCATAGTCTTTAAAGCCTGATGCCACATTTCTAGGGCACCTTGTGATTCAGGGTGATAGACTGACAACCCAAATTACTTTATTCCTAGGCTGTTCATTACTTCTTTAAACAGCTGTGACATGAAATGTGACCCCTGATCTGACTTTACTTCTTTTGGTAATCCATATCTTGTAAAGAATTTGGTTAATCCCTTTATAATCACCTTTGTTGTAATTTTCTTAAAAGGTATTGCTTCTGGAAATCTCATGGACACATCCATGATGGTTAGTAAGTACTGATTCCCACTTAGTCTTAGGGAGGGGTCTACATAATCAATCAGGATCCTGTTAAAAAGGTTCCTCAAACTCTGGATTTGGATTTAAAGGCGCAGGTTTAATTACTGCTTGAGGCTTTCCTATCACCTGACAGATGTGACATGTTTGACAGAATTTGACCACATCTTTATGTAGTCCAAGCCAATAGAAATGTTTTTGTATCCTAGCTTGAGTTTTCCTAATTCCCAAATGTCCAGCCATTGGAATTTCATGAGCCACTCTTAAAATTTCATTCTAGTACCCAGATGGTATCACTTGGTGCACTGTCGCCCACTTTTCATCTGCCGGAACATGAGGCGATCTCCATTTCCTCATTAACACATTGTTCTTAATGTAATAACACTCTGGAATGTATTCTGCTTTTGTTTCAGAATAAGCTATCTGGGCCAGAATCTTCTGCTCGGGGTGCGGGGGTGGGTCCTACTCGCTGACACGTAAAATGATGCACGGTGACGGGCGTGCATTCTGACGTCACCGCGCGTCATTCAGATCTTCAGCTCAGCGGGCGAGCATCGGAGTCGGCTGCGCACCTGCCGAACTGTCAAAGGCCTATTAAGGCCATTTAAATATCAATTAAACTGATTAACGGAGCTGTCTGTCCAACCTTAAGATTGGCGGGCAGGCGAAGCGTCCAGGCGGCCTTCGCATTTATCATGAAACCTCATCCATGGGCAGGATGAGGTTTCATTAAGGTTTTTAAAGTTTAATAACATTTTTTAATAAAAGTCATAGACATGTCCCAGCTCATGTGACACTGTCACATGAAGGGTCATGTCTGAAAATGTTTTATTTTCTTTAGTTTGAATTTTGAAAATTTTAAATAATCTCCCTGAGGCAGCTCTGTGCCTCCATGATTTCTGTGCTCTTTCGCGCATATGTGCAGAAGAGCGCAGGCCCCTACTCAGCCTACTCCCCTTGCCCGCACAGGGAGCGCACAGTGTTTCCGGATGTGCATCATGCTGGATGGGCCTTAATTGGCCCGCCCACATAAAATGGCAGCGCGCAGCCGATCGCGGGTGGCGATCGGCTGCGCACCCGCCCACAACCGCTCCCGCCCAACCCCACTCCTGATGGGGAGAAAATTCTCCCCCTGGTATAATTGTTTCAAGTCTGGATTCTGCTGCTGTAATTCCACTAATTTCAATGAACTAAACGCCTCTCCTCTCTAACCTTCTCCTCCTGAGTAATCTTTTCAAAGATTGATCCAGCCAACTGAATTTCAGCATCCTCCCCCTATCTTTTAGATTCTTCCTCTTCCTGCTTAAACTTGTGCACCTGTGATCTCTTCACCGCACAATCTGGAAACAATCCAGGATGCTCTTTCTGTAAAACCTTTTGATTGTGTCTCAACAGGCTGCTCTACTACAGTAGGCATAGTCAATATCTGTGATCCAGCTATATCATTGCCCAGAATAAACTGAACCCCTGCAATGGGTAATTTCTCTACTACCCCAACAATCATCTCCTGATTTCAAATCACTTTTTAAAAATTTACTTTACATAATGAAATAGATTTGACTCCTCCATGAATTCCCCTGATCAAAGCTCTAACCTGCAATAACCATTCTGGACAACAGATGGCACTAATCCATAACATTAAGGACTGGGTAGCACCCGTGTCCCTTACAATTTTGACATCCTTTCCTCTCTTCCCTGTGAACATGGATATATTTTCCCTTTGCATATAAAATCTTTAAACATCTCTATAACCTGCCCTTCGGAACTCCCTTGGACGGGTTGTGAACACATTCCCACTTCTCCAGCTACCACTGATTCTTTCTGCTCCATCTGTCCAAAAACCACTGGTTTGCCTTGCCCCTGGATCTCAGAGTCCACAGTACTCTTACAGAACTCTTCTGAGTTCCTATCACTGCAATCGGTCTCCCAACTAACCCCCCCAACAGTTTGACCTTGTATGTCCAACCTTATTACAATGGTAACATATCAGTTTCCTTCCTTCAACTCTACTTTCCACCTTTTCATCTTTAATAGACTGGCGTCCTTCAGCTTGATCCTTATTACGAATACTTTGCACCATCACTGGGTTTTCTATGCTGATATCCATGTGACCCTTTTCCTAACTCAACTGTTAATGTGAAATATCATACGTATCGGCTAAAACAGCAGCTTCCCTGATCTTTTTGCTTTGTCTTTCATCTAAATATGTCTTGATGTTTACTGGAATGCTATTTCTAAATTCTTCCAAATTCAAAAGACTTGTTTAATTTTAATGTCCTGAACCATTGATCATAGATTATTTCTTTTTCACTTGAAAACTACAAAAGTCTGATGAGGTCTCGTCCTTACAGTCCTAAACTTCAACTGATAAGCTTCAGGGACAAGTTCATAAGCACTTAATATTGCCTTCTTTACTATCTTGTAATCTGCAGACTCTTTCTCTGATAAGCTAGCATATACATTTATTGCTCTACCTGTCAAAACACTCTGTAACATTATAGTCCAAGCATCTCTTAGCCAATTCAATTTCATAGCTATCTTTTCAAATGAGGTGAAATACCTTTCAACTCCATCCTCTGTAAAGTTAGGCACTACCCAAAGATTTTTAGTTAAACCAAATTTCACAAAGGAATCAAAGTCACCATCTGAATCACCATCTTAACTTTCTTCCTTCATTCTAAGTTTCATTTTGGACAATTCATACTATCTGGTTTCTTTCTCTCCCTGAAGCTTTCTCTCCCTGAAGCTTTCTCTCCCTTTCCTTAATTGTTAACTTCTCTCTCTCAAATTGTAACCTTTTATTTTCCTGTTCCTCTTTTTCCCATTGAAGCTTTTTTATTTCTATTTCTTTTAGTCTGACCTTTTCTTTTTCAAGTTTTTTTATTTCCCTTTCTTTTTCTCTTTCTTACAATTCAAGCTTTTGCCTTTTTCTATCTCTTTCTATATCAAGCTGCTTCATTTGCAACTGAGATCTTACTACCTCCAGTTGTGACACACTAGTTCCAGGTGTCCCTTCCTCTAACTTTAAATGCTGGGTGAGTACTTTAACCATATCAACCTGACGAAATTTTGCTTTTATCTCTACCTGCACTTCACCTGCTAACTCTCTCAACTGAGTTTGCCAGTTCAGTCAAATACTCCACAGTTACATTTTGTACTCTCAGAAAAGTCTTGGCAATTGCCAAAGCTATTTTTCAGTCCAACCACTTTAAAATCCCTCAACACAAAACCCATGAGTTCAGTGCTTTTCTTGTACTCGTATCCCTTGGATTCCCAAACTCCAACCCCAGTCAAGGACTTTTAATAATCCCGCAAAGAGCCCCCAAATTTGTTATGACCATAGCAGATGTTAATTGCTGCACAAACCAAATCCCAGAGGGAAACTTGACTTACGGGCCATACCCTTTTTTTGTATTCTGAAAATGAAAAGAAAACGTACTGATCTCAGCAGCAAGAAGTCCAGCAACACTTTTGTGATTTTAAACATTAAAAGTAAAAGTTTCATTAACGAGAATAAAAGAGGATTTAAGCACACAAGATTACAGTTGCAGTTAAAATTAGTCTTACAATATATTCCCCCAAAGGGCTTTCTGTTTGGTCAGACCCACAAGTAAACACCTTCCATGTAACACTCCCTTCTTGATGTTTAACTATAAAAATCCAGTAATATTACCCAAGGCAAAAAGCTGTAGCTTTAACAAAGGTATAACACATGACCTTTTAAACTCTCTCCCACTCTGCTGTGAAAATCCCAAACTTCAGAACACTTTTTTGCAGCCCAAAGAGTTTTGTGGCTTGATTGGATGGCTGATTCAAACTGCATCTTCTCCCAGCCTAGTGCTATTTCCAGGAGATTTTCCTCACACAGCCAATAGCTCACAGCTACAGCTAACAGCTGCCAGCTCACTTAAGCTTTCCACAGTAATTCTAAAATACCTATTTTCATCTCAGGTTCCATTGTTCTTGCACCTCTTTGAAACTCAAATCTTTTCAAACATAAAATCTTTCATGTTTCTATTTTGTCTCTGCTTTCGGGTCAATAAATTTTTAAATACCCTCTCCTGTTTACCTATGGAACTCCTGCAAGCATGTTCCTTTCCACCTCTGACTTGTTTGATATTCAAACAAACTCTCAGCTTATCTAAAAATGCGAATTTTAGATCCAATGTATTCCCTTGTACCTCAAACCTAACGCCTCTATGCTTTTGTTTTAATCCCCCCCAGACATTCTGTTTTCTAGTAACCTTTCCCTAGCTTAATTAAAGAATTCTCTCTCTCTCTCTCTCTCTCTCACACGCACACACATTCACACTTCACTCACACTTCAGACACACTTCACACACATTTCACACACACTTCACACACACTACACACACACTTCACACACACACTTCACACATACACACTACGCACGCTTCACATGCTTCACATGCTTCACACGCTACACACGCTTCACACGCTTCACTCACACGCTTCACACACACACTTCACTCACACACACTTCACTCACACACACGACACACGCTTCACACAGACACTTCACTCACAGACACTTCACTCACAGACACTTCACTCACAGACACTTCACTCAGACACTTCACTTACAGACACACACTTCACTCATACACACACACTTACAACACACTTCACACACACACTTCACACACACACACATTTCACACACACGCACACTTCACACACACACACACTCACACACACACTTCACACACACACACATACACACTTCACACACACACACTTCATGGGGTATAATTTTGGAAGATTTATCTTAAATAGTTTGTTTACAGTTTTTCTCGAAGTCTGAATGCACAGTTGCAGGTCCTGGCCTCTCTGTGACATAGGTGTAGATCATGTGGTACTGCCTATCTACAGTGTCTTGTCAGATTTTCATGTGTATACTCAGTTTTTGATTTCCCAGGACCTACCAAGATACTATAATAACTGTGTGTGTACTGTTTGAAGATGAAGGTCTCCTGAGGTTGTTAATTTACCCTAACCTGTCATTGGTATGGTGGCTCTCACTCATCAGAATGCAGTTTTACCTCCAAGTACAGTGTAATTTGTGCTCATTCTCTGTCCGACTGATATTCTTGTTATATCATCTGTTGCTATTATCGCTTTTGTTCAAAAGAATTGATGAATGGGGCTTGAGTGAGGCCTGTGTATGGACATGCCTGATGTAAACCTGCTTGATGGCACGTGGTCTGACTGTGGTGCCTCTGTACCTATTGGTAGATGCTCCTGCTGTATTAATCTTTTTAGTTAATAACTTTTAATGCCTAATCCAATGCTTGGGGTTTTACAAGTGTCCAGTTTGGCATTTTTATGCTTTGAATGTGTATTTCCTGCCAGATTTGTGGCAGTATTAAAAACTGAGTGTTGTCAGTAAAATCTCATAAGCATCAAGGTTTAAGATTACATGTAGGGCAAGTTCAAAGATCAATCTGATTGGACAAAGGGCCACTTGTGCAAGGCAAACTGAGCTGTAAATTGAAGCATTGATCTGACTGACAGTGATGATTTGTCTACACATAGGTTGGGCTACAGCTACTTCAATGTTCAGCTTGGGATCTATCTACTGAAATATTTTAAATGAACTGTCACATTGATACAGTGAAACCAACCAGCTTGGCTGAGTGCAAGCTTAAATATTTACAAAACTCTTTGATTTCTGCCATCTGCTGAATCCTCATTGTTTCGATAGCCAGTCTATGAATTTAGGGATTGTGATCATAAGTGTATCCATCTAACACGAGTGCCTGCGCAAGCATCTACACCACTGGATCTGACATAGCTTTTGTGTTTAAAAAATAAAACTTTATTTCAAATCAAATGCAGTGAAGGGAATCTATACGACTATCATAAAATTAATTTAGATAATCAAGCACACCCTTGCGTAACAAAGTATTAATGGTGCTACAGCAGTGTGTAAGGATCTTTTGAAATTCTACATGCAACCCTCCAGGTACCTGGGCCACTCAACACTAGATTAGGTCTCGTGCTTTATGAACGCTTCTGTTTATGTAGCTAATTTTCAATTGCATGGTGGTATCATATGGATGGCAGATGTCAGCGTTTGCCTTGCAACTAGCTTTTGTGCAATGCAGATAGCTTCAATCAAGTTTTCATTGTCCAAGGGGACAGGATGTAATTGATGTTTGTTGGACAAAGTGTGAGTTGATTTATTTTTATTCAGAGCTGTACTGCTATTACAGCCATGTCCCTGTCTGTCTGGAGACAGTAATAGCTTAGATGAGTTGTATTCACGTGCATGTGTCAAGAATGATAAAAGGTTAACTAGTTTAACACACGGTGTGATTCTGTGCTGAGTGGCTCAAAAGCAATAATATTTACAGTTTTGTGACTGTCATGTTTAGTGAATTCTGCATCCAGTGAAAGCTTGGTAAATCTCAGCATCTCCAACAAAGCCACTTACTTAATTTATACCCATATTCCTGCCTTGTGTTTTTATCCAAATTGCTGTATAATCTATTACTTGCACAATTCGATTAATACTTCAACATGGCACAGGAGAGTTGCTTGAGCAGTCTCTAAGGGCAATTAAATTAAATCCTTTTCTCCATTCACTGCTCATCTGGGGAGTCTTTCTGAGCTATTTTCTGGAAAGGGTCTTTTTAGTTTACGTAATTTGAATTTTGCAGCAATTGAAGGATATCTCTAGACCAGAATTATTTATAGTTTGAACCACCTTGAGTTGGTATCTGTCTATTTCAATATACTTACATGCACAGAACCGATGTGCTTTCTAATGAAATGCTGGCAAGGTAGACTAGGAAATGTAATGATCCATAAAGATTTATTGTTCTCATGAGGAAATAGCTGGAACTTGTAGACAGAGACCTAAGTAATTTGTTCAGGCCTGTGCGCTCTCCATTCAGAGGGTTTGTCATCCGCCTTTCTTGAAAGTACTTTATTCAGCCAGTCTGATTGCAGAATTCTTTGGATGTACAAATGTTTGCATAAAAATAATTAGAAATAATGGGAAGAATCAGTCTGCAATCGGATTTGACATTTGCTTGTAGTTTTGAGTCATCCTGTAGTAAGTATGCTGTCAGATTATTCCAGAGCCTCAGACATGCTAAAGCAATAGACTTTTGGAGACATTATTTCTGTCAGCAATTGTTCTGCTTCAGTGCCACCAAAAACAATCAAATCTGTATTTGTGTTGTTTGGAAATATTTGTAGGCTTCCCATTGCTGTAGGTTTGATTTGAAAGCTATCAGATATAAAAACAAACTATTTTAAACATGCAGCTGTTTAACAGAGTCTACTTCATTGACTAGAATACCTTGTAAAACGTTTAGTTTGTAAATGGACACGGACAGTGATTATGTGAGTAATGTCACAAAATTTGCACTGCTGCAGATGCAGCATCATGAAAGTGCCAACTTGCTACTGTTTAGGCAGAGTTTTATGAGCAGGTTTGTTGTGAAAGACTAATTTAATCATCTAGTCAATAGTATATTCTGGCTGAAATACTAAAACATGGTGACAAGTTTTGAAATGAAGCAGCAGCTTTAAATCCTGCATAGAGAAACAGACAAACCACAAAACACAACAGATTAAAGAGCACAGCGAAAAACATTCTTCTGATTTATTATTTTTTGTACTGTTAACACTTTGAAGCATATGTCATTGAAGATGTGCCTTCCCTAGTAATGTGTCTGATTTATATTCATCTCCCAGTCACCACCTTCCTGGGCAAAAAAGCCAAAATTTAACCAACCTTTTCTCCAAGGGCAGGCCTTTGACATTGGGAATCGGTCTTTTGGGTGTGCTCTGCTCTGCCCTCTAGACTTGGAATTTTCCCTGTATCTCAGTGACCAGAACCGGAGATGGTATTCAAGGTGCAGTATCACCAGTGCAGTTTGATCATGGCTTTCTTTGACTTGTTTTCTGCTGTTTTGGTTATGTAGTTCAACAGTCTTGTTGGCTTTATTGATTGTTGCTCTGCTTTGGTCACGTTAAGTCAAGTAAAACACCAGTTGGAAAGTGAATTTAATTTGATTCCATGTCTGAAATAATTCAGTTTGTTTGAGTAGTGTTTTCCATTCAGATATCTAGAATTTTCTAATGAATTACTTACATGATGCACTATTCCTAAACCAGTTGGGAACATGCACTTTTGCATAGTATTTTGTTCGGACAAGTATAGCGTCATGTACGTAGAAAAATCCAGACAAAAGTCTACGAGATGGGTTCCATTAAAAGAAACTGATCAGGAAAGAGACTTTAAGATGGTGGTTGATTGTGAATTTTTAACAAGGCATGTAAGGTAACTTATGAAAACATATGACATTGAGCAGGAAAAGACCATCTGGTTCAACAATGTTTTTTTTATACTCCTGTCTAGTTTACTGTCGTATCCTATTTTCTTTTCCTTTTTATCAACTTTTTCCCTTTGCATCAACTTTTTAAAATTTGTTCATGGGTACTGGCCTCTCTGACTAGAACAGCATTTATTGCCCATCCCTAATTGCCTTTGAGAAGATGATGGTGAGCTGCCTTCTTGAACCGCTGCAGTCCATGTAGTGTAGGTACATCCACAGTGCTGTTAGCAAGGGAGTTCCAGAATTTTGAGCCAGCGACAGTGAAGGAATGGAGATATATTTCCAAACCAGGATGGTGGTGGTGGTGGTGTTCCCATGCATCTTCTGCCCTTGTCTCTCTAGGTGGTAGAGGCCTTTTGTGGTCCTGTTGCTGGTTTCTAAAACACTGCCAATCCTCATACTTACGATCTTACTGCAAAAACAGTAGCAAGCCTCTTCTTTCAATCTAATACTATCCTTAACTTCCTGTGTGAGCCAGGATGGGTCTTTTTGCTGAGTTTTTGTTTTTCAATGAAATGTATTTTAATTGAACATTTTGAATTGTTTCTTTAAATGTCTCCCGCTGTTCATTTACCACCATATCTTTTAATCTATTCACCCAATTAACCTTAGCCAGTTCTTCCGCCATACCTATGTAATTGGCTTTAAGTTTAAGTTTCTTGTTTGTGATTGAAGTTTGTCATTTTCAATGATGATATATTTCCCAGTGTATCTTTTTTTTAAATTCATTCATGGGATTTGGGCTTCGCTGGCTGGGCCAGCATTTATTGCCTATCCCTAGTTGTCCTTGAGAAGGTGGTGGTGAGCTGCCTTCTTGAACCGCTGCAGTCCATGTGGTGTAGGTACATCCACAGTGCTGTTGGAAAGGGAGTTCCTGGATTTTGACCCAGTGACAGTGAAGGAACGGTGATATATTTCCAAATCAGGATGGTGAGTGACTTGGAGGGGAACTTCCAGGTGTGGTACTCCCATGTGTCTGCTGCCCTTGTCCTTCTAGATGGTAGTAGTCGTGGGTTTGGAAGGTGCTGTTGAAGGAGCCTTGGTGAATTCCTGCAGTGCATCTTGTAGATGGGGCACACTGCTGCTACTGTGCGTCGGTGGTGAAGGGAGTGAATGTTTATGGATGTGGTGCAATCAAGCGGGCTGCTTTGTCCTGGACGGTTTCAAACTTCTTGAGTGTTGTGGGAGCTGCACGCATCCTGGCAAATGGGCAGTATTCTATCACACTCCTGACTTGTGCCTTGTAGTTGGTGGACAGGCTTTGGGGAGTCAGGAGGTGAGTTACTCTTGCACGATTCCTACCCTCTGACCTCTTGTAGCCACAGTAACTATATGGCTAGTTCAGTTTTACTATGACATTACTAATTAACACTGCTTCATTACACAATGCTAGATCTAATATAGCTTTATCCCTAGACATTTCTACAATGTATTGCTCCAAGAAACTGTCACAAAAACATTCAACAAACTAATCTTCTAGATCACTCTCTTGCCAATTTGATTTTCTCAGTCTATATGAAGATTATAGTCCCCCACAATTATTACATTGCTTTTATTACAAGCTCCAATAATTTCTTGTTTAATGCTTTATCCAACAGCATAACTACTGTTAGGAGGCCTATAAAATACTCTCTCCAGTGTTTTCTGACTCTAGCTATTCCTAATTTGTACCCATACTGATTCTACTTCATGTTCTTCTGAGGCCAGACCCTTTCTCACTAATGTCCTTATGTCATCCTTCACTATCAGGGCTACCCCTCCTCCTTTGCCATTCTTTCTCTCTTTCTGAAATATTGTGAACCCTGGAATATTTATTTCCCAACCTTAATCACCCTGTAACCATGTTTCTGCAATGGTGATTAGATCTAAATCATTTACCTCTATTTGTGCCACTAGTTCATCTATCTTATTGCAGCTGTTTATGTGCATTCAGATAAATAACCTTCTGGTCTTATTTTTTTACTTCTATCCCCTGCAATGACCTTATTCGCTGATGTACAATTTTTGTAAAACCCTCCCTTCCTGTCCCATTCTGCTTGCCTTTACCCACATCACTATACTATTCCGATATCTCCACCTTTTTCTTTGGATTTCAACGTCTCCCTTCACCCAAACCCTCCCATCTTTTACCAGCAAGTATTTGTTTTCAAAGTTCAGACAAACCCAAGTGGTGTTTGTGATTATGGAACCACTGCAATTCTTTAAAATGGGAAGTTGACAAGTTTTTTGGAGATAAATGTATGTCCAGTTATAGAGGGAAAGCAGTTTGTTTAATTTAGGAGGTGATGTGCCAATACAACCTCCTGGAGATTATTTGATTGCTGTAACAAGTCAGAGAGGACTTTCTTGGAAATTTTCCTAACTTGGCTTCAGGTGTCTTTTGCTACTCTTAGGAGGTGGCATTACCAGGGAGTTGATGCCTGTGAGGCTATGCTGCACATTAGATTGACAAGCTCAGTGGGGCTGGTGGTCTTTACTGGCCTTTCTTTTCAGAGATTCATATACTGGATGAGAATTTAGTAAATGCTGTACAAAAAAAAAAGAAATATATCAATTCTAGTACTGTGACCTTGTTGACCTGTATAGTTTTGCTCTTCCTGCCACCAAAGATACAATGTGGAGGAGCTAGTTTAAATTGAGTTGTAATACAATCTATCTACCATTCATGTTGGTGGCAGCTGTTTATACAGATCTCTTTTATGCATGCCTCGTTATAGCTATTTTATCTGATTTATCTCTCTCTCTTTACAATTGAATCTACTGTCTTTTAGAAACATGACTCTCAAATAGAATATAATTTCACTTTCTGATCTCGCTTGTTAACGCAGTACATGAGGGAAGGGGTGGCTAATTAGCACCAAGAGAAGGTAAACAATCTGCCAGCAATTGTAACAAGACTTACTGATGTAGAAATCCCAGGAGGTGTAAGTGGATTGAATATTTTGTTTGATATGGCTTCTGCTTCGCATCAGCATGATTTGTCACATTGCTAAGTTCATCTTTTGGGAGTATTATGCTCAAAAATAAGTTTTTTGCTTTATTTAAGAGTCTATCCTTAAAGAGTGATAGGTCAGATAGGAGGTGGAGAAACACTAGGATTCCTGAAGGTAAAGGGAGAGAGAAAATCAATGAACTGTTTATCCTGGACTGTTGTTTTTTTTATTTGTTCATGGGATGTGGCTGTCACTGGCTAGGCCAGCATTAATTGCCCATCTCTAATTGTCCTTGTTCAGAAGGCATTTGAGAGTTAACCACATTGCTGTGGGTCTGGAGTCACATGTAGGCCAGACCAGGTAAGGACAGCAGATTTCCTTCCATAAAGTACATTAGTGAACCAGATGTGTTTTTATGACAATTGGCAATGGTTTCATGGTCGGCATCAGACCCTTAATTCGAATTTCACCATCTGCCGTGGTGGGATTTGAACCCGGGTTCCCAGAGCATTACCCTGGGTCTCTGGAATACTAGTCAGTGACAATACCACTATGCGACTACCTCCTTTGCAGGTTACCGGGCTGCTGGTCCAGTAAAGAAATGATGTACAGTAAAGGAAGAACAAAATTCAGTTTAAAGTCAGCAAAGAAAATTAAAATAATTAATTGGGCTGTAACTTCTGAGCTCCAGGACATCATACTTGGGTGTACCCTAAAGATACGCTGGGGAATCCGCTTGGAAATTTTCTAGTTAAGATTTGCACGGCAATTGCCCAGAGTGCAAACATCCCCTGGGCAATTGCCCTGCACTGGGAACCATCTGCAAATGTGATTTAAATCACAAACTTTGGATGGTTCTGACTGGGTTACATCAATAGTTACCCAGAAAAAGTTAGAAGGATTAAAGCCACTTTTAACTTCTGCGTAACTATTGTACAGGCCCAGGGGACCCCCCTCACACCCCTGACTACTCCCCTGTCATGGGACTCCCCACCTTCCTGACCCCCTAGGGCTCTCTTCTCCACCCCCACTCCCCAACACGACTCCCCCCGTCCCCCCCAGACCTGACTCTCACCACCCCGCTGCGGTGAGGACTTCCCATGCATTGACTCTGATCCCGGTCAACTTGCCGAAGTTTTACTTGCAGACGTCTTTGTATTGCAGATGTGGATGACCTATTGTTCTTGGTCAAATAGCAAATTCGCCATAGAGCATGCCTATGGGGATGTGGCTGTCATCTATTCGGTTCACATGACCCAGCCAACAGTATCGCCGCTGACTCGAGCAAACATGCTGGGGACCCCTGCATACTGGTGTATTTCCATATTCAGCACTCTGTTTTGCCAGGAGATGCCCAAGATTCCCCAGAGGTAGCAGAGATAGAAGCTGTTCGGTTGCTTTTCTCGGCTTGCATAAGTTGACCATGCCTTGTTACTATGAAGGAGGGTGCTGAGAATACAAGCCTGGTACACATGGAGAATTGTATTTTCGGTTAGATTGTTGTTGGTCCACACTTGACCTCTCAACTTTGACATAACAGCTGTGGCTTTGGCAATCCTGGTGCTGATTTCAATATCAAGGGACAGGTTGCTGGTAATTGTTGATCCAAGGCATGTGAAGCTGTTGACAGCCAGACTTCATATACTTCCAAAAGTTAAAATGGCTGCTATCCTAAACTGTCAAATCATGCTTCCATATCGGACTCGAAACGTTAACTGTGTTCCTCTCCGCAGATGCTGCCAGACCTGCTGAGTTTTTCCAGGTATTTTTATTTTTGTTTTGGATTTCCAGCATCTGCAGTTTTTTGCTTTTATCTTCCATATTAGGTATTGAGTTAGTCTGGAGGGCATTGTCCCTTGTCTTTTTAGCTGAAATAATTAACCTTTTAAAGGTCTCAGTCATCAACTTCAATGGTTCCCATTCTCCCAGATTTAGATAGGAAAGAGCTATTCACACCTTTTCGGGAAGTCATGATGAGTTTCTGTTTACCCTTGTGGAAATGCAAATTGAATTTCAAATGTCTTCATATGTCTGGATATGTTTACCTGCAATCCATTTGGAATTTACTGGAAGCTTGACCACATTACAGTGGAAAAGGCCAGGTGATTTTTGGCAGCCATCTTTAAGGCTTCTTGTGTCCATCTTAAAAGCAAGATTAGCTTTTTTATAAAATCTGTAATATCACAATTACCCGTACACGACACTGGATATTGAATTACCTTATCATATATTCAATGCCTAAGTAATCAGCAGGAAGAAGTGGTGTCCATTTATTGTAGTGGTCATATTGTGTGATTTTTGTAAAATTTGCTTTTCTTTAGAACAGGGGTTAAGTTTTAAAAGTACGTGTAACCCATCCGCTATTCATCTAAATTGTTTTCCTTATTACTTTTTCAAAAAGCTCCTTGTTTTAGCTGCCTAAAATAGAGCTTGCCAGGGAAGGTTTTAAAGAGCACACTGTAGAAGCTTTTACATTCACAGCTGTTATGTTCAAATTATGTGAGACCAGAGTTCATGAACCAATTCCCTGCGACTACATTTCTCAAGTTTTCTGCAATTACAGAATTAAGCTAATGAGCTGGTTCTTGAAGGATAGGCATCATGCAGCTGGCTGCAAGCCAAATGTAAAAGTGCTCGCCCTGCACTAAGACTGGCTGTCAGGGAGATGTGTTAAACATCATCTCCTGCAGCTATGTGAGTCCGAGTACAAGTTTTGCACAATGCAAAAGCAGCTTTTGTGCAGGGAGTGTCCCTTACTGTCACTGTTATCCTATCTGCGCAGTGTTTGTTTCAGATATATGCTCTGGTCTAACCAGTGGATTGAGTGTTCAGAATTCTTAAAAAGCGGGAGTCTCTAGTGACATTTGTGTGTATTGAACCAAAGGAGTCAGGGTGAGGATTGAAACCTTCATTTGTGAAACCGGGCTTTTCAAAGTTCTTGGAGATTGCCGGAATGATGGTGCAGTGATGTCTACAGAGTTGTAAATCTCTACATGTTTACATGTCTCTGAACAAGAGAGTGATGCAGTATTTTACCTTCAAAACAAACATATCATCTACATGCTAGGATAATGAAGTTGTTCGTATTCTCCACTTCAAATGGTATTCTGGGAAGTGTTAGGAAGAGATTGATTAACAAAGATAATTATTTTGTTTATCGAATTTTTTACATTTTTATATGAATGACAAATATTAGTTGAACATTTAATTAGTTGTATTTGTGATTTTAATTTTGGAATATAGCTGCTTAAATGTTCATAAACACTGCTCTCCAACATGTCAGATAAACGGAAACAAAATAACATATCAATGCTGTGCCCTATGTTTTAAGCACGCTCTAGAATTTGAGTCCATATGCTTAATGATACTCCAGTGCAGTATTGGGGGAACGCTGCATTGCTGGAGGTGCCATCTTTGGATGAGATGTTAAACCAATAATGTATGACTATGAAAAACCCTGAAGCACTATTTCAAGAGTACCGAATTCTTGCCATGACCTGGCCGACAGTGTTCCCTCAACCAACATTACAAAAACAGCTTAAACTAGTCTGTCATTTAATTCACTGTTGTGGGACCTTGCTAACCAAGTTAGCCTAAGTAATAGTGACTACATTAGAAGTAATTTATTAGTTATGAAATGCCTTTGACAAGTCAAGGCAGTAATGTACTGTATAAATGCAAGTCTCTTTCTGTTTCCTCCCTTTCCTTGGACCATGGAAGATTTCTTCTCATCAATGTGGAATGTACATCACTGCTGTTTTATCAACTGCATTTGAGAATGTCTTTTGTATTAAAGGGCCTTTTTATAGGTGCTAATCTTGGCATCAATGATCCCACTAAACTGTGCACATGCTTAGCCATGCAGCAGCTTGGAATGTACTGTGCAGGCCTTGTTCCCTATTAAACACTGTCTGTGGCTATGCATAAAAGTTTAAATGTAGCCCACATTGAAAATATTGGCCATGCACAATGATAAAATTTTAACAGGAGCATTCCTTGGCACTAGAGGAAAAGCAAAAGACTGTTTTGTCTTGCATGGCTGTACTTTCGAAATTGATTCTTGCCTGGAATTGACTGCATGGTACAGACCAGTTTCATTATCTGCGGCTGGGTACTGGAGTTCCTGTGCTAATGGATCTCACCAAAGCCCGTTTAAGTAAACACAATTCATCTCGGGGATTGGACTCGAATGTTTTTTTAGAACTGACAAATGTAGAGGACACAACTATGAGATATTTTTACTTTCATAAACACTCATCATGATCTTAAGCCATCTGCATACATTCTGTAACTTCCCTTTGCATTTCAGTAACTCAGCCAAGAACTAACACAAATGGTTAGAAATCAGACTGCCAGATTAAAAATGACGACCATTAATGGCCTGGAGTCCATTCATTCATAGTTTACTTTGATCCCCACACCATAGGAATGTGAGTAGGCCATTTAGTCCTTAGAGGCTGTTCGGCAATTCAGTGAGATCGTGGTTAACCTGTGGCATTTGATAAGGTGCCACATCAAATGTTACTAGACAAGGTAAGGGACCATGGTGTAAGAGATAACATATTAACATGGATAAAGGATTGTTTAGCTAACAAGAAGCAGAGAGTAAGGATAATTGGGTCTTTTTTGGGTTGGCAGCTGTAACCAATGGAGTGCCATTGGGATCAGTGCTGGGGTCTCAACTATTTACATTCTACATCAATGACTTGGACGAAGGGACCAAATGTATGGCAGATTTGCTGAAAGCTAAATTTTCCAATGACACCAAGATAGGTGGGAAAGTAAGTTGTCAAGAGGAAGTAGCGAGTCTGCAAAGGATTGTGGACAGGTTAAATGAGTGGGCAAAAATTTGGCAGTTGGAGCATAATGTGGGAAAATGTGAACTTGTCCACTTTCGCAGGAAGAATAGAAAAGCAGTACACTATTTAAATGGAGAGAGATTGCAGAACCCTGAGGTACAGAGAGATCTGGGTGCCCTGGTACATGAATCCCAAAAGGTTAGTATGCAGGTACAGCAGGTGATTAGGAAGGCAAATAGAATGTTGATGTTTATTGCAAGGAGAATGGAATATAAAAGTAGAGGAGTTTTACTGCAGCTGTACAGGGCATTGGTGAGACCACATCTGGAATACTGTGTACAGTTTTTGTTCCTTTATATTACAAAAGATATAGTTGTGTTAGAAGCAGTTCAGAGAAGGTTCACTTGACTTGTTCCTGGGATGAAGGGCTTATTTTAGGAAGGAAGATTGAACAAGTTGGGCCTATACCCATTGGAGTTTAGAAAAATGAGAGGTGATCTTGAAATATATAATATCCTGAGATGACTTGATAGGGTAGAAACCAGGAGTATGTTTCCACTTGTGGGAGAGGCTAGAACTAGGGGACACAATTTAAGAATAAGAAACCTCCCTTTTACGATTGAGATGAGATTTTTTTTCTCTCAGTGGGTCATTAGTATGTGGAATTCTCTTCCCTAGAGAGCAGTGGAGGTTGGGTCATTTAATTTATTCAAGGCAAAGTTAGACAAATTTTTTGATGGTCATGGGAGTCCAGGGATATGGGGTCAGACAAAAAAGTGGAATTGACACTACAACCAGATCAGCTATGATCTTATTTAACAGTGGAGCAGGCTCGAAGGGCCGAATTGCTTGCTCCTAAGTCCGATGTTCCTATTGTAACTGATCTGGGACTCTAGAGGTGGAATGGAGATGGGAACGATAAGATAAGTAACTTTTCATACATAATGAAAGAGAATTGAAACCTAGCAAGTTTTTAATTTATTGCGAATACAGAGACCTTGCTGCAGCCTTGAACTCCCTTTTAAGTACAGAGATTGCAGCATATAAACCAACCTGGCATATAAAATAACCCCTTCTATGGTGCTAAAATGCATGTTTAGGCTTATACTCGGTGTATAAGTCAACAACCTGCCCCCTTCCTCCCGCATTATTTGAATGAATAAAGGCATGTTTCGGGCAACCTTTTCCCTAGGAGTCAGCCTCATTTTTTCAGCTCAGAAATACATTTTTAGGGTACTCGCCTAATAAGTCAGCACAGGGATCAAGCAGGTGAGGCAGGCTGTGTTGCCAAGATGATGTGTGGGAGTTGAAGGCCTGACTACATAGAGCAGAGACCGTGCACGGCGACTGATGAACAGAAATGTGAAAAGAATACAAAGATGGTTGCAAGCTATAAGTTGTCACGTTTGCTAACTCGTCAAATAAGCAATCGAACTGTGGATTGCAAAGATTCGAAAACCGTTCTAGTGAAAACCACAGCATGCGAGAAGTCACGATTCACAATGGTACTAATGTGCATGGCCGATGGAACAAAATTATGGTAATTTTCAAATGTAAAACCATGCTGAAAATCAAGTTCCCTGCAGGTGACTTTGTGCATGTCTATGACGATAGTTGGGTGAACGAGGATGGAGTGAAGTTGTCGATAATGTGTGGAATAGGAGTCCTGATAGCCTATGCAAAGAACGCAGTTTATTAGTGTAGGACGTGTTCAGAACTCATAACCGATGAGATCAGGAGGCAGATGCGAAGAACTAACACCCACATTGCAGATATATCAGGGGATTCTAACATCCGTAGTTCAACCTTTGGATGTGTGCCCCAACAGGCCATTCAAGGATTGTGTTCCTACTAAATGGAGTAGACGGGTGATTGATGGAGAAAAAAGTGGAAATATGCGTGCTGTCACGCTTGATGTTTTGAGGTTTTGTCATCAAATCGTGAGATGCTGTTAAAACACAGTCATCAGATCATGCAAAAATTGCAGAATATCAAATTCAATGGATGGAGAGAAAGATGATTTGATGTGGAGGGATGATTATGAAATCAAAAACACCACATCTGATCCAGAGTGGATCTTACGATGATGTCTTAGCCAGAGTGACTCACAATAAATTCAATGAATCGGATTTGCGTTGGATGCTGAAGACAAATAATTTTACGGTTTTTGAAATGTTACGATTGTGGTTCAAACTATTCTTGCAGAATTATTTTGTTAAATAAAATGCAAAGTGTTGATTTAATTTGAATTACTGGTTGTTTCTTTTCACATTGCAATATAGTGCCACCTACACCAACGCTGTCAGATCACATTTATGTTTTTGGTTTTTATTCGTTCATGGGATGTGGGTGTCACTGGCTAGGCCAGTATTTATTGCCCATCCCTAATTGCGCTTGAGAAGGTGGTGGTGAGCTGCCTTCTTGAACTGCTGCAGTCCATGTGGTGTAGGTACACCTAAAAGTGCTGTTAGGGAGGGAGTTCCAGGATTTTGACCCAGTGACAGTGAAGGAACAGCTGATATATTTCCAAGTCAGGATGGTGAGTGACTTGGAGGGGAATTTCCAGGTGGTGGTGTTCCCATGTGTCTGCTGCCCTTGTCCTTCTAATTGGTAGCAGTCATGGGTTTTGAAGGTGCTGTCTAAGGAAGTTCGGTGAGTTCCTGCAGGACATCTTGAAGATGGAACACACTGCTGCCACTTTGTGTCGGTCGTGGAGGGAATGAATGTTGGTGGATGGGGTGCCAATCAAGCGGGCTGCTTTGTCATGGATGGCGTCAAGCTTCTTGAGTGTTGGAGCTGCACTTATCCAGGCAAGTGGAGAGTATTCCATCACACTCCTGACTTGTGCCTTGTAGATGGTGGACAGGCTTTGGGAGTCAGGGGGTGAGATACTTGCTGCAGGATTCCTAGCCTCTGACCTGCTCTTGTAGCCACAGTATTTATATGGCTAGCCCAGTTCAGTTTCTGGTCAACAGTAACCCCCAGGATGTTGATTGTGGGGGATTCAGCAATGATAATATTATTGGATGTTAAGGTGCGATGGTTAGATTCTCTCTTGTTGGAGATGGTCATAGCCTGGCATTTATATGGCTTGAACGTTACTTGCCACTTGTCAGCCCGAGCCTGGATATTGTTCAGGTTTTGCTGCATTTGGACATGGATTGCTTCAATATCTGAGGAGTCGCGAATGATGCTGAACATTGTGCAATCATCAGCGAACATCTCCACTTCTGACTTTATGATGAAAGGGAGGTTATTAATGAAGCAACTGAAGATGGTTGGGCCTAGGACTACACCTTGAACTCCTGCAGTGATGTCCTGGAACTGAGGTGACTGACCTCCAACAACCTCAACCATCTTCCTTTGTGCTAGGTGTGACTTCAACCAGTGGAGAGCTTCCCCCCTGATTCCAATTTTGCTAGGTCTCCTTGATGCTGCACTAGGTCAAGGGCAGTCACTCTCACCCCACCTCTGAAGTTCAGCTCTTTTGGCCATGTTTGAACCAAGGCTTTAATGAGGTCAGGAGCTGAGTGGCCCTGACAGAACCCAAACTGAGCATCAGTGAGCATGTTATCGCTAGGCAAGTGCCGCTTGATGGCATTGTTGATGGCCCCTTCTATCACTTTATTGATGATCGGGAGTAGACTGATGTGGTGGTAATTGGCCAGGTTGGACTTGTCCTGCTTTTTGTGTATAGGACATACCTGGGCAATTTTCCACATTGCTAGTTAGATGTCAGTGTTGTAGCTGTACTGGACAGCTTGGCTAGGGGCGTGGCAAGTTCTGGAGCACTCTTGAGTACTATTGCCGGAATATTGTCAGGGCCCATAGCTTTTGCAATATCTAGTGCTTTCAGCTGTTTCTTGATATCACATGGAGTGAATCGAATTGGTTGAAGACTGGCGTCTGTGATGCTGGGGACCTCCAGAGGAGGCCAAGATGGATCATCCACTTGGCATGTTTGGTGTATAAGATAACCCCCATTTTGGGAAGGATTTTTTGAAGTTTCAATGGTCAATTTATATGCTGTAGATGCCACTTTGCATAATATGTAACAATGGGAATATTTTTGGTTAATGCTTTCCAAAACAGCAGTTTATTGTTCTTGGAGTTGTGAATTTGCAGTTCCCTGTTGTGATGTAAACCAGAGCCGTGTAGCATTGCTTTTAATTCTTTCACGGGCTGTGGGCATCACCGGCTAAGCCAGCATTTATTGCCCATCCCTAATTGCCCTTGTTCAGAGGGCATTTAAGAGTTTGGAGTCACATGTAGGCCAGACCAGGTAAAGACAGCAGATTTCCGTCCCTAATCAGCAGTGGTTGGGCAATGGTTTCATGGTCATCATCAGACTTTTAATTCCAGATTTTTATTGAATTCAAATTTCACCACCTGCCGTGTTGGGATTCGAACCCAGGTCCTCAGAGCATTACCCTGGGTCTGTGGAACACTAGTTAGTGACAATACCATTATGCCACCGCCTCCCCTTAAGTATCCAGCGCCTTCAGCTGTTTCTTGATATCAAGTGGAGTGAATCAAATTGGCTGAAGACCGGCACCTGTGATGCTGGGGACCTGAGGAGGAGGCTGAGATGGATCATTGACTTGGCACTTACGACTGGAGATAGTTGCAAATGCTTCAGCATTGTCTTTTGCACTGATGTGCTGGGCTCCTCCATCATTGAGGATGGGGATATTTGTGGAACCTCCTTCTCCAGTTAGTTTTTTAATTGTCCACTACCATTCTCCACTTGATGTGGCAAGACTGCAGAGCTTAGATGTGAACTGTTGGTTGTGGGGTTGCTTAGCCCTGTCTATCGTATGCTGCTTCTGCTTTGGCCTTCAAATAGTCCTGTGTTGCAGCTTCATCAGGTTAACACCTCATTTTTAGGTATGCCTGGTGCTGCTCCTGGCATGCCCTTCTGCACTCCTCATTGAACCAGGGTTGATTCCCTGGCTTGATGGTAATGGTAGAGTCGGGTGTATGTCAGGCCATAAGATTGCAGATGGTGGTTGTGGGGTAGGGGGATGTTAGGTGGTAATCAGTTGGATATTTCCTTGTGATGTTTTACCTGATGTCATGAGATTTCATTACGTCTAGAGTCAATGTTGAGTATTTCCAGGGCAACTCCCTCTGACTGTATACCACTGTGTTGCCACCTCTGGTTGGGCTGTCTTGTCGATAGGACAGGATGTATGCAGGAATGGTGATGGTGGTGTCTGGGACATTGTCTGAAAGTCATACTCACAGAATCATGCCTGTGTCAGGCTGTTGCTTGACTAGTCTGTGAGTCGGCTCTCCAAATTTTGGCACAGGCTCCTGTAGTATAAGGGTCTGACACAAAGGGTTAATGGAGACTGAATACAGTACCACCCACACATGACCCAGACCCAGACCCAGGAGTCTGTAGTGTTGACCAGAGACTGGTTAAGACCTAGGCATGGAGATACTTCCAAGCCTGTACCCTTTACTATACACGTATAGATAGTTCTACTTGTTAATAAAGACCTACAGTTAACCTACGGAAGACTATGAATACTAGTCTTTAAGAGACACTGTTCTGTAACCAACACCCTCCCAACATGGCGGCAGAAAGGGATCAAAACCCACAACTTCGCTGAAATGCTGAAATAAAGCAAAATGCTGGAAGACTAAGAAAAACTTCAACAAAGCTTTGAGACTTGAAAGAAGCTCCCAAAAGAAGTAGAGGATGCAGAGGAAAAATCGCCATACCACAGAGAAAAGGCGTGAAAGCTGAAGGCAGTGATTTAAAATTCCTTACTACAGCAAAAGGTTCCATTGAATGTCATTTGGAAGTGCAGAGTCAACAGAACCTGCAAGGGTGAACTAAAGGTTTTAAAATTCCAGGCTGCAGTAAATATTTAAACTAACTGAGTGTCAAATGTGCTGTTTGAAAGAAACCCGTTGCTGAAAACCCGATCCCTGAGTCGGAACTTCAGCACGTGGCCTCTGAGCTCATCAACAGGAAAAAAAGAGAGAGAAATTAATTAAACATCTCAGGAGCTGTCTAGCTCAGAAAAAAGAACAAGCAAAAGCTGGAATTCGACTGCTTCATTGCCAGGTAAAGTAAACCGCTGAACGAAAGAAGTCAGGCAGCCGATCTAGGCAGGCATTTTTTTAAAAAAAAAATTCTCAAGAGGCACACCGTCGCTATTTTGCAGAGCCTGTCAAAACTGGCAAGTGCGGGAAATCCCTTTGTCTCTGAGACGCTGGCGACGCCATCCTGAAATCCAGGAAAAGCTCTACAGAGAATGAGCTTTTATTTTCCACAATAACCTTTGATGTGGCACCTTATCAAATGACTTCAGGAAATCCAAGTACAGTACATCTACAGGCTCCCCTTTATCCACAGCACGTTACCCCTTCAAAGAGCTGCAATAAATCGGTTAAACCTGATTTCCCTTTCATGAAACCATACTGACTTTTCCTGATTACCTTGAGCTTTTCAAAGTACCCAGCTATAACCCCCTTAATGGTTGATTCTAACACCTTCCCCATGACAGACGTCAAGCTAACTGGCCTATATTGTCCTGTTTTCAGCCGCCCTCCCTTCTTGAATAGAGGGCTTATATTTGCTACTTTTCAGTCTGATGGAACCTTTCCAGAATCTAGGGAATTTTGGAAAATTAATACCAACGTATCTACTACCTCATTAGCCACCACTTTTTAAGATCCTAGGATGAAATCCATCAGGGCACGAAGATTTGTCAGCCCGCAGCTCCATCAGTTTGCTCAGTACCGCTTCCCTAGTGATTGTAATTTCACCAGGTTCCTCCCTCTCCCTTCCATCTCCTGATTTACAGGTATTACTAGAATGTTTTTTATATCTACCTAAGCTTGATCCCTCACCCTTCCTTGTTTAGTTTAAAAACCTCTCTACTTCCCTAGTTATGTGGCTCGCTAGAACACTGGTCCCAGCATGGTTCAGATGTAGACCGTCCCAATGGTACAGCCCCCACGTTCTCCAGTACTGATGCCAGTGCAGAAGCCACTTCTCCCACAGCAGTCTTTGAGCCACACATTAATTTCCCAATCCTATTTGCCCTATGCCAATTTGCTGCTCAGGTGGTAATCCAGATATTATCACCTTTGAGGTTCTGCTTCTTAATTTGGTGCCGAGCTCTTCATACTAATTATGCAGAACCTCTTTCGTTGTCCTGCCTATGTCGTTGGTACCTACACGGACCACGACAACTGGATCCTCCCCCTCCAACTGTAAACTCCCCCTCCAACTGTAAACTCCTCTCCAGCTCTGAGCTCGTATAGCAATTCAAAGAAAAACGTTTTGTACAAATATTTTCGTAGAAACAGGGGATTTAACAACAGCGGAGCCCAGATTCAGTAATAGTAAAAACAATTAAATGGCATGGGTATGAATTGCTTCTCAGTGCATTGTGACGTATTTACGATACAGCTAGAGGGTGCTTAAACATTTTTAAAAATGAATTCATGGGATGTGGGCTTTTCCGGCTGGGCCAGCATTTATTGCTCATCCCTCGTTGCCCTTGAGAAGGTGGTGGTGAGCTGCCGCCTTGAACTGCTGCAGGTCATGTGGTGCAGGTACACCCACAGTGCTGTTAGAAGGGGAGTTCCAGGATTTTGACCCAGTGACAGTGAAGGAACGACAAAATATTTTCAAGTCAGGATGGTGAGCGACTTGAAGGGGAGCTTCCAGGTGGTGGTGTTCCCATCTATCTGCTGCCCTTGTCCTTCTAGACGGTAGTGGGTTTGGAAGGTGCTGCTGAAGAAACCGTGGTGAATTCCTGTAGATGGTACACATTGCTGCTACTGTGCATCAGTGGTGGAGGGAGTGAATGTTTTTGGATGTGGTGCCAATCAAGCGGGCTGCTTTGTCCTGGATGGTGTCAAGCTTCTTGTGTTGTGGGAGCTGCACTCATCCAGGCAAGTGGGGAGTATTCCATCACACTCCTGACTTGTGCGTTGTAGATGGTGGACAGGCTTTGGGGAGTCAGGAGGTGAGTTACTCATCACAGGATTCCTAGCCTCTGACCTGCTCTTAGAAGCATAGAAGAGTTACAGCACAGAAGGAGGCCATTCGGCCCATCTTGTCCATGCCAGCCCGAGGACACCCAGGTGCCCTTTCTAATCCTACCTTCCTGCACCCGGCCCATATCCCTGCAGTTTACAGCACTTAAGGTGCAGATCCAGGTACTTTTTAAAAGAGTTTAGAGTTTCTGCCTCTACCACCAACTTGGGCAGCGAATTTCAGACACCCACTACCCTCTGCGTAAAAAAGTTCTTCTTCATGTCTCCCCTACACCTTCTACCACTTATCTTGAATCTATGTCCCCTGGTTCTAGAATTCTCCATCAAGGGAAACAATTTTATCCTGTCCACTCTATCTATTCCCCTCATAATTTTGTACACCTCAATCAAGTCACCTCTCAGCCTTCTTTGTTCTAAGGAAAATAACCCCAACCTATCCAATCTCTCTTCATAGCTACTCTTTTCTAACTCTGGCAACATTCTTGTAAACCTCCTCTGCACTCTCTCCAGAGCTATTATGTCCTTCCTGTAATGTGGTGACCGGAGCTGCACACAATACTCCAGTTGTGGCCCTGCCAGTGTTTTCTACAATTCTAACATTATATCCTTACTTTTATATTCTATACCACTGTCAATGAAGGAGAGCATTCCATATGCCTTCTTTACAACCTTGTCTACATGAACTACTTCCTTCAGGGACCTGTGTACTTGTACGCCAAGATCTCTCACTTCATCTACCCCTCTTAGTATATTCCCATTTATTTTGTAATCCCTGTAACTATTTGAGCTCCCTAAATGTATGACTTCACACTTCTCTATGTTAAAATCCATCTGCCACTTTACCGCCCACTCCACTGACCCATATCGTTTTGGAGATTATGGCTATCCTCTACACTATCCTCTACACTATCCACTACTCGGTTAATCTTTGTGTCATCTGCAAATTTCCTATTCGTGCCCCTCACGTTCATGTCCAAATCGTTAATATATAACACAAACAGCAAGGGTCCCAACACCGAGCCCTGTGGAACACCACTTGAGACAACTTTCCATTCGCAAGGGCATCCATCGACCATTACCCTTTGTTTCCTGTTACAAAGCCAACCTTTTATCCAGTTTGCCACATTACCCTGAATCCCATGGGCTTTTACTTTCCTGACCAATTTGCCAAGTGGGACCTTGTCAAATGCCTTGCTAAAATCCATGTACACAACATCCACTACACTACCTTCATCAACCCTTCTTGTCACTTCCTCAAAGAATTCAATCAAATTTGTGAGGTAAGACCTTCCTTTAACAAATCCATGCTGACCATCCCTGACTAGTCCATGCCTTTCCACATTACAGTTAATCCTATCTCTCAGGATTGATTCTACTAATTTGCTCACCACCGATGTAAGACTAACTGGCCTATAGTTGTTTGGCATTTCCTTTGATCCTTTTTACACAATGGAACTACCTTTGCATTTCTCCAGTCCCCCGGTACCTGCCCTGTAGCCACAGTATTTATATGGCTAGTCCAGTTCACTTTCTGGTCAGTGGTACCCCCAGGATGTTGATAGTGGGGGATTCAGTGATGGTAATGCCATTGAATTTCATGGGATGATGGCTTCTCTTTTGTTGGAGAAGATCATTGCCTGACACTTGTGTGGTGCGAATGTTACTTGCCACTTGTCAGCCCAAGCCTGGATATTGTCCAGGTCTTGCTGCATTTGGACATGGACTGCTCAGTATCTGAGGAGTTGTGAATGGTGTTGAACATTGTGCAATCATCAGCAAACATCTCCACTTCTGACCTTATGAGGGAAGGGAGGTCATTGATGAAGCAGCTGAAGATAGTTGAGCTGAGGACACTACCCTGAGGAACCCCTGCAGTGATGTCCTGGGACTCAGATGACTGATCTCCAACCACCACAACCATCTTCCTTTGTGCAAGGTATGACACCAACCAGTGGAGAGTTTTCTCCCTGATTCCCATTGACTCCAGTTTGGCTAAGGCTCCTTGATGCCACACTTGGTCAAATGCAGCCTTGATGTCAAGGGCAGCCACTCTCACCTCACCTTGGGAGTTCAGCTCTTTTGTCCATGTTTGAACCAAGACTGTAATGAGGTCAGGAGCTATGTGGCCCTGGCAGAACCCAAATTGGGCATCAGTGAGCAAGTTATTGCTAAACAAGTGCCACTTGATGGCACTGTTGATACCCCTTCCATTACTTTACTGATGATCGAGAGTAGACAGATGGGGTGGTAATTGGCCAGGTTGGATTTGTCCTGCTTTTTGTGTACAGCACATGCCTGGGCAATCCTCCACTTAGCTGGGTAGATGCTAGTGTTGTTGCTGTGCTAGAACAGTTTGGCTAGGGGCGCGGAATGTTGTGGAGCACAAGTCTTCAGTACTATTGCCAGAATATTGTCAGGGCCCATAGCCTTTGCAGTATTCAGTGCCTTTAGCTGTTTCTTGATATCACGTGGAGTGAATCGAATTGGCTGAAGACTGGCATCTGTGATGCTGGGGAGGCTGAGATGGATCATCCACTCGGCACTTCTGGCTGAAGATTGTAGCAAATACTTCAGCCTTATCTTTTGCACTGATGTGTTGTGCTCCCCTATCATTAAGGATGGGAATATTTGTGGAGCCTCCTCCTTCAATTAGTTGTTTAATTATCCCCCACCATCCATGACTGGATGTGGCAGGACTACAGAGCTTAGATCTGATCCATTTGTTGTGGAATCACTTAGCCGTGTCTATCACTTGCTGTTTATGCTGTTTGGCACCCAAGTAGTCCTGTGTTATAGCTTCATCAGGTTGAAACCTCATTTTAGGTGTGCCTGATGCTGCTCCTAGCATGCCCTCCTATACTCTTCATTGAACCAGGGCTGATCCTCTGGCTTGATGGTAATGGTAGAGTGGGGGTTATGCCTGGCCATGAGGTTACAGATTGTGTTCGAGTACAATTCTGCTGCTGCTAAAGACCCACAGAGCCTCATGGATGCCGAGTCTTGAATTGCTAGAACTGTTCAAAATCTATCCCATTTAGCACGGTGGTAGTGCCACACAACACGATGAAGGGTATCCTCAACGTGAAGGCGGGACTTTGTCTCCACAATGACTGTGCGGTGGTCACTCCTCCTGATACTGTCATGAACAGATGCATCTGCGGCAGGCAGGTTGGTGAGGATGAGGTCAAGTATGTTTTTCCCTCTTAATGGTTCCCTCACCACCTGCCGCAGACCCAGTCTAGCAGCTATGTCATTTAGGACTCGGCCAGCTCGGTCAGTAGTGATGCTACAGAGCCACTCTTGGTGATGGACATTGAATTCCCCAACCCAGAGTACATTCTGCGCCCTTGCCTCCCTCAGTGCTTCCTCCAAGTGGTGTTCAGCATGGAGGAGCACTGATTCATCAGCTGAGGGAAGGTGGTATGTTCTAATCAGCAGGAAGTTTCCTTGTCCATGTTTGACCTGATGCCATGAGACTTCATTGGGTCCAGAGTCAATGTTGGGGACTCCAAGGGCAACTCCCTACCGACTGTATACCACAGTGCAGCCACCTCTCCTGGGTATGTCCTATCCTGTCGGTGGGATGGTGATGGTGGTGTCTGGGACATTACCTGTAAGGTATGACTCCATGAAGCTGACTATGTCTGGCTGTTGCTTGACTAGTCTGTGAGACAGCTCTCCCAATTTTGGCACTAGCCCCCAGATGTTAGTAAGGAGCACATTGCGATGTCGACAAGGCTGAGTTTGCCTTCGTCATTTCCGGTGCCTAGGTCGATGCTGGGTGGTCCGTCTGGTTTTATTCCTTTTTGAGACTTTGTAGCCGTTTGGTACAGCTGAGTGTCTTGCTAGGCCATTTCATATGGCATTTGAGTCAACCACATTGCTGTGGATCTGGAGTCACATGTAGGCCAGACCAGGACAGCAGATTCCCTTCCCTAAAGGGACATTAGTGAACCAGGTGTGTTTTTACAACAATTGACAATGGTTTCATGATCATCATCAGACTTTTCATTCCAGATTTTTATTGAATTCAAATTCCACCATCTGCCGTGGCGGGATTTGAACCCGGGTCCCCAGAGCATTACCCTAGGGTAATTCTCTGGATTCACAGTTCAGCGATGACAACACTATGCCATCGCCTCTGTATTTGCTATTATTCGTTGCTGTATATAAGTTTATATCTACCAGTAACCTTAATTCATAATGCGAGCTACTTGGCGATGACAATTTCAGTAAATTTAGAGCCTCCTTAAAATCGTTTGCTTTTAGACTGGCCTGAACCTTTATTTTTCTAGGGGTTAAAGTTCAATCACTTCAATTAGGTGCCTGAGCTGCTTTGCACGACACTGAATTCTCTAATTTTTGTCTGCATCTTAATTCCATAGCTTGAAATATATCCTTAGCTGCAATCTGCATAAATGTCGTTACGAACCCTGTGTGCCAATAAATGCATGAATATAGATGAATATATCTATAAGAAAAACTGAATAGAAAGAAGCTAGCAGAGTTTGCTAGCCATAAATAACAAGAATATCTTTTCAACTGTGTCCTGCTGAAGAATATCATTGCTTAAGTAAACAAGATCTTTGATTACCTGAAAATTCATCTCTGCTTTCCAACAGAGAGGGTTTGAGAATAAAAGTCAACAGCAAGGATATTTTGCAATGTGCTTTTCGTGTGTGTTTTCTCATTATTAAATCAGAGTCTGGCTCTTTGCTCATTTCTCCAGGACTGAAGTCCTGCCAAAAATGAGGCCTCAGGAAGTGGGAGTGTATCTGGTTCCAGAGAGCAGGGAGGCTGCAGGATGCTGATTAAAATAATAAACATCATCTGGAAATAGAAGATTACCACAGACTATTGGAGCAGCGCTAAATAAAAGCTGAGGGTCCTGTGCTAGAGTAGACAGTGTAATATCCTGTATTGAGAGAGGGCAAGCACAGTGGGACTAATGGGCACAGATCTCTGAACCCTCAGCTTCCCCTTTGCTAGCGAAAAATAAATCGAGGGCCTTGGGAAAATCAAGCTGTTGATACATCAACACGTGTCTACTTGTGGATTAGTGGCTCTGGTCCAGTATCATGTTATTGTCCTCTTAACCCTGTGGACTGAAGTCCCATTCAATGTAATCGCTTGGATATATGTTTATAATAGACGTCGTTTGAGGATTGCCTTTGTTACCTTTGCACAGAAAGTCCTTTACGGAATTTCCCATGTGACCATTGGTCAATTATCTTTGACTCTCAAGCTGTCAACAGTTGCAGCCAACTGTTTGATTGAGACGGGACCCATGAGCAAATGTTTTAAAGGAACAACATCTGGACCATCGTAAGAAACGGGAACCAGTGAAGCCTTAGACTAAACTTTAGAGTGAAAACTGCCTGAGAGGATGAAAGCACTATGGAAGTTGGCTAAAAACTGCAGAAGATTACTCACCATCCTGGATCTAGGTATCTTTGGGCGAGTTCTTTTGAATTGATGGATGTGTGAAGCTGCTAAAATGTAAACCACAATCAGATGGATTTAGTGTGTATGAGAAAATCTAGGACAGGCTAAAGCGGGAGGTGAACCTTCTGCTTGCAGATGTAGAACTGCAGCACAAACAGCAGTAATGAGACAACCTTTTTCAGAAAGATGTAGGATGTGTCAAGGTGAGACATAACGATGATTGGCCTGAACTTCAGCTTGCAGGAGTTGCTAAGAAAAATTGAACAGGTATAGTAAGAAAAAATGATTTTATCTTATGGCCTGACATTTAGTTAATTTTTAAATCATTTACCAGGTTTAATTTCTGTTAGTGCACCACTGTTAGTAATTCCACCACACGAGTTCCCTTTGTGGACTATTTTAATACATTGTTGATCACTTTATTTTCAAATGGGTTAGCAACTGTGTTAATGTCGCACACAATTGAACTTTATGAATGTATCACAGGGGATAAAAATCAAAGTATATTTATGTTAAGTTTAGTGACAACTACAATGTGCGTTCTAATGTTGAAAAACTTAAGAATGTATTTAGGGAAGAGATTGTGGGACTGGTTTATTTATGTTTTAATTCATTACTAGGGATGTCTGCAACAATTAGAGAAAGCACACCCCTGTAATGGAGTGCTCGAAGCTTCATTCTTTAGTTACGTTAGGAAGCTCTCAGCTTTTAATGGTTCTGCAGTAAATACATGAAAGTGAGTTTAAGTGGTTTAGATAGGCTATGTGCATTAAACCCCACAAACTTCGACAACTTCCAATCAAGGGGAAAGGCAGAGGAGGGGAGTTATTCACTAACCATAAATGCATTGATTGAATACTTGTGTGGAATTTAATATTGCACTGCATTTGTCATTGTTATTATTTAAAAAAAAGTAGGATTTGCCACTGAGATGGTGGAGCACTGCAAGAGTAGCACAGAGGAAACCTGTTCTGGTTATAATTGCCAGCTGCTAACAGCAGGGGCCACACTTTATAGGAGTTCTGTCAATATTCTGGGACTTATTAGCCTTTTGCCATTCACTGCATGAATTATTTAGTGTTTGGATTTTACCCCTGGGAGCTTGTAATTACTTTTACTGACCTGCTACTGTGATCTAATTGCCCCTGTCAGTTTACTAAAAGAAATCCAGAGAGCATAGGTTGACAAGAGTTCCTCAAAGTGTGGTGCAATTGGACTGGAGAGTGGGTGTTGCCAACATGAACATCCGTTTCCTGTCAGGTACCTGGAGCGATTGAACTGACTTTTCATTTCCTGAATTTGGCCATCTCCACAGCAGCAATTAAGGAAATACCAGAATAAAGTCTTGTTATCTTTTTAAAAGGGGGTTTTGTTAAAGAGGATTTATTTGATGGCTTTTACAGTAGTTTCAGGGTAAGAGAGATGGGTGCTGAATTAAGCTTCTAGTAGAATCAGTATCCTAAAGCAGATTGATAGTGAATTTCATATTGTGTTGAAGTGGGGTTGTATTAGGATACAAGAAGTAATTATGTTGCTTTTATATGTGGTTAATAAATGGATGCATGAACATGGGACAGCAGTAAACCGTTACACATCATGAATATCAGCTGATAAAGCCAGAGAGCTCTTGTGCACGGCTTGTTTCCTTAATGTACAAGGTGCAGGCTGAGCTAGAGAAAGGTTTTGATTGCTTGAGGCAGAGTTCAACAATTGTATAAGGCAACTGGTTACATTAGATTTCATACAATGATCACAATGTGTCCTAATCATGCTAAACATGGTGCAGAGCAAAGCAGTAGATTACATGCATCTCCGAATATCTATAATCCAGGCAGAGTCCAGCCCATGCTACATAATAGCAAACAGGCTGAGAGCTAGTTGTATAAAGATTGATAACTCATACTGACACAGCAGCTTCTTAACACAGCAACGTTTTTGATAGGAGCAGACCATTGCTTTGGCTAGAGTTATCCTTCCCATCCAATCCCCCCCATTGGCTTCATTTTTTGATTCTGGAACGAATAGCCCCGTGCACCCACTTTCATACGTACGCTTCCTTTAGGCAGGTCCTTGTTCATCACCTGCTGATGCTCGATCCTGAATCGTTTCCTTGGCAGTTTATTTTCAGTGGTGATTTGCCATTGCCTTCCACTCTTGGGGGCAACATGAGGAGACAGGTCCCAAGTTTACCTCAGCCGGAATGGGAATCGAACCCGCGCTGTTGGGAATTTGTCCAGACTAATTTTAATCCCTGCCATGATTTCCCATACCAATATTCCCACTGGCTAAAACTGTATTAAGATGTTTAAATTTCTTAAATTAAGTTTTCTAATTCCAAATCTTTTATATTTGTGATAATCTTGAATACCTCCAATAGGGCCCCTCATTCTTCCTTTTAACAAGAGGTGAAGTCCCACAATAGGAAATCACTCCAACTAATCAACCCTCTAATTGCAAGAATCAACCTTGATT
Organism: Cetorhinus maximus; assembly: GCF_964194155.1. Taxonomy (NCBI): domain Eukaryota; kingdom Metazoa; phylum Chordata; class Chondrichthyes; order Lamniformes; family Cetorhinidae; genus Cetorhinus; species Cetorhinus maximus. The sequence continues at coordinate 15,684,755 of NC_135892.1, forward strand.
TCCTCCTTTGGGCTCTCTTCATTAATTCTACATTTTTCAGGTAAAACAGGGACAGAAGCCGATTGCATTAATCCAGATACGTAGATACAGTGGTGTTCCCCAAGGGTTGGTGTTGGCACCACTGTTCTTTTAGATATCTATACATTCTCCATAGTATATAAATAATAAATGCTAAATATTAATGGCCTGGACTTGGGATATAGGGTATAATTTCAAATTAGAAATTTGCAGCTGACATGAAACTCAAATGTAGTAGGCATGGAAGTGAATAATAGATTTCAGAAGGCCATAGACTAGTGAAATGGGCTGGGAAGTGGCGGATGAAACTTAACACAAGTGTGAAGTGATGCCTTTGGAAGTAAAATTGATGAGAAGCAATATCGGCTAAATGTAACAATTTAAATGGGTGTGCAAGAACAGCAAATCTTGGGGATTCACAAACAAATCTTTGCAGGTGGCAAGACAAGTTGATAAAGCTGTTAAATGCGTACAGGATCTTTGGCTTTATAAATAGATGTATGGAGTACAAAGTAAAGACATCATGCCAAATTTTTAATAAATTACTGGTTAGTCAGCTGGACCATTGTGTCCAAACCTGGATGCCATTTTTTTTTAGAAGGGGACATAAAAGGTGTTGGAGAGGGTGCAGAGGAGACATTTTTTTTTTTTTTTTTTATACTCAGCGGATTAAGATCTACAATGCAGCACCTGAAGAGGTAGTGGAAGCAGAACCAATAGTAACTTCCACAAAGGAATTTGTTTTTCATAAAAGTGAAAAACATGCAGGGCTATGAGGAAAGGGCAGTAGAGTGGGACAAATTGAATGACTCTTGCAAAGAGCCAACACAGGCAAGGTGGGATGAGTGGTGTCCTATGCTTTAAGAATCTAGGATACAGCTTCACAAACCCAGATACAACTTTAACATTGCTTTCTTAGATGTAAATATAACATCCCTTATTTACACACTTGAGCATTTTATTTGTTTTCTACACCACTTTCAAATATTGATCCAGTGGTTTTTAATGACACATCAATCAAAACTCCATATCTATCTTCTGGTCTGTTGCCTGAAACTAAATAAGAACATAACATTAAAAAATAGGATCAGGAGTAGGCCATTTTAGCCCCTTGAGCCTGCTGTGCCATTCAATAACATCATGGCAGATCTGATTGTGGACTTAACTCCACATTCCATTCGGTCTCCTCCGGAGGTCCCCAGCATCACAGTTGCCAGTCTTCAGCAAATTCGATTCACTCCACATGAGATAAAGAAATGTTTGAAGGCACTGGATACTGCAAAGGCTATGGGCCCTGACAATATTCTGGCAATAGTACTGAAGATTGTGCCCCAGAATAGCCAAGCTGTTGCAGTACAGCTACAACACAGGCATCTACCCAGCAATGTGGAAAATTGCCCAGGTATGTCCTGTACACAAAGTAGGACAAATCCAACCCAACCAATTACTGTCCCATCAGTCTATTCTCCATCATCAGTAAAGTAATGGAAGGGGTCATCAACAGTACTATCAAGTGGCAATTGCTTAGCAATCACCTGCTCACTGACGCTCAGTTTGGGTTCTGCTGGGGCCATTCAATTCCTGACCTCATTACAGCCTTGATTCAAACATGGACAAAAAAGCTGAACTCCAGGGGTGAGGTGAGAGTGACTGCCTTGACATCAAGGCAACATTTGACCGAGTGTGGCATCAAGGAACCCTAGGAAAACTGGAGTCAATGGGAATTGGGAAAACTCTCCACTGGTTGGACTCATACCTAGCACAAAGGAAGATGGGTGTGGTTATTGCAAGTCAATCATCTCAGTTCCAGGACATCCTCTGGGTGGTGTCCAAGGCCCAACTATCTCCAGCTGTTTCATCAATGACCTTCCTTCAATCATAAGATCAGAAGTGGGGATGTTCGCTGATGGTTACACAATGTTCAGCATCATTCACGATTCCTCAGGTACTGAATAAGTCCATGTCCAAATGCAGCAAGACCTGGACAATATTCAGGCTTGGGCTGATAAGTGGCAAGTAACATTCATGCCACGCAAGTGTCAGGCAGCCAGACATGACCATCTCCAACAAGAGAGAATCTAACTATTGCCCTTGATATTCAATAGCATTACCATCACAAACCCCACTAACAACATTGTGGAGCTTACCATTGACCAAAATCTGAACTGGACCAGCCATATAAATACTGTGGCTACAAGAGCAGGTCAGAGGCTAGGAATCCTGCAGTGAGTAACTCACCACCTGACTCCAAGGTCTGTCCACCATCTACAAGGTCTAAGTCAGGAGCGTGATGGGATACTCTCCACTTACCTGGATGAGTGTAGCTCCCACAACACTCGAAACTTGACGCCATCCAGGACAAAGCAACCCGCTTGATTGGCACCCACAAACATTCACTCCCTCCACCACTGACGCACAGTAGCAGCAGTGTGTACCATCTACAAGATGCACTGCAGGAACTCACCAAGCCTCCCTTCCAAACCCACGACCACTACCATCTAGAAGGACAAGGACAGCAGATAGATGGGAACACCACCACCTGCAAGTTCCCCTCCAAGTCACTCACCATCCTAACTTGGAAATGTATCACTGTTCCTTCACTGTCTCTAGCTCAAAATCCTGGAACTCCCTCCCTAACAGCACTGTGGGTGTACCTACACCACATGGACTGCAGCAGTTCAAGAAGGCAGCTCACCACCACCTTCTCAAGTGCAATTAAGGATGGGAAATAAATGCTATCCTAGCCAGCAACGCTCACATCCCATGAATGAATCAAAAAAAGCCCTTAATAAACATCACAGCTGTGGCTTCTTTATTAGAGAGGCTTTGCTGGGATTTTTTGATCGTGTGTAATGGTAGTCATCATACGGCCAGCAATAATAATAACAGGGAAGCTAGCACTGTTTTATGTATCAATAGGGTAGCGAGTACAGGCAAGTGCAGATGCACAGTTAAATGTCAATATCCAGAGGTTGCTGTATGCGATGCTATATTTTTCCTCAAGATATACGAAAGTGTATATTGTCTGATCTTCTGCTGTGTAAATGTACTTCAAAGATCTTTCCAAGGCAGTGAATCAAAATTTCCAGTAACCACATTGAGTTTCTGGACAGCTCAAAAATTGGAGGGTCTAATGTTCTTAAATCTGGGTACAATTTGTAATCCCGCCTTACTCCTTGAAAATATTGGCAAATTCTTGGAGGTATACATGCCTGGAAGTGATCCATAGTTCAAAATGAGATGGAATTAATTCATCTGCACACTTTGAGCTAATAGATGATTCAGAAATGCAGGGATGAGTCATGGAGCTCAGAAGGTCCATAGCTACTCGATAAAATTTGTATGCTTTGAATATTTCGGCCAAATGCATGCACAACGTTTTAACTATAAGTCACTTTTGCAGATTGCTCTCTGTTCTCAGTCAGTTAATTTTGCAAAAACCCACCCACTTCTTTTAGTGTCTCAATGTCCCAGCACAGTTGATCTCCTGTCCTTCATATATCGTAATATGACAAGACGTGATGTTGATTACTTCCTTAATCTAGTTCAGAAACAAACATCTCTTTCAGGTACATGTAGTACCTGTCCTTCCACTTCGGACCTGGGTTGAAGTCTCTTGTCTGTTAGTTATGATAGTTGGTCTTGTGTGAAATGAGTTTGTCATATGCACTGCAGTTTTAATTGGACATGTGCTGTTAACATAAAACTGCCCCTAAATTGGCCCTGTCTTGCCAATTTTTGATGAGCCACTAAGTCAGCAAGGGAATTTCGTTGCAGTGGGGAAGGGTAGAGAACTTAACTCTGCATCTGGTTATGCTGGCATGTTTTGGGAATGATAATCCCAAAACACTGCTTCATTTGGCATTGCAGCACAAGGAATATAACCAGGTGTCTTGTCAAAAGTATAAAGTAAACATCAGTGGTGGCAAAAGTATATCTTTTGTAACATTTGAAATAGGGCCCAAGATTTTCTGTAAGGCTTCTGTTGTATGTTCAACCACAAACATAGCTCTCAAACAGATTGTTCAGGTGATAAAAATGTGTAGCTACAGGTCTAGAGGAGATATCCCTGGAGAATCTGGATCCTAACTATATTGCCTTTGCTTTCCTCAGGATATCCAGGCTGAAATTGATGCTCACAATGACATCTTTAAGAGTATTGATGGCAACAGACACAAGATGGTGAAGGTTTTGGGAAATTCAGAGGAGGCTGCCTTGCTCCAGCATCGACTTGATGATATGAACCAACGATGGAGTGACCTGAAGACAAAATCTGTTAATATCAGGTCAGTAGACCATAGCAGGGTGTTTTAATGATTGCTTTTCATTGAGAAGCCTAGGCAAGGGACTAGGACCACAGTGCAGAATACCAGTGTCAAAAACTAATAACCAAGGTAAGATAAAATGGGGAGTCATGATTAGGTAACGGCAATGTCAACTTTAAAAGTCTGAAGATTTTAGGAGTAAGCTAAAATGCAGGGATGGGTGGAAGTTAAGGAATTTTGAAGTCGTCATGAGGAATGACTTAGAGTAGAATAAGTTGTAGATAACTATACATAACTTTTACAAACACATCACTGGCAAATTGGTAAGTGCAATGAGTCTTGATCCCAAAACAACGGGGAAATCAGGAGGAGGAAAAACATGTAAAGCATCATACTTGAAACTTGAAAGCAATGAGAAAGGATATTTGACTGTAAGGATATTTGATTGATAAATACAGAAGAGAAAAGTTGACTTGGTGCAGAGAGGGTCATTTGTGTTTGTTCATGTGATGTGGGCATCAGCATTTATAGCCCATTCTTAATTGCCCCTGAGAAGTTGGTGGTGACTCATCTTCTTGAACCCACTGCAGTTCATGTGAGTAAGTATACCCACAGTGCTGTTTTGGAGGGAGTTCCAGAATCTTGAGCCAGCAGCAGTGAAGAAATGGCATTGTGGTTCCAAGTCTTGATGGTGGAGTGACATGGAGGGGAACTTGCAACTGGTGATGTTCCAATGAGCTGCTGCCCTTGTTCTTCTCGGTGGTAGAGGTCATGGGTTTAAAAGGTGCTGTCAAAGGAGCCCTGGTGTTGCTTCAGTCCATCTTGTAGATGGTAGACACTATGGCCACAGTATGCTGGTGGTGGAGGGAGTAAAGTTTAAAGTGGTGGATGGGATGCCAGTAAAGTGGATAGCTTTGTCCTGAATAGTGTGAAGCTTCCCGAATGTTGTTGGAGCTGCACTCGTCCAGGTAACTGCAAAATATTCCATCACACTCCTGACTTGTGCCTTGTAAATGGCGGACAGGCTTTGGGAAATCAGGAGGCAGGTTACTTGTCACAAAATTTCCAGCCCTTGTAACCACAGTATTTATATGGCTGACCCATTTAAATTTCTGGTCAATGAATACCCCAAAAATGATGATGGTGGGGAATTCAGCAATTGTAATGCTGTTGAATGTCAAGGGAGATGGTTAAATTCTCTCTTGTCAGAGATGGTCACTGCCTGGCACTTTTGTGGCATGTATGTCACTTGCCTCTTATCAGCTCAAGCCTAAATGTTGTCCAGGTCTTGCTGCATGTGGGCATGGACTGCTTCAGTATCTTGAGGTTATGCGAATGATGTGGAACATTGCACAATCAGCCAACATCCCACTTCTGACCTTATGATGGAGGAAAGGTTATTGATGAAACAGCTGAAGTTGGTTGCACCTTGGACCGAGGCCCTGAGTGCAGCATAGAATCTTAACGGCACAGCAGGAGGCCATTCAGCCCATCATGTCTGCACCAGCTCTCCAAATGAGCATTATGACCTAGTGCCATTGCCCTGCCTTTTCCCCATATCCCTGCACATTATTTGATAATCATCTAATGTCCTCTTGAATGCCTTGATTGAACCTGCCTCCACAACACTTCCAGACAGTGCATTCTAGACCCAGACAGTGCATTCTAGACCCAAACAACGCATTGTGAGAAATAGTTTTTTCTCACGTTACACTTGCTTCTTTTGCAAGTCACTTTAAATCTGTGCCCTCTCATTCTTGATTCTCTTACGAGTGGGAACAGCTTCTCCCTATCTACTCTGTCCAACCCCTTCATGATTTTGAGCATCTCGGTCAAATCTCTCCTCTGCTGCCTTCAGAACAGTCCCAACCTCTCCCATCTATCTTCATAGCTGAAGTTTCTCATCCCTTGAACTATTCTTGTAAACCTCTTCTTCACTCTCTCCAATGTGTTTACATCCTTCCTATAATATGGTGCCCAGAACTGTACACAATATTCCAGTTGAGGTCCAACAAGTGTCTTATATAAATACAGCATAACCTTCCTGCTCTTGTACTCTATGCCCCTATTAATAAAGCCCAGGATACTATGCTTTATTAACTGCTCTCTCCACCTGTCCTGCCACCTTCAATGATCTGCGCACATGTACACCCAAGTCTTTCTGCTTCTGCACCCCCTTCAAAATTTCACCCCTTATTTTATATTGTCTGTCCATGTTCTTCCTACCAAAATGCATCATCTCACACTTCTCTGCATTGAACTTCATCTGCCACCCATCTGCCCACTCCAACTTGTCTATGACGTCTTGAAGTTTCACACCGTCGTCCCCTCAGTTCACAACACTCCCAAGCTTCGTATCACCTGCATACTTTGAAATTGTCCCATGCACACCAAGATCTAGATTGTTAATATACATCAGGGAAAGCAAGGGTCCCAATACCAACCCCTGGGGAACGCCACTACAAACTTTCCTCCAGCCTGACAAATATCCATTGACCATTACCCTCTGCTTCCTATTTTTCAGCCAATTTTGTATCCACATTGCTACTGTCCCTTTTATTCCATGAGCAATAACTTTTCTCTCAAGTCTGTAGTATGGCATTATGTCAAATGCCTTTTCAAAATCCATGTGCACCACATCAACAGCATTACCCTCATCGACCTTTTCTGTTACCTCTTCAAAAAACTTCAGGTTAGTTAAACACGATTTCCCCTATAGAAATCCATGCTGCTCTTCCTTATCAACCCATGTTTTTCCACGTGACTTCTAATTCTACGGTGAATATTTGTTTCTAAATCTTGCCCACCACTGAAGTTAAACTGACTGGCCTGTAATTGCTGGGCTTATCCTTATGACCTTTTTTGAACAAGGACGTAATGTTTGCAATTCCCCAAGTCCTCTGGCACCACCCCTGAGCCTAGGGAAGACTGAAAGAATATAGCCAGTGTCCCTGCAATTTCTACTCTCACTACTTTCAATATTCTTAGATGCATCTCATCATGTCCCGGTGCCTTGTCAACTTTAAGTATCGACAGTCTATTCAACACTTCCTCTTCATCAATTTTGAACACTTCTAGTGACAGTTTCCTCATCTGTCACCATGGCCTGGGTAGCATCTATCTCCTTGGTAAAAATGCAAAGTATTCATTTAATACCTCAGCTATGGCCCCTTCGTCCATGTGTAAATTCACTTTTAGGTCCCAAATCAGCCCTACTCCTCCTTGTACCACACTTTTACTATTTATATGCCTATAGTAGACTTTGGGATTCCCCTTTATGTTGGGTGCCGGTCTTTTCATAATCCCTCTTCGCTTTTCTAATATGCTTTTTCACCTCCCCTCTGAACCTTCTGTATTCCTCTTGGTTCTCAATTGTATTTTCTACCTGACACCTGTCATAAGCACGCTTTTTTCCTTCTTTATCTTAACTTCAATCTCCTTTTTCATCCAGGGAACTCTGGATTGGTTTGTCCTACCTTTCCCTTTCGATGGAATATACCTTGACTATGCCTGAACCAATTCTTTTTTGAAGGTAGCCCATTGTTGAGCTACAGGTTTTCCTGCTAATCTTTCGTTCCAGTCTATCTGGCCCAGCTCCGTTCTTGCCCCATCGAAGTTTGCTCTTGTCCAGTTAATTATTTTTACTCTGGATTGCCTATCTTCCTTTTCTATCATCACCCTAAAATGTGTAACACAATGATCACTGTTTCCTGAATGTTCCCCCACTGACACTTGATCTACTTGGCCCACTTCATTTCCGAGAACCAGGTCCAACAGTGTTTTTTCTTGTTGGATTGGACACGTACTGCGGTAGAAAATTCTCCTGAACACAATCTAGGAACTTCTGCCCCTCTCCGCCTTTACACTACTACTGTTCCAGTCGACATTCAGGTAATTAAAGTACCCCATTTTAACTACTCTATAATGCCTGCATCTCTCTGTAATTACCCTGCAGATTTGTTCTGCTACGTCCTTCTCACTAGTTGGCAGTCTACAATCTACACAGAGCAATTGTACCCTGTTTGTCCCTTATCTCTAGCCAAATTGGTTCTGTTCTTGAACCCTCTGGGACATCCTCTTTCTCCAGCACTGCAATGCTCTCCTTAACCAACACTGCCACCCCTCCTTTCTTATCTTTTTTGAACCTCTTGTATCCATGAATATTTAACTCTCAGTTCTACCCTTCCTTGAGTCAGATCTGTTATCGCCACAACATCATATTTCTGCATGGCAATCTGCACCTGTAACCCCTCAATCATATTTACTATACTCCGTGCATTCAAATACATGCATTGTAACTCTGTTACTTTCTCCCTTACCCTGACTTTACCTATTAACTTACTATTCTCTATACTAGAGCTATCTGTCCCTCCCAGTATTTTGTGCTCCCTGGTATTCCTCTAATAATTTTTTCTTGGTTCCTAACCCAAGCTGAGTTAGTTTAATGCCCTCCCAACAGCACTAGCAAAACACAAGGAACTCAGTCTCAGCTCTGTTCAGGTGCAACAGGTTCATCTCCCCCAGAGCCAGTCCCAGGAATCTTAAGATGTCCCTCCTGTACAATCTTTCCAGCCACGCATTCATCTGCCTTATCCTCCTATTTCTGTATTCACTGGCACGTGGCACTGGGAGTAATCCAGATATCACTACATTTGAGGGCCTACTTGCTAATTTTATACTTACCTCCCTAAACTGATTGCAGGACCACATCCCCCTTCCTACCTACGTCATTGGTACCAATGGGGACCATGACCTCTGGCTGATCACCCCCCCCCAGAAGAATGTCCTGCAGCCACTCTGTGACATCCCTTGTCCCTAGCACCAGGGAGGCAACATACCATCCTGGAGTCACGTCTGCAGCCACAGAAACGTCTGTCTGTTTCCCTAACTAATGAATCCCGTATCACTATAGTTCTTCCTTTCTTCTTCCTCCCCTCCTGTACAGCCAAGCCGCTCGTGGTGCCACAAACTTGGCTCTGACTGCACTCCTATGAGGAACCAGCGCCCTCACCAGCTTCCAAAACAGAAAACTGATTTGTGAGTGGGACCCCAGGGGACTCCTGCACTACCTGCCTACTTCTGTTGGACTGCCTGGTGGTCACCCATTCACTCTATCACCAGACCCTTAAGCTGTGGTGTGACCACCTCTCTGAATGTGTTACCCACGTAGCTCTCAGCCTCGCTGATGTGCCACAGTGACTCCAGACACCGCTTGAGTTCTGGAACCCAGAGCTCAAGTTTCTGTAGCTGGCAGCACTTCTTGCACATGGTCAGCTAGGACACCAGTAGCATCCATGACTTTGCACATATCACAGGACACACACTCCACTTGACTGAGCTGCCCTGCCATGTCTTAACTCAACTTCCCTTACATTAATTTTATTCTACTTTAGATTATCTATATTACTTTGTTACATTGGCCCTAAATTTCCCTTATTCTTGGCATTTTGCAGTTAAATCCAAGTATAGGAACATTAAAAATTTTACACTTTTCTAATTTACTTACCAGTTCCTACGTACCAAGGCCACCATTCTTCTTTGAGCTAAGGTAGAAAAGGAAAGGAGCACTTACTCCCTTCTCACCGAACTCCCCCAATCACCAAACTCCAATTGAAGCTCTCTACTGCAGCCAAACACAGCACTCCAGTGCAGATAGTCAGCACTATAAGAGCCTACTTTTATACTCCCTGAACCTAGCCTCCGAAAACTTGATTAAGCCAGTTATCTAATTAACTAGTTTCAGCTGCAAGCAGAGCCTGTATGAGCCCCATTTTAAGGCTGAACTAAAACTCACCATCTTCCATCGGTGTCAGCTGTGGCTCAGTTCATAGCACCCTCGCCTTTGAATCAGAGGGTTGTGGGTTCATGTCCCACTCCCTGAAACCAAGAACTGTGATTGTACTCGAAAAGAGTTGCAATCTGTGACTGTTGGTAACTCAAAAGAGTTTCCAACTCTAATAGCAACTTATAGTTAATTGCTAGATTAAAGAAAGACTAGACTTTAGATAGAATTTAAGCCTTAAACTCCCTCAGTCACCAAACTCCAACTGAAGCTCTCTACAGCAGCCAAACACAGCACTCCAATGCAGACAAAAGATTAGAGAATATTTCCCTTGATTCCCTTTGATGAGGATGAAGGCTTATGGCTGCGAAAGATTACAAGTCAGATGATGAGTTATTTTCTATTTGTCCAAGAGTGAGAGTGTTGCTCCAATATGGAAATAAGAATAAGCCATACAGCTGGTGGAAGTGTAAGATTTATATAAAATTTCTTGCTGAACAAGTGGGGTAAATTCCCACAGGCTCTGTGGATGCTCATAACAAACTGTGGGATCTGTATTCTAATGAAAACAAGACCAAAACATTATCCTTCCTGTTTACCCCCTTACCCCCAAAATAATTCTGGATTTGTATATAAAGCATGTTTTATTCATGGTAAGAAGACTGCAGCAGTTCAAGAAGGCAGCTCACCATCACCTTCTCAAGGGCAATTAAGAAAGGGCAATAAATGCTGGCCTAGCCAGTGATGCCCACATCCTGTAAATGAATAAAAAAAATTCTGTACCCAAAATCATTGATATTCTTAATTTGCATCTGTGATGCACAACCACCTGTTTATTCTAATAAAATATTGATCCAAGGTATTTGATTTAATGCTAACACAAAGCTTTAAGTACAGTAAATTTATGATTTAATGAAATCAAATTAAATAGTAATTTGCATATCCTAAGTTTATCTGCATTTGTGTGAAACTGCATAAGTGCAAAATGTAAAAATTGGCTTGCATGTAAAAATAGTTTTTAAGAAGCAAAATTCATTAACAATGTGAGAAGTTTTTAAATGAGATAAAGCTAAATGTTTGAATCCGTTTTTTACAGGGTACATTAAAGCCTATATCCCAATAGGTATGGGGTTTGATGCAGCCACTTATTTTTAAAGCATTAGAAATGCATCACAGTTTGTTTTGACAAGTGTTGGTAATATGTGGACAAAAGAGCTAGGGAATGGTCTCCATTTCATTTGTGAAAAATAAAGATTGGATTTTTTAAAATGGTTTTTACTTGAATGGCTGAATTGAGAAAGAACTTTACATAGATTAAGTTGAGCACTGTTGGCAACATCTTTTCCTGGTTTGTTGCAGAGCTCATTTGGAGGCCAATGCAGAACGATGGAACAGGTTGCTGGCATCATTAGAAGAACTAAGCAAGTGGTTAAATCTCAAAGACGAGGCACTGACAAAACAGATGCCTATTGGAGGTGATGTTCAGACTCTACAACAGCAACACGACCACTGTCGGGTAAGTATGCAAGTTGGCTGACAAGATTTCTTCTCCTGCCTCTCCCTGCAATCCTGTTCTCCTTTAGCCATCTGTATCTTGAAGATACTGATTACAATTCAGGCATAAGGTTATGTTTCTACTGCCTGTCACCCTGACTGAAATCCTTTTCAATTGCTGCGGTTGTGTGTATCCATATACCGCTTCTTTCCAAACTTCCCTGTCCTTGCTGAAGTTCTTTTGGCCTGGAATATTTAGCTCTTAATAATGACTGCAAAAAGTGACACCACTGTTCCTGCCCAGAAGGGATATGATTCAGTAGCTGCCTTGTCAATAACACCTGGAGACACTGTATCACTGAAAGTGACTGAAATTGATTGTACGCATATGATTGAAGAAGGCAGCTCACTTATATCACTTACAAGTGGCTGTGATTATGGCATGCAAATAACTGTCCTATGATTCACTATATATCACTATCTCAATTAGCAAGTCCTAATGTTAGAGAAAAAATTCCAGCATTCACCTAATACACATAATAAGGGGTCTTATTGCAGCCCTTGGACTATGGTATGACTAGATATTGGATGAAAACGTAAAACCTTTCTGATTGGGGATGCACACTATGCTTGTGGTAGCTGATGACACTGATCCCAAGAGAACACCTGAAATTTTTAACAGGACCAATCAGGTTTTAAAGAGTTACACAGCCAGAATTTATTAGGTGCCTAGAAAATATCATCTCAAAGCAATCTGTACAATCTAATTCTGCACCATAAAAAGGGGTTAGAAGCAACTCTCAACTCATGCTGTATTGTTACCTATGGCTCAGCTGGGTCCATTCTTGTATTCAGAAGGTTATGGGTTCAAGTCCTATTCCAGTAACTTCAATACAAAATAGGATAGTTGACACTGCAGTGAAGTAGTTTTGAATGAGACATCAAAACCGAGACCTTGGTGATAAATGTTCCCTCTCATTTTCTTTTTTGGTTGTGCACAGTCTATTTATTTAAGTGCATTGTACCTTTGAATTTTTTTTGCACGGCTGCATGGTCTGCACAATAACTCCCAGGCTGCTGCACCACCGCACATCCTAGAGGAAACATTTTTGCCTGTAAAAGGATGTAAAAGATCCCATGCATGAATTTCAAAGAACAGGGAGCTCTCCCAGGTGTCCCAGCTGAGTTTTAATCCAATCATAAAAGCAAAATACTGCGGATGCTGGAAATCTGAAACAAAAACAAAAAATGCTGGGAAAAACTCAGCAGGTCTGACAGCATCTGCGGAGAGGAACACAATTAACGTTTCGAGTCCGTATGACTCTTCATACGGACTCGAATCGTTAATTGTGTTCCTCTCCGCGGATGCTGTCAGACCTGCTGAGTTTTTCCAGGTATTTTTGTTTTTGTTTTGCTGTTTGAGGGAACTTGCTGTGTGGAAATTAGCTGCCACGTTTCCTGAATTACAACAATGACTACACTTCAAACTTCATTGGCTGTAGAGTGCCTTGGAATGACCTGAGGTCATGAAAAAAGCTATATGAATGTAAGTATTTCTTCTTTTCCCACTGTGACCAAATTGGCTGTAAACCTCTGTAATTTTCGTACATTTTTCTGTCACCCTCTGACTTTGATCCAAGTGTCTGTATATCTGCCTGTGGCCAGAAACAAGATTTCTTGTGAATTATTCAGCAGCATCTCCATTTGTTGTCAATTTAATTAGGTTATTCTCTAAGTCACATCTTTAACTCCAAAGTATTTTCAATCTGCTCATCTTTATTTTATAATGGTGTTTTACCTTGGTTCACTGCTGTCTCATTTTTTTAAACAATTCAAATTGGGCTCAGAGCTTAGCGACAAATGGGAGCAGTGGGAAATGAGAATTCATGGCCACATGGCCACAGGCTGCAGTTTATAGCAGGTAAATGCACAGTGATGTGATTTGGCAAGGGTAAGAGGAACATGTAGAAATGTATGAACGGAATGGAGTGAGAAGAGATACTCAGTCCCTGTTGCTAAGCTGTTGTTATGGACAGGAGAGTGGCGAACTAAACAACTTTATCCCCTCACTGTCTGACCAAAAGCAGAGGTGTTTTTGAAATATTTTTAAAGTGGGCTGTGGCATGTTTCCCCAAAATTGGTAACATGCGGCAAACTCTTTAATGATTAACTCAGAAGGTTAGTTTATTTCACATTCGAACCCAGGGTGTGGGGGGGTTGGTGGGGATTGATCACAATCTCTCTCCCTCTCTCTCATGGTGGAGGGATCAATAACCAGGGGGCATAGATTTAAGATAGGGGGCAGGAGGTTTGGAGGGGATGTGAGGAAGAATTTTTTCACCCAGAGGGTGGTGGGAGTCTGGAACTCACATCCTGAAAGGGTGGTAAAGGCAGAAACCCTCATAACATTGAAGAAGTATTAGGATGTGCACTTGCGATGCCATGGCATACAAGGCTATGGGCCTAGTGCTGGAAAATGGGATTAGAATAGTTAGGTACTTGTTTGACTGGTGCAGACTCGATGGGCCGAAGGGCCTTTTTCTGTGCTGTAGACCTCTATGATGCTATGACCCTTTTCTCCCGTAGTATAAATTGTTGTCATTGTTTGAAATTTGGCATTCTTGTATTTGTCCTGATGAGTGCAAGAAGAAAAGCTTCTGCAATATTCGATTTCTATCTTTCTTCGGTTCTGACAAAAAATCATCGACTTGAAACATTAACTCTGTTTCTCTGCACAGATGCTGCCAGATCTGCTGAGTATTTCCAGCATCCATAGTGTTTTCTTTTTTATGTTAAGGATGCATGTCTTTCATGCATCACTTTATAACAGAAGCTAAGCCTCTTTGATCACAAGGGGAGTGAGGGAAAGGCAGGTCACTAAACTGCTGCTGTTCTGTGTGTATGTTTATGCGTATGAGCATGCAGTCGCTGGGTGTTTGTTTGTGTGAGGGAGTGTGTATGTTTAAGTGTGGGAGGAGGGCTGCTGTTGTGTGTCATTAAAGTGGCAGGTGATCTCATTGCTTCTCCTCAATTGAAATTCTGAGGACATCATCAAGTAAAGAGCAAGAAAATTCAAAAGAAGAATGTTTTGTCCTGGACAAAGAATCTGATCAGACTCTTATCAAAGACTTCTAGGCAGAAGTCAGACAGAAAGGTTGACAAAAATTACAAATAAAAGCAGCTATCAATACGAGTTGCTCAAGTTGGCAGAGCAGAGATGAATGTAATCCCACACAGCACAATCACTCAGGGATAGTGCATGAGGAAAATATAAACAGAGCCTCCAACAGTTACAAGAGGTGGCAGCATGTTTTACGGAGTTCAGCAGCTATCAAAATAACTTTAAGAACTAAATAGGAACAAACAGTAAATGGAATTCAATGCCAGGGAAAGTAATGGAACGCAAGCTTCAATTTTTCAGCTATGAGGAGAGGGTCAGAGATCAGTGTTTTCTTCGTAGAATAGCTTGAATAGAGACAGGATCAAAGATTTATAGTTGTGAAGCGACAGATAAAGGTTTAGATCAAATTTCTTTGTAAGCCAACAGGACTAAAACAGGCAACGTGGAGAATGATAGTTATAGGATTAATAAACCAGAAAGCAGCAATGTGCTTTTAGACAGGAATGAACAATCCACGCTCCATCTAGTCTCTCCATTCAATTATCTTTACTTTCTGCAAGGTATCTATGTATCATGATTTATAAAATATAATAATAAATCCTTTCAACTGCAGGAACTTGTCTATTTTGCTTAGAAATTCTTTAAAAGTTTCTTGTTTCACCAAATCTACTTAAAATTTAACCCATCTGTCAATCACCGTTTTGCTGAAGAATTGTATAAAAGAATTCCCTTTACGGCAAAAAATGTGCATGTTTCCTGTTGATGGAACAATGATATAAAGTTGAAACATTCTACCAGGTCTACCTTTATTTATCCATTCTTTAGAGAAAAGCCTTGGGTACATAATCACTCATCATGACTCAGTCCTCTAAATCCTGTCTTTGATCTTGAAACCTTTTCCCAAATAGCCTACTCCAATAATATGAAACTGCTCCTTACCAAGGCCATAAACAATTTTCAAATGCCCTATTTTAACCTATGTTATGTGTTTTTAAAATTTGTCCATTGGATGTGAGTGGTGCTGGCAAAGTAGCATTTATTGCACATCTCTAATTTCTCTCAAGGTGGTGGTGAGTCACCTTCTTGAACCGCTGCACTCCATGTGGCCTAGGTACACCCACTGTGCTGATAGATAGACAGTTCCAGGATTATGATCCAGCAACAGTGAAGGAATGATGATTCAGTCCTGTTAAGGATTTAACTCAGTTAAAAAATCTGTGCAAATCAGAAAGAGGCAAAATCATACACAGAATGAAAAGGCCTTAAGAAGGCTTTTACTAGACAGGCTCTGAAGAAGAGTCATATGGATTAAGGTGGACATGCACACCAAGGTCCCCCTGATCCTCGGTACTTCCCAGGGTCCTGCCATTCATCGTGTATTCCCGTGCTTTGTTTGTCCAGCCCAAGTGCATCACCTCGCACTTATCCGAATTAAATTCCATTTGCCATTGATCAGCCCATCTGACCAGCCCGTCTATATCCTCCTGTAATCTAAGGCTATCCTCCTTACTATTTACCACTCCACTAATTGTCGTGTCATCCGCGAACTTACTGATCAACCCTCCTACACTCAAGTCTAAATCGTTTATATATACCGCAAACAGCAAGGGACCCAACACCGATCCCTGTGGAATCCTACTGGATACAGGCATCCAGTCACAAAATCACCCCTCGACCATCACCCTCTACTTCCTGCCACTCAGCCAATTCTGGATCCAATTTGCCAACTTGCCTTGGATCCCATGGGCTCTTACCTTCATTTCCAGTCTCCCATGTGGGACCTTATCAAAAGCCATGCTGAAGTCCAAGTAGACTATGTCAAATGCATTGCCCTCATCTACACACCTGGTCACCTCTTTGAAAAATTCAATCAAATTGGTCAGACATGACCTCCCCTTAACAAAACCATGCTGACTGTCCTTGATTAATCCCCGCCTCTCCAAGTGTAGATTAATTCTGTCCCTCAGAATTGCTTCCAGTAGTTTCCCCACCACTGAGGTTAGACTGACTGGCCTGTAGTTCCCTGGTTTATCCCTTCCTCCCTTCTTGAATAACGGTACCACATTAGCTGTCCTCCAGTCCTCTGGCACCTCTCCTTTGGCCAGAGAGGTATTGAAAATTATTGCCAGCGCCCCTGCTATCTCCTCCCATGCCTCACTCAACAGCCTGGGATACATTTCATCCGGGCCTGGAGATTTATCTACTTTTAAGCCTGCCAGACCACTTAGAACCTCCTCCCTTTCTATGCTAATTTATTTAGTTATAATCACAGTCCTTCTGCCTGATTTCTATACCCACATCGTCCCTCTCACTTGTGAACAATGACACAAAGTATTCATATAGAACTCCTACCTACGTCTTCTGTCTCCACAAACACATTACCACTATGGTCCTTAATGGGTCCTACTCTTCCTCTCGTTATCCTCTTACTCTTAATGTACTTGTAAAATAACTTTGGATTTTCCTTTATTTTACCTGCCAATGTTTTTTCGTGCTCCCTTTTTGCCCTCCTAATTTCCTTTTTAAGTTCCCCCCTACACATTCGGGCTTCCGCTGTTTTGAGCCCTCGGTATCTGCCATAAGCCTCCCTTTCTCTCTGTATCCAATCCTGTATATCCCTCAACATCCAGGGTTCCCTGGATTTGCTAGTCCCACCCTTTGTCTTTACTGGAATACGTTGGCCCTGTACTCCCCCTATTTCCTTCTTGAATGAGTCCCACTGCTCTGACGCAGATTTACCTAAAAGTAGCTGCTCCCAGTTCACTCTGGCCAAATCATATCTGATCTTATTAAAATTAGCTTAGAACCCTGATTTCTGGCCCACCCTTGTCCTTTTCCATAACAACCTTGAATCTAACGGAGTTATGATCACTATCTGCAAAATGTTGCCCCACTGATACCTGTACCACTTTCCCGGCTTTATTCCCTAAAATTAAGTCCAGGACAGCCCCGATTCTTGTAGGACCTTCTACGTACTGGCTTAAAAAGCTCTCCTGGATACATTTTAAGAATTCCACTCCCTGTAAACTTATCACACTATGACTAACCCAGTTAATGTTGGGGAAGTTGAAATCCTCCACTATTACTACCCTATTATTTTTACACTTCTCTGAAATTTACCTACATATCTGCTCTCCTCCCTGTTTGTCTGGGGGCTTATAGTACACTTCCAGCAATGTGATTGCTCCTTTTTTGTTTTTCAGTTCTACCCATATGGCTTCATTTGAGGAGCCTTCTAAGATGTCATCCCTCCTTACTGCTGTAATTAATTCCTTGATCAATATTACGATACCCCCTCATCTTTTACCACCTCCCCTGTCTCACCTGAAGATCCTATGTCCTGGAATATTGAGCTGCCAATCCTGCCCCTCTCTCAACCATGTCTCTGTGACAGCAATGACATCATACTTCCATGTGTTAATTTGTGCCCTCAACTCATCTGCCTTATTCGTCAGACTCCTTTCATTAAAATAAATACCATCCAACCTTGCCAAACTCCCTTGTGCCTTAACTGGCATTTAATTTCTATGCCTTCCAGATTCACTTGCTCTCTCTTCTAATTTTGGCTGTGCATCTCCCCCTGCTGAACCTCCCCTCAGGGTCCCATCCCCCTGCCGAGTTAGCTTAAACCCTCCCCAACAGCACTAGCAAACCTTCCCGCAAGGATGTTGATCCCATTCTGGTTCAGGCGTGACCTGTTTGCCTTGTACAGGTCCCACCACCCCCGAAACGGTCCCAATGTCCCAGAAATCTAAAGCCCTCCCTCCTGCACTATCTCTCCAGCCACACATTCACCTGGACTAACCTTCTATTTATATACTTACTAGCGCGTGGCACCGGAAGTAATCCAGAGATTACTACTGCTGAATGTTTGGCAAGTGGACTCTGGTCGAGGCGTTTTCTCACTGTGCAAGTTTGATGCAGAAATAGAGCTCATCAAAGCTATCCTGTGGGACCGTGGCCATCACAATCAGGTCATTGCTCTCTGTCTATCATGCAAGCTTGCAAATCGGCTGAAGACCACCACTTTCAGGCCTGAACAGTGCCTGGTCTACCCCAAATTACTCTGGGAAGACAAAGTATCTCAAAAATTTGAAAGCAGGCTAAGTAAGCTGTTTCATGCTGCTATTATGCAGTGGCTATGCGAGTGGCATTTACCACTATCAGGATGCTGCTGCTGCCAGTCCAAAAAGATGTTCTGGTCATCACACAATTGAGCAATGTCATGTATGAATTTCAGTGCTGGTATGATGCCAGGTACATAGGCCGTACATCCCAACGATTGGCTGGCTGAATGAAACAATTGAAGGAACTTACTGTCTGTAATAATCAGAGTACAGATTATACTCAGCCAGTCCACACTTGAAAAACCCAAAACAAAATGTCTACTGTTAAATGTGATTCTGCGATTGGGCAGGACTCGCTGAACTGAGTGTGCTAATAACTACTACAACAGTCGATTTAAAGATAATCAGTTGAACTTGTAATTTGGCTAATTTACACTTGCCAGAAGCGACGTAGATTCTTATGCAGGAATCTGCAAAGACAAGGAATATGTTCAAGCCTTGCACTTTTGTGGAATTACCTGGGAGCTTGGGGAGCCTATAGTTCCCTTTTGCTTTCTCCATGGCAATGTGTTGGCCAATCAGCATCAACTTGCCAACCAATCAGCCTTTTCTCCTCTGGTATAAATTGTTGTGGTTGGTTGAAATTTGGCATTCTTGCATTTGTCCTGATGAGGGCAAAATGAAAAGCCTCGTCAATATGTCTTTCTTTTCAGCAATATTAAAGATGGAAATGTAAGAGATTTTAAGCCAGTAGAAAGAGGAGGGGCAGGAAAAACAAAAGGGAGGGCCTGTGATAGGGTGGCCGGCAGGAGAGATTAACAAACAAAAGACCTCATGATGCAAATGCCAAAGAGAGTGGTAATGGGTATAGTAAAAAATAAAGATTGTGTCCAGATGAGGCGTGAATGGCTATATAGCAGCCATTTGAATGCAACATGAAGGGTTAAAGAAGCCGTCAAAAAAACATACAGGACAAGAGGCAGCGGTTATGATCTAAAGTTGTTGAACTCAACTTTGAGTCCAGAAGGCTGGAGATTGCTGAGATGAGAGATGGGGTGCTGTTCTTCAAGCTTGTGCTGAGTTTTATTGGAACACTGTAGCAGGCTGAGGGCAAAGAGGTCAGACCGGGAGCAGTGTGGAGAATTAAAATGATAAGCGACATGGAGCTCGGGGTCATGCTTGCGGACCGAACGGAGGTGTTCCGCAAAGTGGCATACTTTTGGTCTCCCCGATCTAGAGGAGACCACATCATGAACAGTGAATACAGTATACTAAATAGAAAGAAGTACAATATCACTGCTTCACTTGGAAGGAGTGTTTAGGGCCTTGGATGGTGAGAGGGGAGGTGAAAGGACAGGTTTTGCATCTTTTGCGTTTGCACAGAAAGTTGCTGTAAGGAACGGAGGGGCTGTTAGGAGTGACTGAGGAGTGGACCAGAGTGTCATGGAGGCAAAGGTCCTATTGGAAGGCTGAAAGTGGATGGCAGGGGAAGATGTGTTTGGTGGTGCCATCACATTAGTGCTGGCAAAAATGGTAGGGGATGATCCCTTAAATACGGAGGTTGGTGGGGTGGAAGATGAGGACAAGGGGAACCCTAAAATGGTTCTGGGAGGGTGAGGAAAGGGTGAGAGCAGAACTGCGTGAAATGTATCAGACATGGTGGAGAGTCCTGTTAACTACGCTGAGTTGGAACTCTTGGTTGAGGGAAAAGGAAGAGCTATTGGAAGCGCTGGTGTGGAAGGTTGTATTATTAGAACAGATGTGATGGAGACATAGAAACTTGGAGAGTGAAATAGAATCCTTACAAGAAGCAGGGTGTGAGGAAGTGTAGTCAAGGTAGCTGAGGGAGTTTATGGGCTTGTAGTGAATATTAGTTAATATCCCAACTCCAGAAATAGAGATGGAGAATTTGAGGAAGGGAAGGGAAGAATCAGAGATGGACCAGGTGAAGTTGAGAGAAGGGTGGAAATTGGAAACAAAGACAATGAAATTTTTCAGTTCATGGCGAGAGCAGGCGGTGTCATCAGTGTACTGGAAAAAGTAATGAGTGAGGGGGCCCAAATAAGACTGGAATAATTAATGTTTCACATATCCCACAAAAAAGCAGGCATAGCTAGGACCCATGCAGGCACCCACAGCAACACCTTTTAGTTAGACCTTTTTAAAGTGATTCCTTTCTATGTGCTTTAATTTGGGGTAATTATAGTTACCCATGTTCCTTGATTCCTGCTTAATCTGCTCATATGATTCCGTACTGATTTTATTAGTTTGGTTCAGAGACCACCAGCAGCTCCCATTTGTTGTCTTTAAACTGTTACATCTGAATTAGCCCCGTGGACTTGTGCATCCTTTGTTGAGTATCCATTCCCCTCTGACTAAAGATGCTATCCTCTGCACTTTGTATACAACACTGATAGAACACTATTTGAGAGTAAATTATGTAGCCATAAGCACAACAATGATGAAAAATACTCTTTGATTTCCATATGTTAAAAATAAATTATGAAATTTGTGTCCAGCCACAAAATTTGGACTGTCTCTGATTTGTGTTCAGGCTTTCATCCCTGTATTACTTATTGTACACCATGATTTTTCACCTTTTACTCCTCAATATCTTCTTCTTTTGTAATTAGTACTGGTGGGTAGCCATAATCCTAGATTTTACTAATTATACCCTTCTATCTCCTCCTTAATTCCTCCACTGTCTCTAACATCTCCTAAACTGATCCATAATATTGATCTTTATTCTCTGTATTCATTTTGTTACTACAGTACTGCTCATTTTGCCACTGGTGTGGTGACGGAGCACATTGGTATACCATGTCATGAAAGAAACCAGGTGAATATTTGCACTTTTAGTTCTTCTTTGGTGAGTTCTTATATGCAACTTTCCAGTCTGGAACTAATGGGGATATCAAAGGGTGTGTTATCTGGATGGCTCTTGTGCTTTGAATTTAGGTTAAGCAGTATTCCACAAGGCCCTGGTGCTGGCTTCCCATATTGCGATTAGATTAGAATTTCAGTTTTCTGTAGTGTATGCTGTGTTATGATCCTAGCTGATGTTACTACTGGATAAGCCAAATCCCAGGTGTAAAGAAACTATTTTTTATTTTTCTTGGACTGTGGCTTTAAAAAGCTACCATGGCTGCAGTTGAAAGACATGTTCGCTGGAACAGGATGAGGAATATCTACAATGTTGCTATCCTGGAACATAGGGTGCCATAAGAGAATAGGATGGTGCCGGAAAGGAGTTCTGGGCTGGGGGAACTGCCTAACGACAGCATTTTAATTGGTTCCTGACCAGGTGATCAGGGCTTTGTGTGGTAGCAGTGCAGGCAGAACAGCTCCTAGCCTACAAAAAAGGAAGACCTGAAACCTCTGTCGCCTGTGTTTGTAAGAGTCCAGCAATTCTGTCATAATAGCTAGCTGGCTATCCCTCACATCTCTGTAACCTGCTTTCTCTGAAAACCCCTGTCAAGAGGCAAAGGGGAAAATCACTGTTAGAGACATTGAAAGGCAAGTGCTCAACCAATGAACTAAATACTGAAAGTGCTGGAAGATCACCTCGTGTCATCAATAAGAACTGAAAGGAATTTGGAAGGCATTGATCAAAATCCGGAATTGGTGAACTGTTTTATCCCACCTTTAAAATCCATGTTTTTGTGTATTTTTTGTGTCTTGTATGTGTGTGCATAGTGATTTAAGAAGGGGGAGAGTTTAAGTTATAGTGTTAGAAAGTAGCAGTTCATGTTTCTTTGCCACTGGTTAACAACAGTTTGTTCAATCAACAATTATTTATTTATTAAGTTTACAAACCTGGTGCCCGTATTCTGTTAACCTAAATTAAACAGTTAGGTAGAATTGGGGCAATCTGGTGGTTTAGTCAAAGTTTCACATTTGTTGCGGCTCGAGGAACAGTGAGGCTTGATATTACAGCGCAGTATCCCCATGAGCCATGACACAGGGTGGAACCTAGCTTGATAGATCTTAACTTTTAATTTTTGCTTAGATACGTGGAGAGTGGCTACTGAACAGAGTCACCAGAGTCAGCTGATGAACTTTAAACAAAAGAATAAAACCTTTATTAAACAAGAAAGGATGAAGTATATTACAATACTCCTTTGCCCACAACTATACCTTTTCAGATATATGCAGATTTGTAAGGATAACAAAAGTTACAAAAGCTATCTTATACTGTAATGTTCACAGTAAGTACACAGGCCATGTATACCAATAGGTGACCTGTGATCAGGCACACTACACTGAAACCAAGTGACAGATGCTGCCCCAAACAGATGCTGTGGATCTCTCATCATCTCCCCGCAGAAACTTGTTATGGCATAAGCCAACTGGTCTCACTGAACTCCGTCTTTCACACGAGGGTTTCCAACCTCCACTCTTGAAGAACTCGCTCTGGAATCTTCTCCCAAATGACACTTTCTTTCAGATGCCTTCCACAAAGGTCCACCTCAGGGGTTTCAAACTCCCCTCCCAATGTTCTTCTCCCCTGGATCACCATGTGCATTCAAGCTTTCTTCCATGCACTCTCTCTTACTGACTCAGCCATGCCAACAGAACACCACTGCTTCACATACCCATAGTAAAGAGTTATAGACTTTCAGCTGTCCCCTTGGATCTTCTCGTACACCTGTATCACTTTAAATCTGCTTCCTGCAGCTTTCCTCTCTTTAAGCTTGAAGTTTAGAGCCCTCCTTCTCTGCTCCTTACTTTAAATTCCGTAGAACAGAACCTTTTCCAGATTCCTGTCCTTGTCCTTTGACTAGACTGCCCTCTTGGGACCTTTCCTGTTCCACTCCTCTGGATTTGGGGACTTTCTTCTTTAGTTTCTGGAACCTGCTTCTGCAGTTTCCTCTCCTGTCCTGCTCATCCTAGCAGCTGTCTTCAACTTTAGTTTGGGACTTGCTATTCCTCCCTCTGCTGTCCAGCCTCTCTTGAATCCTGGCTTCAACTGAACTAAAACTGCTTTTCTAGTTTTCTCTGTCTGTGTGTGTGTGTGTGTGTGTGTGTGTGTGTGTGGTGGTGGTGGGGGAGGGGGGCTCCCTCCCTGAACCCCTGTTGCTAGGCAACAGCACAGTTTTTACTACTTTGTTTTAACTTTCCTAAACCACTAACCCCCCTTGGTAACACAACTCCCCACTTCAAGGGTCATAAACTAATTAGAATACAGGCTCACAAGCAATGCTTTAGACCTGCTGTCTCCACTCTAAAATGAAACTAGATCCCAGGTTTCACTTTTTTAACTCACAAATAGAAAAATATCATTAAACTGAAAACTAAAACTTAAGGTATATTTTTATTCGGAACACCCACAAATACAAATATAATGAACTTAAACTACCTCTATTTCCTAACAGCTGTCACACCGTAGGCATCATGGTTCGTTTTATCATAATACAATAAGATGTTTTTCTCTCCTACCTCCCTCAATACACATTATATCTCACATAGCAGACCTCTTTGTGCCTGTGTGTGCTTGCTTTGTTACTGATCAAAATCAACTGATTGAAACACTTGCACATAACACTGTGAGAGATCACCCATCAGCCACCCCACACAGGCTGCATGGTTGCAAGGAGCAGATTGAAGTGTCTGCTGAGACAGTGTCTGTCTCAGCTCATCAAGGCAGAAAGTGAGTGAATCTGTATATTTTAGAAGTTCTGGGTTGGAAATTTGAACAGGACATAATTTCATTTGTCAGTTATACTTTTTCAAAGAATCTCAGTGGGAAGATGAAAAGCATGAAAAGCAATCAGCTCAGGAATGGATGTGGGGAGAGAGAGAACTGAGTGAATAAAGCTTTGAGGAGAAAAACCTTTATAGAAGTACATTAGAATTAGACAGCTTATTAAAATTTATGCATCTAACATTTAATTTGCTTTGCAAAGTAAATTCTTTTTTATTCAAATTGTTAAGTATCTGTCATCAGAGAACATTTTATTGGCCTTAAAACTAAATTAATGTATCTAAAATGTTTTTAGCAATTCATAAATGTATGTAATTTAATTGGATGCTAAAATTCAATAGATCCAAGGATTATGAACATTAATCGATTAACAAAATCCATCATAGTGGTCTGAGATACACTAGTTACTATAGTTATTAGCCTCATACAAAGACTCCCATGTAAAGTGCATGTTTTGATTTAAATGTATTAATTATATATGCAGCATTCACTGTAACTGAGACAATTGCTTTAGCAAAGGTGGGGAGGTGGTGGAGGGGGAAGGTGGATTGTGACCCAGAAAACAACCTTATGCCTTCAGCTGTCAGATCCCCTCTAACATTTCTAATATGATGTTGGTGCAAGCCATGTTTTTGTGCACTTTCAATTACACTCACATGCTCTTACATTTGTATTTGCACACTATTCTACTAATCTTGTTCTTCTGTGAACACCAGATTGAATTTTCCTTTACAGCTAATTGATTCCTTTCAGAGATTGAAATCAGCAAGGGAGAGAATATGTTCAGGAATGACCTCACATACTTCATGACTTATAGCTGACCCTGACAGCTGAGTCCTGGCAGAGCTGCAGTCACAAAGACATGATTATGCCGCAGCCTGCAGCTCTCTGGCTCTGGGGCTGTTGTACAATTAACTGATGTACCATCCTCTTGGAGTCAATCTCATGCATATTTGACATTTTGCCCAGGGCAAAGATCCCCTGCCACTTGCAGGCAGATGCAAATTTCACTCATCAAAAAGGTGTATTTCCCTTTTGTGGCATGTCCCAATGCCCCACAATAAAGGTTGGCAAACTACTCATTGGACATTTACTAGTCACAAATAATATATGTACTCAGTATGGAATCAGGGAATAAGAAACCTCCTCCCATCAGCCTGGCTCACTTGCCTGTGGATAGAAGGTTGTGGGTTCTTGAATACATTACACTTAATACTTTTCGACTTAAATGTAGGCCATGTGATTAAGATGTTTGCAAATGATATGAAAGTTGGCCTCATGGTCGATTGAGGGGAAGAACGCTGTAGACTGCAGGAAGGTATTAATGGACTGGTCGGGTGGGCAGAAAAGCAGCAAATAGAATTCAATGCAAAGACATGTGAGGTAACACATTTGGGGAGGACAAATAAGGAAAGGGAATATACAGTAAATGGTGGGTTTCTGAGAAGTATTAAGGTACAGAGGCACCTTGGAATGAATCACTATAGAGCCCTGAAGGTAGCAGGAGAAGTAAATAATGTGGTCAAAAAGACATATGGTATACTTTTCCTTTATTAGATGAGGCCTAGAATATAGGAGTGGGGAGGTAGCACTAGGACTGTATAAAATGCTAGTTAGATTGCAGCTAAGGTACTGCGTACAGTTTTGGTCACAGCATTACAAGAAGGATGTGATCTCACTAGGAGAGGGTACAGAAGAAATTTGTGAGGATATTGCCAGGAATGGATAACTATGAGGAAAGATTCGATAGGTTAGGTTTGTTTTCTTTGGAACAGGAGTAGGCTGAGGTTTAATTCAAGTGTACAAAATTATGAGGGGCTTAGATAGAGTAGTTAGGAAGGATCTATTTCTGTTAGCAGAGAGGACAACAATCAAGGGACACAGATTTGAAGCAATTGGTGCAAGGATTAGAAGGTTGTTGAAGGGTAAATTTTTAAACAGGGGTGGTGGGGCCTGGAAGTCACTGCCTGAAAGGATATTGAGGCAGAAACCTTCATCACATTTAAAAAAAACTCTTGGATATGCACTTGAGGTGTCATAACCCACAGGGCTACAGACCCAGAGCTGGAAGATAGATAGCTCTTTTTCGGCCAGCCTGGACATAATGGGTTGAAGGGCCTCTTCTGTGCCATGAATCTTCTTATAATTCAGGGAAGCTCTTAATGAATCAAGAATAGGAATTAACCAAAGTTAAAGTAAGCAAAAAAAAATTTAGAAAAAAAAAATAGCTCTAAAGATTGGCCTGGGTTAGGAGATTGGTGAGGTAGTGGAAGACAGAGTAGGGATAATGCATATGTACTCAAATTGGAAGAAAGGGACAAATGTTGTCTCACAAGGCACTGCGCTGGTGCCTTAACAATTCATTGTATTTATTAATGACTTATATGGCATAACAAAAAAGCCATATATCTAAGTTTGCTGATGACAAGATAGGTAACATAGGTAGTATGGACGGGTGCATTAAATTACAAAAAGTCGTTTATAGATTAAGTGAATGGGTAAAAATGCAGGTACAGCAAGTGATTAGGAGGGCAAATGGAATATTGGCGTTTATTGCAAGGGGAGTGGAATATAAAGGTAGGGAAGTTTTACTGCAGCTGTACAGGGCCTTGGTGAGATCCCAACTGGTATACTGCGTACAGTTTTGGTCTCCTCGTTTGAGGAAAGATAAAATTGCATTAGAAGGTTCACTCAACTCATTGGGATGAAGGGCTTATCCTATGAAGGGAGGTTGAACTGGTTGGGCCTATACCCATTGGGAGTTTAGAAGGATGAGAGATGATTTTTTAATGCATTCATGGGTTGTGGACATTGCTAGCTAGGACAGCATTTATTGCCCATCCCTAACTGCCGTTGTTCAGAGGGCATTTAAGAATCAACCACATAGCTGTGGGTCTGGGGTCACATGTCGGCAAGACCAGGTAAGAATGGGAGATTTCCTCCTCTGTGAACCAGATGGGTTTTTACGACGATCAATGGTTTCATGGTCAACATCAGACTAATTTTAATTGAATTCAAATTAGTGAGATTTGAACCTGGGTTCCCAGAGGATTACCCTGGGTCTCTCTCTATTCCAGTGACAATGCCACTATGCCACCATCATCCCCATTGAAACATAAGATCCTGAGGGAACTTGATAGGGTAGATACCGGGAGGATGTTTCCACTTGTGGGGGAGCCTTGAACTAGGGCACATAAAGATGTCTCCCTTTTAAGACTCATATGAGGAGAATTTCTTTCTCTGAGGGTCGTTGGTGTAGAATTCTTTTCCCTAGAAAGCAGTGGAAGTTGGGTCATTGAATTTATTCATGTCTAAGTTAGACATTTTTAATAGGCAAGGGAGTCGACGGTTATGGGGGCAGACAGGAAAGTGGAGTTGAGACTGCAGCTAGATCAGCCACTATCTTATTGAATAGTGGAGCAGGCTTGAAGGGTCGAATGGCCTATTCCTGCTCCTAAGTCCTTCCAAACCTTCAACATCTACCACTTAGAAGGTCAAGGGCAGAAGATGCATGGGAACACCACCACCTGCAAGTTCCTCTCCAAGCCACACACCATCCTGACTTGGAAATATATCGCTATTCCTTCACTATCTCTGGGTCAAAATCCTGGAGCTCCCTTCCTAACAACATTGTGGGTGTCCCAATGCCACATGGACTGCAGCGGTTCAAGAAGGCAGCTCACAATCTTCTCAAGGGCGATTAGAGATGGGCAATAAATACTGGCCTACATACCATAAGTGGATATTAAAAAATCTCTTTTTGGCTGAAGCAGACATGGTGAGCTGAATGGTCTCTTTTTGCACTGTAACTTTTCTATGGTCACCCTGATCTAATTTCTTTGCAAATTATGTTACTCTAATGTAAGAACACTTTTCTCCACTAATTTGCAATTTTTTCTAGCTGACCTAATTTGCACATGCAATCATATCTAATCATGCTGATTTGTTAACCATTTTAGCATGATGAATATACACACAAATTTCATAAATATGGGACTTCTAATTGCAGCCCCATGCAACAAGGAAGGTAGTTAAACATGCTGCGTGGTGACTAGCTTTTCTCTTGGCTCAGATAAGCAGTGGAGGGAACCTGAAACGAAAACGAAAATTGCTGGAAAAACTCAGCAAGTCTGACAGCATCTGTGGAGAGGAAGACATAGTTAACGTTTCGAGTCCGTATGACTCTTCATCAGAACTGAAGAGAAATAGAAATGTGGTGAAATGTAAGCTGATTAAGGGGGGTTGGACAGGTGGAGCTGGATGGAGGGCCAGTGATAGGTGGAGGCAAAGGAGACATAGCCAAAGATGTCGTAAACAAAAGGTCAAAGGGATGTTGACGGTGGTGATATTAGCTAAAGGATATGCTAATGGTGACATTAAGGATAGAAAGCAGGATAAGCAAGTGGCAGATGTCCCTAGTGCGGGCAGGGTGGGGGGAAGGGATCGAAATAGACTAAAAGGTGGAGATTAACAATGGATGGAAATAAATTTAAAAATAATAGAAATAGGTGGGAAAAGAAAAAAAAAATATAAAAAATATATTATAATAATTAGAAAAAAGAGGATCAAAAAGGGGAGTGCGGATGGAGGAGAGAGCTCATGATCTGAAGTTGTTGAACTCAATGTTAAGTCCAGAAGGCTGTAAAGAAACACTTTGTCGGACACAATTGTTTATACAGATCACAATCCTTTAAAGTTTCTGGACAAATCTCGAGACAGAAGTGCAAGGCTAGTCAGATGGAGTTTTTGACTACAACCATTTAATCTACAGATTACACATGTAGTGAGACAATTGCAGATGCATTATCAAGAGTTTGTAGCTTAAAGGGAAAATTGGACATTTAAAAGCCTGGACATTGAACTGAAATGATTTCTGTTAATATGAACGATTTGTGTTATTATGTTAATGCATGCATCTGGTAATGTAATAGTGTAAATATATAGATAAGTATAGGAGATAGTATAAGATGAGTTAATAAAAATGAAGCCATCTTTTTAAACTATGATGGTTCATTTTTCAATAAGGAGGGGGATGTCAGGAAGATATTATAATGTTATTGGAACTTATTGGAAAATAATGGTGTGTGTGAGAGAGAGACTTCATTGGATTAAAGGCAGCTGGTCTGGAGGCTTTAATGTATTAGAAGATGAGCTGGGTTTGAAATGTCAAGTAGGTAAACATGGGGCAAGTTTAGAATGTAAGGTGTAAAAGGACATTTGCATTTTTAAATAAACCAGACTAGATTGTTTTCAAAGGAGTTTTCAAGTTTTCAATTGACCATTGACAGATCGGCGGGTGGACAGCTGATTTGGCTGTCCGCCCGCCTTCCTGAATATTTAAATGGCGCGGGATGATGTTGGGGGTTCCGCCCGACGTCATCCCGCACCATTTTCACGTCGGCGAGTGGGCCCCGCCCCCAACTCACTGACGGAAAAATTCTGGCCAATGTGTTTATTTTTCCCAAAGATTACTGGTAAAATTGGTACTATGATAAGTTTTTATCATCAGTAAGGTAAAGTCCAAAGACATAGTGAAACAATGGGAATTTGCATTCAAAGGGGAAAATATGTAGAAAAGAAGGAAGGCTGTGTGTAAGAATAGGCATTTTAAGATCTGACAATTGTGAAATGCCTTCAGCGTCTAAGCTGCTGTCTACAAAGAACTGAAGTTAAGGAAACACTTTGAATTGGAGTGTTCACGGTATCGTGTTTCTTTGCCTGGGTCCATTAAAATCTATGTGTTTTACTGTTGCTTTAACAGATGTGTAACTGGGAGTCAGATTCATTAGATTTAGAAGTTATATTAGTAATTTGTAGACGTATGTGTTTAAAACCATTTCTCTTATTAATAAATGTTTAATCTAGTTTTGTAAAAAGCTATAAGACTCGGTCTTATTACTACTGAATTCAAAGCCCGCATCTCAAAACATATAAATTGCAAAAATAGTTGTGGCAGTTGTCTCAAGTTTCCTTCTGGGATTTGAACAACTCAGCATTTACCATTGGCTGTGTCATAACAGTCAGTTTTATCATGTATTGGAAGTGGCAGCCACATCAAGCACAGTAATTAGTTAATTAACCAACTAAATTGTGATATTGGCTGAGAGATGAATAGTGACCAAGACACCAGAGCAACTACCCTATTTTAGATCCATTTGAGAGACCAGACAGCACCTTGGTTTAAATGTTTCATCTGAAAAACGGCACTGCTGACAGTGGAACACTCCCTCAGTACTGCAGTGAGGTATTGGCCTGGGTTATGAGCTTAAATCTCTGGAATGGGACTTGAAGCCACACCTCAGGGGTGAGAGTGCAACCACTGAGCCACGGCTGATATCCCAGGTTGAATGTAGGTTGCAAATGGAAGTGTACTTCGGGCTTAAAGTAACGCTCAGATTACAATGAGCACCTAAAAATACATTGAAGCTGACATATACAGCCAGAATCTGACTCAGTTGGTTGTATGTGCATGTATGTAACCAGGTCTGTCTCAAATGTGCACACTGACCACTTCAGCTCCCATCAAAACTAGGATAATACTGTGGTGATTTCATGTAGAGTATAATTTGGCTAGTGGCAGTGAGGGGTGTATTTAATGCATTTCACTCAAGTTGTAAATTAGGTGCAGCAAAAATAATGCAGCAAGCACCACACACAGGTGAAGTGGGTGTATTACAATGCTGTGAAGGTGCAGCCTTGAAATTAAGATCATACTGTTTAATTTGATTCTTGCACCTTGAGCACTAATGGTTGGTTGACACTTCATAGGTGCGGTAAAGAAAAAAGGGTGGGCCGTCATGCATGGATAGTAAAGGCCAATTGTAGTCTTTAATAGCCAACTGTGATCCCTTTTGTAAGATTACTTGGGTGCAATTATTGCACCGACCCCGACCCCATCCAAGGAGTTGATGATTTAGTTTTGGAGGTGGCCAATATTTTAAGATGGCAGAATAGAATCGCCTTCAATCCAAAATCCTGTGATTTGTTGCTAGGGACAGGAAAGTAACTTGATTCCAGGCCTCTGCTTGTTGAAAATGGATTTAGTCAGGGTGATTTTCCATCAATTTATCTTCCTCCCTCCTCTGTCTCCACTCAAATTGGCACAACTGATATTGAGAACATCCCTACAGGTAGCTGTGGACCTTAAAATGTGCCCAAACACATTGTGTCAGCATTGTTTATATTTAGTGATGTTCAATGTTGCTGTAATTATTGGACTCTTTCTGTATTAAAGGCACTTTCATCCTTAGATTCTCCATTGATTGACTTTACTTCATTGTGACCTAATAACAATTATCAATGTTCATTCTTTTTGGCAATGGTGATTAATTGGGTTTACAAAATGAAATGTATGTTTCTTTTAAAATGTAATAATTTCTTAATGAAACTCTCATGTCCAGGCACTCAGACATGACATAATGGATAAGGAGCTGACAATCATAACTGCACTGGATTCTGCTCGATTATTCCTTGCAGATCAGCCCATAGAAGGGCCTGAGGAGCCTCGGCGCCATCTTCATATTAAAACAGGTCAGTGAATTAATTCTTCTGTAGCGGAATGAAACACTTTGCTGAAAAGCACTTGGCTTTTTATTAGTTTATTTTTACTCAATATAAAGGAATGCTAGGCTGTAGAGTGAGAAGTAATGCAGGGGTTCAGATCCATTTTGCATTGAATGTTGCAGTGGGTGGCACAACTGCTGGATGAAAGATTCTGTTACATTAATAATTTAGAATCGTCACATGTACTGTTATGGGTGCAATTAAAATTTTTTCCACTTACATAGTGATCCTAGTAATTTTTTATTTTCTGGATAATCCATTTAAGGGGATCACTGCTGTGGGTGAAATCTGTTAATCGGGTACGTAGCATGAAATGAACCATTCCTAAACAAATTCCTTCCACTGGACATTTTTTCTGATCTTTGGGCCGTTCTGTTTACCATTTAAAATTTATATGAATATGTATATTTTGTGATCATCCTTTACTTCTAAATTGCATATCAGCTTTGCTCAGTTGGTAGTACTGTCCCATTGCGTTGGAAGGTCATGGGTTTAAGCCTCATTTGAATACACGACCTAGGTTGATACTCCAGTGCTGAGGGAATGTTAGATTGTTGGAAGTGCTGTCTTTCAGGTGAAGCTTTAACCCAAGGCCCTGTGGGTTCAGGTAGACATTGAAGATCTCATGCCGAGGCCTTCTTCCAAAATTACTCCTCAACCATTGCCACGATAAACAGATTAATTGGCCATTCACCTTGTTGTTGTTTATGAAACCTTGTGTGCAAATTGCCTGCATTATTTGTATTCATAACAGTGGCTACACTTTCAAAATATAATTTAAAAAATGGAAGGAGCTTTGAAAAATCTTTGAGGACATAAGGTGCTTTATGAGTGCAGTTTCACCATTATCTCCAGCAGCCTGATGTTTCTCAAGTGGAACTGTTCCATAAGAAACAGTGCATGGTACATTTATTACAAGCTGTGCAGCAAGTGTGCACTCATATTTCTTAAGCAGATTAATTAATAACTGCATTTTCACATTAATGAGTCTTAATGTCAGTAGCTAATGCCTGATTCAGGCTCTAGTTCGAACACCAGCTTGAGCTCTGCGCTGTAAAGACCTTTGTCGTTTAAATATGTTCTCTTCCCTATACTTGTTGGTGGATGTGTTTATCAATGCAAGTGTTATCTGTAGTTTGTTCCTGAAGTGTTTACTTGAACGCTGTATGTCTCTTTGTTTTGCTGAGCTTTTACATATCAGTGATTCATGTGGTCATGCCAATTAAGCGACCATTTCAACCATTGGTGCTTAGGCCATTAATTTTGCTGGGCAAAAAAGTCCTTTGAGTTGCTTGTCAGCCATATAAAAGACTTGTTTTGGGAAGTTGTTTCCTCATTCAAAGTGGACAGTGGACAAGAAGCAAGATCAATTAAGAGTTTAAAGTTAGGAAAAAATTGAAGGTTAAAAAAGCAGTTTGAAGAAAGTCAAAGGGGAAATGAGACAAAGAGAATGGAAAATATTGCATGAGGGAAAGCGAGACAAAATGAACAATGTGTACAGTCTATTCAGTAGTTAATTGTTAGAACAGAACTTGAGTATTGCTGAGAAAAGAGATTTGTCAAAGTTTTTCGCCTTACACTCATTAGGACACTCGCAAGAATACCAATACAAGGGGAAAACAACAATTTATACTGTTTGAGAAGAGATTGCTGATTGACTGGCAAGTGGACTCTGGTAGAGGTGTTGCTATGGAGAATGCAGCAGTGATGGTGACTGACAGTTAACTGCCAAGCATCATTTGAAATTTAAACCAGGCATCTTGACCCTGATTGGTCAAGGCATTACTTTGTTTAGCTGAAACAGGCATAATGGGTGTACATGTTCTTTCTGTCTGCAAAGTACAGGGCCCTGTGTATTAATATATGTAGCTTCCAGTACATGCAAATGTGCCACACTGCGAGCCCGACTGACGACCTTAAATTGGTTGTCAGCTTAATTCTTAGCACATTGAGGATTACTGAACAAATGTTGTCCAATTGCAGAATCACATCTAATGTTGTACACTGTGTTTTGAGCTTTGAAAGCACGGGCCAGTTGGGTACGGTTTGTACTCTGCCCGTTACGAACAGCGGCTGGGACATGCTGTTTGATACGATCCACCGGTCTTTGGGACGTACGGTCTACATACTTACTTACCATCACACTGGCACTGAAATTCATATACCACATTACTCATTTGTGTGATAGGCAGAACATCTTTTTGGCTTAGTGGCAGCATCCTGTAAGTGGTGAATACCACTCATGTTGCTACTGCATAGTAGCAGCGTGAAATGGCTAGCTTCACCTGTTGCTCAAATTTTTGACCTACCTACCGAACCCCATTTACCAGCACTTGGCCCATAGCCTTGAATGTTATGATGTGCCAAGTGCTCATCCAGGTACTTTTTAAAGGATGTGAGGCAACCCGCCTCCACCACACTCCCAGGCAGCGCATACCAGACTGTCACCATCCTCTGGGTAAAAAAGTTTTTCCTTACATCCCCCCTAAACCTCCTGCCCCTCACCTTGAACTTGTGTCGCCCCATGACTGACCCTTCAACTAGGGGGAACAGTTGCTCCCTATCCACCCTGTCCGTGCCCCTCATAATCTTGTACTCCTCGATGAGGTCGCCCCTCAGTCTTCTCTGCTCCAACGAAAACAACCCAAGTCTATCCAATCTCTCTTCATAACTTAAATGTTTCATCCCAGGCAACATCCTGGTGAATCTCCTCTGCACCCCCTCCAACGCAATCACATCCTTCCTATAATACGGCGACCAGAACTGCACACAGTGCTCCAACTGTGGCCTCACCAAGGTTCTATACAACTCCAACATGACCTCCCTATTTTTGTAATCTATGCCTTGATTGATAAAGGCAAGTGTCCCAAATGCCTTTTTCACCACCCCACTAACATGCCCCTCCGCCTTCAGAGATCTATGGACACACACGACAAGATCCCTTTGTTCCTCAGAACTTCCTAGTGTCATGCCATTCATGGAATACTTCCTTGTCAAATTACTCCTTCCAAAGTGTATCACCTCTCACTTTTCAGGGTTAAATTCCATCTGCCACTTATCTGCCCATTTGACCATCCCATCTATATCTTCCTGTAGCCCAAGACACTCAACCTCACTGTTAGCCACCCAGCCAATCTTTGTGTCACCCGCAAACTTACTAATCCTACCCCCCCGCAGAGTCATCTATGTCGTTTATATAAATGACAAATAAAAGGGGACCCAGCACAGATCCCTGTGGTACGCCACTGGACACTGGCTTCCAATCACTAATGCATCCTTCTGTCATCACCCTCTGTCTCCTACAACTAAGCCAATTTTGAATCCACTTCATCAAATTACCCTGTGTCCCATGTGCATTTGCCTTCTTTATAAGTCTCCCATGTGGGACCTTGTCAAAGGCTTTGCTGAAATCCATATAAACTACATCAACTGCACTACCCTCATCTACACACCTGGTCACCTTCTCAAAAAATTCAATCAAATTTTTTAGGCATGACCTTCCTCTGACAAAGCCATGCTGACTATCCCTGATCAAACCTTGCCTCTCCAAGTGGAGATAGATTCTCTCCTTCAGAATTTTCTCCAATAGTTTCCCTACCATTGACGTAAGACTCACTGGCCTGTACTTCCCTGGCTTATCTCTATAACCCTTCTTAAATAGTGGAACCACATTAGCTGTTCTCCAGTCCTCTGGCACCTCCCCCGTGGCCAGAGAGGAATTAAAAATTTGGGTCAGAGCCCCTGCGATCTCCTCCCTTGTCTCTCTCAGCAGCCTGGGACACAAATCATCTGGATCTGGAGGTTTGTCCACTTTTAAGCCTGCCAACGCCTCCAATACCTTGTCACTCCCTATGTCAATTTGCTCAAGAACCTTGCAGTCTCTCTCCCCGAGTTCGATACCTTCATCCTCATTCTGGGTGAAGACGGATGTGAAGTATTCATTCAACACTCTAGCAATGTCCTCTGGCTCCACCCATAGATTGCCCCCTTGGTCCCTTATGGGCCCTACTCTTTCCCTGGTTATCCTCTTCCCATTGATATACTTATAGAATATCTTGGGATTTTCCCTACTTTTACCAGCCACAGCTTTCTCATATCCCCTCCTTGCTCTCCAAATTGCTTTCTTAAGCTCTACCTTGCACTTTCTGTACTCCGCTAATGCCTCTGCTGATTTGCTCCCCTTGTACCTGCTAAAAGCCTCTCTTTTCCATCTCATGGTATCCTGAATATCTCTGGTCATCCATGGTTCTCTGGGCTTGTTACTCCTTCCTATCACCCTAGAGGGAACATGTTGAGCTTGTACCCTCCCCATTTCCTTTTTGAACGCCCCCCCATTGCTCTTCTGTAGATTTCCCCACAAGTAGCTGTTCCTAGTCTACCTTGGCCAGATCCTGCCTTATTTTACTAAAATCCACTCTCCCCCAATCCAAAACATTTTTTTGCAACTTGTCTATTTCTTTGTCCATAACAAGCTTAAATTGTACCATGTTGTGGTCGTTATCACTAAAATGCTCCCCCACCACCACCTCGCAAATGTGAAAGAATTCTCCATATACGTGGAAAAGTTGATCAAACCTAGTTGTAACAATTTGCACAACCATTTGGCCACTTCATGTTGTGCAGAACCAGTCAAAGACTGGTAAAGGGACATCACTTTTGTGTGTCTCGGGCAGCCCATACATACACGAACACAGCGAGCCATGAGGACAAAGGCTGTGATATGTATCACGCGACAGCTCACCACTCTTACACAAGTCCAGCAACTGGTTTTTTTTTAGCTTTCTTTCGAGCAAGGATGTCCAGACATGTTGAGCGGTAGGCCCAATGGATACGAATTTGGACCCATCATTAAGAATGGTGTGAATTTTGTTGAAACAGTTTGTTAAGGATGGCTATTCCCGTCCCTTTGTCAGGTTTAGTGTTGTGTATGTCCAGGTTGGTCTTAAGGTCTCGCAATGCTGTAAGGCATTTGCGTTGTATGTAGAAGTCAGAAAGATCATTTGGAATCCTGCAATATGCGTGTGCTAGATCAGCTAGGCACGCTTTCAAGGATTCAGCGTCTTCAGTGGATGCTGGTTTGTGGCAGGATAGTTGGGAGTAGAGGAGTTTGAACTAATCAAATACCTCTTCCTGTTTGATCTGGCATGAAGGCACACCAAAATTGAAACCAAGAGCAAGAACAAACTCTTCGCTTTCTGAGATTACATGGCCAGAGATTTGTTATGTGTTTAATGGCATCATTAATTGCACTGCCAAACCGCTTCCGTTTAAGTGAGTTTATGGTGTGGACATGTTTCAAACGGGTACTGTTTATGGTGAGGTCATCTATTGAAGCAATATGGTGACATAGGCAGATCAAATTGGAAATCAGCGTTCTGTTCATTCTGTAATATTCATCTACTTCCTTGATAACCTCTGCTGTCTTAATATTACATGTCTGTTTGCCGCAATTAAATTTAACTAAAAGCAAAGGACTGGAATTTATATACTGCTGTCACATCCTTAGGTCATCCCAAAGTGCTTGGCAGCCAGTTATTTGCTTGTGATGTGTAGTTATTGTTATAAATTGGCAAACACAGCAATGAATTTGTGTACAGCCATGAAATAATGTTCAGGTAATCTGTTTGGTGATGTTAGTTGAACTTAAGAACATAATTAAATAGGAACAGGAATAGGCCATTCAACATAGTCGTAGACGTCTACAGCACAGAAAAAGGCCCTTCGGTCCATCGAGTCTGCGCCAGTCAAACAAGTATTTAACTATTCTAACCCCATTTTCCAGCACTAGGCCCATAGCCTTGTATGCCATGGCATCACAAGTGCACATCCAAATACTCCTTAAATGCTATGAGGGTTTCTGCTTCTTCCACCCTTTTAGGCAGTGAGTTCCAGATTCCCACCACCCTCTGGGTGAAAAAATTCTTCCTCACATCCCCTCCAAACCTCCTGCCCCTTACCTTAAATCTATGCCCCCTTGTTATTGATCCTTCCACCAAGGGGGAAAG
The DNA here is from genome assembly GCF_964194155.1 of Cetorhinus maximus. Classification (NCBI taxonomy): domain Eukaryota; kingdom Metazoa; phylum Chordata; class Chondrichthyes; order Lamniformes; family Cetorhinidae; genus Cetorhinus; species Cetorhinus maximus. Next base: position 15,722,774 of record NC_135892.1, read on the forward strand.
TTCCTCCCTGTCTATCCTATCCATGCCCCTCATAATTTTATACACCTCAATCATGTCCCTCCTCAGTCTCCTCTGCTCCAGGAAAAATAACCCCAGTCTATCCGATTTCTCCTCATAACTAAAACTCTCCAGCCCAGACAACATCCTGGTAAATCTCCTCTGCACTCTCTGGTGCAATCACATCCTTCCTATAATGCAGATTCCAGAACTGCACGCAATACTCTAGCTACCTAACCAGCGTTTTATCCAGTTCCAGAATAACGTCCCTGGTCTTATATTCTATGTCTCAGCTAATAAAGGCAAGTATCCCATATGCCTTCTTAACTGCCTTATCTACCTGTTCCGCTACCTTAAGGGACCTGTGGCATGCACATCAAGGTCCCTCTGATCCTCGGTACTTCCCAGGGTCCTACCGTTCATCGTGTATTCTCGTTTTTTTACATTTAAACCTGCCAGACCACTTAGAACCTCCTCCCTTTCTATGCTAATTTCTTTAATTATATCACAGTCCTTCTGCCTGATTTCCGTACCCATGTCATCCCTCTCACTTGTGAACACCGACACAGAGTGTTCATTTAGATCCCTACCTACATCTTCTGGCTCCACACACAAATTACTGCTATGGTCCTTAATGGGCCCTACTCTTTCCCTAGTTATCCACTTACTCTGATGAATGTACTTGTAAAATAACTTTGTATTTTCCTTTATTTTACCTGCCAATGTTTTTTCATGCCCCCTTTTTCGCTCTCCTAATTTCCTTTTTAAATTCCCCCTGACACATTTTATACTCCTCTAGGGCTTCCACTGTTTTGAGCCCTCGGTATCAGCCATAAGCTTCCCTTTTTCTCTTTATCCAATCCTTTATATCCCTCGACATTCAGGGTTCCCTGGATTTGTTGGTCCCACCCTTTGTCTTTATTGGAATACGTTGGCCCTGTACTCTCCCTATTTCCTTCTTAAATGAGTCCCACTGCTCTGACGCAAATTTACCTAAAAGTAGCTGCTCCCAGTCCACTCTGGCCAAATCATATCTGATCTTATTAAAATTGGCCTTCCCCCAATTTAGAACTCTGATTTCTGGCCCATCCATGTCCTTTTCCATTACAACCTTGAATCTAACGGAGTTATGATCACTATCTGCAAAATGTTGCCCCACTGATATCTCTCCCACTTTCCCGGCTTCATTCCCTAAAATTAAGTCCAGGACCGCCCCCTTTCTTGTAGGACCTTCTACGTACTGGCTTAAAAAGCTCTCCTGGATACATTTTAAGAATTCCACTCCCTCTAAACCTATCACATTATGACTAACCCAGTTAATGTTGAGAAAGTTGAAATCCCCCACTATTACTACCCTATTATTTTTACACTTCTCTGAAATTTGCCTACATATCTGCTCTTCTATTTCTCTCTGACAGTTTGGGGGCCTATAGTATACTACCAGCAATGTGATTGCTCCTTTTTTGTTTTTCAGTTCTACCCATTTGGCTCCATTTGAGGAGCCTTCTAAGATGGTCATCCCTCCTTACTGCTGTAATTGATTCCTTGATTAATATTGCGATACCCCCTCATCTTTTACCACCTCCCCTGTCTCGCCTGAAGACCCTACATCCTGGAATATTGAGCTGCCAATCCTGCCCCTCTCTCAACCATGTCTCTGTGACAGCAATTACATTATACTTCCATGTGTTAACTTGTGCCTCCAACTCATCTGCCTTATTTGTCAGACTCCTTTCATTAAAATAAATACCATCCAACCTTGCCAAACTGCTTTGTGCCTTAACTGGCCTATAATTTCTATGTCTTCCAGACTCACTTGCTCTCTCCTCTAATTTTGGCTGTGCATCTCCCCCCTGCTGAACCTCCCCTCAGGATCCCATCCCCCTGCTGAGTTAGTTTAAACCCTCCCCAACAGCACTAGCAAACCTCCCCATAAGGATGTTGATCCCATTCCGGTTCAGGTGCAGCCCGTCCATCTTGTACAGGTTCTACCACCCCCAGAAATGGTCCCAATGTCCCAGAAATCTAAATCCCTCCCTCCTGCACCATCTCTCCAGCCATGCATTCACCTGGACTAACCTCCTATTTCTATACTCGCGAGTGGCACCGGAATTCAAAGAATACTACCTGTGAGGTCCTGTTTTTTAATCTGCCTCCTAGCTCCCTAAATTCTGCCTGCAGGACCTCATCCCTCTTTCTACCTATGTCATTGGTACAAATATGGACCACAATCTCTCTCTGTTTGCCCTCCCCCTTTAGAATGCCCTGCAGCCGTTCAGTGACATCCTTGACCCTGGCACCAGGGAGGCAACATACCATCTTGGAGTCACGTCTCCGGCCGCAGAACGTTCTGCCATTCAATGAGATCATGGCTAACCTTTTACTTTATTACCATTTTTTTGCACAATCCTCATATCCCTTGCTGTTTTTAATATGTAGAAATCCATTGATCTCAGTTTTGAACACACTCGACGACTGAGTCACCACAGCCCTCTGAGGCAGAGAATTCCAAAGATTCACCACCCTCTGAGTGAAGAAATTCCTCCTCCTCTCAATCCTCAATGGCCTACCCCTTGTTCTGAGACTGTGTTCCCTGGTTCTAGACGCCCCAGCTGAAGGGTAAATGTTAGACAATGTGAGGATTTCCTCGTGTTCTTCATTCAGTGCAATGGGATCTTCTCTGCCTACCTAAGCAGGCACAAAGGGCCTGTTTAGCATTTCATTCTCAAGGTAGCACTTCTACCATTGCTCTTTCACCTTGCTCTGTGTCCTTGGCTTTTTAAAAAGGATGATATAATTAACCATCTATGTTGACTAATTTCTATTGGCAACCAAGGATACTGATGCATTGTGTATTTGTGTAGAAACAAAGGTCTAGCCTGATAATATCACTAAACTCCTAAAATAAAATGTACTTTTACTCATTCAATTGCCATACAGCAGTGACCTTGATACTCTATTGTAAGTTTAAAAAGTTACATAAAACAATGCATTCTTAATTCACCATTTTATTCAAACGCAAATCCATTATATTCAATTGTTGAACAAATGCAAAATAATAGTCAGTCATTTACTGCAAGGTCCTTCTGATCTTGAGCCAGAAGTTTACGTGGATCTATGGTTAACCAGAATAAATTACCTTAAAATTATGAAGCTTGTAATTGTTGCCTAGATTTGCCTAATAGGCCGCTTTTACAATAGAGAATACTTTACCAGCTTTGTTACGAAAGCTAAACTAAACTCATCAGAGAGCAGGGGTGCTGGAAACTCCAAGTCCCGACAGTCCTTAGGAGTGTACCAGGAGCGGGCTGTGCATGCGCAGTTCAGCATTTTAAGTTGTTCAGGTCAAGGAAGGGCTCAGCGTGCCTGTACAATAAGAAAATAGTGTTGAAAAAGTGGGTCATGTGAGCCAGAAGTGGGACACCATATTGGGGAAGAATCCCAGGCAGGGGACAGGGAGAGGTCCCAGTTATGAAGAAAGAGGAGCAGAGAAAGAAGCTCCAAGCAGAAAAAGGTCTGCAGTTGCAGGCTTTAAATGGTGAGGGCTCAGGAGAAGCCATGGCAATTGAATGAAGCAGCAGAAGGTTGGTGACTCCATGCTGAGGGCCCCTGGGGAAAATGTTACCGTTTGGGGCAGGAGTATTCAGCTCGACATGGCCGAAGAGCTAACGTTGTGCTTGTGAGTTGGTGCTTGGGTGTATACTTGGGAATCCAAGGAAACAGATTCTTGGGAGACCAGATCGAAACCCTGCGAGGTGGGCTGTCATTGATGCCATCCGAGTTGGAGGGACTTTTGGAGAGAATTCAGGGGCGAGACATTTGAAGGTGAAAACTGGAATACCTTGTGTGAGAGACAGTTTCAACGAGATTAGTTGACTCAAAGCATTACTGGTGTCTGGGTGGGTTGTTGAGAAATCCGTGGAATCTGCATTGGTTGCATCTACCATTTATTGTGTGGTATGTTCAACCACAGTTTGCCTGTTGTTATCATGTGGCAGGTGAAGTGTGCCAGGCGGACCAAACCACAAGGGAAACATGGTCCCGCTATCGCAACAGTTTTGCAATTTGTATTTATTACGAGAAGATGTGTGCACTGAATTTTTTTTAATGCATTCACGAGACGTGAGCTTTGCTGGCTGGGCCAGCATTTATTATCCTTCCCTAGTTGCCCTTGAGAAGGTGGTGGTGAGCTACCTTCTTGCCCGCTGCAGGCCATGTCGTGTAAGTTCACCCACAGTGCTGTTAGGAAGGGGATTCCAGGATTGTGACCCAGCGACAGTGAAGGAACGGCGATATATTTCCAAGTCAGGATGGTGAGTGACTTGGAGGGGGACTTCCAGGTGATGGTGTTCCCATGTATCTGCTGCCCCTATCCTTCTGGGGTCATGGGTTTGGAAGGTGCTGTCTAAGGAGCCTTGGTAAATCCCTGTAGTGCATTTTGTAGATGGTACACACTGCTGCTAATGTGTGTTGGTGGTGGAGGGAGTGAATGTTTGTGGAGTTGGAGTCTGAGCTGCAGACATTGTACCTTTTCATGGAGGGGATGCTACTTGGATACTTTGCTTCTGGAGCTGGTCCCATCCCTCAGATTAGGTAATTCAAATCTGGTCCATGATCAGGGTCAGGAGGGTGTGACTGCAGGTGAAGCAGGTGTAGGGACCCAGGGGGGAAATGTTCTAGGAGCTCAGACCCTGCAACTGTCCAACGGTGAGCGAACTGACCACCGCGCCGTGGTACAAGGAGCAATTCAAGTGGAGGGTGGAAATGGGAGTGTAGCAGTGGTAGGGGACAGTATAATGAGGGGGATGGATACTGTTCTCTGCAGCCATGAGCGTGAGTTCCAAAGGCTGTGTTGCCTGCAAGGTTAAGGACATCTCCTCAGGGCTGATGATAAACTTGGAGTGGGAGGGGAGGGATTCAGTTGTTGTCATCCATGTTGGTACCAATGACATTGATAGGACTAGAAAGGAGGTTCTGCTGAAAGAATTTGAACAGTTAGCTAAATTAAAAAGCAGGACCTCCAATGTTATAATCTCGGGATTGCTACTTGAGCCATGGGCAATCTGGCATAGTGCAAATAAAGTCAAGGAATTAAATGCATGACTCAAAGATTGGTGTGGGAGGAATGGGTTTCAGTTCATGGGGCACTGGCAGCAGTACTGGGGTAGAAGGGAGCTGTTCCAGTGGGACGGGCTTCACTTGAACCTTGCTGGGACCAGTTATCCTGGTGAACCGAATAACTCGGGCTGTAGAGAGGGCTTTAAACTAAATAGAGGGGGGGGAGTGTTCTGGAAAGGGTATACGTAGGCTTGCAAAGCAAAATGATATGGCAGCCTTGCTGGGCAGCTATTTAGGTGTTGGTACCCAGAGTTTGACAGGAAGGGACAGAGCGTACAAACATAAAAAACAGAAGCAAATACGGTCAAGGGGGGGAAAAATGGTAAGAAGGAAAATTTAATGGCCTTTTACTTAAATGCATGTAGTATTCGGGGAAAAAAAATAAATGAATTAACAGCACTAATAGAGGTTAATGGGTCTGACCTTATAGCCATTACGGAAACGTGGTTACAAGGCGAGCAAGCAGGGAACTAAATATCCTGGGGTATGTGACTTTATGAAAGGACATGTGGGAAGGAAAGGGTGGTGGGGTAGCTTTGTTAGTACAAGATGGAATAAGTACAATAGCAAGAAAGGATCTTGGATCGGAAGATGTTGAATCGAAATGGGTGGAGGTAAGAAATAACAAGGGGAAGAAGACACTGCTGGGAGTAGTCTATAGGCCCCCTGGCAGTTGTTACACTGTAGAACAGCGAATAAATCAAGAGATAATGAGGGGATGTAAAAAAGACAGTACATTAATCATGGGTGACTTTGATCTTCATGTAGATTGGGAAAGTCAAATTGGCAGAGGTAGACATGAGCAAGAATGTATTTGGGACAGTTTCTTAGAACAATATGTTGTGGATCCAACCAGGGATCAGGCTATTTTGGATCTGGTAATGTGTAATGAGGCAGGTTTAACAAATGACGCCCCCCCAAGGAAACAGTGATCATAATATGGTAGAATTTCACACTCAGTTTGAGTGTGAGAAATTTGGGTTGGAAATAACTATGCTAAACTTAAATAAGGGTAATTACAATGGAATGAGGGCAGAGTTGGCTGGAGTGGACTGGTAAAGCAGTTTAGCAGACAGTTGATGAACAATGGCAGACGTTTAAGAAAATAGTTTGTGACTTTAAACAGAGATATATCCCATTGAGGAAGAAGGATTCAAGGAAGGGGATAAACCAACCATGGTTAACCAAGGAAGTTAAGGGTAGTATCAAATTGAAAGAAAAAACATACAATGTAGCAAAGATTAGTGGTAAGCCAGAGGATTGGGAAAGTTTTAAAAACCAACAAAAGATGACCAAAAAAATAAGAGGGAAAAAACAAACTTTGAGGGTAAACTAGCAAGCAGTATAAAAACGGACAGTGAGAGCTTCTTTAAATATATAAAAAGGAAGAAAGAGGCCAAAGTGAAAATAAGCCCCTTAGACAATGAGGCTGGGGAAATAATAACGGGGAACCAGGAAATGGCAGAGGAGTTGATTAAATACTTTGCTTCAGTTTCCACGGTAGAAGATACTAATAGCATTCCAAAAATATTAAATAATCAAGGGGCAAAAGTTGGGGAGGAAATAAATATGATAACTACCACTAGAGACAAAGTACTAGGGAAACTAATAGGGCTAAAGGCCGATAAGTCCCCTGGACCTGATGGGTTGCATCCTAGTATATTAAAGGAAGTAGCTGCAGAGATAGTGAATGCACTGGTATTAATCTTTCAAGAATCCTTAGATTCTGGAAAAGACCCAGAGGACTGCAGAACGGCCAATGTAATACCCTTATCCAGAAAGGGAGGGGGATAAAAAACGGGTAACTATAGGCCAGTTAGCTTGACATCTGTCATTGGGAAAATGTTGGGGTCTATTATAATGGATGTAAAAGCAGAGCATTAAGAAATACATAATCTAATTAAGCAGAGTCAGCATGGCTTCATGAAGGGGAAATCATGCCTAACAAATTTATTAGAATTCTTTGAGGAGGTAACAAGCAGGATAGATAAAGGGGAACCAATAGATGTAATATATTTGAATTTCCAAAAGGCGTTTGATAAGGTACCGCACATAGGGCGACTTAATAAGATAAGAGCCCGTGGTGTTGGGGGTAATATATTCGCACGGATAGAAGATTGGCTAACTAACAGAAAGACAGAAAGTTGGGATATGAGGGGCATTTTCGGGATGGCAACCTGTAACTAGTGGAGTGTCACAGGGATCAGTGCTAGGGCCTCAATTAATTACAATATATATTAATGACTTAGATGGAAAGTGAATGTACTATAGCCAAGTTTGGGGATGACACAAAAATAGGTGGGAAGGCAAGTGGTGAGGATGACACAGAGTCAACAGAGGGATATAAACAGATTAAATGAGCAGGCAAAAACTTGGCAGATGGAATATAATGTGGGAAAATATGAGGTTGTGCAATTTGGCAGGAAGAATAGAGGAGTTGAATATTATTTAAATGGAGAAAGACTGCAGATGGCTGCAGCACAGAGGGATTTGGGAGTCCTTGTGCATGAATCCCAAAAAGCTAACCTACAAGTTCAACAGATAATGGGGAAGGCAAATGGAATGTTGGCCTTTCTTTCAAAGGAAATGGAGTATAAAAGTAGGTAAGTCTTGCTAAAACTATACAAGGCATTAGTTAGACCACACCTAGAATACTGTGAACAATTTTGGCCCCCTTATCTAAGGAAAGATATACTGGCACTGGAGGCAGTCCAGAGAAGGTTCTGCCAACTCCAGCATGATGCCACCACCAAACACATCTTCCCTTCACCCCCCCCGGTGGCATTCCGTAGGGATCGTTCCCTCCGTGACACCCTGGTCCACTCCTCCATCACCCCCTACTCCTCAACCCCCTCCTACGGCACCTCCCCATGCAAACGCAGAATATGCAACACCTGCCCTTTCACTTCCTCTCTCCTCACCGTCCAAGGGCCCAAATACTCCTTTCAAGTGAAGCAGCATTTCACTTGCATTTCCCCCAACTTAGTCTACTGCATTCGTTGCTCCCAATTCGGTTTCCTCCACATTGGAGAGACCAAACGCAGACTGGGTGACCGCTTTGTGGAACACCTTCGGTCTGTCTGCAAGCATTACCCAGACCTCCCTGTCGCTTGCCATTTTAACGCTCCACCCTGCTCTCTTGCCCACATGTCTGTCCTTGGCTTGCTGCACTGTTCCAGTGAAGCTCAACGCAAAGTAGAGGAACAGCACCTCATCTTCCGACTAGGCACTTTACAGCCTTCCGGACTGAATGTTGAGTTCAACAATTTTAGATCTTGAACTCCCTCCTCCATCTCCACCCCCTTTCCGTTTCTTCCCCCTCCTTTTTGTTTTTTCCAATAATTTATATAGATTTTTCTTTTCCGACCTATTTCCATTATTTTTAAATGTATATCCACCCATTGTTTATCTATACCTTTTATGCTCTTTTAGTCTTATTTCACCCCACCCCCACTAGAGTTATCTGTACCTTGCTTGTCCTGCTCTCTACTCTTAATTAGCACATTCCATTAGATAACATCACCACCTTCAACACCCCTTTGTTCTTTCGTCTGTGACATCTTTTGGTTATCTCCCCCTATCACTGGCTGCTTGTCCCAACAACCTCCCTTTCTCCCCCCAAACCAGCTTATATTTCACCCCTTTCCTACTTTTACTTAGTTCTGTTGAAGGGTCACGAGGACTCGAAACGTCAACTGTGCTCTTCTCTGCCGATGCTGCCAGACCTGCTGAGTTTTTCCAGGTATTTCTGTTACTGTTTGTGCCAGAGAAGGTTCACTAGGTTGATCCTGGGTATGGAGGGATTTTCTTATGAGGAGAGGTTGAATAGGTTGGGCCTGTACACAGTGGAGTTTAGAAGAATGAGAGGTGAACTTACTGAAACATATAAGCTTCTTAGGGGGCTTGACAGGCTAGATGCTGAAAGGTTGCTTCCCCTTGTGGGAGAGTCTAGGACCAGAGGGCATAATCTCAGAGTAAGGGGGTGCTCATTTAAGACGGAGATGAGGAGGAATTTCTTCTCTCAGAAGGTAGTGAATCTGTGGAATTCTTTACCACAGAGTGCTGTAGCGGCTGGGTCGTTAAGTATATCCAAGGCTGAGATAGACAGATTTTTAATTAGTAAGGGAATCAAGGGTTATGGGGAAAAGGCAGGAAGGTGGAGTTGAGGATTATCAGATGAGCCATGATCTCATTGAATGCTGGAGAACACTTGATGGGCTGAATGGCTTGCTTCTGCTCCAATGTCTTAATGGTCTTATTGTCTTATATTGGAAAATAAGAGAATGAACAAATATTTGAATGAAATTGTGAAAAAAAAGAACAGAATGGGGCAGAGAAAAATCCCAGCTACAGGAGCCACAAATGTTTAAAGAATGTTCCTTCTAACCTGTCAGTACTGTCGCTGCTAGAACAATTCAAACCTCTGCCCCGTGATCCCATATTGAACCATAAAAGTTTACAGCACCGACAGAGTCCATGGAGTGGGGAACTGAAGGTTAATGCAAGAGCACCCATGGGTTAAGATGCTTTTAGTTTCAAAGACTTCAGAACTTGTGATGGGATTATCGTTGCAAGTAGTTTTTTTGATAAAATATTATTAAATGTTGAAATACTGCAATATTTTGGAATAAATGTTGTTAAATTGAAAATATTGGAGATAATATAAATGCTTGAAAAGAAAACCACTGCTTGAAGTATTTTGGAATTCTAATTGAATGTTACCATTTTAGTATTTAGCTGTCTTCTGTTTCTTTTTATTAGTTTTATATAGCAGGCATTGACCTGGTCCTTCATTATGGTGCCTATTGTGCTAGGCATTACATTTTTTGGCATTACTGAATGGATTGTTGCTTTCAATTGCTTAATCCCCAGTGGCAACTTTCACATCTTGAGCCCAATTTTGTAGTTTCATCTATTGTATTCAACTCTGTATCACAATCAAAGTATGGCATAAACAACTTTCACTTTGCTTTGTTTAAGTCAAACAGTACAGATTTTCCCTTTTTGCAAACCAGCATTGTTTAGGTGAGATGAAGATAAAACTGCTCCATTTTATTAGATTAATGAGCCAGTAAGATTAATGTTTTCCTCTGTCTGAACAGTGTTGCGTTGGTGCCAGTTCAAATCTTGTGAATTTTAACTGCAGCTTGTTCAAGTATCCTTATAATGCCATTCTTGCCATGCCATAGTTGGCAATTTCGATATGTTTCTGCATACAGTTCTCAAACAGTTCCTTGGGCCCTGAACTTGTCAGACATCTCAATATAACAACCAATTCAAAGAATGCAACTCCTGGTGGGGTCAGAGACAAATTAATCCAAACTGCTCTGGAATGTATTCATGCCTCAGCTGCAATCAGGCGAAACACTCGAGTCTGATTTTTCATGCTGGTTTTTCTCTCTTGTAGTTTTCTTTTTCACTTTTCATAATTAGCAGAGCAGTATATGAAGTGACATTCTCTTTTGTTCCTTTTCCACCCTCCTCTGCCCCTTTGCTTGCTTAAACCTATTACATTTCTAACTTTTTTCCAATCCTGATGAAAGATCATTGACCTGAAATGTTAACTTTGTTTCTCTCCACAGATGCTGCCTGACTTGCTGAGCATTTCCAGCACTTATTGTTTTTATTTCAGATTTCCAGCATCTGCAGTATTTGGTTTTTGCCTTAAGCGAGTTATGTTGATTTTTTTATATAATATTTGAAATTCCTTGCTGTTGTGACCTTTTTAAGGTTTAGAAGCAGCAGTGGTTTGAATTTAATACATTTCACTATTCCCACATATATAAGTTGTTTTGAAATGTTGATGATGCCACTTGCTCCCTTTACTGGTATTTGAATCATTACTGAAGCATTGAGCACGGACATGCCGAATATAATTGGGTAAACAATATGAGGCCAATCAGTCTCCTGGAACACTATCTCTATGCAAACAACATTGCAAGATTAATTGGCAATGAAGGATTATGTACGTGCTTTAAATGAACAGATTTGAAACAGAGATTTCATAAGTTGTCTGGAACTGTCTGTCCCTTCAGCCTAATTGAGTGAGTGGCCTAGGGAAATCTTTGCAGGGAAAAATTAAGAGGGTTTAATATCCTCGTTTAATGATTTCACTTGCAGCTCCTGAAAGATAAGAGTTGTGTGTGCTGCATATTTGGTCTATAATCACTGTGAAATAAGTTCTGAAAGGATTTCTCAAATATTTATCTTGAGTGTTTTACCTCTTTATTCGCTCTAAATCTTTTCCCTTTTTCAAAATTCCTTTCATTGTCACAAATTGCAAATATCCATTGAAGCTTGTTATCCCAATTGATCCTCTCTGCCTTGCAAAATGCAGGAAAAACTGACACTCCTGGTCCTACCACCTGCTCATTAATCACAGGGTTTATCATTGATGTGTCTGTGTCAAAACTTTCAGTCCTACACTACCTTACCCTCATTCCAATAGAAGGTGCCACAAGACCTTTGAAGGGAAAAGGTTTAGGAAGAAAATGGAAGTTTTAAAGATTTTGTACCATGAATGGTTGATCAGTAATTGCGCTTGTGCAATTCTAGACCCTACCCCAGAAGAAAGAGCCCAGAAAATTGCCAAAGCTGTGCGCAAACAGTCAACAGAAGTGAAGGAAAATTGGGAGCAGCTGAACACCCACGCAAGCAACTGGCAGGAGCAGGTGGAAAAGGCCTTGGAGAAACTTCAGGAACTACAAAAAGCTATGGATGACCTCGAGGCTCATGTGATAGCAGCTGAAAATGTCCGCACTGACTGGCAACCTGTTGGTGACCTGCTCATTGACTCCTTGCAAGATCACATTGACAAAACCACAGTAAGTGCAATCACTTTACTTTTCATTTATGAACAGATCTCAACAGAATTCTATCTCTAAACAAGAAACAATGTGAACACTGAAATATAGATATCAATTGTATGGTCGTTGACATTTTATAAATTAAAACTACTGAATTGAGCACTGTGTCTAATGATAACACTATAATAATAATATTTAGTGTTATAGAGGATTCCACTACTCAGTGGAATTAGATGATTTATCTGTGAATGCATTGTTATCAGGGTTAATACCATTTGAATAGAGTTTAGAGTTGTGTTGAAACCTGCACAATTGTATTGATTTTTTTAATGAATGTTTCTCACTGGGATTCCCTCAGTGGCTAACTTGTTAAAGCATTAACCAGCTCAACCAAATTAATCCCTGCTCTCTGCTGAATTAGTTGATCTCAGTTGGGACAACATCATGAGTCCAATAATTGGTCTCAATCCTCACTAGGTTATTGACGGGGAGACTAGACCTGAACATGCCAATATCTTCAAAAGAGGCTAGGGGAATCAAGGGACATGAAGATAGGGTGGGAAAGTTGAATTGAGGTAGAAGATCAGCCATGATCATATTGAATGGCAGAGCAGGCTTGAGGGGCCATACAGCCTTGTACCCCTATTTCTTATTTTCTTTTGGAAAGGAGGGAAGATTAACAAAAAAAGAACTAAACTATTAAAGTCCAAACATACATCATTCAACAACCTTGTACAATCCAAACAAATCTTGTTCAGCATATTAATAATGGTAATTATCAATCCTGATCTACCATTTTAGCAGTTCTAATCTGACCATTAGGGGACCTGTTTTGTGACTTTTTTGAAGGATCTTCAAACCCATGAAAGCTAGCCGTCCTTGGTCTTAAAATCATTGTTATTTTCATAGAAACATAGAATAATACAGCTCAGAAGGTCATCATTCAGCCTATTACAGATCTTTGAAAGAGCTGCCCAATTAGTCCCGTTACATTAATCCGCTACAGCAATAACTCCAACAATTTACATTAAAGGCACTATATAAATATAATAAAACATCTGAAAATGCATCAGGGGAGCATATTGGAACAAAAGTCTGACATTGGGTCACATAAGGAGATATTGGGTCAGATGACCAAAAGCTTGGTCAAAGGAGGAGGCTTTAGGAAGTGTCATAAAGGAGGAAAGTGAGTTAGCAAGGCGGAGTGTGTAGGAAGGCAATTTCAGAGCTTGTGGCCTAAGCGATTGAATGCAGCCACCAATGGTGGAGCAGTTATAATCAGGCATGGACAACATGGAAGAATTAAAGAAGTGCAGATACAATATCCGAAAGGAATATGTTGTAATAGTCAAGTCTAAAGTAACAAAGGCATGAATGAGAGTTTCAGCAGCCATTGAACTGAGATGGGAGTGAAGCTGGGCAATGTTACGGAAGTGGAAATAGGCCATCTTAGTGATGGCATGAATATGTGGTCGGAAGCTCACTGTGTGATCAAATACGACATCAAGGTTCCAAACAGTCTGGCTTAATCTCAGACTGTTGCCAGGGAGAGCAATGGAGTCAGTCGTTTGGGAATGGAGGTTGGAGCGGGGACTGAAAACAATGGCTTCAGTCTTTCCAATATTTAATGGGTATTTCCTCATAGTCCTGCAATTTTCTGCCCTGCTTAAAGGGTATTACTGATGAGAAAACAGAAACATAAGTAATTTCTTGCCTTTTCTTGTCAATATGTATTAATTTGTTTTCCACTATATTCTCCAAGTGCTATTAAAACATGTGCAGTATACTAATTGAATCATTGAACCTTTCAATTGAGGTTTTAAAAATGTAGATTATAAGGTTAAATTTCTTTTATTGAAAATCTAAGTGAAGGACTAAAACCCAAATGGATAGCAATACCAAGAGTAAAAGGAATTAGATGCAACCACCACCAAATAAATAAAAATAGTAGTGATTAGGTGATATTAACTCTATGTTCTTGAGGGTGGAGAACAAAGGTCAACCTCCCCTCCATTAGTGGGGAGGATTAGTTGGGTGGGGTAAGAATCCACAATGAAATAGATTTACATGGTCTAATGAAAACATTGCCTCAGTCTTTGCTTTCTACCATGACTATAGTTTTAACTTGTTCTGTTTTGAATGGTTAGGATTAGAAATGCTACATTTGACCTCATTACAGCCTTGGTTCAAACATGGACAAAAGAGCTGAACTCCAAAGGTGAGGTGAGACTGACTGCCCTTGTCTTCAAGGCAGCATTTGACTGAGTGTAGCATCAAGGATCCCTAGTAAAACTGGAGTCAACAGGAATCAGGGAGAAAACTCTCTGCTGGTTGGAGTCATACCTAGCACAAGGGAAGATGGTTGTGGTTTTTGGAGGCCAGTCATCTCAGCTCTATGACATCACTGCAGGGGTTCCTCAGGGTAGAGTCCTTGGCCCAACCATCTTCAGCTGCTTCATCAATGATCTTCCTTCCATCATAAGGCCTGAAGTGGGGATGTTTGCTGATGATTGCACAATGTTCAGCACCATTTGCGACGACTCAGAGACTGAAGCAGACCATGTCCAAATGCAGCAAGACTTGGACAATATCCAGGCTTGGGCTGACAAGTGGCAAGTAACATTCGCACCACACAAGTGCCAGGCAATGACTATCTCCAACAAGAGAGAATCTAACCATCGCCCCTTGACATTCAATGGCACCATTATCACTGAATCCCCCACTATCAACATCCTGGGGGTTACCACTGACCGGAAACTGAACTGGACTAGCCATATAAATACTGTGGCTACAAGAGCAGGTCAGAGGCTAGGAATCCTGTGGCGAGTAACTCGCCTCCTGACTCCCCAAAGCCTGTGCACAATCTACAAGGCACAGGTTAGGAGTGTGATGGAATACCCTCCACTTGCCTGGATGAGTGCAGCTCCAACAACACTCAAGGTGCTTGACACCATCCAGGTCAAAGCAGCCTGCTTGATTGGCACCACATCCATAATCATTCTCTCCTTCCACCACTGACACACAGGAGCAGCATTGTGTACCATCTACAAGATGCACTGTAGAAACACACAAAGGCCCCTTAGACAGCACCTTCGAAACCCATGACCACTACTATCTAGAAGGACAAGGACAGCAGATAGATGGGAATACCACCACTTGGAAGTTCCCCTCCAAGCCATACACCATCCTGACTTGGAAATATGTTGCTGTTCCTTCATTGTCACTGGGTCATAATCCTGGAACTCCCTTCCTACTTGCACTGTGGGTGTACCTACACTACATGGACTGCAGCGGTTCAAGAAGGCAACTCACCACCACCTTCTCAAGGGCAATTAGGGATGGGCAATAAATGCTGGCTCAGCCAGCAAAGCCCACATCCCTTGAATGAAAAAAAAATTGATATTCTGATATTGTAATTTTTAAACAAAGACCACATTTGGCCTATTATTAAGTCATTTTAGGCACCTCTATTTCGTCCATAAATGTTTGGATCCAAGTCAGTCAAAAAGATACACTTAGAGCATTTGACTTGGGAAGGAAATTGAGGTTTGACAGGTGGCAGTGGTGTGCCCTACACCATGCTCTTTTATTTTCCATAATGATTTTTGATATGGCACCTTATCAAATGCCTTCTGGAAATCCAAGTATGTTATGTCTACAGGTTCCCCTTTACCCACAGCGCATGTTACTCCTTCAAGAAACTCCAATAAATTTGTTAAACATGATTTTCCTTTCACAAAACCATACTGACTCTTCCCTATGGCCTTGAACTCTTCTAATTGCCCAGCTATAACCTCCTTAATGATTGATTCTAATAACTTCCCCATGACAGATGTCAAGCTAACTGGCCTATAGTTTCCTGTTTTCTGCCTCCCTCCCTTCTTGAATAGGTGTTATATTTGCTTTCCAATCTAATAGAACCTTTCCAGAATCCAGCGAATTTTGGAAAATTAACACCAGAACAATGCCTCATTGGCCACCTCTTTTAAGACCCTAGGATGTAGTCCATTGGGACCTGGAGACTTGCCAGCCTGCAGCTCCGGCAATTTGCTCAGTATCGTTTCTCTAGTGATTTCAGTTTCACCAAGTTCCTTTCTCCTGTTCATCTCCTGATTTTGCAGCTATTACTGGAATGGTTTTTGTATCCTCTATAGTGAACATAGAAGCAAAGTATTTGTTCATTACTTCCGCCATTTCCTTATTATCTACTATTAACTCCCCACTGTCACTCCAGAGGACCAACATTCACTTTACTTACTCTTTTTCTTTTTAAGTACCTGTAGAAACTCTTGCTGTCCGTTTTTACATTTCTAGCTAGTTTCTCATACTCTAATTTCTTTCTTTTGATTAACCTTTTAGTCATTCTCTGCTGTTCTTTATATTCTGTCCAATCATCTGCCCTGCCACTCATCTTTGCGGAGTTGTATGCTTTTTCCTTAAGTTTGATGCTTTCCTTAACATCTCTAGTTAAGTGATGGTGGGCCCTCCCCTTGGAATTTTTTTAAAAGTAGGAATGTACTTATTCTGAATAATCTGGAATATCCCCTTAAATGCCTGCCGCTGCTTCTCTATTGATCTATCCTCTAGCCTAGTTTCCCAGTTCATTTCAGCTAGCTCAGCTTTCATCCCCACATAGTTGCCCTTATTTAAGTTTAATATACTAGTCTTAGGCCCACTCTTCTTCCTTTCAAACTGGACGTAAAATTCAATCATATTGTGGTCGCTGCTACTTAGCAGTGCCTTTACTCTGAGGTCATTAATTAATCCTGTCATGTTACACAATACCAAATCTAATATACCCTGCTCTCTGGCTGGTTCCAGAACATGCTGCTCTAAGAAACTATCTCAAAAGCATTCTAAGAACTCCTCATCCAGGCTACTACTGCCAGTCTGATTTTTCCAGTTTATGTGTAGATTAAAATCATCCATGATTATTGCTGTCCCTTTATCACAAGCACACAATATTTTCCCTCGAATACTTTGTCCTACACTGTGGCTATTGTTAAGGGGGCCTGTAGACCCCTCCCACTAATGACTGCTTTCCCCTACTATTCCACACCTCTACCCAAACTGATTCTACATCCTGATCTCCTGAGCCAAGGTCATTTCTAACTATTGCACCAATACCCTCTTTGATTAACAGTGCTACCCCTCCACTTTTACCTAGCTTCCTATTCTTCTTGAATGTCATGTACCCTTCAATATTAAGGACCCAAACTTTTCCGTCCTGCAGCTCTATCTCCATAATTGCTATCAGATCATATTTATTTACTTCAATGTGGGCCATCGATTCATTTGCTTTGTTATGAATGCTACATGCATTCAGATAGAGAGCCTTCAGTCATGTCTTTTTATCACCTTTGTAATATCTAGTCTTGACTGTTGATGTATTCTTAGGCTTTTTCTCTCTGTCCCTTCCTGCCATTCTCTGACCCTCATTTCTCATATTACTATTTTGCTCTACTGTCTTGACTCTACACCTTGAATTGTTACTTCCACCCAAGCTTGATTCCTCATCCCTCTTGTTTAGTTTAAAGCCCCCTCTACTTCCCTAGTTATGTGATTTGCGGGGAGACTCGTTCCAGCACGGTTCATGTGTAAACCATCCCAATGGTACAGCCACCGCTTTCCCCAGTACTGATGCCAGTGCCGCACAAACCAGAACCCACTTCTCCCACACCGTCTTTGAGCCACGCATTTGTCTCTCTAATCTTATTTGTCCTATGCCAATTTGCGTGTGGCTCTGTTAATGTTCCAGAGATTATTACCTTTGAGGTTCTGCTTCTTAATTTGGTACCTAGTTCCTCATACTGACTTTGCAAAACCTCTTTCCTAGTTCTACCTATGTCATTGGGACCTACATGGACCATGACGACTGGATCCTCCCCCTCCCACTGCAAGTTCCTCTCCAGCCCTGAGCAGTTGTCCCAAACCCTGGCACTGGGCAGGCAACATAGCCACCTGGACATCCTGTCCTCTATCACAGAGGTCTTAGACGACAGTACACGGGAGAGCCTGGACAAACCGCTAACTCCTGACGAACTGACTAAGGCCCTTGAGTCCTTTGAGAAGAGTAAAACTCCCGGAAGCGACGGCTTGCCGGTGGAGTTGTATTCAGCTCTGTGGGACTGGATCGGCCCAGACCTGCTAGAAGTGTACGAGAGTATGCTCCTGGCCGGCAGTATGTCAGAATCCATGAGGAAAGGCATTATCACCCTCATCTACAAGCACAAGGGGGGAAGGGAGGAAATTAGAAATTGGCGACCCATTTCACTGTTGAATGTGGACTATAAGATTCTGTCCAAGGTCATCGCCAATCGGGTCAAATCCGCTCTGGAATTGGTGATCCACCCCGACCAGACCTGCACTGTGCCGGGCAGGAAGATCTCTGATAGCCTCGCGCTGCTCAGGGATACGATTGCCTATGTACAGGACAGGGGTGTGGATACCTGCCTCATCAGCCTGGATCAGGAGAAGGCCTTTGACAGAATATCGCACACCTACATGGTGGATGTGCTCTCCAAAATGGGGTTTGGGGAGGGAATTCGAAATTGGATCCAACTGCTCTACACTAACATCAGTGGCGCAGTCTCAGTCAATGGGTGGGAATCAGATAGCTTTCCTATTAAATCTGGAGTCAGGCAGGGCTGTCCTCTCTCGCCTGTTCTTTTCGTGTGTTGCATAGAACCCTTTGCTGAGTCCATCAGGAAGGATCCGGGCATAAGAGGAGTGACGATCCCAGGCAGTGGAGGCACTCAGATCAAAGCCTCCCTGTACATGGACGATGTCGCCGTCTTCTGCTCGGATCCGCTGTCGGTGCGCAGACTGATCCACATCTGCAACCAGTTCGAACTGGCCTCGGGAGCCGAGGTAAATCGTGGGAAGAGCAAGGCCATGTTCTTCAGGAACTGGGCTGACCGATCCTTTGTCCCCTCACCGTCAGGGCTGACGGCCTGAAGGTGCTGGGGATATGGTTCGGAGGGACCGGGGCATGCGTTAGAAACTGGAAGGAGCGAGTGTCTATGGCGAAAAGGAAACTGGGCATGTGGGAGCGATGCTTCCTCTCCATTGCAGGTAAGAACCTGGTCATCAGGTGTGAGGCACTCTCGCTGTTGCTGTACGTGGCGCAGGTCTGGTCCATTCTACACTCCTGCGCGATGGCGATCACCCGAGCCATCTTCCGCTTTATCTGGAGGTCGAAAATGGATCGTGTCCGCAGGGACGCGATGTACAAGCCTCTAGATAAAGGGGGAAAAAACGGGCCCAACATCGCCCTTGTACTGACATCGTACCTTTGTGTGTGGCTGCATCAAGCGGTGCGTAGACCCTCAGTACGCAAACACCAAGTGTCACTACGTGCTGAGGTTCTACCTGTCCCCAGTGTTGTGAAGGATGGGTCTGGCCACACTGCTGCGGAACGCTCCAAGTAGTTGGACTGTGCCATACCACCTGTCCCTCGTGGAAAAATTTATGCAGAGAAACAGCTTTGACCACAAGTCCATCAGGCAGTGGTCGGCACGTAACGTCTTAGAGGCCCTGCAGGAAAAGGAGAGGGTGGATCCTGTGGGATGGTTCCCCGAGCAGACTGTCAAAGTCATTTGGCAGAATGCCTCATCGCCAGAACTTTCCAACAAGCACCAAGACGTAGCTTGGCTGGTGGTGAGAAATGCCCTCCCCGTCAGATCCTTCCTACACGTCAGGAGTCTCACCCCCTCGGCACGTTGCCCTCGAGGTAGCTGTGGTGGGGACGAGACCGTTGTTCACCTCCTTGTAGATTGTGCCTTTGCAAAGAAGGTCTGGAGAGAGATGCAGTGGTTCCTGTCAAGGTTCATCCCGAGCAGTTCTGTGACACAGGACTCTGTGCTCTACGAGCTGTTCCCAGGGACACACGCCGAGGCAAACATCAACTGCAGCTGGAGGATCATCAACTGCAGCTAGAGGATCATCAACTCGGTGAAAGACGCTCTTTGGTCTGCCTGAAACTTGTTGGTCTTCCAGTGCAAAATGTTGTCCCCGACTGAGTGTTGCAGACTGGCACATTCCAAAGTCCAGGACTACGTGCTGAGGGACATACTAAAGCTTGGGGCAGCCACCGCAAAGGCGGAATGGGGAAGGGTCGCTGTCTTAAGACCTTTCTGCCACAGTGCACCGAGGGACTGGGAACTGTTTAGAGCCCCTTGGGCTGTACAGCTCAAAATGAATGTCTGCAAATGATTGTAATATTCATTTATTGTATTGATGCACCTCGTGATACATGTTGTAAAAGTTGAACCTGATTGTACCTTTGTGATGGTGATTTTGAAATGGTTTGGTATGTTCTTCCAGATATTTTATGTATAAAGTATATTTTTCCAAAAAAAAATAGCCACCTGGACATCAACAATCAAGACTTGCTGCAGAAAACAGTGTCAATCCCCCTAAACACCCAATCCCCTACTACCTTTACATCCTTTATGCTCCCCCTGCTTGAACGGCTTCCTGTACCACAGTGCCATAGCCAGCCAGCCCACCCACCTTACAGACTTCGCTTTCATCCACACATGTTGTGAGCACCTCAAACTTATTTGACAATTGCAAAGCCTGAGGCTCCTCCCCTACTGTCTGCTCAGTCCCATTACCTGTCTCACTGACAGTCACATCCTCCTGTCCTTCACTGCTGACCAAAAAAGATGACCCTCTTCTAAGAGGTGTGACTGTCTTCTGGAATAAAGTATCCAGGTATTTCTCCCCCTCCCTTATGTTGCGCAGTGTCTGCATTTCGGCTTCCAGATCAATAATCCTGATCCAGAATCCCTCTAGCTGCTTACACTTCCTGCAGATGTGTTTGTCATGGATCGCCTTGGTGTCGAAAAGCTCCCACAGCTCACAGCTGCAACTTAACACCTGTCCCGCCATTCCAACTTATGTTATTCAGTTAATTTACTTTAATTACTTTCTTCCTATGTATGCTACAATTTACAGTGTTTATTGAATGCTAGTACCACTGACAACTAAAGGTTATATGCTTCTTAACTACAAGGTATGTGTTTGAGATGTTTGTTTAAATTACTTTATTTTTATTGCTTTTTTTATCTTTATTTTTATTGCTTTTTTTATCTTTATTGTTTGATTTTAATTTTAACGTTTTCAAATGTTGGTTTATTATTTTAAAGTTTCAGTTATTTTTATTTATAGATCTATCTTAACTTGCCTGCCTAGGCTGGTTTCTCTCACACTGTCCCTTAGACTGAGCACTTACTGGCCAATCGACTTACTAGCTTCCTGAGTCGTTACAGTTGCATCTTTTCTTTTTCCCGGAATGCAGCCTCACAGCAGCTGAAGCAGTGAAACAGTGTGCTGCTCAGCTCCCGATTGTCTTCCGCAGGTCTGCTCTGCTCTGACTCCCAGCAGGGTACCAAGGTACCCAAACTGAAGTCCCCGCCGCTCTCTGCGTCCTTTTCAAACTGAAGTCTCCCGCTTTCCACGCCCTTATCAAGCTGAAGTCCCCGCCGCTCTCCGCGGCCGTTTAAAGCTGAAGTCCCCGCCGCTCTCCGCGGCCGTTTAAAGCTGAAGTCCCCGCCGCTCTCCGCGGCCGTTTCAAGCTGCCATCTCTTTAGACTATTTATCCTCAGCTCCTATACTCTTTCCTTGCAGCTCATTCCTTTTAGTTCAGCCTTGTTGCTCTTCTCTATGCCCTTTCTATTGCAAGTTCAGGATATATTTTTATGGCATTGTACTAAAGCTGAACAGACTGTTCCTCCTAGCAAAGCAGAAAACCTAACATTTTTGCACATTATCTTCCATCTGTCATATTCTTGCCCACTCACTGGGCAGAATTTTTCAGCCCCGTTTCGGCGGGGACAAGGCCGTAAAATGCGGCGAGCCATTATGAACCCCATTGACTTCAGCGGGGACATAAAATCCCGCTGTTGTAAAATTCTGCCCACTAAGTCTGTCCAACTCCCAAAAATGGGTATCAGCCTTAGACGTTTGTTGTCTGCAGGTCTCTGTGTGGAGTTTGAGCACAGCTTGCATCCAGACAGCAACATAATCTGCTTTTCCACTTAGAACATTCTTTGTGCCAATGAAAAATTTGTGAATGGTTAGTTCCTCATAATATGTTTGGTATATTGCAGGTACAAGGGAAGCAAATCAGCAGAGGCTTTAGTGGAGTACAGACAGTGCAGAGTGGAGCTTAAGAAAGCAATTAGGAGAGCAAGGAGGGGATATGAGAAAGCTCTGGCTGGTAAAAGTAGGGAAAATCCCAAGATATTCTATAAGTATATCAATGGGAAGAGGATAACCAGGGAAAGAGTAGGGCCCATAAGGGACCAAGGGGGCAATCTATGGGTGGAGCCAAAGGACAACGCTAGAGTGTTGAATGAATACTTCACATCTGTCTTCACCCAAGAGAATGAGGATGAAGGTATCGAACTCGGGGAGAGAGACTGCGAGGTTCTTAAGCAAATTGATATAGGGAGTGACAAGGTATTGGAGATGTTGGCAGGCTTAAAAGTGGACAAATCTCCAGGTCCAGATGATTTGTGTCCCAGACTGCTGAAGGAGGCAATGGAGGAGATCGCAGAGGCTCTGACCCGAATTTTTAATTCCTCTCTGGCCATGGGGGAGGTGCCAGAGGACTGGAGAACAGCTAATGTGGTTCCACTATTTAAGAAGGGTTATAGAGATAAGCCAGGGAAGTACAGGCCAGTGAGTCTCACATTAGTGGTAGGGAAACTATTGGAGAAATTTCTGAAGGAGAGTATCTATCTCCACTTGGAGAGGCATGGTTTGATCAGGGATTGTCAACATGGCTTTGTCAGAGGAAGGTCATGCCTAACAAATTTGATTGAATTTTTTGAGAAGGTGACCAGGTGTGTAGATGAGGGTAGTGCAGTTGATGTAGTTTATATGGATTTCAGCAAAGCCTTTGACAAGGTCCCACATGGGAGACATATAAGAAGGCAAATGCACATGGGACACAGGGTAATTTGATAAGGTGGATTCAAAATTGGCTTAGTTGTCGGAGACAGAGGGTGATGACAGAAGGATGCATTAGTGATTGGAAGCCAGTGTCCAGTGGCGTACCACAGGGATCTGTGCTAGGTCCCCTATTATTTGTCGTTTATATAAACGACGCAGATGACTATGTGGGGGGGTAGGATTAGTAAGTTTGCGAATGACACAAAGATTGGCCGGGTGGTTAACAGTGAAGTTCAGTGTCTTGGGCTACAGGAAGATGTAGACGGGATGGTCAAATGGGCAGATAAGTGGCAGATGGAATTTAACCCTGAAAAGTGAGAGGTGATACACTTTGGAAGGAGTAATTTGACAAGGAAGTATTCCATGAACAGCATGGCACTAGGAAGTTCTGAGGAACAAAGTGACCTTGTCGTGTGTGTCCATAGATCTCTGAAGGCAGAGGGGCATGTTAGTGAGGTGGTGAAAAAAGCATTTGGGACACTTGCCTTTATCAAGTGAGGCATAGATTACAAAAGTAGGGAGGTCATGTTGGAGTTGTACAGAACCTTGGTGAGGCCACAGCTAGAGCACTGTGTGCAGTTCTGGTTGCCACGTTATAGGAAGGATGTGATTGCACTGGAGGGGGTGCAGAGGAGATTCACCAGGATGTTGCCTGAGATGAAACGTTTAAGTTATGAAGGGAGGTTGGATAGACTTGGGTTGTTTTTGTTGGAGCAGAGAAGACCGAGGGGCGACCTGATCGAGGTGTACAATATTATGAGGGGCATGGACAGGGTGGATAGGGAGCAGCCGTTCCCCTTAGTTGAAGGGTCAGTCACAAGGGGGCATAAGTTCAAGGTGAGGGGCAGGAGGTTTAGGGGGGATGTGAGGAAAAACTTTTTTACCCAGAGGGTGGTGACGGTCTGGAATGCACTGCCTGGGAGTGTGGTGGAGGCGGGTTGCCTCACATCCTTTAAAAAGTACCTAGATGAGCACTTGGCACGTCATAACATTCAAGGCTATGGGCCAAGAGCTGGTAAATGGGATTATGTAGGTAGGTCAGGTGTTTCTCACGTGCCGGTGCAGACTCGATGGGCCGAAGGGCTTCTTCTGCACTGTGATTCTGTGATTTTCATGGGGTAAGGTCTCATCTGCATAATATGACATTAGCTGTTGAATATTTCCTAAGCTGTGATTTTAATTAAATGTTGATTGAGATTTGCTGAAGCAATTGACAGATGCCTGATAGTAATACTGTATGACAAA
The DNA here is from genome assembly GCF_964194155.1 of Cetorhinus maximus. Taxonomy (NCBI): domain Eukaryota; kingdom Metazoa; phylum Chordata; class Chondrichthyes; order Lamniformes; family Cetorhinidae; genus Cetorhinus; species Cetorhinus maximus. The sequence goes on from NC_135892.1 coordinate 15,746,902, forward strand.
GACAAGTTTCTTGGTTCTTTCAGGGAATATCAACTCTGCAGCTGCACAACTCCATTATCTAACGTTGGACATTTTGAGGGCAGATATGATGAATTATTTTTTAAGTTTTCTTTCTTATTTTTAAATGACAAGAATAATTTGTGCTTAGATTGAATTCAAATTCTACACTTTTTAAAAATCACTGTGGGGCTGCATTTTGAACAATTTCCACAACCTTTTTAAAAAAGAAAATCAGTGTTACTTGTTTTCTCTGCTACAAAGTATGATGTAAAGGTGCAGAAAATTTCTGGAACATTCCACATGTATTTTTATTTGATGTGTTGTGGTTGTTTTCCTGGAGCAAGTCTGTTTTACACGGAAATATACTGTTTACAGATGTACTCCCTTTATTATGAAATTTAACTGGTGCAAGATGAAGAGGATTTTTCTTTACTGAGGCAAATATATTTAGTGTGTTGGAAAATGCATTGGTGTTAGGTTTGTCATATGATGTATTGTTCATTCCAGGCTTTCTCAATAACGTCTTATTCTTTCATGGGTTGTAGGCATTGCTGGCTAGGCCGGCATTTGTTGCCCATACCTAATTGCCCTTTAACTGAGAGGCTTACTAGGCCATTTCAGAGAGCAGCTAAGAGTCAACCACATTGCTGTGGATCTGGAGTCACATGTAGGCCAGACCAGATAAGGAGGGCAGATTTCCTTCCCTCCCGATAGGTTTTTATGACCATTGATAACGGTTTCATGGTCATTACTAGCTTTATTTTCCAGATTTTATTAATTGAAATTAAATCCCACCAACTGCCATGGTGGGATTTGAACCCATGTCCCCAGGGCATTAGCCTGGGCCTCTGGATTACCAGTCTAGTGACATTACTACTACAACACCATCTCCACCCATACCTGCTACGTTATACACCTGCACCATGTTCACACAGTGCTTATATGATAGACTAAGTTGACACAGTTAAAAGAAATGATTTTAAAGAGCAGAATACTTAAGTGTCATTTAAAATGTTGATACCCTATGGTGTCTTTTTTTTCCCCAAATGACAACAATGTCAAAACAGATCATTATTTATGCCAGAAGCAGGAGAATAGTAAAAGCAGCTACAATATTTTGTATAAACCCAAAATATCTGCATGGTACATCAAGTATGTAGTGAAGGTTTTCACGATTGCATTCTCTGTGGGCTGTATCATTGCCCAAAACTGATCTTTTATGAAGTTCAAATGTAGAGTTAAGCATCACTTGCATACAATTACATGGAGTTAACAGCACAGAAACAGATAATTCTATCATCTTGGGGGTTACCATTGACCAGGAACTGAACTGGACTAGCTTGACACCATCCATGACATAGCAGTCCACTTGATTGGCACCCCTTTCACAAACATTCACTCCCTCCACCGCCGACACATAGTGTCAGCAGTGTGTACCATCTACAAGATGCACTGCAGCAACTCACCAAGGCTCCTTAGACAGCACCTTCCAAACCCACGACCACTACCACCTAGAAGGACAAGGGCAGCAGACAGATGGGAACACCACCACCTGGAAGTTCCCCTCAAAGCCACTCACTATCCTGACTTGGAAATTTATCGCCTTTCCTTCACCATTGCTCGGTTAAAATCCTGGAACTCCCTCCCTAACAGCACAGTGGATGTATCTACACCACAGGGACTGCTGCAGTTAAAGAAGGCAGCTCAGCACCACCTTGTCAGTGGCAATTAGGGATGGGCAATAAATGCTGGCCCAGCCAGCGATGCCCACATCCCATGAATGACTAAAAACAAATTCTCTTTCTGCTCATGTTTATGCTGCATTGAACTCCCTCCCACCCTCCTTCATGTAACCCCATCAGTGGAACCTTCTATCCCTCTTTCTTTCATGTGCTTATCTAGCTTCCCTTAAGTTTATCCTCAATCACTCCTGTTGTAGTGAACTCCACTCACCAGCCTCTGTGGCTCAGAGCTAGGGTGCTGCTGGGAGGCATGGCGTTTACCTCCTTTATCTTGCTGAAGTAGAGTTGTAGGAGATGTGGGTTTATCTGCTGTGACCCAGCACAGATTCTTATGAGTTGTTCAAACTGTTGGTAATTACAGCGATCAATTTTGAGAGCCTCTGTGCCTTTGACAATTTCTTCTGGCTGCCAAATAACAAAACATAGGTCTTTAAAGAAATAGAACACTAGCTCTATAATAAAATACTAAAACACTAAAATATCAGATAAGGTATAGAAATGTGTCCTTAGTGATCTGGACAATAGGACAGGTTGAACAGTTAATAACACTGTAAACAGCTTGTGATACCACAGCTTATGTTGTGATATCTGTGCCACATACGCATCTCGCAACTGGACCTGAAGGAAGCTCTTGTATTACATTGCTAGGAACTCTGAACCATGTAGAATTGTCTGGATAGCTCTTATATGCCGCAAATATAACATACATAAGGACTTGGCTGTCACAGAAGAGAAACGGTATGCTATATTTGGGATGCATCCACCATCAAATTCCATTGCTTAACTCTTTATTCTAAATGGTTAATGGGAAGCTTGCTAGATCCTCACCAATAACAGAAAATGATCTCTCAAGTTCTCTCAAACACCTAGATTGAATGTACGGGGACAATCCCTTATGGTGCTATCTAACACAAGGTTAATGAAGACATTGAATAGGATGAGTGAATGTGGACAACCTTGATCCATTCACCTTTCGAGAGAAGTCGACTCTGTAGTGCTTATATCCCACGTAAAATCTTTGGAACAGCTGTGTACCCCATATATTGCTAAATGAGGACAGCATGTGGCATATGGTCAATAACCTTATGAAATCTGATGAAAGCCATGTTCGTGCACTTTACCTGACCACATGTGATGCAATGAATTTCATTATGCTGCTTAAGGAGCTTAAGGATTGCTTGCTGCTCATTAGCACCTAGTGAACAAGAGGAATAGCTTGAGCTTTTTAAAATGTCAACTGAAGTGAACAGACTATTGGAAAGTGGCATGACAGAGGCTCGAGCCCTGTGTAAATAGTCACATGCACACAATACCATGTGTATATTATAAAAGTGCTGTCGTGCACTCCGTGTTTTGAAAGCTCTGGCTTACACAAACCTGTTGGTGAGTACCTTGGAGGAGCAGTCACTTCTTCAGCAAAACTCTTTGCAAAAAGGTACGGCTGAAGCATTTGCAACAATCTTCAGTCAAAAGTGCTGAGTGGATGATCCATTGCTGTGGCCTCCAGAGGTTCCCAACATCACCGATGCCAGTCTTCAGCCAATTCGATTCACTCCACATGATATCAAAAAACGGCTGAAGGCACTGGATACAGCAAAAGCTATGGGCCTTGACAATATTCTGGCAATAGTACTGAAGACTTGTGCCCCAGAACTTGCTGTGCCCCTAGCCAAGCTGTTCCAGTATAGCTACAACACTGGCATCTACCTGTCAATGTGGAAAGTTGCCCAGGTATGTCCTGTACACAAAAAGCAGGACAAATCTAACCTGACCAGTTACCGCCCCATCAGTCTACTCTTGGTCATCAGTAAACTGTTGGAAGGGGTCATCAACAGTGCTATGAAGCAGTACTTGCTTAGCAATAACCTACTCACTGATGCCCAGTTTGGATACAGTCAGGACCGCTCAGCTTCTGACTTCATTACAGCCTTGGTTCAAAGATGGACAAAAGAGCTGCACTCCAGAGATGAGGTGAGAGTGACTGCCCTTAACATCAAGGCAGCATTTGATCGAATGTGGCATCAAGGAGCCCTAGCAAAACTGGAGTCAATGGGAATCAGGGGAAAACTCTCCACTGGTTGGAGTCATATCTTGCACAAAGGAAGATGGTTGGAGGTCAGTCACCTCAGTTCCAGGGCATCACTGCAGGAGCTCCCCAGGGTAGCGTTCCAGGCCCAACCATCTTCAGCTGCTTCATCAATGACCTTCCTTCCATCGTAATGGAAGTTGGGATGTTTGCTGATGATTGCACAATGCCCAGCACCATTCACAACTCAACTGATACTGAAGCAATCCCATGTCCAAATGCAGCAAGAACTGGACAATATCCAGGCTTGGGCTGACAAGTGGCAAGTAACATTCCCGCCACACAAGTGTCAGACAATCTCCAACAAGAAAGAATCTAACCAGCGCCTCTTGATGTTCAATGGCATTACCATTGCTGAATCCCCCATTATCAACATCCTGGGGGGGTTATCATTGACCAGAGGCTAAACTGGACCAGCCATATAAATACTCTGACTACAAGAGCAAGTCAGAGGCTACGAATCCTGCGATGAGTAACTCACCCCTGACTCCCCAGAGCCTGTCCACCATGTATAAGGCACAAGTCAGGAGTGTGATGGAATACTCCCCGCGTGCCGGGATGATTGCAGCTCCAACAACACTCAAGAGGCTTGACAGCATCCAGGACAAAGCAGCCCCGCTTAATTGGCACCTCATCCACAATCATTCACTCCCTCCACCACCGACGTACAGTAGCAGCAGTGTTTACCATCTACAAGATGCACTTCAGGAATTCATCAAGGCTCCTTAGACAGCACCTTCCAAACTCATGACCACTATCATCTAGAAGGACAAGGGCAGCAGATAGATGGGAACACCGCCACCTTGAAGTTCCCCTCCAAGCCACTCAGTATCCTGACTTGGAACTATATTGCTGTTCCATCTCTTGTCGTTGGGTCAAAACCCTGGAACATCCTGGACGCCCACATCCCATGAATGAACAAAAAAAAACCCGGGTGAAGCAGTTTAAAATGGATTTAGCAGCATGTTTTACACTTTTATAGCACAGCTGATCTGTGTAGATAATTCCACCTAGCTGGAAACAGATGTCTGTTGTCAAGCTGATGAGGAAGATCTGAAACACAGAACAACAGCTGATGGAAGCTCTTACCTGGAGACCAAATAGAAAAATAGTGTCCTATTCAGAGTCTTGTGCCTACCCTGGTTGGACTGTAGGTAGACAAGTAGCCACTGCTGAATCTTTGGCCCACTGTTCATTGGAGATTAATATTTGTCAAGGTTTTGGCTCAGAATATGGTGGAAACGCTTTTAAAGTTATGTGGTGAGTTATGCTGCACGCCAACCTGCTCCTCTGGGTTTCTGGTACATTGTGTCCAGCTATTGAGGGCTAAAACCCACACTTGTTAGATGTTTGGCAACCAACTGTTAGTCCTCCATTTGGTGGTAGAAGTAAGCTTCATTGAAGTTTCTCCACAATGATACACCAGCTCGTTAAAGAACCAAGTTAACCCACTGCAGTAGACTCTCAAAGCCTGGACTAAGTAATTCAAAGCATGCCAAAGCATTATTGACAATTGACCACCAAACTTGGTGCTCTGATGCAACCTGAATGGACAAAGCTGTCACTGATGAGGGATGGAATTCTTCCCTGTGATCTCTAGTTAACTGTGCAAACCAATGCTGTATCAAGCAATGTGCTCTTGGATGGACAAACCTCAGGAAGCTTACTAATCCTCTGCTCTGAGAAGCAATGAGATTTAACTGGCTAAACAGCAGCGTTATATCTGCACACTCTTAGGAGTCCTGAACCATTTAGAAACCAAACCTAAATGTCTGCTCTGAGCTTAGTGGAATGTGTACCTAGGGAAGAGTATGGGCTCTGTCAGGCAAATAGAATGCTACAGTTGGAAATTTGTTTGCCAGTGGCTTGAATTGGAAACAGTTAATGGTGATGGGTTTCAGTATGCCTCAGGCTACCATTGTGTGAGAAGATTGCCATTGCCATCAAGCCATTGTTTCCAAGACTGTCACTGACCTTATCTCCTCTGGAGATCTTCCCTCCACAGCTTCCAACCTGATGGTCTCCCAACCTTGGACGGCCCGCTTCTACCTCCTACCCAAAATCCACAAACAGGACTGCCCCGGCAGACCGATCGTGTCAGCCTGTTCCTGCCCTACGGAACTCATTTCTTGCTATCTTGACTCCATTCTCTCTCCCCTTGTCCAGTCTCTTCCCACCTACATACGCGATTCCTCTGACGCCCTACATCATATCAAGAAATTCCAGTTCCCTGGGCCCAACCGCCTCCTCTTCACCATGGACGTCCAATCCCTCTACACCTCCATCCCCCACCGGGATGGTCTGAGAGCTGTCCGCTTTTTCCTCGAACAGAGACCCGAACAATCCCCATCCACCACCACTCTCCTCCGTCTGGCTGAACTTGTTCTCTCACTGAACAATTTCTCCTTAAACTCGTCTCATTTCCTCTAAATAAAACGCATGGCTATGGGTACCTGCATGGGCCCCAGTTATGCCTGTCTCTTTATGGGGTATGTGAAACATTCCTTGTTCCAGTCCTACTCAGGCCCCCTCCCACAACTCTTTCTCCGGTACATCGATGACTGCTTCGGTGCCACTTCATGCTCTTGTCTGGACCTGGAAAAATTTATTAATTTTGCGTCCAATTTCCACTCCTCCATCATTTTCACATAGTCCATCACTGACACTTCCCTTCCGTTCCTTGACCTCTCTTACTCAATTTCTGGTGATAGACTGTCCATCAATATTCATTACAAGCCTACCGACTCCCACAGCTACCTCGACTACATCTCCTCACACCCTGCTTCCTGTAAGGACTCCATCCCATTCTCTCAGTTCCTTTGCCTCCGTCGAATCTGTTCCGATGATGCCAATTTCCAAAACAGTTCCTCTGGATGTGTCTTTCTTCCTTCCTTAACTGAGGTTTTCCAGCCACGGTGGTTGACAGGGCCCTCAACCGTGTTCAGCCCATCTTCCTGTAAGGACTCCATCCCATTCTCTCAGTTCCTTTGCCTCCGTCGAATCTGTTCCGATGATGCCAATTTCCAAAACAGTTCCTCTGGATGTGTCTTTCTTCCTTCCTTAACTGAGGTTTTCCAGCCACGGTGGTTGACAGGGCCCTCAACCGTGTTCAGCCCTCACACCTTCCTCTCCCTCCCAGAACCATGATGGGGTCCCCCTTGTCCTCGCTTATCACCCCACCAGCCTACGCATTCAAAGGATCATCCTCCACCATTTCCGCCAACTCCAGCACGATGCCACCACCAACCACATCTTCCCTTCACCTCCCGTCGGCATTCCGTAGGGACCGTTCCCTCCGGGACACCCTGATCCACTCCTCCATCACATCAACCCCCTCCCACGGCACCTTCCCATGCAACCGCAGAAGGTGTAACACCTGCCCCTTTACTTCCCCCCCTCCTCACTGTCCAAGGGCCAAACACTCCTTTCAAGTGAAGCAGCACTTCACTTGCACTTCCCTCAATTTAGTCTAATGCATTCGCTGCTCCCAATGCAGTCTCCTATACATTGGAGAGACCAAACGCAGACTGGGTGACCGCTTTGCAGAACACCTTCGGTCTGTCCGCAAGCATGACCCGGACCTCCCTGTCGCTTGTCATTTCAACACACCACCCTGCTCTCCTGCTCACATGTCTGTCCTTGGCCTGCTGCAATATTCCAGTGAAGCTCAACGCAAACTGGAGGAACAGCACCTCATCTTCCGACTAGGCACTTTACAGCTTTCCGGACTTAACATTGAGTTCAACAACTTCAGATCATGAACTCTCTCCTCTATCCCCACCCCCTTTCCGATCCCCCTTTTTCCAATAATTTATGTATTTTTTAATACATATATATATATTTTTTTAATATATATTTTTCTTTTCCTACCTATTTCTATTATTTTTAAATGTATTTCCATTCATTGTTTTACCTCCACCTTTTAGCCCATTTTGATCCCTTCCCCCTACCCTACCCCCACTAGGGCTATCTGTCACTTGCTCGTCCTGCTTTCTATCCTTAATGTCACCATTAGCACATTCCATAGCTAATATCACCACCGTCAACACCCCTTTGTTCTTTTGTCTGACATCTTTGGCAATCTCTTCTTTGCCTCCGCCTATCACTGGCCCTCTATCCAGCTCTACCTGTCCCACCCTACTCAACCAGCTTATATTTCATCTCATTTCTATTTTCCCTTAGTTCTGATGAAGAGTTATACGGACTCGAAATGTTAACTGTATTCCTCTCCGCAGATGCTGTCAGACCTGCTGAGTTTTTCCAGCTATTTTTGTTTTTGTTTCAGATTTCCAGCATTCGCAGTATTTTGCTTTTATTATATGAGAAGATTATGTTGGGGAGTGATGGTTATCAGGCAGGGCTACACACATTTTCTTAAACAAATCTGATACAGAGCGCTGAGGTGCAGAGGGACTTGGCTGTCCTCGTGCATGAATCACAAAAGGTTAATATGCAAGTCCAGCAAGTAATTGGGAAAGCTAATAGAATGTTATTATTTTTTGTGAGGGTAATTGAATACCAAAGTAGTGAGGTTTTGCTTCAGTTGTATAGGGCACCAGTGAGACCACATTTGGAGTACTTTGTACAGTATTGGTCACCTTATTTAAGGAAGGATGTAAATGCGTTGGAAGCAGCTCAGAGAAGGTTTACCAGACTGATACCTGGAATGGGTGGGTTTCCTTATGAGGAAAGGTTTGTATCTGCTGGATAGAAGAGAAAGAGGTGACTTGATTGAAACATATAAGACCCTGAGGGGTCTTGACAGGTTGAATGTGGAGAGGATGTTTCCTCTTGTGGACGAATCTAGAATTAGAGGTCACTGTTGAAAATAAAGGGTCGCCCAATTAAAACAGAGAGGAAGGTGAAATTTTTTCACTCAGGGTCATGAGTCTTTAGGACTCTCTTCCTGAGAAGGTGGTGGAAGCAGAGCCTTTGAATATTTTTAAGACAAAGCTAGATAGATTCTTGGTAAACAAAGGGGTGAAAGGTTATCGAGGATAGGTGGGTTGTAGATTTCAGTTTGCTATCAGACAAACCATGATCTTATTAAATGGTGGAGCAGGCTCGAGGGGCTGAATGGCCTATTCCTGCTCGTTGTTTGTTTGTATGACAAATGCAGAATTGAGAAAACATAACATAGGAACATAAGAAATAGGAGCTGGAATAAGCCAAATCGCACAGCCCAAAGTCCTGTTGAGACTATTTGTTCTATATTGTTTCCCGATTCCTATATTTATTTAATTCACTGATCTACACTGACTGTAATTGTAATGAGTTAGTGTGATGAAATAAATTGAAAATGACTTGGGGTTGGCACTTGCTCAATCAGACATCAGTTTTATAAAACTCCAAATTACTCTACACACTCACTAGACTTCTGGATTTCATACTGCAATGTTAGTTTTAACTTAATTTTTCAAACCTTTAATAACTAAACTGATTTTGAGATATTTCTCATTATTTTTGCATGCTCTTTGTTAGGTTTTTAAAGAAGAAATTGCCCCAGTGAAGCAAGAAGTCAAAATAGTAAATGACCTGGCTAGCCAATTATCTCCACTTGATGTCTCTTTATCTCCAAAGACTTCTCACCAGCTTGACGATCTAAATATGCGATGGAAGCTTATACAGGTAAGAGTGGAAAACATTTCCCGAGCTAATCAACTTGCTCCTGAAAGCACCTACTGCCCCACGATTATCAGAAAATAATTTATTTCCAAACCTAGGTGCAAGTTAAAGAAACGTACATTTTTTAAACAAGTAATTTATATTTTGTCATGCGTTATGAAAGTATTCAATCTTTGTTATAGTCCTTTTTCAAAAATACAGCGTGCTTTACTCTGCTGGCCTGTAGTCTTCACCTCAGAGTTTAATCCAGTGACAGAGTCAGAGCTAGATAGATGGCGATGAAAGTGAGCACCCAAGTCATGCTGCTGAAGTGCATGTGGACTGGAACAATATCAATACCTTCAGGATGAAGCTGCAAGTAGCAGGAATTTTAATGGGCAAAAACTTCTTTTTAGCGCCCATCTATAAAGATTTGGAGCTGAGCCATTGTGATAATTTTTGGGCACTTCAGTGTTAGTGTCTCATCCATTTTAATCCTTGAAAAGACATCGCAGAATTGTTATTGTACAGAAGGAGGCCATTCAGCCCATCGTGTTTGCACTGGCTCTCCAAATGAGCCATTCTTCCGCCTTCTTCCCATAACCCTGCACATTCTTGCTTTTTGGAAAGCAGTCTAGTTCCCTTTTGAACGCTTCGATCCAACCTCCCTCCACCACACACTCAGGTAGTGCATTCGAGACCTTAACTAGTCATTGGGTGAAAAAGTTTTTCTCATATCACTTTTGCTGCTTTTGACAATTATTTTAAATCTGTGCCCACTCATTCTAGATGCTTTCAAGAGTGGGAACAGTTACTCCCTACCTACCCTGTCCAGACTCCTCATGACTTTGATTACCTCTATCATATCTCCTCTCAGCCTTCTTTTCTCCCAGGAAAACAGTCGTAACTTCTCCAATCTATCTTGTTAACTAAAGTTTCTCATCCGTGGAATTGTTCTCGTGAGCCTCTTGCAGATTCTCTCTAATGCCTTCATATCCTTCCAAAAGTGCTGTGCCCAGAACTGGACTCAATACTCCAGCTGAGGTCTAACTAATGTCTTGCACAAGTTCAACATTATTTCCTTGCTCTTGTACCCTCTGTCTTTATTAATAAAGCCTAGGATACTGTATGCTTTATTAACTGCTCACTCAACCTGTCCTGCCACCTTCAATGACTGACGCACAAAAAGGCCAGGTCACTCTGCTCCTGCACCCACTTTAGAGTTGCGCCCTTTATTTTATATTGTCTCTCGATGTTCTTCCTACAAAAATAAATAATTTCATATTTCTCTGTATTGAACTTCATTTACCATCTGTCTGCCCATTCCACTAACTTGTTTATGTCTTTTTGTAGTTATACACTACTCTCCTTCCAGTTCATAATGCTTCCAAGTTTCGTATCATCTGCAAATTTTGAAATTGTGTCCTATATACAAAGTTCTAGGTCATTAATATTTATCAGGAAAAGCAAGGGTCCAAATACTGTACCTTGGGGAGTTCCACTGCAAACCTTCCTCCAGCCTGAAAAATGTCCATTAACCACTACTCTGTTTCCTGTCACTCAGCCAGTTTTGTATCCATGTTGCCACTGTCCCTTTTATTCCATGAACAATAACTTTTCTCACAAGTCTGTTGTGTGGCACTTCATCAAATGCCTTTTGGAAGTTCATGTACCCCACATCAACAGCATTGCCCTCATCAACCCTTTTTGTTACCTCTTCAAAAAACTCTGGCAACTTAGTTACACACGATTTTCCCTTAAGAAATCCATGCTGGCTTTCTTTAATTAACCAGAATTTGTCTATGTGACTATTAATTTTGTGCTGAATTATTGTTTCTAGAAGTTTCCCCACCAGCAAAATTAAACTGACAGCCCTGTAGTTTTTGGGCTCATCTTTACACTCCTTTTTGAACAAGGGTGTATTGCTTTCAATTCTCCAGCCCTCTGACACCACCCCTGAGTTGAAGGAAGACTGAAAAAATATGGCAAGTGCCTCTACAATTTCCAGTTTTTCTTCCTTCCATTCTTGGATGCATCTCATCTGGTTCTGGTGCCTTATCAACTTTAAGTCCAGACTGCCTATCTAATACTTCTTCCTTATCAATTTTAAACCATTCTAGTGTCTGAATTACCTCCTGTTTCACCATGGCCTGGGCAGCATCTTCCTTGGTAAAGACAGATTCAAAGCATTCATTTACTACCTCAGCTATGCTCTCTGAGGGCATGATTGTGAATAGCTGAGGCTCAAGCCTTGTGGCACCCCATTAGTTGCAGCCTGCCAACCTGAGAATGACCTGTTTATTCCTACTCTGTTTTCTGTCCGTTAACCAATCCTCAATCCATGCCAGTATATTATCCCCAATTGCATGTGCTCTAATCTTAACCTTATCAAAAGCCTCCTGAATACACCACAGTCACTTGTTTTTACTAATACTAATTTCTTTACGTTCCTCATTCTCGCTAGCCCGTTGTTCTGTGGTATTCCTGGGAGGTTTTTTGTATCTTCCTCCATGAAGATTTCTCTGCCATTTCCTTATTCCGCATTATAAATTCTCCTCTCTCTTCCTGCAATGGGCTCACATTTGTTTTTGCTAATCTTTTCCATTTTACATACCTACAGAAGGTTCTTCCAGTCCGTTTTTATGTTTCTCACTAGTCTACTTTTATATTCTATTTTCTTTTTATCAGTTTCTTGGCCCTCCTTTGCTGAATTCCAAAATGCTCCCTATCCTCAGGCTTACCTTTTTTTTGGCAAGTTTATAAGCCTCTTCCTTTGATCTAACACAATCTTTATCTTCTTTTGTTAGCCATGGTTGCATCACCTTTCGTGCTTGGTTTTTGTTCCTGAAAGGAATGTAAATTTGTTGTAAACCATGTATTAATTATTTAAATGCTCGCTATTGCCTGTCCACTGTCATACCTTTTAATGTAGTTTCCCAGTCTACCACAGCCAATTTGTCCCCCATACCTTCATTTGTTTAGATTTAAGACCCTAGTTTTGGATTGAACTAAATCATTTTCCATCTTAATATAAAATTCCAGCTTCTTATGGTCACTCTTCCCTAGAGGCTCATTTACAACAAGATTATTAATTATCTCTTTCTCATTGCACAATACTAGGTCTTAAATAGCCCATTCTCTGGTTGGTTCCTCACTATATTGTTCTAGAAAACCTTGTTGTATACATTCCAGATATTCATCGTCCACAACATTAGTGCTAATTAGGTTTACCCAGTCTATATGTAGATTGAAGTCCCCCATGATTACTGTATCACCCTTATTACATGCACCTCTAATTTCATGATTTATACTGTGCCCTACATTACCACTGCTGTTTGGGGCCGATAAACAACTCCCACCAATGTTTGCTGTCCCTTGCTGTTTCTTAGCTCCACCCAATCTGATTCTACATCTTGATTTAAGATCCTCATTCACTAATGTACTGACCTCATCTTTTATTAACAGCATTACCCCACCTCCTTTCCCTTTGTGTCTATGCTTCCTAAATGTCGAATACCCTTGAACATTCAGTTCCCAGCCTTAGTCGCCCTATAGCCATGTCTCCAAAATGGCAATTAGATCATAACTGTTTACTTTCATTTGTGCTGTGAAGTCATCTACCTTGTTGCGGGTGCTTTGTGCATTCAGATATCATGCCTCTAATTCTGTCTTCTTATTATTTTTGTATGCTCTTCCTCTTCCTCTCAGACTCAGGCTATCAATTCCAATATTGCTACCTTGCTCTCTTGCCTTTTTTAATTTACCACATCTTTCCCCATCTGATCCCTCACTCCGAACATTTAGTTTAAAACCCTCTACTGCTCTCAAAAGTATTACTTCCTTGCTGTTATGACCAATGCAGTCGGTGAAGCTGAGTTATTTAAAAATCCCAGAGGGAAACTTTAAACAACTGTCATAACCTATAATTTTAAGTGTTATGTTTGAGATGCGACTCTAAATTCAGGAATCAGACCACTAGTTCTCGAGGTTTTACATTAAACTAAATGAAACATTTCATTAATTACACAGGTTAAAGTATATACACATGGCTACAAATTATTACTATCATAACTTTTAACAAGTTCCCAAACTAATCTCCATTAAGACAACAACAACCCATAGACCTAACTAAACACCAGGCAAAGCATTTTCACCGTACGAATTCTAAGTGAGGCTCTTTCCACTGTGGAGCCAGTTGGAGGCTTGCAGCTGCCTTTTGATCTTACATTGCCTCTGTCTGCACACCCGAAAACTGCTGAAGTTATACCTACCACCGCTGATTGAATTCAAATTCCCATTGTATCAACAACCTCTTTGAACTTCACCTTTTAACAATGAAACCCCATTCATTGTACCAATTTTATTAGCAATATAAACATATTGCTTGGTAGCTGCTAGAAAGGCGTCAAGTTTTCATCCCACTTCTTGAATGCTCTATTCAAAAAATGCAAATACATTCTACCTCTCTGTTTACATCTCAAACTAGCACATATCAAAGCACCCAGACTAGCTGGCTTTAATCCAATTAAAACATACCCGCAGATTAAACCTCTATTTTAAAAGAAAAATATTTTCGAAAATATTATATACATTAATAGCTTTGCGACACTTACATTACCTCATGTTGGCTCCACAGCCTGTTACAGCAGTGAAGGTGAATGCTACTTAACTAGCATTTGCATGAACCAGTCAGACAGTTCAAATAAAAATACAGCCCTTCTGTATCCTTGTTCTTCTGTGTGGAAATCTTATTTCTGAATTAGTATTCAGATGCTAAAGATACTTGGGTTGATATCCTGGAAATCCCTATCTAACACCATTGTGCAGATCAAGGAGAAGGCAAGTAGGAATTGGAAATAACTACAGCCTTGATGGTATCACCCACATACTGAGAAGAATTTTTGTTTTAAGAACCAAGCACTTTGATGTGATTTTAATAAAATGGAGACAAAATAGTACTGGGATTTAAACCTGTGTTTGCTTGTGTGTTATCACTGAAAAATAAGATCATGGCAATTACACCACATGTTTAATCAGTTTCGCAGTACATAGGTAAGAATATGTTTAGAAAATAATTAATGGAGCCATTAAAATGAAAAGTGCTAAAAAAAATACAACTGCATTTCAATTGTTTGTGAAACGTTTAAATCAGATTGCGTGATATTCACCATTATTATACTAAGGGTAGTTCTTATTGAATGCTGCTTATTGTAGTGCTTCAAGAAAGGCCTGAATATAGCTAATGATTTATTATAGTTATCAGCTTTCACGTGCATTCATCTGAGGGTTCAGACTTGTTTTGTGGGGATTTGAGGCATGAACCCACATCCTGTCACATTTTACACCATTGAAGTGTGCCCAGCCCTGTACTTGCCTCCTTAAGGATTTACATCAACATACACCAGACTATTCTTCCAATATCTTTTCATGAAATTTTACTGCTTTTCATCCCGCACTCCATGCCATATCTATTAATTTCTGTTTCTCTCATCATTTGTTTGTTATCTTAGTGTGAACTTTGTAATGTACTTCATTGTTTTCTACATAATTGTTGTGGAAAATGCATATGGTGCAGGTTAAACTGGTGATTCGTTGGCACTTTGACAAGTTTGACTCACTAGCCCTGAGAAGGCAAATGTTGAGTACTCACTTCAAAACTGGACACTGACTGGAATCGAGGCTTTCCACATTTTATAAATATATTTTAATGTATCTCAATATAAATTTGGATTGTGTGGTGCAAAGTTGGAATAGGAACAATGTGCAGGGTTACGGGGGAAAGGCAGGAGGTTGGCACTAAGTTAAAATGCTCAGAGAGCCGGTGCGCAGACAATGGGCCGAATGGCCTCCTTCTACACACTAACAATTCTGTGATTCTGTGAATTCTGAGTTGCACTGATTCATTAATGCTCTCCAGATTGAGGCCATGAAAAAAACAAACTTGGATCTTTGGCAGAGTTTAGACTCTCAGGCAAACTTGTTGCGATGGATTCTTTAGTATTATTCATGTTGCGCAAAGATTGCACAGAACAACAGCCCAATAAAGTACAACAGAGAATGGGGCATGAATTCCTGTGTGGATCGCAAGGTAATTGCAAGAGATTATACCAACACTTGAAGTTGTTTTACACAAGTATGTTGATGTGGTGTACATGGACATTCAAAAGGCATTTGATACAGTGCCACACAAAGGACTTGTGAGAAAAGTTATAGCTCATGGAATAAAGAGGACAGTAGCAACATGGATACAAAATTAGCTGAGTAATAGGAAACGGAAGGTAATGGTCAATGGATATTTTTCGTGCTAGAGGAAGGTTTGTAGTGGAGTTCCCCAGGGGCCGGTATTGGGACCCGTGCTTTTCCTGATATATATTAACAATCTAGATCTTGGTGTGCAGGGGCAATTTCTAAGTTTGTGGATGATATAAAACTTGGAAGCATTGTAAACTGTGAGGAGGACAGTGTAGAACTTCAAAAGGACAGAGACAAGTTGGTGGAGTGGGCAGATAGGTGGCAGATGGAGTTCAATGCAGAGAAGTGTGAGGTTCATTTCGGCAGGAAGAACATGGAGAGACAATATGAAATAACTTCTTAAGGGTGTGCAGGAGCAGAGACACCTGGGTGTATATGTGCATAGATCATTGAAAGTGGCAGGACAGGTACAGAGAGCAGTTAGTAATTCTGGGCTTTATTAATAGGGGCATAGAGTATAAGAGCAGGGAGGCTATGCTGGGCTTATATAAGACACTAGTTAGACCTCAGCTGGAGTATCCTGTGCAGTCCTGGGTATCACACTATAGGAAGGATGTGACCTCATTGAAGAGAGTGCAGCAGAGGTTTACATGAATAGTTCCAGGGATGAGAAACTTGAGTTATGAAGATAGATTGGAGAGGTTGGGGCTGTTCTACTTGGAGAGGAGAAGGCTAAGAAGAGATCATGTGGGGGCTGGATCGAATAGATAGGGAGAAACTGTTTCTGCTCATCAAGGGATCAAAAACAAGAGGGCACAGATTTAAAGCGATTTGCAAAAGAAGTAAATGTGATGTGAGAAAAAAACTTTCACACAGCGAGTGGTTCGGGTCTGGAATGCACTGCCTGGAAGTGTGGTGGAGGCAGGTTCAATTGAGGCATTCAAGAGGGCATTGGATAATTATTTGAATAGAAACAATGTGCAAGGTTACAGGAAAAAGCAGGAGAATGGCACTAAGTCATGATGGCTTATTTGGAGAGCTGGTGCAGACATGATGGACCGAATAGCCTCCTTCTGTGCCTTAACAATTCTATGATTCTGTGACTCCATTAGATGACAGCTAGTTAATCTGATCTTTGTTGTTCACATCATCCAATGCTAAATGTGATCACAAGGATGAGAGACACTATGGATGAATGTCTCTGTATTCTATAGGAGCCTACCAAACAGAAAACACATTAGGTTCCCAGTGCACAGGATCTTGCAAAGCAAATGGCATCCAAACTGCTAATTCATGCATCTTGCTGTGCAGGGTTCTTCTAAAAAAAAGGAGGTGCTTTTTCCCTTCCTTGTTATGTTACTGATGAAGGTGTTCCATACAGGTGGGTAAGATACCTGCTAGCAGCTAAAATCCAAACCAAACTCCATACACACAAGGTACAGTCTCCCTCTCCTTCAAATCAGCCAATATCACCCCTGTGCTGCAACCATTTTATGATTCGTATCTACATTAACAGCACCTTATTCACTGAGATCAAAGTGAGATTTCTTCCTTTGTCACTGTAGTTTTAGAGGGAAAGCGTCAATTTTGGCTCCTGTTATCGAAAGTAGTAATCTCCGGATTACTCTCAGTACTACGTACAAGTGAGTACAGAAATAGGAGGATAAGACAGATAAATGAATGGCTGGAAAGATGATGCAGGAGGGAGGGCTTTAGATTCCTGGGACACTGGGACTGGCTCTGGGGGAGATGGCACCTGTACAAGCTGGACGGGTTGCACTTGAACAGAGCTGGGACTGAGTTCCTTGCTAGTTGGGGGAGGGTTTAAACTAACTCAACAGGGGTGTGGGAACCAGGAGAGAATATTAGAAAGTAATACCAGGGTGCACTGAATGCTGGGAGAGGCAGATAGCACTAAAATAGAGAATAGTATGTTAGTAGGTAAAGTCAGGGTAAGGGAGAAAGTAATGAAGTCTATATCAGGGCTACACTGCATGTATGTGAATGCACAGGGTATAATTAATACATTTGGGGAGTCACAGGCACAGACTGCCTTGTGGGATAATGATGTTGTGGTGATAACAGAGACCTGGCTTAAGGAAGGGCGGTTCTGGGTGTTAAATATTCCTGGTTACAAGCTGTTCAGAAAAGATAGGAAAGGGCAAAAATGAGGGGGGGTGGCGTTTTTGGTTAAGGAGAGTATTGCAGAACTGGAGAAAGAGGATGTGTCAGAGGCTTCAAGGACAGAATTGATTTGGCTCGAGCTAAGGAATCAGAAGGGTGCAATTACATTGCTTGGTGTAATATATAGACCACCAGCTAGTGGGAAGGACATGGAGGAACAAATCTGCAAGGAAATTACAGAGGTGTAAACATCATAGAGTAGTTATAATGGGGGACTTTAATTACATGTTTATAGACTGGGATAGTTGTAGTGTAAGGGGCAGTGAGGGACAAGCATTCCTAGATTGTGTTCAGGAGAATTTCCTACAGCAGCATGTGTCCAGTCCAACAAGAAAGGAGGCACTGCTAGACCTGGTTCTTGGGAATGATCTGGGCCAAGTGACGGTGGGGGAACATTTAGGGGACAGTGATCATTGTGTCAAGATTTAGGATGACGGTGGAAAATGACATTAGTCAATCCGGAGTAAGAATAATCAACTGGCAAAGAGCAGACTTCAATGGGGCAAGAACAGAGCTGGGCCGGATATACTGGAACCAAAGGTTGGCGGGAAAAACAGTAGCTGAACAATAGACTACCTTCAAAGAGGACATGGTTTGGGCACAGTCAAGGTACGTTCCCTCAAAAGGGAAGGGTGGGACAAACAAATCCAGAGCTCCCTGGATGACAAAGGAGATAGAAATTAAGTTAAAGAAGAAAAAATGTGTTTACGACAGGTGTCAGGTAACAAATACAATTGAGAACCAAGCTGAATGCAGAAGGCTCAGAAGCGATGTGAAAAAGTAAATACGAGAAGCAAAAGAGGGATTATGAGAAAAGACTGGCAGTTAACATAAAAGGAAATCCCAAAATATTCTATAAACAGATTAATAGTAAAAGGGTGGCAAAAGGAGGAGTAGAGCCAATTAGGGACCAAAAAGGGGATTTACACATAGAGGCAAGAGGCATGGCCGAGGTGTTAAATGAATACTTTGCATCTGTCTTTACCTAGTAGGTAGATGCTGCCCAGGTCATGATGACAGAGGAGGAAACTCAGTCACTTGAAGGGTTTAAAATTAATAAGGAGGAGGTATTGGGTAAGCTGTCGGTACTTAAAGTTGATAAGGCACTGGGACCTGATGAGATGCATCCAAGAATATTCAAGGAAATGAGAGTGGAAATTGCAGAGGCACTGGCAATAATATTTCAATGTTCCCTGGATTTAGGGGAGGTGCCAGAGGACTGGAGAATTGCAAACATTACGCCCTTGTTCAAAAAAGATTGTGAAGATCTGCCCTGCAATTACAGACCAGTCAGTTTAACTTTGGTGATGGGGAAACTTCTAGAAACAATTGTTCGGGATAGAATTAATTGTCACATGGAAAAATGTGAATTGATTTGGAAGAGTCAGCATGGATTTGTTAAAGGAAAATCGTGTCTAACTAACTTGCTGGAGGCTTTTGAAGAGGTAACAGGTGGTCGTTGAAGGCAAGGCCATTGATGTGGTGCATATGTATTTCCAAAAGGAACAGTGCCACACAGCAGACTTGAGGAAAGTTATTGGTCATGGAATAAAAGGGACGGTAGCAACGTGGATACAAAATTGGCTGAGGGCTAGGAAACAGAGAGTAATGGTTAATGGGCATTTTTCGGGATGGAAGAAGGTTTGTAGTGGAGTTCCCCAGGGGTAGGTATTGGGACCCTTGCTTTTCCTGATATATATAAATGATCTGGATCTTGGTGTGCAGGAGACCATTTCAAAGTTTGCGGACGACACAAAACTTGGGAGTGTTGTGAACTGCGAGGAGGACAGTGTAGAACTTCAAAAGGACATTGACACATTGGTGGAGTGGGCAGATAGGTGGGAGATGATGTTCAATGCAGAGAAGTGTGAGGTGATACACTTTGGTACAAAGAACATGGAGAGACAGCATAAAATAAAGGATACTATTTTAAAGGGTGTGCAGGAGCAGAGAGACCTGGGTATATATGTACATAAGTCATTAAAGGTGGCAGGACAGGTAGAGAGAGCTGTTTCTAAAGCATACAGTATTCTAGGCTTCATTAATAAGGGCATACAGTACAAGAGCAGGGAAGTTATGATGAACTTATATACGACACTGGTTAGACCTCAGCTGGAGTAATGTGTACAATTCTGGGCACCACACTATAGGAAGGGTGTGAATGCATTGGAGAGAGCAGAAGAGGTTTACGAGAATGGTTCCAGGGATGAGACACTTCACTTGTAAGGAAAGATCGGAGAAGTTGGGACTGTTTTCCTGAGAGCGAAGGCTAAGAGGAGACTTGATAGATGTTTTCAAAATCATGAAGGGTCTGGACAGAGTAGATAGTGAGAAACTGTTCCTGCTCGTAAACGGATTGAGAACCAGAGGGCACAGTTTTAAAGTGTTTTGGAAAAGAAACAAATGCGAGGTGAGAGAAAACTTTTTCACACAGCGAGTAATTAGGGTTTGGAATGCATTGCCCAAAAGTGTGGTGGAGGCAGGTTCAACTGAGGCATTGAGGAGGGCATTGGATGATTATTTAAATAGAAACAACGTGCAGGGTTATGGGGAAAAGGCAGGAGATTGGCAATTTAATTTAAAATGCTCAGTGAGCTGGTGCAGATATGATGGGCTGAATAGTCTCCTTCTACACTGTAACAATTCTGTTATCATTGTAGGTTGCTGTTGAGGATCGGATCAAGCAGTTACAAGAAGCATACCGGGATTTTGGTCCTTCATCACAACACTTTCTCTCCAGTAAGTCGGATTTAGAGAAACCTAGCACCTTCATTTTGTTGCATTTTAAATATATTAATGTTGCAGAGTATTTGATTTTATATGTGCACGCGCGTAAGTGTAAGGCTAAAAGGCACGTGGTTTATTGTTCAAGTGAAGCATTGTTATGCGTGTTACCGGCCTATCAATAAATCTATGATTCTGTGATCTCAGCAAAACACAAAGATTAATTTTTTAATCCAGTGGGTGCAGGCAACGGCGTAGTGGTATTGTCAATGGACCAGTGATCCAGAGACCTAGGGTAATGCACTGGGGACCCAGGTTTGAATCCTGCCACGGCAGATGGTGGAATTTGAATTTAATAAAAATCTAAAATTAAAAGTCTAATGATGACCATGAAACCTTTGTCAATTGTTATAAAAACCCATCTGGTTCACTAATGTCCTTTAGGGAAGGAAATCTGTCACCCTTACCTGGTCTCGCCTACACCAGCAATGTGGTTGACTGTTAAATGCCCTCTGAAATAGCCTAGCAAGCCACTGAGTTGTAACAAACTGCTACAAAATCACAAAAAAAGAATGAAACCTGACGGACCGCATCGAACTAGGCACTGGAAACGACAATGTCAAACTCAGCCCTGTTGACCCTGCAAAGTCCTCCTTACTAACATCTGGGGGTTAGTGCCAAAATTAGTCACTCCTTTGACAGCAACTTCCAAACTCATGACCACTACCATCTAGGTAGTGGGTGAAAATTCTGGAACTCCCTTCCTAACAGCACTGTGGGTGTACCTACACAACATGGACTGCAGCGGTTCAAGAAGGCAGCTCACCACCATCTTCTCAAGAGCAACTACGGACGGGCAATAAATGCTGGCCCAGCCAGCAAAGCCCACACCCCATGAATGAATAAAAATTTAAAAAAAAAACAATGTTGTGCACTTGAGGTGTTAATTGTGGCCTATACATCTGTTTGGCATACTTTAGTTCTAATCCTGTATTTTCATTTCTGTAGCCTCCGTTCAGTTGCCTTGGCAGAGAGCTGTATCCCACAACAATAGAGTGCCGTATTACATCAAGTAAGTTTTCTTACTTATGTTCATACTGTGCAATCGCTATACTTTTACTTCCTCCTGTAATTAAGTTGTAAAACATGAGAAAAGTAAGGAATCCAAGATAATTAACTCATTGAAGGGTGGGAGCCTTCTAAAGCATTGACTTGTGGCACAACCAAGAAGGGGCATTTATTGGGTGCCTGAGCTTGATAGACCTGCTTTTGGATGAGGAGGTGCCAAAAATCTGTGGTGATCTGGGAGACTGGGAGTTGGAGGAGAAACCACTGACAAAAAGTACACTTTTCAAAATTATAAATGCAACTTGTGTTTTCTTCTGTTTGGAGATGAACTGCTTGCTTATGTTCTGACTTGTAGTTCTAACATCAGCATAGGTTTTTGAAAACTTGTTTTTTGTAATAGAATAGCCTTCAATATAGTGCATGGAGAACGGAGTGTAACTGAGTGAAAACTTGGAGTTTGGTGAGGGGGGAGTTTTAAGTGTTAATTTTGTTCTTTAATTTTGCTCTTGAAACCTTATGTAGTCTGTAATGAGCAGTAACTGGAAAGTACTGTGTAAACAGGCTAAGCTCTTTCTTGCAGTTTAGACAGGGTAAATTCACTCTCAGCTGTAGGAGCTGAGTAGTTAATTAGCTAACCGGTTGAATCTGATTACTGCACCCCAGTTCAGTTTACTATAAATTCAGGGCTCTTTAGTGCAGCCTTGGCAAATGGTGTGCAGCTGAGGTAACTGAGTGAAGACTTGAGGTTTAGTGAGAGGGGGAGTTCAGTGAAGGGTGGAAGGAGGTGTTTGTTTCCTTTTTCTAGCCTTCTCACCCTGTAGGAATTGGTTTTTGTTCTACTAGCTGTTTGGTCTGTTTGTATCTGATAAGTGGGTAAGCTCTATTCTATCCCTAAGGTTTAAAATAGTACACAAATTGGTGGTAAAGTTGATAAAATATATAAAAAAGGAACATAAATAAATGATCAATATAATTAAGCAATTATTTAAAATGCATTAAGGATGGAAGGACAGCTCATGTGTCAAGGCTCCAACATGTGGGAGCTCCCGGATAACATTGTGATCCAGGTCAAACACGTCTGCAGTAAGTGTTTGCGGCTTGAGGAACTTTGGCATAGAGTCAATGAGCTAGACGCTGAGCTGCAGACTCTGTGACACATCAAGGAGGGGGAAGTTACCTGGATGCTTTGTACCAGGAGGCAGTCACACCACTTAGGATAGGGTGTTCTGATTTGGTCAGTGGTTAGGGACAGGAGGGTGTAACTGCAACTGAGGCAGGCAGGGGGACTCAGAGGGCAGGAGTGCAAGCCTCTGTAATTGTCCAATAGGTTTTGAGGTGGTTTGGATGAGAACGCAGGCTGCAGGGTGAATGAACAAACTGACCAAGGCACCGTGGTACAGGAAGCCATCCAAGTGTGGGCAGCAAATAGGAACAGAGTGGTAGTATGGGATAGTATAGTGACGGGGATTGGCACTGTTTTCAGTAGCAAAGAGCGAGAGTCCAGACGGCTGTGTTGCCTGTCTGGTGCCAGGGTTCAGGATATCTGGAAAGGAACTTGCAGTGCGGGGGGTGGGGGGGGTCCATTTGTCATGGTCCATGTAGGTACCAATGGCATAGGTAGAACTAGGAAAGAGGTTCTGCGTAGAGAGTATGAGGAGCTAGGCACTAAATTGAAAAGCAGTATCTCAAAGGTTATAATCTCTGGATTATTACCAGAGCTGCATGCAAATTGGCATAGGGTACATAAAGTGCGAGAGATGAATATGTGGCTCAAAGACTGGTGTGGGAGAAGTGCGTTCCGGTTTGTGGTACCAGTACTGAGGAAAGTTGGGGCTGTACCGGTGGGATAGTCTATACCTGAACTGGGCTGGGGCCGGTGTTCTTGTAAACCGCATAATTAGGAAAGTAAGAGAGGATTTTAAACTAAATAGCGGGGGAAAGGGATCAAATGTGGAAAGATGTGGTATATCAAAGAGTAGAAACAAGGTAAGAGAGGAAATGAGGGTCGGAGAATGGCAGGAAGGGACAGAGAGAAGAAACCTAAGAATGCACAAAGAATCAGACTAGATGTCACAAAGATAACAAAAAGACTAAACTGAAGGCTCTGTATCTGGATGCATGTAGCATTCATAACAAAGTAAACAAATTGATAGCACACATTGAAGTAAATAAATATGATCTGATAGCCATTACAGAGACCTGGTTGCAAGATGACAATGATTGGGTCCTGAATATTGAGGGGTATATGACCTTCAAGAATAGGAAGCTAGGTAAAGGTGGAGGGGTAGCACTGTTAATCTACGATGTCATTTGTGCAATAGTTAGAGATGACCTTGGTTCAGGAAATTAGGATGTAGAATCGGGTTTGGGTGGAGATGAGGAATAGTAGGGGAAAGAAGTCAATAGTGGGAGTGGTCTACAGGCCCCCTAACAGTAACCACAATGTAGGACAAAGTAGACAAGAAGAAATATTGGGTGCTTGTGATAAAGGGACTGCAATAATCATGGGTGACTTTAATCTACATATAAACTGGAAAAATCAGATTGGCAGTAGTAGCCTGAGTTCATAGAATGCTTTTGAGATAATTTCTTAGGGCAGCACATTCTGGAACAAATCAGAGAGCAGGTTATCTTAGGTTTGGTATTGTGTAATGTTTGGATTAATTAATGACCTCAGAGCAAAGGCACCTCTAGGTAGCAGCAACCACATATGATTGAAATTTACATCCAGTTTGGAAGGGAGTAGAGTGGGTCTAAGACTAGTATTTTAAACTTAAGTAAGGGTAACTATGCGGGCACGAAAGCTGAGCTAGCTGAAGTTACCTGGGATACTAGGCTAGGGGATAGATCAATAGAGAAGCAGTGGCAGAAATTTAAGGTGATGTTTCAGAATAATCAAAATAAGTATATTCCTACTATAAAGAAAAATTCTAAAGGGAGGACCCACCATCTGTGTTTAACTAAAGAAATTAGGGAAAGCATCAACTTAAAGAAAAAGCATATAACTGTGTAAAGATGATGTGCAGGTCAGATGATTGGTCAGAACATAAAGAATGGCAGAGAATGACTAAAAGGTTAATCAGGAGAAAGAAATTAGAGTATGAGAGGAAGCTAGCTAGAAATATAAAAGTGGATAGCAAGAGTTTCTACTGGTATTTAAATGGGAAAAGAGAAGGTAAAGCGAGTGTTGGCCCTCTAGAGAGAGAGAATGGGGAATTAACAGTAGATAATAAAGAAACGGCAGATGAAATGAACACATATTTTGCTCTGCCTTCACTACTGGGGATACAAAAAACATTCCAGTAATAGCTGTAAATAGGATGTGGAGGGGAGAGGAATTTGGTGAAATTATAATCACTAGAGAAGCAGTACTGAGCAAACTGATGGAGCTGTGGGCTGACAGGTCTCCGGGTCCAGATGGACATCAGCTTAGGGTCTTAAAAAAGGTGGTTAATGAGGTCGTTGATGTGTTGGTGTTAATTTTTCAAAATTCCCTAGATCCTGGAAAGGTTCCATCAGACTGGAAAGTAGCAAATATAACCCCTCTATTCAAGAAGGGAGGGAGGCAGAAAACAGGAAACTATAGGCCAGTTATCTTGACATCTGTATTGGGGAAGGTATTAGAGTCGATCATTAAAGAGGTTGTAGCTGAGCATTTAGAAAAGCGCAAGGTAATTGGGAAGAGTCAGCATGGTTTTATGAAAGGGAAATCATGTTTAACCAATTTAATAGAGTTCTTAGAAGGGGTTAAATGTGTGGTGGATAGAGGGGAGCCCATGGACGAACTATACTTGGATTTCCACAATTTTGATAAGGTGTTATTGCGGAAAATAAAAGCTCATAGTGTAGGAGTGGTAACATATTCGCCTGGATAAAAGATTGGCTGGCTGGCAGAAAACAGAGTATGCGTAAATGGGTCTTTGTCTGATTGGCGGGATGTGACGAGTGGAGTCCCACAGGGCTCTGTGCTGGGGCCTCAACTTTTTACAATTTACTTCAATAACTTAGATTTTTTTTTATTCATTCATGGGATGTGGGCTTCACTGGCTGGGCCAGCATTTATTGCCCATTCCTAGTTGCCCATGAGAAGGTGGTGGTGAGCTGCTTTCTTGGACCGCTGCAGTCCATGTGGTGTAGGTACACCCACAGTGCTGTTAGGGAGGGAGTTCCAGGATTGTGACCCAGAGACAGTGAAAGAATGGTGATATATTTCCAAGTTAGGATGGGGAGTGACTTGGAGGGGAGCTTCCAGGTGGTGGTGTTCCCATCTATCTGATGCTCTTGTCCTTCTAGATGGTAGTGGTCATGGGTTTGGAAGGTGCTGTTGAAGGAGCCTTGGTGAGTTCCTGCACTGAGGGGAGCAAAGACATGGTAGCTAAATTTGCAGATGACACAAAGATAACTAGGAAAGTATGTTGTGAAGAAGATGTATGGAGTTTGCAGATGGATATAGATAAGATGAGTGACTGGGCAAAAATCTGGCAGATGGAGTACAATGTGGGAAACTATGAAGTTGGTCACCTTAGCAAGAAGGAAAAAAAAGAGAATTAACCGGAGGGCGACTTCAGAATTTCGAGGTGCATAGGGACCTAGGTGTTCTCATGCATGAGTCACACAAAGTTAGTATGCAAGTACAGCAAGTAATCAAGAAGGCTGATGGAATGCTATCCTTTATTACAATAGGAATTGAACATAAAAATAAGAATGTTATGCTTCAGTTATCCTGGGCATTGGTGAGACCGCATCTCAAATTCTGTGTGCTGTTTTGGTCTCCTTATTTAGGGAAGGATGTAAATGTGTTGGAGGTGGTCCAGAGGAGGTTTACTAGATTGATAACTAGAATGAGTGGGTTGTCTTATGAGGGTAGGTTGGACAGGCTGGGCTTGTTTCTACTGGAGTTTAGAAGAATTTGGGGTGATTTGATTGAAATTTATAAGATCCTGAATGGCCTTGACAAGGTGGATTTGGAAAGTATGTTTCCTCTTATAGGTTAGTCCAGAATTAGGTTTTAAAATTAGGGGTCACCCTTCTAAGACAGAGATGAGAATTTTTTTCTCTGAGGGCCCTGCAACTTTCGAACAATGCGATAGAGATGGGGTCACTGAATATTTTTAAGGCAGAGGTAGATAGATTCTTGTTAGGTGAAGGAATCGAAGGTTATCGGGGGTAGATGGGAATGTGGGACTCAAACACAGGCAGATCAGCCATGATCTTATTGAATGGCGGTGCAGGCTTGGAGGGGTAGAATAGCCTACTTCTGCTCCTATTTCGTATGTTCGTATGTTGCATAAACCTTTCCCGGAAATAGAGAAACTTGTGTCAAAGGCTGCATTATACCTGGGCCTTGATAATAGCAGAGTGCGGGAAACCTGATAATTGGTGAAGAACCAGGCAAAGCCACTACAAACCTCTGCCCAACAACTGACCATATTGACTACCTATCCAGTGGAAAGGAGCTACAGGGCAGAGGTTGGGACAAACCAGATAGCTTTGGTGGGTGGTGTGGTGCAGCAGAGGGGTAGACAGGCACACGGAGTGGGTGGGATAAGAGATAGAGTAGAGGAGAGGTACTGACTCAACATCTGAGAAACAGGTGGACAGACTGTGGGGTTATGGACTGCCAGATAGCGTAGGGAGGTGGTTGACAGACAGCTCAAGCAAAGGGGAGAATAACAATGTAAGGGACGGGGAAAGACAGTCAGATAATGTGAGGGGAAGGAGGCAGACAGAAACAGCATATGGAGGGAGGAAACAGATGGGCAGACTGGGTGTTGGCAACAGGCAGTCAGCATGGAGGATGGCGAGACAGATGGATAGACTGTTAGACTGTTGGGCATGTGGGCAGACAGACTATATGGGTAGGGTGATGGACAGCTTGATGGAGGGGACAGACAGTGTGGGATGGGCAGGCAGATGGATAGTTTGGAGGGAGAGTAGACATAGCCGGTTCTTGTGGGGAGGAGGCCAGGTGGTTGGCAGCTGAACATCATGGGACATGGGGGTAAAGGTGGCAGACAAACAGCCCAGGTGAGATTTTGAAATATCAGGCTGTGACATATTATTTTTCATGTTAATTAGGCCCTATCTTCCTTTTAGTAGAACTATCATCATTGGCCTGAATCAACGTCATAATCATTGCGCTGCCAGAATGGGATCGGGTTGTTCAATCCAAGTATTTTAAAGCCCCCACTCTGTACTTGTATTGTGACTGTATTCCTAATAAAACTGAATGTAAAATATGATGTAGGATTGTGCTGTATATAAATAACATGGTGGGTCAAGTAATCAATCTTATTATTTGCTTTGAATTCATTCATCAAATCCTAGATATTGCAACATGGGGAGACCATTCAGCCCATCATACCTTTTCTGGATCTGGCTCATTGCCTGTTACTACCTACTTTTATCCCATTCTCTAATTTTATAACCTTTGCATCAATAGCCATGTATAGTAAAACGATTCCTTTACTAGCACCCCTCAAAGGAAAAAAATATCTTCTTAACCTCCTCCTTTGTTCTTGAATTAATAATCCTTAGTCTATGTACCCTTTGTACTGAGTCATCAATCAATTGGAATAATCTTTCTGTATTAACATGGACTGCAGCAGTTCAAGAAGGCAGCTCACCACCTCTCAAGGGCAGCTAGGGATGGGCAATAAATGCTGGTCCAGCCAGCGAAGCACACATCCCATGAATGAATTTAAAAAAAAAGCTCTCAGCTCCTTTCATCATTTTGAAAGTGGTTACTTTTATAAATTTTAAACTATTAATATACAAATTATTATACAAAAATATTATTATACAAAAATAATAAGGCTACAAAATTTCAAATGGAGCAACTGTTACTCTAAAATTTAAAATTCCAGGAAGAACTGAATGTATGTAACTGATACGGTGAGTTAAGTTTGCTGTTGAATGTCTCAATTGTTAAGCTAAACTCTTCTTTCTACTGCTCTGGCATTCCCCAGTGCAGCAATATCTTGGTATTTAACAGCAGCTGAAAGTCAAAATACAAATATTATCTATCATTACAATTTCTATGGAAAGATTTCTTAATCCTTCTCATATTTTACAGGTATATTATGGAACTTAAAGATCATAGGTGTAAATGTCTTTTTGCACAGCAATCTAGCATGCATAATGACTGAAAAAGAAATTTTAATAGATTAGTGAACTGTGGATCAGGGTATTTAGAAGCTACAAAAGCGTGACAGGCATACATTAAAGAAAGGTGATAATCTCCCAAATTGCAAATGTACCAAAATGCTGCTTTCCCCTGAAGAAAGATGTTTCTATGAAATAAGAATAGGACTGCTTGTTCAGCAAATACTCTTGTTTATCTTCACTGTTCAGCAGTAAATTAGAAAGCTGTCATGATGATTAAAAACCTGGTTGTCTATTCTACACCACAACAGCAATGCAAGTTAACATGCAGACTCAAGAATGCTACAAACATGAGGCTGTGATTAGAGGAAGTGTCTTCCCTTGAAGTATGTAGCTTCTGATTTGCCTCATAGTGCCAGCCCGCCTTTTTTGAATGACAGCATTTGAGTTAATGAAAGTATCCTGAAGGATTTTCTTTTTGTTGGACTGTGCCATAAAATAAGCAAGAAATGATTAAGAAGACAAAAACAAAAAGCTAAAAGCTACGGCGGATGCTGGAAATCCAAAACAAAAACAGAATTACCTGGAAAAACTCAGCAGGTCTGGCAGCATCGGTGGAGAAGAAAACAGTTGACGTTTCGAGTCCTCAGGACCCTTCGGCAGAACTGAGTGAAGTTAGGAGAGAGGTGAAATATAAGCTGGTCTAAGGTGGGGGGTGGGGGGAGAGAGAAGTGGAGGGTGGGGGGGGTGGGGTGGTTGTAGGGATAAGCAAGCAGTGAGTGATAGGAGCAGATAATCAAAAGATGTCTGGACATCTTTGATTATCTGCTCCTATCACTGCTTGCTTATCCCTACAACCACCCTCCCCCCACTCTCCACTTCTCTCCCCCCCCACCCCCACCTTAGACCAGCTTATATTTCACCTCTCTCCTAACTTCACTCAGTTCTGCCGAAGGGTCCTGAGGACTCGAAACGTCAACTGTTTTCTTCTCCACCGATGCTGCCAGACCTGCTGAGTTTTTCCAGGTAATTCTGTTTATGATTAAGAAGACCTTGTGTGGAGCCACCATCGTTCAGAGTAAAGGAATAGAAAGCTTCTGCTTAAGGAGGTCATGATGTGGAATTGCACTAGGCCCTATACGAGTGGCTTGAGGAGGTGTTGTTGTAGGTACTATTCTGACATTTTGTCAATTTTGATGATTTTAAAGCAGACTTGTAGTTGCACCCTCCCTGGTAGATTGCAGTTTTCTGCTTAGTTCTGTCTTTACTGTGCATTGTTAGCACCATGTGTTTTGATCTTTTCGTTGATGCGTTTTCTGTAGTTTCCCAAATAGCCATGGGCTTTGGTGGCATTTTTCTATGTCAAATATTTTGTTTTGCTTCCATAGCCTGTTGCATCAGATGTGTCCAAACAGAGCTCTTGATCCATAGGCAGCCCTGGCTTTCTGACCCTTGAAGCATGGGAATCACAATTCTGTTTGTGTTTGTTGTTTACTAGTTTGTCTTGAGCCTAGAGATTTGGAAAGGACTCTGTTACTCTGTTATTGGATAAATTCTAAATCTGAAGGCAAAAACCTGTTAGTATCAACAATTTGAGATTATGAGAATTTACAGGAGCATGAGTTAGTGGCTCCCGAGGCCCTAGACACACCACAGAACAGAGAGGGACTGTACCTGAAAGGCAGGAACTGTTAACAACACCAGCTAACAAGGGAGCCCGGAAGGGAAGCTGGGTGATCCAGCTTCAGTGGTTAGAAGCTCAGGGATAGTTTAATTTTATCACTACCAATGCTAGTAGAGCTAAGCATGTATTAGAAGTGAGCTCAAACCATTCGATGATTCTCACAGTGATTGTCAACATAATTAATCAACCTCAAGTAGAAATGTTTATCGTGGAAAGTTGCTATAAAAGGTCAGATGCTTTTTATTCACAAGGTTGAAAAACTTCAATTCTGCATTACTTATTTACATTAAAGTCCATGTTGACCCTTGTTCAGTGACTGAACTCAAAACATCATTTCTACTGCTATCGTCCGCGAGCATCTGAGATCTCAATGTTTTACAAATGTAGAATAAATAATGCTGTTTCCACAGTAGTTTTTTTAAAAAATAAACTTAATTAGAAGAGGGGGAGAGAGAGAGAGATTTTAACTGCAGCACAGTCTCTAGGGTTTGTAATCTCACTAGTCCATCACTTAAAGTGTTTTCATTGCTGCTGTGACCTGGACTTTGTGATTGTGAACTGGGGGAAGGGCCCCTGCAGCAAGCTGAAAATTAAACTCTGTTCATTCTATTAAAGTGTTTCTTTGCAAATGGGGTTCTCTTTACAACATGATTCTTTTCCTCTGCATACAATAAATACAATTTAGATAATAAATAAATGGAACCATGATATTTTTAGAAAGGCTTACAAATTCCAACATTTAAAAATACTTTGATTTATAGGATATTTGACGTTGCATTGTGCCTG
The DNA here is from genome assembly GCF_964194155.1 of Cetorhinus maximus. NCBI lineage: Eukaryota > Metazoa > Chordata > Chondrichthyes > Lamniformes > Cetorhinidae > Cetorhinus > Cetorhinus maximus. The sequence goes on from NC_135892.1 coordinate 15,778,076, forward strand.
CAGCCTGGTTTACATGATGCTTTTGAGCAGAGTCTAGACCCACCAAAGCTAGGGTAACTTTATTAATTATTTAGTTAGGGTGAAGAGGTTAATCTTAAGAAGATTCAATACAGAGCACATCCAAATGCAAAATTTGAAGTAGGCTAGTTTGTCACTAGTATTTCTTTCTAATCGACATGTGCCACCATTTAAGTTGATCTGAACTCTTATTAATAGAGGGACCTCAGTTTAATTTCCTCTCTGAAAGATGGCACCTTCCACAATCCAACATTCTCAGTCTAGATGTCAGCCTAGATAAGATGCTTCATTCTAGGGCTTGAGCACACAGACCTCTGATTCAGTGGCAAGCGTGCTACTAGTTTGTGACAGAAATACATTAGCTGCTCTCAGAAAGGTGAAGTTTAAATAATAGAGATAAGCCCTTAAATCACAGAATGGTTACAGCACAGAAGGAGGCCATTTGTCCCATTGAGTCTGGACTGGCTCTCCATTGGAACAATTCACCTAGTGCCACTCCTCCACTGTCTCCCAGTAGTCCTGCACGTTCTTCCTTTTCAGATAATCCAATTCCGTCTTTCCGTCTTGAATGCCTAGATTGAACCTGCCTCCACCACACTCAGGCAGTGCATTCCAGATCCTAACCACTTGCTGTGAGACAAGGTTTTTCCTGATGTCACCATTGCTTCTTTTGCCAATTATCTTAAATCTGTGCCCTCTTGTTCTTGATCCTTCCATCAGTGGGAACAGTTATTCCCTATCTACTCTGTCCAGATCCCTCATGATTTTGAATACCTCTATCAAATCTCCTCTCTCCCTTCTTGGAGGAAAATAGTCCCAACTTCTCCAGTCTACATAACAAGTTCCTCATCCCTGGAACCATTCTCGGGAATCTTTTCTGCACTCTCTCATGCCTTCGCAACCTTCCTAAAGTGTGGCATCCAGAACTGGATGCAATGCTCCAGTTGAGGCCCAATGTTCTGTACAAGTTTAATATAACTTCCTTGCTTTTGTACCCTGTGCCCCTAATAATAAAGCCTAGGATGCTGTATGCTTCATTAATTGCTCTCAATCTATCCTGCTACCTTCAACGATTATGCACACATACACCAGGTCCCTCTGCTCCTGCAATCCGTTTAGAATAGAACCCTTTATTTTATATTGTCTCGCCGTGTTCTTCCAACCAAAATGAATCATTTCATGCTTCTCTGCATTAAATTTCATCTGCCAACTGTTTACCCATTCCACCAACCTGTCCATGTCCTTTCGAAGTTCTACACTGTCCTCCTCACAGTTCACAATACTTCTAAGTTTTGTATCGTCCCCAGATTTTGAAATTGTTCCCTGCGCACCAAGGTCTAGGTCATGAATACATATATCAGGAAGAGCAGAGATCCTAATAATGACCCTGGGGAATGCCACTATAAACCTTCCTCTAATCTGAAAAACATCCATTAACCACTACTATCTGCTTCCTGTCACTCAGCCAATTTTGTATCCTTGTTGTTGCTGTTCCTTTTATTCCATGAGCTCTAACTTTGCTCGTAATTCTGTTGTGTGGCACTGCATCAAATGCCTTTTGGAAGTCCATGTACACCACATCAATAGCATTACCCTCATCAGCCTTCTCATACCTCAAAAATCTCCAGCAAGTTAGTTAAACATGATTTTCCCATAACAAACCCATGCTGTCTTTACTTAATTAACCCACATTTGCCTAAGTAACTTTTCATTTTGTCCCAAATTATCATTGAGAAGCTTCCCCACCACCAAGGTTAAATTGACTGGCAAAATATGGCACAAGTAGGTGTGTATTGTTCGATCTCAGTATTCAATGAATATAACTTTAGAACTTGATAAATTCACACCTACTAGGGCATTCATTTTAAACTAGGAGCTGGGAAATCAAAAATATTCAATTGGTTTAAGTAGAACAGTAAGTACGAACAAGGAGCAGGAACCATTCAGCCCCTCGAGCCTGCTCCGCCATTTAATAAGATCATGGCTGATCTGATAGTAACCTCAAATCTGCATCCCACCTACCCCCAAAAACCTAGCAGCTTCTCTATCTCATCTGAAAACCCTGTAACCAGGAACATTGAGCTGTCTTTCGTGTCCCCCTTTAAGCCAATGTTTCTGTAATAGCTGTGATATTATACTGCTGCGTTTCTGTGCCCTCAGCTCGTCTGCTTTATTTGCTAGACTCTCCTTGCATTGAAGTATACACTCTTGAGCACTGTCAAACTAATGACCTCTCTTCAAGAAATGCCACCCCTTATTTTCTAACCTTTGTTTCCTCTGAGTTTCAGACTCGTTCACTAATTTTCTGCCTTCCATTTCTAATTTTGTTCCATGTGAATTCAACCTCAGGTTCCCACCCTCCTGCCCAAAAGCACTGGCAAGCCTCCCCGCAAGGATATTTGTCCCGGCCCTGTTGAGGTGCAAATCATCTGGCTTGTACAGGACCTGCTCTCTCACTGTCTCTGAAGCTGCTACCCATTTTCTCTAGCACTCTTTCAAAAGCTGCTGTCCCCACACACTCTCTCGCTGTTTCTGAAACTGAAATCACTGAGATGTGCAAAAACTATGGAGTGATAATAGTGGGGACTTGAATTACTCAAATATCAATTGGAATTATGTTAGACTAAAGGGAAAGGAAGGGGGGCAAATTTTGGAAACGTGTTCAAGAGAACTTCCTTTCAAAGGTTATTGCACAAGATAGGAGCTCAAGGTATCGGGGGTTATGTATTAGCATGGATTGAGGATTGGTTAACACACAGAAGACAGACTTGGGATTAATGGGTCTTTTTCAGGTTGGAAAGACGTAACTAGTGGAGTACTACAAGGATCAGTCCTAAGGCCTCAATTAATTTCTATCTATATTAATGACTTGCAGGAGGGGGCGGAGTGTAATGTATCCAAATTTGCTGACAATACAAAAATAGGTGGGAGGGTATGTTGTGATGAGGACATAAGGAATCTGCAAGGAGATATAGATAGGTTGAGTAAGTGGGCAAAAACTTGGCAGATGGAGTTTAATGTAGGCAATTGTGAGGTCATGCACTTTAGCAGGAAGAATCAAAAGACAGACTATTATTAAAATGGCGAGAGACTCCAAAACAGTGCAGCACAGAGGGACCTGGGTGTTCTTGTGCATGAATCACAAAAAGCTAGCATGCAGGTACAGCAAGTAATTAATAAGGCAAATGGAATTTTGACCTTTATTGCTAGGGGGTTGGAGTTTAAAAATAGGAAAGTCTTGTTACAACTGTACATGCTGGTGAGGCCGCACCTGGAATATTGTGTACAGTTTTGGTATTTAAGAAAGGATATACTGGCATTAGAGGCAGTTCAAGAGATTCATTAGGCTGATTCCTGGGATGAAGGGGTTGACTTATCAAGAACAGCTAAACAAGTTAGGCCTTTATTCATTAGAGTTTAGAAAAACGAGGGTTGGTTTTATTGAAATGTACAAAATTCTGAGGGGGCTTGACAGGGTAGATGTTGAGAAAGTGTTTCCACTAGTGAAGGAATCTCGAACTGGGGGACATAGTTACAGAATAAGGGGACACTCATTTAAAACTGAGATGCGAAGGAATTTCTTCTCTCAGAGGGTAGTGAATGTCTGGAATTCTCTACCCCAGAGAGTTGCAGAGGCTAGACCACTGAAAGTATTTAAAGAGGAGGTAGATAGATTTTTGAAATATCGGGGAGCTGGAGGCTATGAGGAGCTGGCATGAAAGAGGAGTTGAGGCCAGGGGCAGATCATCCATGATCTAATTGAATGGCAGGGCAGGCTTGAGGAGCCGAATGGCCTACTCCTCCTATTTCTTATGTTCTTATGTATGTTCTCGATCCAACTAGGAAGGAGGCATTGCAGGATCTGGTGCAGAGGAATGAGATTGATCAAGTGGACTAAGTATCTATGGCGGAGCGCTTGGGCAAGAATGATTATCACACCATAAGGCTTAAATTAGTAATGAAGAAGAGCAAGGTACAATCTAAAGTAAAAAATTGAAAAAGGGCAAACTTTAATGGGATGAGAGGGATCTAGCCAGGGTAAAATGGAACCAAAGACTGTTAGGAAAACCTGTAACAGAACAATGGGTGATCTTTAAGGACAACGAGTTTCCAGTATAGGCTAGGTACATTCCAACAGGGAATGCTAGGGGAACCAAAGCCAGGCTCCTTGGATGACGAGGGAGATAGAGAATATAACAAAACAAGAAAAAAGATGGTACATGACTCATTTCAGGTGAATTCTTCGAGAACTGGGCCAAATACAATAAATTTAAGAGGGGAAGTGAAGAGGAAAATAAGGCTGGCAAAGAGCGAACATGAGCATAGAATGGCATAATTCAATCAGTCAAAACTTCTTTACGAGAGGATGCGAGTCCATACAACAGTATTCCAACTGACATGCTAACACTGCCAGAGGTATACAAGATCATGACAGATTTAGATAAGGTAGACTAAGAAAAGCTGTCCGCATTCGTTTATGTACAAGGACCAGTGAACACAAATTTAAGGCCTTGGGCGAGAGATGCAGGGGAATGTGAGGAAGAACCTGTTTATGTAACAGCTGGTAATGGCCTTGAACTTGCTCTGTACAAGGGTGGTAGAGGCAGAGACCATTAATGGTTTCATAGGGAAATTGTATGGGCACTTTAGGGAAATAAACTTGCTATGGGGCTAGAGCAAGGGAATGGGACTGACTAGATTACTTCTCAGAGAGCTGCATCGAATTGTGAACTGTGAGGAGGCTAGTGATAGACTTCAGGAGGATAGACAGGCTGATGGAAAGGGCGGACAATTCTGAAGAGGATGCAAGAACAGAGAACCCACTGGCTATACGTCTTTTGTGCACCTATCACCGATTAAGTGCCCCATTTGAAAGGACCACTATTACTCCAATGTAACAAAAATGAAAAACTTTAAAGGAAACCTAATTTAAATTAAAATAACATTCCTGGTGTTGATAATGCACTCCAGACCCCCTGGGATCCACCTGTCGTAGAAGGTGTCCAGCATACCAGTAGATACAGCATGTTACCTCTCCAAGGACATCCAGGTGTGAGCATAGCTACAGAAGAGAGAGGCAGGCTGTTGGGCTGAATGACCCCTCGGCCGCCGGCTGTCTGGACCCGTTAACGACCACCTTGGCCAAGCCCAGAGGCAGTCCAACACAGGCCAGGCTCAGAAGCAGTCCAACACAGAGTACCCTGGGTAGCCAAAGATCAGGAGCATGGGCTGAAGTGCAATAAGAAATTGAGAAGCAACCCCATCTTGGGGTTATAGCTGCACAAATCTTTTAAAGATGGCAGGATAGGTTGAGAAGATGGTTAATTAAGCATATGGGATCCTGGGCTTTATAAATAGAGGCAGAGAGTACAAAAACAAAGTTATGATTATTAATTGTGTTTAATTCTATGTAGGTGGTGGGCATTAATTGGATCTTTGTTTGCTTAGAAAATCAGGGTTGAAGGAGTCAATTAACCCTTTAGCCCCTCATTTCCAAAATGATTTGAAATGATAATCCTTATTGGTGACAATGGTTATATTTTATTTAGTATCAGTGAAACTTGACACATACTAATGTTTGAACAGGAACATTAAAGCACAGCAGTATTACCACTGCGCTCTGGGAAGAAGCCTGCTCCCCACATAATCATTCCTTGGTTGTGCCAGTCAACACGGCATGTATACGTGTGGCCTCCCTGCCAGCCACATCCTCCTGTAAGGCACCTGTCTGCAAGATGGACCCAGTCTTCCTCTGTCTGAATACCTCTCTCGCTCTCAGAGGATCCCTTATTTTTTTACCCCCCACAGCAAAGCCTATGGAGACTGATTTAACCCAATCATTGCCTAGCTATCAATCGAATAGACCAATTACAAAAGCTGGTATTGAACTATCTGTGTATCCCTAAGCCAAGCCAAGCTTTCAAGATCTTGACATTCAATGCCTAGCAGCGAAAGCATTGTGACCATGACATCCAGGTGTCTTGTCTAGGATTGTTTTTTCTATCCTCTGGGAGCTGTTTATTTTTGTGCGCTCTCAATTTACTGGACTACTGCTGAAGTTTGCCTTCTTCTGACCAGTTGATCCCTTCTACACAGTTCGGGCCAATAAAACATTTGGTTAATGAAGCCCAAACCGCAATTCCGTAGTCACCTCTCAGCTGCTTTTACCCAGGTAGTTCAGTATAACAATGAAATTAAAGAAGACTACAGTTAGCGGTAGTATTTGAGTTAGCTCCTGTTAATTAGCAAGAAATCTTAATGTAAAGATTTCCCTGGATTCTTATAACTTGAGCACATATAAAGAGACACTTGTTGAAACTGTGACGTGGCTGAATTAGGAGGGTACTATGAGCCCCATAGAGACCAATAACTTTTAAAAAGAGATGTGAATTTCCAAGTGACCCAAGGAAAGTATTGCACAATAAGATTTCATGTATTTATAAGACTTTTACGGTAATAAACTGAAATCAACATAGGCTAAGCATTACTTAATAGGCATTCATATACCAAACTACAGAAAAGCTACTTCCCCATTAACTAACACAACCAAAATTACTTTATAACCCATTTGTATGTTATGCCAGACACTCTGCAGGTTCCATCTGCCACACCGTTCAAGTTTTAATTCTTGGTTTCCATTTTCTACCATATCTGAAGAAAGTCTCCAGCAGCCAAACATCTTAATTATCATGCATAACAATTGAATTCACTTCACCCTGTTTAAGTTCAGGATCATTTTTCTTTGTTTGTTTCCATGATTTAATCCTTCAGTGTTCTTTTCCAGGAAACATAGGTTTAACACTGTCTCTTTTAGTGTTCTGTCGAGTAAAATCATTGTTATTTGCTCCAAGAACTGCACGAAAATTATATCGATGATCAGACAAAAAGATTTGATGTTCCTTTCTAGTCAGTTCATGAATTCTTTTGATTTTTGTTTTCCCATTCAGTCTGAGCTTTGTCCAATTCTTTTCTAGTAAGAGTTTGACTGCTTCTTTATTTTTGAGTTTTAATTTACTTTCAAAGACATGTATTATTTTTCACAGCTCTATGATGTCAGTATTGGATGCAGCTGGATCATTCTGTTTCAAATCAGTTCTTTCCTTTGTTTCATCATTAGCTTTGAGTACAGTTGGTCTGTATGTTTAATTCAGATGGCTTTACCTCATCTCAAATTGCCATGAACTCCTACTTTCCAGTCTGGTGCTTCAATGTCATTTTAACATTAGCAATTTGAGTTTCTGACTCTTTGGACACACCTTTAGTTAAACAGTAATTCTCACAGCAGGGTTACAGCAAGACATGAATTTTTAAAATAACTTAAATTTCCCTGCACAACTTCACTTTCCACGGCTTCAATGGGTTGCTTGGAACCATTGGAGACAGCAATATTTTAACCTCAACCAAGTCATTGCCTAATAAAAATTCTATGCCATCAGTGGGCAAATTAGCAACAACCCCCACAATTGCAGGGTTGTTAATTAAACCACATTTTACATTAACTCTATACATGGGAACAGGTAAACGACTCACATCAATACCCCATATCAATACATTTTTATTTAGCGAATTTTCTGGAGGGAAGTCCCACCACCTACCAACATCAGTGACGGGCTGATCCTGTATCTCTAAGAATATAGAGGAATAAAATCAGGGTGAGATGGGGTGTAAGTGGTAATGCCCCTGGACCAGTATTCTAGAGGCCCAGGCTGATTCTGTGGGGACATGGGTTGAAATCCCGCCATGGCAGCTGGTGGAATTAAAATTCAATTAATATATCTGGAATTTAAAAAAAACTAGACTCAGTAATTGTGACCATGAAATCTTTGATGATTGTCATAAAAATCCACCTGGTTCACTAATGTCCTTTAGGGAAGGAAATCTGCTGTCTTTATTTGGTTGGGCTGACATGTGACTCCAGACCCACAGCAATGTGGTTGACTCTTAAATGCCCTCTGAAATTACCTAGCAAGCCACTCAGTTGTATCAATCTGCTACGAAGTCTTAAAAAAAATGAAACAGGACGACCAACCAGCATCGAACTAGACGACGAAAACGATAATGGTAAATCCAGCCCTATCGACCCTGCAAAGTCCTCCTTACTAACATCTGGGGGCTTGTGCTCAAATTGGGAGAGCTGTCTCACAGACTAGTCAAGCAACAACCTGACATAGTCATCCTCATGATCATACCTTACAGACCATATCCCAGAAACTACCATTAGCATCCCTGGTTATGTCCTGTTTCAACAACACCAGAGGTGATATACATTGGTAGGGAGTTGCCCTGGGAATCTTCAATATTGACTCCGGATGCCATGATGTCTCGCGGCAACAGGTCAAACATGAGCAAGGAAACCACCTGTTGATTACCACCTACTGCCCGGACACCCCCACCACCGCCTCAGCTAATGAATCAGTACTTCTTCATGTTGAACATCAATTGGAAGAAGCACTGAAAGTGGAAAGGGCACAGAATGTTCTCTGGGTGGGGCCTTCAATGTCCATCACCAAGAGTGGCTTGGTAACACCACTACTGATCAAGTCCTAAAGGACATAGTTGCTAGACTGAGTCTGCAGCTGGTGGTGAGGAAACCAACAAAAGGGAAAAACTACTTGACCTTGTCCTCACCAATCTACCTGTCGCAGATGTATCCATCCATGACAGTATCAGTAGGAATGACCACCGCACAGTCCTTGTGGAGACAAAGTCCCGCCTTCACATTGAGGATACCCTCCATTGTGTTGTATGGCACTACCACCATGCTAAATGGGATGGATTGCAAACAGATATTGCAACTCAAAGCGGGCATCCATGAGGCACTGTGGGCCATCAGCAAGTATCATTTCCTTTTCTCTAGCAAATTCCACAAAAGTTAGACTTTGTTTCTTCCTTAAATTTCTAAATTTCTGTCATTAAGCCCGCAGTATTAACTTGTAGGCATTAAGAACAGCAGTATTCACTGTATCGTAGTCACCAGACTGTAACTCCGGAGAGAATGCAGGAGAGGTTTACAAGAATGGTTCAGGGATGAGACACTTCAGTTATGAGGAAAGATTGAAGAAGTTGGGACTGTTTTCCTGAAAGAGGAGAAGGCTAAGAGGAGACTTGATAGAAGCTTTCAAAATCATGAGGGGCCTGGACAGAGTAGATAGTGAGAAACTGTTCCTGCTCGTAAACAGATCGAGAACCAGAGGGCACAGTTTTAAAGTGTTTCGCAAAAGAAGCAAATGTGAGGTGAGAAAAACTTTTTCACACAGCGAGTAGTTAGTGTTTGGAATGCGCTGCCTGGAAGTGTGGTGGGGTCAGGTTCAATTGAAGCATTGAAGAGGCCATTGGATGATTATTTAAAATGGAAACAATATGCAGGGTTGCAGGGCAAAGGCCGGAGATTGGCATTAATTTAAAATGCTCAGAGAGCTGATGCAGACACGGTGGGCCGAATGGCCGCCTCCTACACCATAACAATTCTGTGATTCTGTGATCTGCCTGACAGAGATGAGTACACTTCCAAAGCCCTCCCCATGAACACAGTCTGCAATAAAGCATTCCAGCTTTACTTTTGCCATTGCAGTTTTGTAGCAGTTTTCTCAAATGGCACTGAATTTAGGCAGACAGGTCTTCTCTTTCCAGAAACGCCTGAGCATTGAACATAGCAATGTTGACTTCTCACTGAATACAGCAAAAGTAAATGTGAAATCTTGTTTGTTTTAACTCAGGAGAAGGACTAAAAGGCTACACATCTGCTGAGAGCATGGCATAACGTACAAATGGATCATAAAGTTAAAATTCTTAATATGTGAAATTGTGTTGTGCGATTCTGTCGGTCGCTGTAAAAAAAACTGAAATCACCGGGCACTAAACATCACTCAATAGGCAAATAATATATCAAACTGCAGAAAAGACACTTCCTCATTAACTAATTAACTCGACCAAAAATACTTTATGATCCGTTTGTATGTTACGCCATGCTCTCAGCAGATGTGTAGCCTTGTCAATTAAACCCACACTCTTCCTGGCTTTTCAGCAGGCTCCCTTCTCCCTGCCACACCAGGACAAGTCTTCCAATGTCCTTTGAAAGTCAGTTCCCTCGATCATCTGAATACCCCCAAATTGACTTGCAGCAAGGCTCACTCCGACGACTCCTTGGCCCTTAAATCTCCACATGTCCTGTCTCTTTTGAACAGAAAATTAGTTCTTACAAGCATCCTGCTCTCCTGCTCTCTCAGCAGTAGCTTCTGCTTCTTGACCCAGCAGCATCTCCCTCTCTCTGTCTGCCTATGTTTCAAAAGGCAGCTGTTCCTTTACTGTGGGTTATTGTGTTAAGGTGTGAAAACTGGCATTGATTTTCAGTAGGTTTCGGTATGAGTTTCTATCTCCATGGCACCCAAATCACATGGGCCTGTCTCTGGGCAGAGTTTAAACTACACATCCCTTATTCTAAGACATTCTGTCTAACTTAAATTAAAATAGACTGTTAAAACATAACCACCTTATAAAGTGTCTCATTCGTAACAAAGTGTAAGCTTGCAATGTTTCACTCTGTAAACAAATGTAAGGCTGAATAAAGATTCAGTCCAGTACCATACTTCACTAACTCGCTTCCTGGATTATAACAATGAGGAACCTTTATATAAATATTCTAGCTTGACCTACTGGTGTATTGTGTCCATTTCCCCAATTTAGGAACGATGTGAAAGCTTTAGAGAGGATACAGGAATGCTCCCAGTGATGAGGGATTTCGCATGGTTAGATTGGAGAAGCTAGGGTTGTTCTAGGGTTATTTTTGTTAGAGAAGAGAAGGTTGAGAGGAGATTTGATAGAAGTGTTCAAGTTATGAGGAGTAGAGATCATAGATAGAGAGAGAAACTGCTCCCATTGGCAGAAAGGTCAAGAACCAGAGGACACTGAAAAGAACCAATGGTGATCTGAGAAAAAAAATTATGCTGCGAATGGTTAGAATCTGGAATGCACTGCCTCAGAGTGCAGTGGAGGCAGATTGAATTGAGACTTGTGGAAGGAAATTAGACAAGCACATATAGAGAAAAAAGTTTCCAGACTATGGGGAGAAGGCAGCGGAGTGGGATTATCTGAGTTGCTCTTGCAAAGCTTAGGCATGGAATTAACCTGTACCGTTACCATGCTATGATTCTATGATGGTTTTGAATTTTAAAGCGAATATTTACAGGAACTCTCTCTAGGAACAGCAGTAGAGCTTTCAGTTAAAGCATGGCTGCTCTGTACCTCAATTCTGTTTACCCACCTTTGTTCTGTATCCCTTGATACCTTTACCTAACAAAAACCTATCAACCTCAGTTTTACACATTCCAGCATCCATATCCTCTTAGGGTAGAGAATTCCAGGTTTCTACTATCACTTGTGTGGAAAAAGTGCTTCTTGATTCCATTCCTGAATGGGTTGGCTTCAACTCCGTTATAATGATAGATACATTTTTGGGAAGAAAAATTTATAAAATTTTCCAGCGTGAACTTATGGATTTAATGTTGATTTCTGTGCATTCTCTATCCAGCCACCAGACTCAGAGTACCTGTTGGGACCATCCGAAAATGACAGAGCTTTTTCACTCATTGGGTAAGTGGACTGGCTTCAGGACACTAAGGGTTCTGTATCTTTATTAGACTATTGCAACACAAAGAGTAACAAAAGTAAATTCTGGTTTGTCTGCAAATATGTCTATAAACCTATTTAGATGCATGCATGTAGGCATAAAAGCAATATTTGAAGTAATGTATGAACAGGGATTATGGGCTATGGTGACGTAAAAGCAAGAAAGAAAGACTTGTGTTTATATAGCACTTTTCGTGGCCACTGAATATATCAAAGCACCTTACAGCCAATGAAGTAATTTTTGAAGTGTAGTCACAGTTGTAATGTAGGAAATGTAGCAACCAATATGTACACAGCAAGCTCCCACAATCAGCAATGTGATAATGACCAGATAATTTGTTCTTGTTATTTTGATTGAGGGTTAAATATTGGCCAGGAAACTGGGGATAACTCCCTTGCTCTTCGAAACAGTGCCGTGGGATCTTTTTATTACATCCACCCAAGCAGACAGATGGTCCATCGGTTTAGTGTCTCATCCGAAAGAGCACGCCGCTGACAGTACAATATTTTCTCAGTACTGCACTAGAGTGTCGACTTGGATTTTTGTGTTGAAGCCTTGGATTGGGACTTGAATCTGAAACCCTGTGACTCAAAATGATTGGCAATGAATTCTGGCTATAAATAGCACCAAAAATCAATGCTGCTGAACTTCTAAAATGCAGGTACATAATGGGTGATGTACCTTTAAACCCCTACTTTGCCATAAGTGGTGATGGCAACACTGACTCCGTACAATTTAACTTGTCGCCTCAGTAACTTGAAAATGTTTTGCTACATTTCAGATTCTATAGGTAAGTTTCCATGCTTACACTGAGTATGGATGGGAGAATCAGGGCTGTGTTGTTGTATTGCATGCTCTGACCTTGCCTTCCTTTGAGTGCAGCATAGATAAATTTACCTCAGTTGACAGTATTTACAACCTGAGGTCCTTTCAGGAATAAGTATACTTAGAATAGATGTCTCCCTTTGCACATATATAAGAGGCAGTTTGTCTCTTCAATAACCTAAGTCTGTCAAGTGAGTGCTGACAGTCACTTCAATGCATGACAAAAATGTCAATACTCAAGTACAAGGCATTTAAAAATTGTAAGTTAGTCAAAAAATAACGCATATTGCATCAGAAAGGACACAATTGACATAACTTTGAAACAGTCCCTTTTTATAGAGCCATACAGTAATTTACAGCCATTCAGCCCATTGAGTATATGCCAGCACACTGTGGAGCAATGCAGTCAGTTGCATTCCACCACTCTATCCCATAACTCTGTAATTTTATATCCTTCATGTGCCATCCAATTTCCCTTTTCAAATCATTGATCATTTCTGCTTCCACCACTCTCATGAACAGCGTGCTTCAGGTCATCATTGGAGAAGGCGCAGGCATAAAGATATGTCACTGGACTAGTAATCCAGAGGCCCAGGCTAATGCTCTGGGGACATGGGTTCAAATCCCGCCAGGGCAGCTGGTGAAATTTAAATTCAGTTAATAAATCTGGAAATAAAAAGCTGACCTTGGAAATAGTGACCATGAAACAATTGTTGATTGTTGTAAAAATCCACCTGGTTCACTAATGCCCTTTAGGGAAGGAAATCTGCCATCCTTACCTGGTCTGGCATACATATGATTCCAGACCCACAGAAATGTAGTTGACTCTGAAGTGCCCTCTGGAATGGCCTAGCAAGCCACTCAGTTGTATAAAACCATTATGAAGTCTACAAAAAGAAATGAAACTGGAGGGATCACCTGGCTTTGACCTAGGCAACCGAAAGAACAACAGCAAACCCAGTCCTATTGACCCTGCAAGGTCCTCCTTACTAATGTCTGGGGGCTTGTGGCAAAATTGGGAGAGCTGTCCCAGAGACTAGTCAAAAAGCAGTCTGACATAATCATACTCACAGAAACATACCTTACAGAGAATGTCCCAGACACCACCCTCACCATCTCTGGGTATGTCCTGTCCAACCGAGAGGACTGATCCAACAGAGATGGCGGCACAATGGTAAACAATAGGGAGGGAGTTGCCCTGGGAGTTCTCAACATCGACTCCGGACCCGATGAAGTCTCTGAAGTCAAACATGGGCAAGGAAACCTCCTGCTGATTGCTTCTGTATCTGAGGAGTCGTGAATGGTGCTGAACATTGTGCACTCATCAGTGAACATCCCCACTTCTGATCTTATGATGGAAGGGAGGTCACTGATGAAGCAGTCAAAGATGGTTGGGCCAAGGACACTACCCTGAGGAACTTCTGCAATGATGTCCTGGAACTGATATGATCCAACAATCACAACCATCTTCCTTTTCGTTAGATATGATTCCAACCAGTGGATAGTTTCCCCCCTGACTCCAGTTTTACTAGGGCTCCTTGATGCCGCTCTCGGTCAAATCACAGAATTGTTGCGGAGTAGAAGGAGGCCATTCAGGCCATCGTGTCTGCACCGGTTCTCTGAGCATTTCAACTAAGTGCCAATCTCTTGCCTTTTCCCTGTAACCCTGCATGTTGTTTCTATTTAAATAATCATCTAATGCCCTCTTGAATGCTGCAATTGAACCTGCCTCCACCACACTTCTAGGCAGTGCATTCCAAACCCTAATTACTCACTGTGTGAAAAAGTTTTTTCTCACCTCGCATTTGCTTCTTTGCAAAACATTTCAAAACTGTGCCCTCTGGTTCTCAATCCGTTTACGAGTGGGAACAGTTTCTCACTATCTACTCTGTCCATACCCCTCATGATTTTGGAAGCTTCTATCAAGTCTCCTCTTAGCCTTCTCCTCTCCAAGGAAAACAGTCCCAACTCCTCCAGACTTTCCTTGTAACTGAAGTATCTCATCCCTGGAACCATTCTCGTAAACCTCTTCTGCACTCTCTCCAATGCATTCACACCCTTCCTATAGTGTGGTGCCCAGAACTGTACACATTACTCCAGCTGAGGTCTAACCAGTGTCTTATATAAGTTCATCATAACTTCCCTGCTCTTGTACTCTAAGCCCTTATTAATGAAGCCTAGAATACTGTATACTTTAGGAACAGCTCTCTCTACCTGTCCTGCCACCTTTAACGACATGTACATATACATCCATGTACCAAAGTGTATCACCTCACACTTCTCTGCATTGAACTTCATCTGCCACCTATCTGCCCACTCCACCAATGTGTCAATGTCCTTTTGAAGTTCTACACTGTCCTCCTCACAGTTTACAATTCTCCCAAGTTTTGTGTCATCCGCAAACTTTGAAATTGTCTCCTGCACACCAAGATCTAGATCATTTATATATATATCAGGAAAAGCAAGGGTCCCAATACCTACCCCTGAGGATTTCCACTACAAACCTTCTTCCAGCCTGAAAAATATCCATTAACTATTACTCTGTTTCCTATCCCTCAGCCAATTTTGTATCCAAGTTGCCACTGTCCCTTTTATTCCATGACCTATAACTTTACTCACAAGCCTGTTGTGTGGCATTGTATCAAATGCCACTTGGAAGTCCATATACACCACATCAACGGCCTTGCCCTCATCAACCTCTTCAAAAAAAACTCCAAGTTAGTGAGACACGATTTTCCTTTAACAAATCCATGCTGTCTCTTCCGAATCAATCCACATTTTTCCACGTGACTGTTAATTCTATCCTGAATAATTGTTTCTAGAAGTTTCCCCACCACCGAAGTTAAACTGACTGCTTGGTAATTGCAGGGCAGATCTTTACAACCTTTTTTTGAACAAGTGTGTAATGTTTGCAATTCTCCAGTCCTCTGGCACCTCCCCTGAATCCAATGTTGCCTTGATGTCAAGGACTGTTACTCTCACCTCACCTCTGGTGTTCAGCTATTTTGTCCGTGTTTGAACCAAGGTTATAATGAGGTTAGATGCTGAATTATAATGGGGGACTTCAATTATCCAAATACAGACTAGGATAGGAATAGTGCAGAGGGGCGAGAGTTCTTGGAATGTGTTCAAGATCATTTTCACAGCAGTATGTTTCTGGTCCAATGAGAGGTCAGGCACTGTTGGACCTGGTTCTAGGAATGAGTTGGTCGAAGCAGATCAAATATCAATGGCAGAGCATTTAGATGACAGTGACCATTGTATTATACGGTTAAGGTTGGCTATGGCAAAGGACAAGGAACAATCCAGAGCAAGGATAATTAATTGGTGGAAAGCCAACTTCAATGGGATGAAAATGCATTTGAATCAAGTGAGTTGGAATTAAATGTTGGCAGAAAAGATGGTGGCTGAACAATAGGCCAACTCCTGACTCCCCAAAGCCTGTCCACCATCTACAAGGCACAAGTCAGGAGTGTGATGGAATACTCCCCACTTGCCTGGCTGAGTGCAGCTCCCACAACACTCAAGAAACTTGACACCATCCAGGACAAAGCAACCCGCTTGATTGGCGCCACATCTACAAACATTAACTCCCTCCATCACCAATGCACAGTAGCACTGGTATGTACCATCTACAAGATGCACTGATGGAATTCATCAAGGCTCCTTAGACAGCACCTCCCAAACCCACAACCACCACCATCTAGAAGGACGATGGCAGCAGATAGATGAGAACACCACCACCTGGAAGTTCCCCTCCAAGTTACTCACCAACCTAACTTGGAAATATATCGCTGTTCCTTCACTGTCGCTGGGTCAAAATCCTGGAACTACTTTCCTAAAAGCACTGTGGGTGTACCTATATTACATGGATGGCAGCGGTTCAAGAAGTCAGCTCACCACCACCTTCTCAAGGGCAACTAGGGATGGGCAATAAATGCTGGCCCAGCCAGCGAAGCCCACATCCCGTGAATGAATTAAAAAAAAAAAACCTTAAAAGAAAATGTAGTGCAGGCAATGTCAAGGTATATTCCCTTGAAGAGGAAAGTTAGGATAAATAAATCCAGAGTGCCCCAGAGGACGAGACAGATAGAGGCGAGGATGAAAAGGAAGAAGTGTTCATACGACAGATGTCAGATAGAGAATACAGTGGAGAATCAAGCTGAATATAGAAGGACCAGAGGGGAAGTGAATAAAACTAATAAGAAAAACAAAGAGAGAGCATGAAAAGAGACTGGCAGTGAACATTAAAGGGAATCCCAAGGTTTCCTATGAGCATAAAAATAATAAAAGGGTGGTAAGAAAAAGAGTAGGGCCAATTAGGGATAAAAAAAAGGGACTTGCACATGGAGGCAGGAGAAGTAGCAGAGGTATTAAATGAGTAAACAAAAACAGAATTACCTGGAAAAACTCAGCAGGTCTGGCAGCATCGGTGGAGAAGAAAAGAGCTGACGTTTCGAGTCCTCATGACCCTTGAGTTCTGTTGAAGGGTCATGAGGACCGAAACATCAGCTCTTTTCTTCTCCACCGATGCTGCCAGACCTGCTGAGTTTTTCCAGGTAATTCTGTTTTTGTTTTGGATTTCCAGCATCCGCAGTAGCTTTTAGCTTTTTGTTTTTATCTCAGTATTAAATGAGTACTTTGCTTCTGTCTTTAAAAGGAAGAAGATGCTACCCAGGCCGAGGTGGTAACTGGTACACTAGAAGAATTTACAGTTGAGGAGGAGGAGATGTTAGAAAGGCTGCCTTTACTTGAAATAGATAAGATACTATTAGGAACGAGAGGTAGTTTAAGTAAGTTATATTTGTATTTGTGGGCGATAGGGATAAGTTTTAGCTTTAAGTTTAATTTGTGTTTCTGTATTTGTGTGTTAAGAAAGGTGGGGAATCTTGAATTTTGTTTCATTTTTGAGTGGAGATAGCAAATCTAAGCTCTGTTTGTATACCTGCATTTCTAATAAGTTTTATGACCCTTGAAGTGGAGAGCTGTGTTATCAAGGTGGGGGTAGTGGTTCAGGCAAGTTAAAACAAAGTCCAAAAGACTGTGCTGTTGTCTAGCAACATGAGACTTACAGAAAGAAACAGAACAGCAGTTTTTTTTGTACAGTTGGAAGCAGGTGTCAGAAGAAGCTGGACACAGGAGAGGGCACTGCAGGAAGCAGGTTCCAAAGAATGAAAAGAAATGTTCCCAAAACCAGGGAATGGAACAGAAGAAAGGTCCCAGGAAGACTGTGAATTCAAGGGAGAAAAACAGGAATCTGAACAAGAACCTGATCAGTGGAAGCGAAAGGAGCAGAGAGGAAGGTGCCAAGCTTAAAGTTCAGAGAGAGGAAGTTGCAGGATGTGGACTTAAAGCAAAATAGGCTTGCAAGAAGCCAGAAGATCCAAGGAGACAGCCAAAGTTTGTTGATTCCTTACTATTGGCAAGTGGTATTCTGTTGGCATGGCTGAGTGTCTGAGAGAGGGTGCGTGGAAGAAAGCTTGAATGCACGTGGTGATTCAGGGGAGAAGAACAATGGAAGGAGAGTTAGAAACCCTGGAATTGGACTCTTGTGGAAGGCGTCCAAGAGGAAGGGTCGTTTGGGTGAAGATTCCAAAGCAGGTTCTTCGAGAGTGGAGGTTGGAAACCCTCGTGTGAAAGATGGAGTTCAGTGAGACCGGTTGGCTCATGGCGTAACAAGCCTCTGGGGGGAGTTGAAGAGAGATCAATAGCATATGTTTGGGGTGGCATCTGTCATTTGCTTTCAGAGTGTGGTGTGTCTGACCACAGGTCACCTATTGGTTTACATGTACTGTGTACTTACTGGAAACATGAGAGTATAAGATAGCTTTTATAGCTTTTGATATCTTTACGAATCTGTATATATTTGTAAAAGTGTAGCTGTGGGTGAAGGAGCATTGTAATATAGTTCATTTTTTCTTGTTTAATAAATGCTTTATTCTTTCATTAAAAGTTCATCAGCTGACTCCTGTGACTCTGTTCAGTAGTCCCTCTCCATGTATCTAAACAACAAATGAAAGTTAGGATCTATCAAGCCAGATTCCACCCTGGGTTCTGACTTGTCCAGTAGTAACATGAGCTGGGATCATAACAGTACCAGGACCGGATGAGATGAATTCAATGGTACTGTGGGAAGTGAGAATTGAAATTGCAGAGGCACTAGTGATAATCTTCCAGTCTTCCTTAATCACAGGTTGTGCCAGAGGACTGGAGACTTGTGAATGTTACACCCTTTTCAAAAAGGTGTGCAAGGATAACTGGCAACTACAGACCAGCCAGTCTGACTTCAGTGGTAGGGAAGGTTCTGGAAACTATAGTTCAGGACAAAATCAATAGTCACTTAGGCAAGTGCAGGATAATTAAGGAAAGCCAGCATGGATTTATTAAGGGAAAATCATATTTAACTAACTTGCTGGAGTTTTTTGAGGAGGTAACAGAAAAGGTTGATAAGGGAAACACTATTGATGTGGTTTTTATGGATTTTCAAAAGGCATTTAATACAGTGCCACACAACAGACTTGAGCAAAATTCTAGCTCATGGAATAAAGGGTAGAGTAGGCACTTGGATAAGAAATTGGCTGAGTGACAGGAAAGAGAGAGTAGTGATAAATGTTGTATTTCAGATTGGAGGAAAGTTTGTAGTGGAGTTCCCCAGGGGGTCAGTGTTGGGACCCTTGCTCCTCCTGATATATAGTAATGACTTACACTGTCGTGTTCAGGGCACAAACTCAAAATTTGTAGATGACATGAAAATTAGAAATGTTGTCAACTGTGATGAGATAGTCTTGAACTTCAAAAGGATGTAGACATGTTGTGGATCGGGCAGAAAAGTGGCAGATGAACTTCAATGCAAAGAAGTGTGAGGTGATTCATTTGGCAGGAGGAATATGGACAGTATAAAATAAAGAGAGAAACTCTAAAGGAGGTCTAGGAACAGAGGGACCTCGGTGCATATGTACAAAAGTAATTGAAGATGGCAGGGTATGTTGAGAGAGCAGTTAATAAAGCATTTGGTATCTTAGGCTTTATTAATAGGGGCATTGAGTATAAGAGTAAAGAAATCATGTTGAACTTGTATAAGATGTTAGTTAGGCCACATCTGGAGTACTCCTTCCAGTTCTGGGTGCCATACTTGAGGAAGGATGTGAAGGCTGTTATGACGTGGCAGATGATGTGTGCCAGGTGGATCAAATCCATGAGTGAAACTTGATCATGCTATCAAAATTGTTTTGTAATTTGTATTTATTACAAGATGTGTGCACTGAATTCAGATGAATAAGTCCACCAAGAGATTTAGAGATTTTTAAAAATTAAATTAAAATATTTATCAACAAAATTAAAGATTTCAAGCGCACACATAAGACTACCTCTCTAATAACTCCTAAAATTCCTAATTAACCTGATTCCCAGTTACACTCCCTTTAAGGCAACTGTGCACAATAGATTTTAGAGTTAAAACACACTCAGCAAGTCAACACAATAACCTGGACAGTGGAATTCCAAATGGCTTTTCTCCAGCTTCAGTTTAGTAAGATGGCAGACTTATGCACAAATGCTGTAGGCTTCATTAAGGCTTTTCTCACACTCCTGTTACATCTTACATGGTCCTCTCCTGACACACAGCCTTTTATTTTCCTTTATATATATATATATATATATATAATATATATATATATATATATATTTATTTCTCTCTTTTTAAAATGTAAATTTTATTGTATATACGTCTTTAAAACTGTATCTCCCTCATAATATAAAAACTTTAAGGTTGACACTACATGTTGTCAGTAAATAAACACATTCCTTAGCCTTGCTTATCAGGCTAGTTGTAAACAGACTAAAATCCCTTCATTTATTTAAAAATGCAGATTCCCTTCACACCTTACATGCTAAGCCAGCATCCATGTTTACTCAGCATGTCAAGCACCTAGCTTCTTTTGATGATTTGAACTTGCAGTCTACTTGACTCCAAATGTAATTAAATCTCACACCCACAGACCTAACTATACTTACGCATATAAACCTACCTCACAATAAGCCAGAAAAATATTACGAAAATTATTATACCTCCATGACAAGGCATTGGAAAGAGTACAGAGGAGATTCAGAAGAATGATTCCAGGGATAACGAACTGTAGCAATGAGGATGGATTGGAGAGGTTGGGACTGTTTTCCTTGGAAAAAAGAGGGTTGAGAGGAGACTTGTTAGAGGTATTCAAGTTCCTGAGGGGTATGGGCAGGGTAAATAGTGAGAACCTGTTCCCACTTAAGTGACCATCAAGAACTAGAGAGCACTGATTCAAAATAATTCGCTAAAGGAGTAAAATGTGAGGAAACATTTTTTCACCAAGAGGGTGGTTGAAGTCTGGAATGAACTTCCCGAGAGGGTGGTGGAGGCAGGTTCGCTTGAGGCATTCAAAGCGAATTGGATTGACATCTGAAAAGAGAGAATGTGCAAGGTTACATGGATAAGGCAGGGCAGTGGGACTAGGTGGAATGCTCTTTAAGAGCTAGTGAAGACTCAATGGGCCAATTGGCCACGTTCTGCACGGTAAAGATTCTGTGAACTTAGAGGCAGGATTTTCATGTGGTGAGATACCAGACATAAATAGCCTACAATTAGGGTAGGGAGAAATGGTATCACAGGCATCAGCTCCCTGGAGGCTGAGGTCACACATGAGTACTGCTGCAGAAAACTCAAGGGTGCAAGCTGCAGAAGAAAGCTGTTGGGTGTGCACAATGAAATGCTTGCTGCATTGCAAGATCTGTCAGAAAACCTGTGCGCAATTTTGAAGAGTACTGAGGAGTCCAGTGACAATTTTGCACAGAGCTTGGAGCCCCATTAGAACACTTGTGGACCCAACCTTACATAGCATCTGATGGCCAATGTCTTGGCTTTCATTGCAGTGTAAGCAGAAGCCATCCAATGTCTGAGTGCTGCAGAGGAAGCTCGGCTTGCTGCTATCCAAGTTCAGATTGCTCCCTTGCAAGTTCAGACTACTGCCATTATGGCTCTGAATATTAGTGTTTGAAAGGGCTTGCAGAGTGTCACAGCAGTTCAGCAATCTACGCTAGAATGTTAGGATTGTTGAGCTGCTGCCCCAGAGGAGTGATGGTGGCTCCATGGAACACAGATTTACTGTCCTGTCAGGATGACAGCATTCATCCTTCAACCACTGCCACTCCGCCAGTGCCCTTGCTGTTGTCCATCACCCAGCGAATGCAAGCTGCGACCAAGATGGTGCAATCTGAAGCTAGACCTTCTAGGCTTAGGGCCACTCATGGCTGATCTCCAAGCCCATCTGTCTCCTTCCCTGAAAGAAAGCAGCCTTCCACCAGCAATGCTGCAGCCACTGGGGTAGCACTGCATCAGAGCACTAACACAGGCAAAGGCACACAGAAGAATGAGGGAGTGTACAAGGGTGATTAGCAGTCTGACATGCTTTGATTTGTAAATTTGATGTGGAATGTTTGTTTTGTGCTGGCTCTTATTTTTGCATTGTGGCCAGCCAATGCTGTGACCACTACTAATATAGGGAAGGTGAAGTGTGGGACAGTTGGTGTTTGGAGAATACAGGTTGCATTAACTATAGCAGTTGTATGAGTTGTTTACAGGCAGTCCAATCAGAAAGTGGCTGCCCAGGTTGCTTCCTCCCCTCCTGTTCCTTGTCCTCCTGCTCCTCAGATGCACACCATAAAGTTGGTGCTCTTACGGCGAGGTTGTGCAGCATTCAGCAGATCACTATGAGTCTTGATAGCTGCTCTGCCAAGTACTGAAGGGCTCCCCAGAGCGGACCAGGCAAAAGTTGTTTCTGCAGGGCAGTGGCCTCCTCTATCACATTTCATGTGGCAGCATGGCTTTTACTATGTGCATGTTGCTCACATGTGCATGGGTTGCATACCAGAGTCATGAGCCATGTAATCAGAGGGTAGCCCTTCTAGTTCAGTAGCTACCCTTTGGTTTGTCGTGATGGCTCACATGCAGCTCACACAGCAAAAAAGTTGCAGAATGAGGGTATCATGACAGCTACCAGGACACTGGGCATTGGCCTGCATAGTTCTCTGCAAATGCCTAGTCTTGCACCAATGTCTGTGAATAACTGGTTTCTGCAGCAGCCTTGAAGTCTGGACGAAGTCCTTCAGTACCAGCCACACCACTCCCTCTATAATTTAGCAACTTCAGAGAATTCTAGAAAGCACCAAACACTTGTATATCGTAGCAACAACTAGTATAAACCCATCAGGAGCTAATCTGAAAGTAGTTGATAATTCCTTTAAATAACACTGGCAGAGGGGCCATTCATTCTGCTGCTGAACATATGTTCAGCCATGTGTCATTAAGAGACTGTTGAGTGGTGAGCTGCAAAATTACAGCGCTGGTGATGTCATACCTACTCTGCATCCTTCCATCAGATGTTCACTGCACGCAGGCTAATTCCATAATGGCATCCTTTGTGACTTGCACCAGAATTGTGCACAAGAGTCACAGATACCATTTTGGATCTCTGAGGCCATTCATAGTACCCAAAAATAGGGCGGTAAGCATCAAAATTTTACTCCAGGGGCATGTGCCTGTCTCTTTTTCCCCTCCTTCAAATCCCACAATGAGATTACTGAGTCACTCTCTTTATCCCTCATCTTTCATTCACCCACAGACCTTTGCAAATAATGACATTTACTACTATATTCTTACATCTTTACAAAAGAAGATTCATTTCAGAACTAAGAACTTTTAAATGTGAATTTAAGCAGCGTGATGAATGTTGCGTGGCTCGCTACTATCTTAGGGGAGTTAGGGATGGGCAACAAATGCTGGCCTTGCCAGTGATACTGACATACCATGAAAGAATATAGAATAAAGATAAGAATTGAACTAGTTAATTTTCATTTTCAGAACCAGAAGGCACAGATTTAAGGTCACTGGCAAAAGAATGAAAGCAGCGAGTGGTTAGGATCTGGAATGCCTGAGAGTTTGGTGGAGGCAGAATCAATCACAGCTTTCAAAAAGAAATTGGATAAGCACCTGAAGGGAATAAATTTGCAAGACTATGGGAAAAGGATGGGGAATACAACTAGCTACAGCACTCTTGCAACAGCCAGCATGGACTCAATGGGCTGAATGGCCTCCTACTGTGCTGTAACCATTCTATGATTCATCCTTCTATTAATTGGTTGAGGTAGTTGAGAATGTGTTTTGGTTGAAATAGTTGTACTTATCTTCAAACATTTTCCTATTTTTTTTTAATACAGGTGATTTAAACAATGTGCGTTTTTCTGCCTATCGGACAGCCATGAAGATCCGCCGACTACAGAAAGCTCTCTGTTGTGAGTGGCTCCATATATTCAGTCATCTGTAATCTGATGCTTTATTTTATTGTGGAATTCCTTTCACGTCTGCTGTCAGGTTCAATTGCTTACAATGGGTCAGATTTTGCAGTAGCAGAGTAATTAGTTAGACTTGCCCCTGCACCCTTCAGCTCAAAAGATTTTTACCTGCAAAGTTGCTGAAAGTGCGAGCTGATAATGGAGCAGCCAAAGCAATAAGGCATTTGGGACTTGGGTGAACAGGGGAACCAACTGGATAACTCCTTAAAAATCAGGATATAACCATATGAAGGACTGAGAATCAGGCTGAATTAAAGGAGCAATAATTTGATGTCAGATCAGGTACGAAAAGACAAATAAAGAGAGGGAGATAAAGATTGGATTAAGGGAGAAAGAAAAAGTAAGAATTGAGGTTGATTGGCAGTCATTAACACTTATCATGTCATTAAAAGAGTACTTGCAATGTGTAATGACGAGACTTAACTTTCTGTGGTGAATTTAATGGGCATATACAGCAAGTTCCCAAAAAAAGGGAGGCTAAAGTGAGATACCATTTTCATGAAGCTAACAGCAGAGCGCACAACTTTGGTATTTAACCACGTATCTGCCCCTTGCCTTTAATTACTGCACCATTTATACATTTATAACAGAAAGTGCCATTAACCTAATCATTACTTTGACAGAAAATTCTGAAGCAATATATAACCAGTTCATAATAACACCACCAACTTGTATTTATATTGTACCCTTAACACAATAAAATATCCAAAGGCACTTCGTAGGAACATTGTAGAATAAAATTTGACACTGAATCACATAAGGAGATGTTAAGGCAGATGCTCAAAATGTTGGTCTTAAGGAGTGTCTCAAAGGAGGAAAGAGTGTTGGAGAGGTTCATTGAGGGAATTCCAAAGCCTGCGGCCTAGGGAGTTGAAGGCACGGCCACTTGTGGTGGAGCAATTCAAATTGGGACGCTTCAGCAGTCACATTTAGAGGAGTGGAGATATCTAAGAGGGTTGTGAGGCTGGAGGAGATTAGAGATGGGGACGAGCAAGGCCATGGAAGATTTGAAGATGAGCATGAGAATTTTGAAACTGAGGCATTGTTTAACTGGGAGCCAATGTAGGTCAGTGTGATTAGGGATGATGTGTGAATGGGACATGGTGCGTATTAGGACACAGTCAACAGAGTTTTGGATGACCTGGCATTTAAAAAGGATAAAACTTGGAGTCTGACTTGGCATGTATTTGAATAGTCAAATCTAGAGATGATAAAGTCATGGTTGAGGGTTCCAGCATCCAATGAACCTATACAGGGGCAGCTGAGCAATGTCACAGATATGGAAATAAGCAGCCTTTTTCATAGCAGGCTTATGTGCTCGGATATTCACCTTGAGGCCAAATATGGCACAAAGAGTGCAAACAGTTAGTCTCAGACAGCTGCCAGGGAGAGAGGTGGAATTGGTAGCTGGAGCAGACTTCCTTGCAAGGACCAAACACAATAGTTTTGCTCTACCCAATAGTTAATTGGGGGAAGCTGTCTTTAAAATTCATTTACAGGCTGTGTGCTTCGCTGGCTGGGCCAGTATTTATTGCCCATCCCTAGTTGCCCTTGAGAAGGCGGTGGTGAGCTGCCTTCTTGAACCACTGCAGTCCATGTGGTGTACCACCCACAGTAGCTGTTAGGGAGAGAGTTCCAGGATTTTGACCCGGCGACAGTGAAGGAACAGTGATACATTTCCAAGTCAGGATGGCAAGTGACTTGGAGAGGGACTTCCAGTTGGTGGTGTTCCCATCTATCTGCTGCCCTTGTCCTTCTAGATTGTAGTGGTTGTGGGTTTGAAAGGTGCTGTTGAGGGAGCCTGCAGAATTCTTGCAGTGTATCTTGTAGATGGTACACACTGTTGCTACTATGCGTCGGTGGTGGAGGGAGTGAATATTTGTGGATGTGGTGCCAATCAAGTGGGCTGCTTTGTCCTGGATGGTGTCAAGCTTCTTAAGTGTTGTGGGAGCTGCACTCATCCAGGTAAATGGGAAGTATTCCATCATACTTCTGACTTGTGCCTTTTGATGGTGGACAGGCTTTGGGAAGTCAGGAGGTGAGTTACTTGTTGCACAATTCCTAGTCTCTGACCTGCTCTTGTAGCCACAGTATTTATGTGGCTAGCCCAGTTCAGTTTATGGTCAATGGTAATCCCCAGGATGTTGATAGTGGGGGATTCAGTGATGATAATGCCATTGAACATCAAGGGACAATGGTTGGATCCTCTCTTGTTGGAGATGGTCATTGCCTGGCACTTGTGTGGCGCGAATGTTACTTGCCACTTGTCAACCCAAACCTGGATATTGTCCAGGTCTTGCTGCATTTGGGCATGGACTGCTTCAGTATCTGAGGAGTTACAAATGGTGCTGTGCAATCAGCAGCGAACATCCTCACTCCTGACCTCATGATGGAAGGAAGGTCATTGATGAAGCAGCTGAAGATGGTTGGGCTGAGGACATACCCTGATAATTTATAGACAGTGGAGGAATCAAGAGAGGTGATGGTGTGGTAGAGCTGAGTATCAATAGCGTATGTGTGGAAATTGATGTGTTTTTGGATGATGTCACTGAGGGGCAGCATGTAGATGAGAAACAGGAGGGTGCCAAGGATAATCCTTTGGGGACACCAGAGGTAACGATGCTGGTGCGAGGAGAGAAGCTATTGTAAGTGATTTTCTGGCTATGATTAGATAGGTAAGAATGGAACTAGGTGAGTGCAGTCACACCCAGCTAGATTACGGTGGTGTGGCCAATTGTGTCAAAGGCTGCAGACAGATCAAGAAGGACAAGGAAGGAATGTTTGCCTTTGTCACAGTCACATAGGATTCATTGTGGCTTTGATCAGAGTGGTTTTGGTACTGGAGCAAGCACTTGATTGGAGGGATTTATTTGCACTATATTGCTTGCACAATAACTCTTCGAGACTATGATATGAATACTGCTGTAGAGAATATGCAGATATTGATTATTTTAGACTCTGAAAGAGTCTGTGTTTAGCTCTTTCATAGCGCCTACCTCAAGGTGATGTTTTCATTAATCCAGATCAGTCCATTTTAATTCACCATAATGATTTTAGAGATTGAAGTTGATTTATAAATTAAGTGGCCCAACATCTGCCTATTTGACAGTAGTAACTTAAATAAGACACACAGATACAAGATGGAGCTGATATTGCACTGATTTGGGGGCAGGACATTGGGACATTGTGGAAAGCAGTGTGAGGTGTATGTTGGCATCCATGAGTCCCTTAGTCAATGATTGCTCAGACTCAGTCATACTGCCTGGGGAAATCACACCATGTCTATTACCCAATGAAATGTAGATGATTTCAGAACAGTATTTAAGGCCTGTGGATATATTGCCCACAATCCTGTTGGCCTAGTTTGGGATCCAAGGGGTCATGTTAAAATATTTGAAAGAAAATCCATTAGATTAGGTGGATCTTTATTTTCCATAGGAACGCATCTTGTTATTTGTGATTGACATTAATTTACCCGGGCAGTTTCTCAAGAGGTCAATTACTCTCTGCATCATCATGATTTTTGTGGCAGAGGTCATAGTGCAGTTATATCTAAAGACTTGCACAACTTTATCTTCCTATGATCTTGAGTCGATTACATTTTACTGAATTTTGCTGATTTGAATAGTTCTAGCTGATTTATACCCACAGCTGTCATATTGTGTCAGGTTTTTGCAAACTAGCAAAACTGAGCTTGGCTGTTTCCAGCAAATGTGTAGTATTTCAGACGTCGCTTCATCTCATAGGTGGTCCTACATGAAACCACTTGTTAAACGATTTAAATGACTGAAAAGTTGAAGTATGATTTTGTGCTGTGGTATTCAGACCTTGAACCGAAACTATCCAGTTTCTATATCAAGATCTGGCTGAGGAATTAACTTTTTGAAGAATGTTCTGATACAGAGATAGACTAATAGCTTCCTCAGAAATCATGGGGGACAGGCCAGGAAGTTAAACAAACAGTGAAAAAAACACCAAGCTTGACATGGATCCTATGTTGTGTGTTTAATGAATTTATCACAAAGTTACACAATGAGGATATTTTGTTGGAGGCTGTTGAAGGATAGCCCCATTCTTAAGATTAGATCTTGGGGGCAATTTGGAGAGGATGTACCTCTGAAAGAGACCAGAACCTTGCAGAATTATCCCTTGTATGTGAGGGGGAAGAATGAAAATGCAATTTTGACCATTAAATTTATTTCACAGTGAAAGTGCATTTTTGTGTGCATACAGTAACGGTTGCTGCACTTCAGTAAGAAATAACCAACATATAAGTTCTCTACTGTTGTAGTATAAGCCATTAATATTCTATTTCTTGCCATGGTAGAAGTGTTGGCAGCAGGGATTTGCCAAGCCACTTTATTGTAATTTGACTCTAGAGGTCAGGCATCTGTTCTAGCACGTTCACCCATGTCCTCTTTGAGATGTATTAGAGTAGCAGTGCATATTTTGGGTTATTGTTGATGATTCTCCAGGAGTCTTACAGATTTTGCATAGTTCCTTCTAAATGTGGGCTCCCTCTAGTGTTTAATCTTTTAAGTAAGACAATGGTTCTCAAACTTTTTTGGTTGGATATTTTCAAATGAATTAGTAACCACTGACTTCCCCATCTTAATTGCTATATAATACTCAAAATATGAAAGTGCTGCATGTAAGGAGTGTTTTAATAATGTTATTAAGAAAACAGCTTTTTACTTACACATATCAGGGAGATGGATATGCCTGCTTCTCACTGCCAAATCTGTCTGTCCTTGGTGTGATGTTTGACAGGGACGCTCATAAATGATTGACTGCTAACTTATCCAGTGTATGCTATCCAACAATTGGTCTCATTAATTAGAAAAAGGGTGGGATTGGTTTATGTATTTTTTAAAAATCCTATATTCATGATTTATAAATAGTTGTGGATCTCTATATTACAGTAATTAAAAACTAATTATAGATAGAAGCACCCCAGAGATGTTTCCATTAGTGATAAATAGTGAAGCTCTGTACTTGGCCACAGCTTTCCAACCAATCAGCACACAGAGAAGCGGTGCTTATCGGAATTGGTTGGGGTGAGAACGTTATTAGTGTTCATAACACTTCATTTATAATTATTGAAGCAAATTTTAGCAAAATCTTGAAGTTCAATATGCATCATGTAAAATTATGACAGAGATGATTTAGTTTGTGGACCCCTGTTATGACCCAGCAGTTGGTAAAACGGAGTTATTTATAAATCCCAGGGGGAAACTTTAAAAACTGTCATAACCTATATTTTTAAGTGGTATGTTTGAGATGCAACTCTAAATTCAGGAATCAGACCACCAGTTCTCGAGAGGTTTTATATCAAAATACATGAGACATTTATTAATGTACACAAGTTAAATATATACACATGGCTACAAATTATTACTATCATAATTTTTAACAAATTCCCAAACTAATCTCCATTAAGGCAACAGCACTCATAGACTTAACTGGACATCAGGCGAAGCATTTTCACCTTACAAATTCAAAATGAGGTTCTTTTCACTTAGTTCCTGTGGAGACAGTTGGAGGCTTACAGCTGCTTTGATCTTACGTTGCCTCTGCCCTGCACACACCAAAACTGCTATCGGTTATATGCGCACATCTCATTGAATGTAAATTCAAACAATGAAACCCCTTTCATAGTACCAATTTTATTAGTAATATAAACGTTGCCTGGTCTCTGCTAGCTAGGTGCCAGATTTCACCCCACTTCTTGAATGCTCTATTCAACAAAATGCAAATGCACCTCTACTTCTCCATTTACATCTCAAAACTAGTACACATCAAAGCACCCAGACTAGCAGGTTTTAATCCAATTAAGACACACCCGCAGACTAAACCTCTATTTTAAAATAAAAATATTTTCCAATAATATTATATACATAATAGCTTCAAGACACCCCTAGAAAGTCTCTACCATGGACCCAGTTTCAGAACCACTGAGATAAGATAGTTCTTGTGTGACATTCATTTCTCTGGTGCTGTTATCCATTATACCGCTATGGTGTAGCTATAATCCTGATTAACTTTCCTCCTCCTTTCCCATGCAATACAATCTTCGCTAGATACGGTTGGGAGAGTGGTGGGGTGGGGGTGGGGGGGTCGTTGCCAGAGGATTGGAGAGTGCAGATGTGATGCGCTTATTCAAGGAGGAGTGTAGGATAGTCCTAGCAACTACAGATCAATTAATTTAACATCAGTGGTGGATAAGGTTTTAGAAACAATATTCACAGAGAGCATTGAGTTAATAAGGAGAGCTAGCATGGCTTTGTGAAAGGCAGACCGTGCTTGACTAAATTTATTGAATTTTTTAATGAAGTAACAGAGAAGATCGATGAAGAGAACGCAGTGGATGTTGTCTGTGTGGACTTTAAGAAAGTATTTGACAAAGTAGGACAGAAAAGCCTTGCTAACGAAAGTGAGGCTCTTGAAATAGGAGGACAAGTGTCAAATTTGGGTTAAAAAAATTGATTTAAGGACAAAAAACAGTGAGTTGTGGTAAATGGTTCTTTTCAGACTGGAGGGTGGTCGAAGGCGGTGTTCCCTGGTTCAAGTGTAGGGCCACTGCTTTTTTTTGATATATGTAAATGACTTGGATATTGGAATACAAAGTAAACGTTTAAAATTTGCTTATGATACCAAACTTGCAGGAGTGGCAAACGGTGACGATGATACTAATTGACTGCAACAGGATATAACTAAGCTAACAGAATGGGCAGAGAAGTGGCAGATGGAATTTAATACGAAGAAGTGTGAGGTGATGCAGGAGGTCTTGTGGCTTAGTCAGTTGTACCACTGCTTCTGAGCCAGAAGCTTTGGGTTTGAGTCTAACTCCCAGACTTGTTGGCCGCAGAAGAACCCAGCTACCAGTGCAGGCAAGCCAGCGCATATCGTAGACAGTCCCCAGCCTGGATAAATGGGACGGGTTAGTGGCAGGAAAGGCATCCTGCTGTAAAACCGCCTGCCAAATCCAAAAATAATGATCATTGTGAGGGTGATCAATCAGCAATGTGGTGACCCCCATATAACATGGGAAAAGCTGAAAGAGAAAGGAAGGAAGGAAGTGTGAGGTGATGTGTTTTGGCAGAAGGGATAGAGAGAAACAACATGACTCAGTGGCACAGTTCCAAAGAGTGCGCAGGAACAGAGACACCTGGGGGTGCATGGGCATTGTGCTGTGAAGTTGGAAGGACATATTGAGAGAGTTGTTAAAAAAGCATATTCAACCTATGGCTTGATAAATAAAGGCATTGGGCTGAATTTAACAGGGCACCAGAGTTCCTGCCCACCTCCCCCCCCCCCCCGCATCGCCCGACCTCCCCACCTTGACGATAAAGGTCGAGGGGGAGCCTGCCCAATATGTCGATGGCTGTCCCAATGGCGCAGAGAGTGAATGTTTGTGGGTAAGGTGCCAGTCAAGCAGGATGCTTTGCCCTGGATGGTGTCAAGTTTCTTGAGTATTGTTGGAGCTGCACATGTCCAGGCAAGTGGAATGTATTCCATCACACTCCTGACTTGTGCCTTGAAGATGGTGGACAGGCTTTGGGGAGTCAGGAGGTGAGTTACTCGCTGCAGGATTCCTAGCCATTGACCTAGCCACAGTATTTATATGGCTAGTCCAGTTCACTTTCTGGTCAATGGTAACACCCAGGATGTTGATAGTGGAGAATTCAGTGATTGTAATGCCATTGAATGTCAAGGGGCAATAATTAGATTCTCTCTTTTTGGAGGTGGTCACTGCCGGCACTTGTGTTCCGTGAATGTTACTTGCCACTTGTCAGCCCAAGCCTGGATATTGTCCAGGTCTTGCTGCATTTGAACATGGACTGCTCAGTATCTGAGGAGTTGTGAATGGTGTTGAACATTGTGCAATCATCAGCAAACATCTCCACTTCTGACCTTATGATGGAAGGGAGGTCATTGATGAAGCAGCTGAAGATAGTTGGGCCTAGGACACTACCCTGAGGAACTCCTGCAGTGATATCCTGGAGCTGAGATGACTGACCTCCAACAACCACAACCATCTTCTTTTGTGCTAGGTATGACTCCGACCAGTGGAGAGTTTTCCCCCTGATTCCCATTGACTCCAGTTTTGCTCAGGCTCCTTGATGCCACACTCAGTCAAATGCGGCCTTGATGTCAAGGACAGTCGCTCTCACCTCACCTCTGAAGTTCTGCTCTTTTGCCCATGTTTGAATCAAGGCTGTATTGAGGTCAGGAGCTGAGTGGCCCTGGCGGAACCCAAACTGAGGATCAGTGAGCAGGTTACTGCTAAGCAAGTGCCACTTGATAGCACCATTGATCACCCGTCCCATCACTTTACTGATGATCGAGAGTAGACTGGGTTGGATTTGTCCTGCTTTTTGTGTACAGGACATACCTGGGCAGTTTTCCACATTGCCGGGTAGATGCCAGTGTTGTAGCTGTACTGTAACAGCTTGGCTCGGGGTGTGGCAAGTTCTGGGGCCCAAGTCCTCTGTACTATTGCTGGATTATTGTCAGGGCCCATAGTCTTTGCAGTATCCCGTGCCCTCAGCCATTTCTTGATATCACGTGGAGTGAATTGAATTGGCTGAAGACTGGTATCTATGATGCTGGGGACCTTTGGAGGAGGCGGAGATGGATCATCCACTGGCATTTCTGGCAGAGGATTGTAGTGAATGCTTCAGCTTTATCTTTTGCGCTGATGTTCTGGGCTCCCTCATCATTGAGGATGACGATATTTGTGGAGCCTCCTCCTCCAGTGAGTTGTTTAATTGTCCACCACCACGTGCGGCTGGACGTGGCAGGACTGCAGAGCTTAGATCTGATCCGTTGGTTGTGGAATTGCTTAGTTCTGACTCTCACTTGCTGCTTATACTGTTTGGCACATAAGTAGTCGTATCTTGTAGCTTCACCAGGTTGACACCTCATTTTTAGTTATGCCTGGTGCTGCACCTGGCATGCCTGTTGGCCTCTTCATTGAACCAGGATTGATCCCCTGGCTTGGTGGTAATGGTAGAGTGGGGGATATGCTGGCCCATGAGGTTACAGATTGTTGTTGAGTACAATTCTGCTGCTGTTGATGGTCCACAGTGCTTCATGGATGCCCAGTCTTGAGTTGCTAGATCTGTTCTAAATCTATCCCATTTAGCGTGGTGATCGTGCCACACAACACGATGCAGGGTATTCTCAATGTGAAGATGAGACTTCATCTCCACAAGGACTGTGCGGTGGTTTTTCCTACCGACACTGTCATGTTCAGATGCATCTGCGGTAGGCAGGTTGGTGAGGATGAAGTCAGGTATGCCATAAATGTTTCCATGACTGATGCTTATAGAAGTCCATCTTGGTCATTCAGATTGATAGACACCTCTGAGGGCTTCATCTCTATATCGCCCTTGTATTTTGTTTATGGTGGTTCTGTTACATTAGGATGGTTCAATTGGCATTCCATGCTTTGAGTTTTGCTGGGCTATTTTGGCTGCATGCTGAACTAACATTGAAGCGAGGATTGCTTAACTGCTGATCTTGTATGGTAGGCACTTAGAATGGCCCATAAATATGACAAAACAGCAACTCAAAATAAAGGAGAAATTCAGGTCAAAACCCAAAGCACAGAAGACCTTTAAGAGCCATAGAGTTATACAGCACTGAAACAGGCCCTTCAGCCCATCGTGTCCATGCCAACCATCAAGCACCAATCTATTCTAATCCCATTTTCCAGCATTTGGCCCATAGCCCTGTAAGCCTAGGCATTTCAAGTGCTCATCTAAATACTTCTTAAATGTTTTGCGGCGTATAAGTTGAACAAGAACGTGTAAATCAAGAATTAATAGCTGTGACATAAAGTATGGTTTAAATGAATGTATATTGCCAGGCGGGAAGATGGTGGGATGGGGAGGTGGTGGGGGAGAGACGAGGAAAACCACAGTTTGAGGCCCTGGGAAAGAACTAATTAGAATTCGAGGCGAAATTCAAGATGTTGGATTTGAGCATGGTGAGGATGGATGGAGGTTGAAAAGCATAGACATTTTAAATTGTTCTGAATTCTGCACCACAAATATTAAGGAGGGCTCCGTAATTTACAGTGCTACCACTCCACCATCGTTCTACAGAAGTGACTAAATAGAACTACAAAACGTGACCAACATTGCTGACAGCTCCCGAGTTAGATTTGACTTGGTGCACTTTAGAATGAAGTGGCCTGTTTCTGACTTCCCCAAATACTTCTCCGAATCATTGCTTTTATTTCCAGGACAGAAATGAATGAATGTAACTTTTGTTTGGATAGCTCTAGTAAGTTAAAGCCTCTATTGAAGTCAGTTTTCTTCATCCTTTGTAGTGGATCTGTTGGAGCTGCACACAGCACAACGCATCTTCGAACAGCACAAATTGACACAAAACGAGCAACTTCTAAATGTGACTGAAGTAATCAACTGTTTAACAACCATTTATGATGGCTTGGAACAAAACCACAAGGACTTGGTCAATGTGCCTCTCTGTGTCGACATGTGTTTGAACTGGCTGCTGAATGTCTTTGATACGTACGTACTGTTTTCACCTGTGGTATTTGTGCTCTAGATTGACTTTAAGCTCATTAATCTGGCTACTATATATTGTATTTTGATATATGCTTAGTCAGCTAAGCAAATGTGGGGCCTGTCAATTGACTGAAATTAATGCTAATATATTGACATAAGTTTCACTATATTCTAGTTTTCATTTGAGTTAAACAGATAAAATAGTTGAAAGGTTTTGTGTGCTTTGTTTTAAATCAGAAAATTGAAGCTCTGGTGTTACACTTTTGTTTCTATGTGGTCAGATCTGTGCAGGATTTCTTAGACATATTGACAACCTTCAGTACTCATGCTCCTCAAGGTGACAAATGTTAATGCTGGAGAATGACACATGTTTCAAGCACCCAGTGCAAACATCACCTAGTCCATGACAGGTGAATGTACAACCAGATATAGGTTAAAGTTTCCTGTGGTCTGGCCTCAGCCCCAATCTCAGAAAAGTACCAACTGTGCCACTGTGGCATTTTCCAGACCAATCATCCTTAGGCTTGTCTCAGTCAGAATGTCAATTAAAGCCCATTTAGGAGCAGTTTTATGGCCCCTATTGGAACTGTATTAAGGCTGTTTACACCACAATGTTTGCTTACACAGAGAACTTTTATCTCATCAGTCTAGACTGGCTATGATCCTCTGCCTTGGAGATAGAAATCCAGTGTCAAACTGACCATGTCCCTCTGGATGTCCACTACCCGGCTCCGCCCTGCACCCCACCACCCTCAGTTTCCCAGACATATAATTAAGCTTTTTATGCTTCAATATCAAATCTGTACTGTGACTGTCAATTTTCTTCTTCATTAGTTTAGTGACTTTTTATTGATTATGGCTCTCTGATTCTTTTCTTTATTTTGGTTATCTTCTACTTTAATTGTTAATCCTGTTCTTGCAAATTCATGTTCAGTCAAGTGATGTGTTCAGGCCATTGGATTCCTGTGCACACATGGAGTGTTCAGGACAGTGGGTTATGCAGTGTGAGATTAGCATAATCTTGAGGATAGGTTTGCATGCTGATGCAGCAAATTTGAAACAAAACCTAAATATGTGGGTGCTGAAAACCTGAAATAAAAATAGAAAATGCTGGAAATATTCAGCAGGCCTGGCAGCATCTGCAGCGAGGAAAACAGTCAACGTTTCAAGTCATCCACATGGGCATGGAAAGGGTGAAATTGCCTGGCTTTCTGTCGTGAGACACGTGGCAGCATTACTGGGTGTGGCTATCTCTGACTGATGTTCCGAAAGGCATCTTACCAGGATATCTATCATTCAGTTCCAGCCTTTGAAGGATTGTTTGATTTTGGTGAGTCAGGCTTTCTTGAGCAGGGCCAGGAATCTGATCAGGAAACTTGCTTTTTCTCTGAACAGGGTTTTCTATTCTTGATTTGTTTTTTGGGGAGATCAGTTACTTTCAGCTATTTGAATAGGTGATAAAATAAAGCTTGCCTGATCCAGTAATCCATTTTAAGTGCCCTGCTTTTACTTATGAAGTGCTCTATAAACTGTACTTCCATTCTGATCGTTTACCAATGAAAAAATTTCATTCATATTAACACTTTTTATTTCAATTAACCAAAAACAGCATTTCTTTCACTTTGTAAGATAGAGTAATTCATATGCAAATGTGAACAATCTTTGTTTTAATTTCCAGCAGTTAATTTTTTGCTAATTTCTTCTACAATTATTTTTGGAACGTTGATTTCATTTGGTGATGTATTAATATATTTAAAATATGAATTGAATAATTTTGATGGCTGGATGATACTTTAGAAGTTTTCACATTATTAACTTCCTACTCAATTTTCACTCATTATATAAAAAAAGTTTAATTAACCTTTGTTGTACTTATTGAAGAAATGGAATCTTGTGGCACGGTGGTAGTGTCCCTATTTCTGGGCCAGAAGCTACAGGTTAGAGTCCCACTCCAGGACTTGTTGGCCATGGAAGGAGTGTTTATGACATGGATCAACAGGCTGGTAACCAGCCCAGAATCCTTTCACCACCTCCCCAGTGTTCCCCAAAGGAATAAAAGTGTGTGAAGATATGCTGAAAAAAGATTGAAGAAATAATGGATCTCTCCTGGTACTTTTCAATGGGAATGAAGGATCTAGAGCGAGCATTGTGATATTTATTGAGTCCCTGCAGCAATGTAAACATAATGGTAGTTTGTCCACCACTGTCGGTTTTATCCGACTGATGAGGTATAAACACACATTCCATAACTGAAACCTACAAGCCTTGCAGACATAATATCTGTAGTACTTACCTTTTCCTTTAGGAACCTTAATATTGGTTTGCTCTTCTATTCCAGAACATTTTTTTTTCAGTTATTTACAACAACATAACTTACATTTATGTAGCAGCTTTAATGTAGGTAGGTAGTAGTGATTTTCCTGAGGACAGGTCATCTGATCATTTATCCATGCCTCATGGTCTTGCACTTTCCTCTTCAGATGCTCAGAGAAGCCTCTCATTTTCAATTTCAAGTTGTCTAACATCATCATTCTCTTTCTGCTGCTTGGTCTACATGATATTCACTGACAATCTTTCCACCTCCACCATCCTGAGAACTACTTCATTGTTGTTGTGTTCTCTCTCACTGTCCCATTCCATCCTTCTCCAGAACCACATTTAACAACTTTCTAATCTTTGGGAAAATGTCCAAATCCACTTCACATAAGGCCAATAGGATGAATTTATCACCAAGTCAATGGAGGAAATATTAGGACAGATGACCAAAAGCTTGGTCAAAGAGAGAGATTTTGAGTATAACTGAAAAAAGGGACATGTCTAAGGTTTTTGTCTTGCACTCTCAAGTTATTCGCAAGAATACCAATATAAGGGTGAAAACAGCAATTTATACTGTATGTGAAAAGAGTGCTGATTGTTGGCAAGTGGTGTTGCCATGCAGAATGCACCACTGATGGTGACTGACAGTTAACTGTCAAACATTGTTTGGAATTTAAACCAGGCAGCTTGACCCTGATTGGTCAAGGCATTGCCCTGAGTGGATGATTCAGCGAATGGCTGTCACTTATTTCGTTTAGCTGAAACAGGCGCAATGTATGCACATGTTCTTTCTGTCTGCAAAGAGCAGGGCCCTGTGTATTAATATATGTAGCCTCCAGTACACGTAAATACACTACATTGCAAGCCGGACTAACAATCTTAAATTGGTTGTCAGCGTAGTTCTTAGCACATTGAGGGTTACTTAGCAAATATTGTCCAATTGCGAAATCACATCTAATGTTGGACACTGTGTTTTGAGTTTTGCAAGCACGGGCTGGTTGGATACAGTCAGTACCCTGCCCGTTACGAACAGCGGCTGTTTGATATGATCCTACATACCCAGCATCACACTGGCACTGAAATTCATATACCACATTACTGATTTGTGTGATAGGCAGAACGTCCTTTTAGCTTGACGGCAACACCCTGTTAGTGGTATTCGCCACTCTCAACACTGGCTGATTAAAGTACATTATAGTTTGTGAATGGAAATTTTGTGGAAGAAAATGAGTAAATCTGTTGACTTTGTGGCAATTACTGGTGATAGTAGGTTTTCCTAACTCCCTAGTGTATAAATCAGCACATTTGGCTCAAATTTCCCATTAGCCGATAAGCCTGATCAATGTAAGCAACTATCTGAGGCAAGCACAATTCGTGTTCTATAGGCTTGTGATATCCTTGTTGTGTTATTCATGCCATTGATTTTTTTTTTCAACAAACTATCACACTGAAGTAAATTATATTAGTTTGCAAATGAGTTTGATTTTTTTACTTAAAGTTGGTTTGAATATAAATTGTGGGAATATATTTACCACAAACTTGAATCTTCAAGTGACTTAGAATCATAGAAAGTTTACGGCACAGAATAAGGCCACTTGGCCTATCATGTCCATGCCAGCTGAAAAACAAACCACCCATCCGAATCCCACTTTCCAGCATTTGGTCCGTAGCCCTGCAGGTGTATGTCCAGAAACCTTTTAAATGAGTTGAGGGCTTCTGCCTCTACTAACCTTTCAAGCAGTTCCAGAACCCCATAGCTCTCTTGGTCAAAAAAAAAAATTTCCTCATCTTCTCTCTAATCTTTCTTCTTTAAATCTATGCCCCCAAGTCACTAACCTCTCTGCTAAAGTAAATAGGCCCTCCCCATCCAAGTTTGTACATCTCAATTAAATCTCCCCTCAGCCTTCTCTGTTCCAAGGAGAACAACCCCAGTCAATCCAATCTTTTCTCATTGCTGCAATTTTCCAGTTCTGACAATATCCTTGTAAACCCCCTCAGTACCCTCTCTAATGCAGTCACGTCTTTTCTGTAATGAGGTGACCAGAACTCCGTAGAATACCCGAGTTGTGGCATGACTAATGTTTTATATACAGTTAAGTCCGAACATTTGCGACTTCCTTGTTCGCGAATTCACATTTCCGCACTTTTTACTTTGTAGACAGCATTGCCCATTATGTGAGCAATGCTCGCTTATCTGCGGTTTCTTCTCCCTGCCCCTTGTATTCCTGGGGAGACGGCAGCCACGATGGAGCGTCCAGAGCTATAATATCGGCTCTATTCAATTTTAAATCTTCACTGATGTATTTCTCAGAGGCTCCCCTGTCTGTCCTATACAGGTACAGCACCACATTTTTGCTAGAGAGTCCCGTGCTGCCCTTGCATGGCTGGAACAGATCTAATTGAATCCCACTCAAAAACATGTTCCCCCTTCACGATTTTGCCATTTGCGAGATATCGTGGGAAAGTAACTCCCATGAACGGCGGGACTTTACTGTAGTTCCAACATAACTTCCCTGCCCTTATTTTTTTTTTCATTCATTTACTAGGCTAGGCCAGCACTTATTGCCCATCCCTAATTGCCCTTGAGAAGGTGATGGTGAGCTGCCTTCTTGAACTGCTGCATTCCATGTGGTGTACACCCACAGTGCTGTTAGAGAGGGAGGGAGTTCCAGGACTTTGACCCAACAACAGTGAAGGAATGGTGATATATTTCCAAGGATGGTGAGTGACTTGGAGGGGAACTTCCAGGTGATGGTGTTCCCATGTAGCTGCTGCCTTTGTCCTTCTAGATGGTAGTGGTCGTGGGTTTGGAAGGTGCTGTCGAAGGAGCCTTGGTGAGTTCCTGCGGTGCATCTTGTAGATGGCTCACACTGCTGCCACTGTGTGTCGGTGGTGGAGGGAGTGAATGATTGTGGAAGGGGTGCCAATCAAGTGGGCTGCTTTGTCCTGGATGGTGTCAGGCTTCTTGAGTGTTGTTGGAGCTGTACTCATCCAGGCAAGTGGAGAGTATTCCATCACACTCCTGACTTGTGCATTGTTGTTGGTGGACAGGCTTTGGGGAGTCAGGAGGTGAGTTACTCGTTGCACAATTCCCACCTTCTGACCTGCTGTTATAGCCACAGTATTTATATGGCTAGTCCGGTTCAGTTTCTGGTCAACGGTAATCCCCAGGATGTTGATAGTGGGAGATTCAGCGATAGTACATACGAACATAGTAACATATGAACAAGGAGCAGGAGTAGACCATTCAGCCCTTCGAACCTGTTCCGCCATTTAATAAGGTCATAGCTGATCTGATTGTAACCTTAAATCTGCACCCTACCTACCGCTGATAACCTATTGCCCCCTTGCTTACCAAGAATCTATCCATCTCTGCCTTAAAAATATTCAAAGACTCTGCTTCTGCCACCTTTTCAGGAAGAGAGTTCCAAAGACTCATGACCCTCTGAGTGAAAAAATTTCACCTTATCTCTTTTTTTCAGGCAACCCCTTATTTATAAACAGTGATCCCTAGTTCTAGATTCATCTACAAGAGGAAACATCCTCCCCACATCTACCCTGTTAAGACCCCTCAGGATCTTATATGTTTCAAACAGGTCACCTCTTACTCTCCTAAACACCAGCGGATACAAGCCTAGTCTGTCCAACCTTTCCTCATACCCACCCATTCCAGGTAATAGTCTGATAAACCTTCTCTGAACTGCTTCCAATGCAGTAATGCTGTTGAATGTCAAGGGGGTATGGTTAGATTCTCCCTTGTTGGAGATGGTCATTGCCTGGCACTTGTGTGGTGCGTACGTTACTTGCCACTTGTCAGCCCAAGCCTGGATGTTTCCAGGTTTTGCTGCATTTGGACATGGACTGCTCAGTATCTGAGGAATTACAAATGGTACTGAATGTTG
The DNA here is from genome assembly GCF_964194155.1 of Cetorhinus maximus. Lineage (NCBI taxonomy): Eukaryota > Metazoa > Chordata > Chondrichthyes > Lamniformes > Cetorhinidae > Cetorhinus > Cetorhinus maximus. The sequence continues at coordinate 15,818,686 of NC_135892.1, forward strand.
TGCAATCATCAGCGAACACCCCCACTTCTGACCTTATGATGGACGGAAGGTCATTGATGAAGCAGCTGAAGATGGTTGGGCCTTGGACACTACTCCGATGTACCGGAGCTGAGAGGATTATCTTCTATGCTTCAGCTAATAAATGAAAAGATTCCATATGTCTTCCTTACCACCTTATCAACCTGTCCTGCTACCTTCAGGGATCTGTGGACATTCACTCCAAGGTCCCTCGCTTACTCTACACTTCTCAGTATCCTTCCATTTATTGTGTAGTCGTTTTCCTTGTCTGACCTCCCCAAATACATCGCCTCACACTTCTCTGGGGTGAATTCCGTTTGACACTTTTCTGTCCACCCGACCAATCCATTGATATCTTCCTGCAGTCTTCAGCAATCCTCTTCGCTATCAACCACATGGCCACTTTTTGTGTTGTCTGGAAACATTTTGATCATTCCCCCTACATTTGCGTCCAAATCATTAATATCTAGCACAAAAAGCAGGGGACTTAGTACTGAGCCCTGCAGAAGCCTTCTGGAAACAGCCTTCCAGTTGCAAAAACGTCCATCAACCATTACCCATTCTTTCCTGTCACTCAGCCAATTTTGTATCCTGCTTGCTATATTACCCTGGAGTCCATGGGCTTTTATTTTTTTAACCAGTCTGCCAATTGGAACCTTGCTAAAGCCTTGCTAAATTCCATGTAGACCACTTCAATTGCACAACCCTTATCAATCATCCTTATTACTTCCTCAAAAAATTCAATCAAATTAGTCAGACATGACCTTCCCTTAACAAATCCATGCTGACTGTCCTTGATTGGTCAATGTCTTTCTAAGGAGCAGTTTATCCTGTTTTTCAGAATTGATTCCAATAATTTGCCCATACCATGGTCAGACAGACTAGTCTGTAATTATTCGGTCTATCCCTCGCTCCCTTTTTAAACAAAGGTACAATGTTAGCAGGCCTCCAATCCTGTGGCACCTAACCTGTATCCAGTGAGGATTGGAAAATGATGTTCAAAGCCTCTGCAATTTCCTCCCTGGCTTCTTTTAACAGCCTGGGGTACATTTCATCAGGCCCTGGTGATTTATCCAATCTCAAAGATGCCAATCCCCTTAATACTTCCTCTCTCCCTATGTTTATCACATTCAATACGTCACGCTCCTCCTCCTTAACTACAATGTCTGCATTGCCCCCCCTCTTTTGTGAAAAGAGACACAAAGCATTCATTAAAAACCATACCCACAGCCCCCGCCTCCACACATAGGTTACCTTTTTGGTCTTTTGTGAGCCCTACTCTTTCCTTAGTTATCATCTTAATCTTAATGTACTGATAAAACATCTTTGGGTTCACCTTGATTTTACTTGCCAATATTCTTTCATTCCCTCTCTTTACTTCCCTAATTTCCTTTTTGATTTCACCCCAGCACTTTCTATACTCTTAGCTTTTTGTAACATTGAGTTCTCAGTGTCAGACATAAGATTTCTTTTTCTGCCTCATCTTACCCTGTAAGCTCCTTGACATCCAGGGGTCTCTAGTTTTGGCCATCCCAACCTTTTTTTTGTGGGAAAATGTTTACTCTGAACCCCTCAAGTCTCCCCATTGAATACCTCCCACTGCTCTGATACTGATCTACCTTCAAGTAGCTGTTTCCAATCCACTTTTGCTATGCCACTCAGCTTAGTAATGTTGGCCTTGCCTCAATTTAGAACTTCAACTCCTGTTTTATCTTTGTCCTTTTCCATAATTATGTTGAAATTAACTGATCACTGCCACCAAAATGCCCTCCTACTGTCACTCCTTCCACCTGCCCAGCTTCATTTCCTAAAACTAACTTCAGAGCTGAGCCCTCCCTTGTTTGACTTGCTACAGACTGGCCAAAAATGTTTTCTTGAATGCACCTTAAGTATTCTGTTCCCTCCATTCCTTTCACACTAAAACTATCCCAGTTAATGTTGGGGTAGTTAAATTCCCCTGCTATTACTGCCCCACTGTTTTTGCACTTCTCAGGTTTGCCTACTTATTTGCCTTCTATCTCCCTCTGGCTGTTCAGGGGTCTACAATACACTGCCAATAGTGTGACTGGCCCTTCTTCGTTCCTAAACTCAATCCGTATGGTCTCAGTTGATGAGCCTTCTAACATATCATCCCTCCTCTCAGCTGTAATTGCTTTACGAACCAATTTGCCACCCTTCTCCCTTTTTATCTCCTTCCTATCTCGTCTGAAAATCCTGTAACCAGGAATGTTGAGTTGTCTTTCCTGTCCCTCTTTAAGTCCTGTTTCTGTAGTAGTTATGATATCAAACTGCCACGTTTCTATCTGTGCCCTCAGCTCATCTGCTTTATTTGCTAGACTTAGGATGGTTCTGTTATTATTGCTAAATTCATTATTGTTTCGTATAGTTTAATTGGCTAGGGCAGCAATTTCTTCATTCTTTCCTTTGAAAATAAATGTGTGGCCTGTTTACTGGTATCTAATGTTGCTTTTTACTCACCCCATTTACTGATCCATTTGCATTGCTTGTGCTCCTTAGTTGTTTAGAATGGTCACACTATTCTTAGCTATGTAAATCCTGCCACTATCAACATCCTGGGGGTTACCATTGACCAGAAACTGAACTGGACTAGCCATATAAATACTGTGGCTACAAGAGCAGGTCAGAGGCTCGGAATCATGCGACAAATAACTCATCTTCTGACTCCTCAAAGCCTGTCCACTATCTTCAAGGCACAAGTCAGGAGTGTGATGGAATACTCCCCACTTGCCTGGATAAGTGTAGCTCCCACAACACTCAGGATTGACACCGTCCAGGACAAAGCAGTCCGCTTGATTCGCACCCCATCCACAATCATTCACTCCCACCACCACCTACGCACAGTAGCAGTGTGTACCATCTACAAGATGCATTGCAGGAATTCACCAAGGCTCCTTCGACAGCACCTTCCAAACCCACGACCACTACCATCTAGAAGGACAAGGGCAGCAGATAGATGGGAACAACACCACCTGGAAGCTCCCCTTCAAGTCACTCACCATCCTGACTTGGAAATATATCGCCATTCCTTCACTGTCACTGGGTCAAAATCCTGGAACTCCCTTCCTAACAGCACTGTGGGTGTACCTACACCACATGGCCTGCAGCGGTTCAAGAAGTCAGCTCACCATCACCTTCTCAAGGTCAACTAGGGATGGGAAATAAATACTGGCCCAGACAGCTAAGCCCACATCCTGTGAATGAATAAAAAAATAAATAAATCAAAGTAGTCCTGTACTGTATTCAAATAAGTAAAGCCAATCTGTGACCTTATGCAAATTTCTTTTCCAGGGGTAGGAGTGGAAGAATCAGAGTGCTGTCTTTGAAAATTGGCTTGATGTGCCTATCCAAGGGTCACCTGGAAGAAAAATACAAGTGTAAGTAACGACTTGGTCACTGCAGATAGGAGTATATATACTGACTCAGTCACTGCTGATACAATTGCAAGTAGCAACTTGGTCCCTGCAAATCCTTCAGAGTACATTCCTGGTATTTTGAACATGGATGATGTTGTTGCTTCCTATAAACTGAACATCACCAGTCACGTGAATAACTGCTGTTGTTAGCAATAACTTTTTTAATCATTGGAATGTTTGGAAAAATATTAAAACTCTTTACCTTTGCGACAGCAGGTAAGTGAAGGTAATGTTTTCACCCCTGTTTGTTAGTCTGTACTCTGTAAACAACATACCTCAAAAACCATTGGATGGAATTAAGTGAAACTTGGTAGAAAGGGTATGGCCCAAGGAAGAACTGAGTAGTTTTTGGCGAAGATACAGACCCAGATCCTGTTTTTTTTAAAAAGATCCATGCACATTGGGAGATGGGGAAAATTGACTTTTTTTTTGGAAGTTGTTGATTGTTTTAGAATTTTGGGGATTGTCTCTGTCACTGTGGTGGAATTTGTCACATGGGAGCAGAGTTTTCAGAGCAGGTTGTTGGATGTGACGCCTCCTCAGTGAGGTGGAAGCTCTGAGTAACAAGATTTCCTTTTTCAGCTTTGTATTTACAGATCATCAACTAGGCAGGGAAAAACCTCAGGGAAAGGCTGCATAATTGTAATAATGTTGAGTTAACACAGCGTGGCGGAGGTACGCACTCTACTGAGCCCTCTCTTCATTTTTTTATTCGTCCATGGGATGTGAGCGTTGCTAGCAAGGTTAGCATTTATTGCCCATTAGTAATTGCCCTTGAAGGTGGTGGTGAGCTACTTTCTTGAATTGCTGCAGTCTATGTAGTGTAGTTACGCCCATAGTGTTGTTTGAAATGGAATTCCAGGATTTTGACCCAGTGCCAAGGGGGCTAGTGTGTCACTTGGGGACACTTGCAGTTGGTGGTGTTCCCATGCACCTGCTGTTGTTATTCTCTTTGATGATAAGGTCATGAGTTTGCCGTGATCCTGTCAAAGGAGCCTTTGAGAGTTGCTGTGGTGTATCTTGTTGATGGTAAACACTGCAGCAACGGTGGTGGGGGGAGTGGGTGAATGTTTAAGAATGCATTAGCTAGTGATTCAGGTGCCAATAAAGCGGGCAGCTTAGTCTTGGTTGGTGTCTAGCTTAATATGCAGTAGCATTACAAGGAGCCTTGTCCTCACTACTTGCAAAGTGCCATTTGAGTTGTTAAACGTACTGTTGATCTTGCAATGCAAAGAGAATAATCAAAGCTGTTGCTGATGTTACCAAGAGCATCTCAGGAAATAATAACACTGTTCCTATACTTGATTCTTAAAACACAAGGGTGATGCCAAAGGTTGAGCTCAACACAACTTATTAAAATTAAGAAATAGATGTGTACTTTACCTTAATTTTTGTGAGGTTTATCAAGCTGGGTATCATTAACTTCTTCCATCCCTGGCCTCTCAAATATAATCAGCAATGATCGTCCGCAGGCCAGCAACAGAATGGACAGATGTACACATCTCCAGTAATAAATCTCTGCCCCAGTCAAAGAAGAGCAACAACTTGCATTTATGCTTTGTTGTAACGTGGTTAATATGACTTGGTTGACCAAAGTGTCCTCTTCAGCTACCTCTCTTCTGTCCTACTGCTTTCCCTTAACTGGTTCACATCAGAGAATCTCCAGTAATGGCTTTTACATCAAAAGATTTACAGTCCAGAAGGAGGCTATTCAGCCCACTGTGTGTGTGCCAGGACATTTCTTCCCACCCCAGCACAGTTATGTCTGGAGACCACCAATGACTCCCAGCAACACCATCTGAAGGCATAACATAAGATTTCACAAGTGCACCTGACAACATGCAGCAGTACCTCACTATCCACCTATATGAACATATGAACAAAGAGCAGGTGTAGGCCATTCAGCCCCGCAAGCCTGCTCTGCCATTTAATAAGATCATGGCTGATCTGATAGTAACCTCAAATCTGCATCCCACCTACCCATGATAATCTATCACCGCCCCACCTTGCTTACCAAGATTGTATCCAGCTCTGCCTTAAAAATATTCAAAGACTCTGCTTCCACCACCACCTCAGGAAGAGAGTTGCAAAGACTCATGACCCTCTGAGTGAAAAAAATTTCACCTCATCTCCATTTCAAATGGGCGACCCCTTATTTTTAAACAGTGACCCCTAGTTCTAGATTCTTCCACAAGAGGAAACAACCTCTCCACATCCACCCTGTCAAGACCTCTCAGTATCTTATATGTTTCAATCAAGTCACCTCTTACTCTTCTAAACTCCAGCGGATACAATCCTAGTCTGTCCAACCTTTCCTCATAAGACAACCCACCCATTCCAGGCATCAGTCTGGTAAACCTTCTCTGAACTGCTTCCAAAGCATTTACATCCTTCCTTAATAAGGTGGCCAATACTGTACACAGTACTCCAGATGTGGCCCTGTACAACTGAAGCATAACCTCCCTACTTTTGTATTCAATTCCCCACAATAAATGATAACATTCTATTAGCTTTCCTAATTACTTGCTATACTTGCATACTAGCCTTTTGTGATTCATGCACTAGGACACCCAGATCCCTCTGTACCTCAGAGCTCTGCAATCTCTCACCATTTAGATAATATGCTTCTTTTTTATTCTTCCTGCCATAATGGACAATTTCACATTTTCCCACATTGTATTCCATTTGCCAGATCTTTGCCCATTCATTTAACCTATCTATATCATTTTATAGCCTCCTTATACCCTCTTCACAACTTACTTTCCTACGTATCTTTGTGTCATCAGCAAACTTGGCAACCATCCCTTCAATCCCTTCATTCAAGTCATTTATATAAATTGTAAACAGTTGAGGTCCCAGCACTGATCCTTGTGGCACACTACTCGTTAAATCTTGTCAACCTGAAAAAGACCCATTTGTGCCTACTCTCTGCTCCCTGTTAGCCAACGAATTGTCTATCCATGCCAATATGTTACCCCCTACACCATGGACTTTTATTTTCTGCAATAACCTTTGATGTGGCACTTTATCAAATACCTTCTGGAAATCTAAATACCGGCTCCCCTTTATCCACAGCACGTGTTACTTCCTTAAAGAAATCCAACAAGTTGGTTAAACACAATTTCCCTTTCAAAAACCATGTTGACTCTGCCTGATGACTTTAAGCTCATCCAAGTGCCCTGCTATAACTTCTTTAATAATAGCTTCTAACATTATCCCTATGACAGATGTTAAGCCAACTGGCAGGTAGTTTCTGGCTTTCTGCTCCCTCCCTTTTTGAATAATGGAGTCATATTTGCTATCTTCCAATCTAATGGGACCTCCCCCGAATATAGGGAGTTTTGGAAAATTGAAACCAATGCATCAACTATCTCGCTGGATACTTCTTTTAAGACCATAGGATGAAGTCCATCAGGACCCGGACTCTTATCAGCCCGCAGCTCCAACATTTTACTCAGTACCACTTCTATGGTGACTAATTTCCCTGACTTACTTCCCCACTTCCTTGTCCTGATTTATAGCTGCTTTTGGGATGTTACATATATCCTCTATAGTGAAAACTGATGCAAAATACCTGTTCAATTCATCTGCCGTCTCCTCGTTTTCCATTATCAATTCTCCAGACTCACTCTCTATAGGACCAATGCTCACTTTGTTAACTCTTTTTAAAATATTTATAAAAACTCTTACTATCTGTTTTTATATTTCTGGCTAGCTTCCTTTCATACTCAAATTTTTCCCTCCTTATTAGTCTTTTAGTCATTCTTTGCCGTTCCTTATATTGTGTCCAATCCTCTGACCTTCCACCTGTCTTTGCACAATTATATGCTTTTTCTTTAATTTTGATACTAACTTTAACCTTTCTAGTTAACCACGGATGGCATGTCCATCCCTTGGACTTTTTCTTACTCGTTGGAATGTATCTATTCTGTGCATTCTGAAATATCCCTTTAAATATTAGCCACTGCATCTCTATTGACCTATTCCTTAACCTAATTTTCCAATTCACTTTAGCCAGCTCAGCTCTCATGTGCTCATAATTGCCCTTATTTAAGTTTAACAACTTAGTCTCAGACCCACTCCTCTCTCCCTTAAACTGAATGTAAAATTCAATCATATTATGATTGCTGCTACCTAGGGGCACATTCACTATGAGATCGTTGATTACTCCCATCTCATTGCACAATGCCAGGTATAGTATAGCCTGCTCTCTGGTTGGCTCCAGAATATGCTGTTCCAAGAAACTATCCCGAAAACATTCAATGTACTCCTCATCTCGGCTATCTTTGCCAATCTGACTTTTCCAGCCTATGGGCAGAATTTTACGTTCCGCGGTCAGGTGTGGGCCTGATCCAATCGGGCGTAAAATAGCGTGTGATCCCGCAATATTTCCGTCGGCGCGTGCGCACGAGAGTCGGCAGTGTGCCCGCCAACAATTAAGAGACCTATTAAGGCCATTAGAGTTTCAATTAGTGGTGATTTTTTGCTGCCCGTGCAACGTTACAGTTGGCCGGCGGGCGAATCGGTCAGGTGGCTTTCAGATTTTTAAGGAAACCTCATCCAAGGGCGGGATGATTTAATAATTTTATTCAATTGTATATTTTACTTTTGTTTTTATATATTTTGTTAACCGTACTGCCAGCTGCTAGAGTATTTTGAATCTTAGGAATAGAATAAACCTTAGTCACTTACCAGATGTTCAACAAATAACTAGCTTCTTCTCCTGTAGCAGAGTACGACCACTTCCTGAAGGCTGAGAAAGTTAGAAAGCAAATGAACACCTCTTTCCCTTCCTTCCCTAACTCCCTTAATTACCCAGCTCCCAGCACTCTATTCTAAGTCGCACTTCTTCAGTAAACCTTACCGAAAGCTCCACTTTTCTCCTATGCACCGAATTCCCACTTTGAACCAAATTCCCAAATATACTCACTCGGTCTCTGTCTCACTCAGGCTGAAGTCTCCTCTCACTGTGCACCTCTTGATCTTGCATGGGCTCTATGTTGTCAAACTGATTTTCCAACATCCACTCCAAGATAAGCTGCAAATTTCCCTGATTGAACATTGGGAAGACTGAAACCATTGTCATTATCACCTGCCACAAATTTTGTATGCTAACAACTGACTGCGTCCCCCTCCCCTGCCACTTTCTGAGACTGAACCAGATTGTTCGCAACCTTGGTACCCTATTTTTTGAGTTGAGATTTTGACCCCGTTTCATCTCCATTTCCAAAACCTCCTATTTCTACCTCTGGAACATCACCTATCTCAATCCCTGCTTCAAATCACCTGCTGCTGCCTTCATCAATGCTTCTGTTTATGCAACTCAACTATTCCAATGTTCTCCTGGCCAGCTTCCTACCTTCCGCCCTCCCTAAATGTGAGGGCTTCTGCTGCCCATATTCTAACCACTGCCAAGTTCCATTAACCTGTTGCTTCGCTTACTCACTTTGGCTCCCAACCAGCACTTTAATTTAAAAATTCCGCATCTACATGTTTAAATCCTCCCATGGCCTTACCCCCTCTTTACCTCTGTAATTTCCTCCAACCCTACACCCTCAGATCTCATTGTTCCTGAAACACTGGCCTCTTGTCCATCCCTCACTCTCTTCACCCTACCTTGTTGGCCATGCTTTCAGCTCACTAGGCCTAAAGCTATGGAATTCCTTCCATTAACTTTTTTGCCTTGTTACATCAACCGGCATCGACCTAGGCAGCAGAAATTACAATGACAAACCCAGCCCTGTGGACCTTGCAAAGTCGTCCTTACTAACATCTGGGGGCTTGTGCCAAAATTGGGGGAGCTGTCTCACAAGACTAGTCAAGCAACAGCCTGACATAGTCATACTCTCAGAATCATACCTTACAGATAGAAACATAGAAACTAGGAGCAGGAGTAGGCCATTCGGCCCTTCGAGCCTGCTGCGCCATTCATTATGATCATGGCTGATCATCCAACTCAACAGCCTGCTCCCGCTTTCTCCCCATACCCTTTGACCCCTTTCACCCTAAGAGCTATATCTATCTCCTTCTTGAAAACATACAATGTTTTGATCTCAACTACTTTCTGTAGTAACGAATTCCACAGGCTCACCACTCTCTGGGTGAAGAAATTTCTCCTCATCTCAGTCCTAAATGGTCTACCCCATATCCTCAGACTGTGACCCCTGGTTCTGGACTCCCCTGCCATCAGGAACATCCTTCCTGCATCTACCCTATCTAGCCCTGTTAGAATTTTATAGGTTCCTATGAGATCCCCCCTCATTCTCCTGAACTCCAGCGAATATAATCCTAACCGACGTAATCTCTCCTCATATGTCAGTCCCGCCATCCCAGGAATCAGTCGGGTAAACCTTCGCTGCACTTCCTCTACAGCAAGTACATCCTTCCTCAGATAAGGAGACCAAAACTGCACACAGTATTCCAGGTCCGGTCTCACCAAGGTCCTGTACAATTGCAGCAAGACATTCCTGTTCCTGTACTCGAATCTTCTGGCTATGAAGGCCAACATACTATTTGCCTTCTTTACCGCCTGCTACACCTGCATGCTTACCTTCAGCGACTGATGTACAAGGACACCCAGGTCTCGTTGCACATTCCCCTCTCTCAATTTATAGCCATTCAGATAATAATCTGCCTTCCTGTTTTTGCTACCAAAATGGATAACCTCACATTTATCCACATTATACTGCATCTGCCATGCATTTGTCCCAGCTTGTCCAAATCACACTGAAGCATCTCTGCATCCTCCTCACAGCTCACCCTCCCACCCAGCTTTGTGTCATCTGCAAATTTGGAGATATTACATTTAATTCCCTCATCTAAATCATTAATATATATTTTGAATAACTGGGGTCCTAACATTGATCCCTGTGGTACTGCACTAGTTACTGCCTGCCATTCGGAAAAAGACCCGTTTATTCCTAGTCTTTGTTTCCAGTCTGCCAACCAGTTTTCTATGCATCTCAATACACTACCCCCAATTCCATGCGCTTTAATTTTACACGCCAATCTCTTATGTGGGACTTTGTCGAAAGCCTTCTGAAAGTCTACTAGTTACATCCTCTCAAAATTCCAGTAGATTTGTCAAGCATGATTCCCCTTTCATAAATCCATGCTAACTCTGTCCGATTCTGCCACTGTTTTCCATGTGCTCAGCTATTAAATCTTTTATAATGGACTCTAGAATTTTCCCCACTACCGACGTCAGGCTGACTGGTCTATAATTCCCTGTTTTCTCTCTGCCTCCCTTTTTAAATAGTGGGGTTACATTAGCTACCCTCCAATCAGTAGGAACTGTTCCAGAGTCAATAGAATCTCGGAAGATGACCACCAATGCATCCACTATTTCTAGGGCCACTTCCTTAAATACTCTGGGATGTAGATTATCAGGCCCCGGGGATTTATTGGCCTTCAATCCCATCAATTTCTCCAACACCATTTCCCTACTAATACTGATTTCTTTCAGTTCCTCCCTCTCACTAAACCCTGTGTTCCCCAACATTTCTGGTATGTTATTTATGTCCTCCTTTGTAAAGACAGAACCAAAGTATGTATTTACTTGGTCAGCCATTTCTTTGTTCCCCATTATAAATTCCTGTTTCCGACTGTAAGGGACCTACATTTGTCTTCACCAACTTGATTCTATTCACATACCTATAGAAACTTTTACAGTCAGTTTTTATGTTCCCTGCAAGCTTACTCTCATACTCTATTTTCCTCTTTTTAATCAATCCCTTGGTCCTTCTTTGCTGAATTCTAAACTGCTCCCAATCCTCAGGACTGTTGTTTTTTCTGGCCAATTTGTATGCCTCTTCCTTGCACCTAATACTATCTCTAATTTTCCTTGTAAGCCATGGTTTGGCCACCTTTCCTGTTTTACTTTTGCGCCAGACAGGAATAAACAATTGTTGCAGTTCACCCATGCGCTCTTTGAATGTTTTCCATTGCCTATCCACTGTCATCCCTTTAAGTAACGTTTCCCAATCCATCATAGCCAACTCACCCCTCATACCATCGTAGTTTCCTTTATTAAGATTCAGGACCCAAGTCTCAGAATGAACTATGTCGCTCTCCATCTTGATGAAGAATTCTATCATATTATGGTTGCTCATCCCCAAGGGGCTTCGCACAACTAGATTGCCAATTATTCCTTTCTAATTACACAATACCCAGTGGAGAATGGCCTGTTCTCTCGTTGGTTCCTCAATGTATTGGTCCAGAAAAGCATCCAGTATACACTCCAGGAATTCCTCCTCTACGGTATTGTTACTAATTTGATTTGCCCGATCTATATGCATATTAAAGTCACCCATAATTACAGATGTTCCTTTATTATATGCGTCTCTAATTTCCTGTTTAATGCCATTCCCAACATCACCATCCCAGATCATGTCCCAGACATCACCATCCCTGGGTATGTGCTGTCCCACTGGCAGGACAGACCCAGCAGAGGTGACGGCACAGTGGTATACAGTTGGGAAGGAGTTGCCCTGGAAGTCTTCTATATCGACTCATGGTCTCATGGCATCAGGCCAAACATGGGCAAGGAAGCATCCTGCTGATTACCACATACCGCCCTCCCTCAGCTGATGAATTTGTATGCCTCTTCCTTGCACCTAATACTAGTGCTCCTCCATGTTGAACACCACTTGGAGGAAGTACTGATGTTGGCAAGGGCACAGAATATACTCTAGGTAGGGAACTTCAATGTCCATCACCAAGAGTGGCTTGGTAGCACCACCTCAGACCGAGCTTGTCGAGTCCTAAAGGACATTGCTAGACTGGGTCAGCGGCAGATGGTGAGGGAACCAACAAGAGAGAAAAACATACTTGACCTGATCCTCACCAACCTGCCTGCTGCAGCATTGGACCACTGCACAGTCCTTGTGGAGACGAAGCCCTGTCTTCACATTGAGGATACCCTCCATCGTGTTGTGTACCACCGTGCTTTTTAAAAATTAATTCATGGGATGTGGGCGTCGCTGGCTAGGCCAGCATTTATTGCCCATCCCTAATTGCCTTGCTCAGAGGGCATTTTTTTTTTAAAGAGTCAACCATTGCTGTGGGTCTGGAGTCACATGTAGGCCAGACCAGGTAAGGATGGCAGATTTCCTTCCCTAAAGGACATTAGTGAACCAGATGGGTTTTTACTACAATCGACAATTTCATGGTCATCATGAGACTTTTAATTCCAGATATTTACTGAATTCAAATTCCACCATCTGCCGTCTACCCTGGGTCTCTGGAACACTCGTCCAGTGACAATACCACTACGCCACCGCCTCCCTTAAATGGGGTAGATTTCGAAAAGATCTAGCAACTCAAGACTGGGCATCCATGAAGTGCCTTGGGCCATCAGCAGCAGCAGATTTGTACTTAACCACAATCAGTAACCTCATGGCCTGGCATATCCCCCAGTCCACCATTACCATCAAGCCAGGGGTTCAACCCTGGTTCAATGAATAGTGCAGGAGGGCCTGCCAGGAGCAGCACCAGGTATACCTAAAAATAAGGTGTCAACCTGGTGAAGCTACAGGATAGGACACCTTGTGTACCAAACAGCATAAGCAGCAAGTGATAGTCAGAGCTAAGTGATTCCAGAATCAACGGCTCAGATCTAAGCTCTGCAGTCCTGGCACATCCAGTCGTGAATGGTGGTGGACAATTAAACAACTCGCTGGAGGAGGAGGCTGCACAAACATCCCCATTCTCAATGACGGAGGAGCCCAGCACAGCAGTACAAAAGATAAGGCTGAAGCATTCATAACAGTTTTCAGCCAGAAGTGCCAAGTGGATGATCCATCTCAGCCGTCTCCAGAGTTCCCCAGCATCACAGATGCCAGTCTTCAGCCAATTCGATTCATTCCACGTAATATCAAGAAATGGCTGAAGGCACTGGATACTGCAAAGGCTATGGGCTCTGACAATATTCCTGCAATAGTATTGAAGACTTGTGCTCCAGAACTTGCTGCGCCCCTAGCCCAGCTGTTCTAGTACACCTACAATATTGCATCGACCTGGCAATGTGGAAAATTACCCAGGTATGTCCTGTACATAAAATCCAACCCGGCCAATTACCACCCCATCAGTCTCCTCATCATCATCAGTAAAGTGATGGAAGGGGTCATTAACAGTGCTATCAAGTGACACTACTTGGCAATAACCTGCTTACTGATGCTCAGTTTGTATTCCACCAGGGTCACTCAGCTTCTGACCTCATTACAGCCTTGGTTCAAACATGGACAAAAGAGCTGAACTCCTGAGGTGAGGTGAGAGTGACTGCCTTTGACACCAAGGCAGCATTTGACCGAGTGTGGCATCAAGGAGACCTAGAAAAACTGGAGTCGATGGGGATCAGGGAGAAAACACTCTGCTGGTTGGAGCCACACATAGCACAAAGAAAGATGGTTGTGGTTGTCGTAGGTCAATCATCTCAATTCTAGGATGACATTTCAGGAGTTCCTCAGGATAGTGTCCTTGACCCAACCATCTTAGCTGTTTCATCAGTGACCTCCTTCCATCATAAGGTCAGAAGTGGGGTTGGTCGCTGATGATTGCACAATGTTCAGCACCATTCGTGACTCCTCAGACACAAGCAGCTCATGTCCAAGACCTGGACAGTATTCAGGCTTGACACGTGGCAAGTGACATTTGTGCCACACAGGTGCCAGGCAATGACCATCTCCAACAAGAGAGAATCTAACCATTGTCCCTTAACATTCAGTGGTGTTACCATCACTGAATCCCCCACTAAAAACATCCTGGGGTTACCATTGATTAGGATGTGAACTGGACTAGCCATATAAATAGTGCGGATACAAGAGCAGGCCAGAGGCTAGGATTCCTTCGGCGAGTAACTCACCTGACTCCTCAAAGCCTGTCCAACATCTACAAGGCTGAAGTCAGGAGCGTGATGGAATACTCTCTGTTTGCTTAGATAAGTGCAGTTCCAACAGCACTTGAGAAGCTTGACACCATTCAGGGCAAAGCAGCCATTTGATTGGCACCCCATCCACAAACATTCAATCCCTATACAACCGATGCACAGTAGCAGCAGTGTGTATCACCATTCTGACTTGGAAATATATCGCCGTTCCTTCACTGTCGCTGGGCCAAAATCCTGGAACACTGACAGCACTGTGGGTGTACCTACACCACATGGACTGCAGAGGTTCAAGAAGGTAGCTCACCACCACCTTCTCAAGGGCAGTTGAGATGGGCAATAAATACTGACCTAGCCAGTGACGCCCATATCCCGTAAATGAATAAAAAATCCTTTCTCCTGCTTTATAACCCTGCTTAAGATCTATCTCTTTGACCAAGCTTTTAGTCGCCCAATTAATATCCCCTTCTTTGTCTTGGTGTCAATTTTTGCCTGATTACACACTTGTAAAATTCCATGGGATAGTTTACTATGCTTTAGGAGCTATATAAATGTAAGTTGTTCTCATTTTGAAAAGACATTTCAGAGTATGCTACAGTGCAGAGAAGAAACAACATAAGTACAGAGTGGGAGGAACAGGTGGGGGGTGGTGGTTAAGGGCATGGAAGTGTGCTTGTGGACAGGGTGAAAACAGGGCAAGCCTTTTGAAATTCAAGGCCAGCTACTATTTCACCAGGCTGGCATCGCCACTTCCAATATGCACCAATCTTGTTTCCCAGCTGAATGAAATTGACATTGTGATAAGGTTTCTGTTACGAGGTTTCACCGGTACTGAAGCATCTCTTGAAACATATTTGGACAGAGTCATTGCTTGAACCTGCTCCTTATATGGAGAAGTGAAACTCTTTCGAGTTATCAACAGTCACAGATTGCAACTCTTTCGAGTACAATCACAGTTCTTGCTTTCCGGGAGTGGGACATGAACCCACAACCCTCTGAATCAAAGGCGAGGGTGCTATGAACTGAGCCACAGCTGACACCTCCTTATGGAGAAGTGAAGGTGAACATGTGCTCTCAGTGACTATTAGGATCATAAGGAGATTAGGATCTAATTTCCTGTTTCCTTTAGCTGTGCCCTCTTCACCAGTTATTATGTCAAAGTGCTGAACAAAATAATTGCTGACAGAACAGAGGATTTAAAGAATGGAACATGGCACCCTAAAATTCCAGTAATTCTGTGTATTGTAATAAAGTTTTTTTTACAAATTAAAGCAAAGTTTAATGATGAATGTGTATATCCAAGGGGCAGAATTTAACCCAAGCAATGCGGGATCTTTCCCGCTGGCTGCAGAGCCGGCAAGAGCCCCTCTCACCTTCTTTAGGGAAGGCTGCTGTATTAAATGCCAGTCAGGCACTTAAGTGGCCAGTGGTGGGCCTTCTCCAGGACCATGGACCCCAGAGGTAGGAATCCTGCCATCCTGAGAGCTGCCGACCATTCTGGCATCTCTTGTTTGCAGGCAGTACCGCCGGAGGAGCGGTGGTAGATGCCAGCAATGCATCCACCAGAGGCCCAGCATCAGTTAGGGTCCCAGGCCACAGGTGAGTGAGGGTGGGATGGAGTTGGTGAGCGAGGGGGTCGGAGACAAGAACAGGGGGGTGGCTGTCAGTGGGTCCCTACCTTTCCTGATGCCAGGTCCCTTGGTCAGGCACTGAGTGCCTGATAACAAGGGTCCCTCCCTGGGAGGCCACAAGCAAACTCGCCAGGGTCTGCTTTTCGGGCACCCCACGAGGCGCCTGCCCCACCCGCTGCTGGTATTCAACCAGTGGCTGCTGGCTGAGGCCTTAAGTTAGCATTATTGCACGCTTAAGGGCCTCACTTGGTTTTGGGATGGGAGGGCCATCCACAAGCAAATTAATACATCTGGCTGTCAAGAAATTCTGTATGATGATGGTAGACTCTGTACATTGATGTAAATAAAGTGTCAATTTATGCATCAAGTGAGGAAAAATAACTTCCTTATTTGGTGTGTGAGTAATTCTTATAGAAGAGATAAGAAACTTGATTTTAAAAAACGATTGCCTTTTGTACTATTCTGTATGACCATTGTATGGCCTTTTAAAAGTTATACTCACCTTCGGTTTTAATTTAAGGACAAAGTGTGTTACATTATAATGCAGAGCATGCTGTCGCTCCTTGTCTAACCTTAGGACAGTACCTATGGGTTTTAAAAATATAGTTAAAGATGTGCTTCTTAAGTTACTACTGAAATGTTTTATATCTATCTACTGTTTATATTAACTAACCTAACAGCGGTTGGGGGAGTTCTATATTTGCTTGTGTAACGTTTTCTGTGGTGTTTGTTATGGATGAATGTATTTCATAATCTGATCAATGTTTATTAATTTGGTCCTGTTGGCACAATTTGTGAATTTGTTTTTCTTTGTTATTCTGCTTGTGATGGCCTGAATTCTGAAGTTAACCATGTAGGGGATCAGTGGGAACCAGTCACCATGCAACTTCAGAGCACAATAGTAAGCTGCTCACTATATTTGTTATAAACTACCTCATGGGCACAGACAGATTATGAAGGTGGATTGAAAACAATTGTTTTATAATTACAAGCTGAACTCATGACCTAAGATTCGATTTAGTTAGCAAGCTCCTCATCACAACAGCATTTCACACATGTGGCAACACCGTGAGAAAGATCCCTTGCATTTAAAAGGATGCACATATAAGCAAAAAGTATAATGGCGAAGAGGACAAAGAAAGATTAGAGCAGTTTAAGCTTTACAATCAAGAAAGAAATTGTTGAAAGGATTTCCTCAGAGAAGCATACAATATACAATACTAAATTTTATCTGAACAAACACGTTCTTTTTTTCAAAGTAGATCACAAGTGTAGAATCGGAGATCAAAAAATAATGAATTTATACCAGGTATCCGTGTAAGTTTCTTTACTGAGAAAGAAATGTTTAACACCATCTACAAAGCAAGGTAATCGGGATAAATACATTGGATGTATTGAGTTCTCAACTGCCTCTCTTAAGATTAGCAATATCAGTGTTTTTCTTATTGATAACTTTTGCAGATCTTTTCAGACAAGTAGCTGAACCCATTGATCTGTGTGACCAACGAAACCTGAGCCTTTTGCTTCATGATGCAGTCCAGATCCCTCGGCAGCTTGGGGAAGTGGCTTCATTCGGAGGCAGCAACATTGAACCAAGTGTCCGCAGTTGCTTCCAACATGTAAGTGTGCTCTACTCCAGTTCCTAAAGACAAGGGCGCACAACAAAAGGCTGTCTTCAATCCAACACTAATTAAGTTGGATAACGTCAATCAGACTGACCTAAGGATAGTTCATAGAGTAATGCCACTTTGCAAAGTTGAGACCAAAGCACATTAATGAAGCAGAGTATGTATCTGTCTCAAAACAAAAACAGAAACAGAAATACCTGGAAAAACTCAGCAGGTCTGGCAGCATCGGCGGAGAAGAGCACAGTTGACGTTTCGAGTCCTCATGACCCCCCCCCCCCACCCAATTCTGCTGGGGGGTCATGAGGACTCGAAACGTCAACTGTGCTCTTCTCCGCCGATGCTGCCAGACCTGCTGAGTTTTTCCAGGTATTTCTGTTTCTGTTTTTGTTATGGATTTCCAGCATCCGCAGTTTTCTGCTTTTATCTATGTATCTGTCTGTCATACCTGACCTGGGAATGTTTGATGCTGACACTGGTAACCTTAAATAGGTGGTGACCCATTCCTCACTATTGACATCTCTCAATTTGACGAGTGTTAAGAATGCTTCACAAGATCTAACAGAGACTGCAAGTAAGCTACAGACATATCCTATTTGTATGAAGGGATTAGAATTCTTTAAAGAACCTTTTTTAAGAAGTGAAGCCACGTTACTTTTTGTATAACCATTCCACATTCATCTTATTTTCTTATTTTTTCACATTCAATCAATCCACAACTCTGTTCAAACATTGTTGTTGCACTTACGTGGGA
Organism: Cetorhinus maximus; assembly: GCF_964194155.1. Classification (NCBI taxonomy): domain Eukaryota; kingdom Metazoa; phylum Chordata; class Chondrichthyes; order Lamniformes; family Cetorhinidae; genus Cetorhinus; species Cetorhinus maximus. Next base: position 15,837,030 of record NC_135892.1, read on the forward strand.
GCATTTATTGAATGGAACTTTCTTATACTGCAGTTTTCAACAACAAATGTGTCTGTAAGATTTCAAATTGATCTGTTAGCTGAATCACATTGTCAGTCGACCCCTCCTTTTATTGCACCTCCAGTCGGCTGCCTTCGTGTCTTTGTGTCAATTATTTAAGCGCAGTCTATCTCCCTACATTTATACATTAACAGATTTATTCAGCTCTACATCATTGGAAAAGTGGGTTATGGTTTAAACTTATATTTACGTAAGAGCTTCTCTGAGAAACATCTTCCCCTTCACGTAAAATTACTTTTTGAAATACATTGACATAACTCAGCAAACGCAGTAGCCAATATGTGTGCATCATTATCTCACAGCTAGCAACTAAATAATTGACTGGTAAATGTGTTTTTTTCCTGAATGTTGTTGGTTGAGGGCAAAATGTTGGCATGAGCACTCAGACACTGCTTGCTATTTTTCAGGAACAATAGGATCTTTAATGTCTCATCTGAAAAGGGGATCTATTCTTGGTTTAATATCTGAGAGGACACCTGCAACAATGCAGCACTCCTTCAGTATTGCCCCTCCAAAAGTGCAGCATTCCCTCAGGACTACCTTTCCAAACTGTAGCACTCCCTCATGACTGTTCCTCTGGTAGTGTGGCACTCTAGATTCTCTGCTCATGTTTTGGATTGAACCCGCAACCTTCAGTTCCAGAGGCCAAGTGTGCCACCACTAATCCAAGGCTAACATCTGTATAAAATAGTTAATACTTAAACATTTTAATTATACCAATCCAGTAAAAACAATGTTTGAAAGCCCAATATGAATGTATTAGATAGTAAATCATTGAGGATAGCAGACAATAAACTTTGCCTAAATGTTGATGCAGCTAGTCTTTCATTTTTCCCCAGGGCCAGAACACACCAGAGATTGATGCTAAACGGTTTGTAGAGTGGATGAGACTGGAGCCTCAGTCCATGGTCTGGCTGCCTGTTCTGCACCGTGTGGCAGCTGCCGAAACTGCAAAACATCAAGCAAAGTGTAACATCTGCAAAGAGTGTCCGATCGTAGGCTTCAGGTAAGACATGCAACCTAGCCGGGAGTTAAGTGATATTGGGGGAGAATTTTTGTTAATTTAGAAACTTCTAAATTCAGCAAATAATGCAACAGAAGTAATTAAAAGTCCTAAGAAATTCATGGATCATAGAAGTAATCTGCATCTTAATTTTTGGGAGAGGTGAGTACTGCAGGTTTGACATTTTGTTCCTAGACCCATCGAGCACAACTGCTCTGGATCAAAACCAGGTTGTGACTGGGCTTCTGTCTGCCTCTCTAGTTTGTAATTATTGAAAATGTACAGAAGCACCTTCAATCAGAAAGTGCATATTCTATGAAAGTGGTTCCACATGGTGTTGCAAGATGATCGACAAGGCTTCTTGTCCATAATTCTCACCCAACTAAATTCCAGATTTTGGAGAGGATTTCCTTAAGGGAATTTGCACCTTTTTGATGAACTTTTCTCCTATAATTCGAAGCTTGATGGTCTTGGAAAAGAGCCTCCATTGTTTAATATCATTTAGTTTAATATTAATTGTTGTTCCATTATGACTGACATCAGTTTTATCATTGTCAAATATGTTGGCTCCTGCAGTCTCTTGAGGCCAGTCTGGTACTGCTGGCTTCCCATCTATTCAGGATCTATGCCTCCAAATATATCTCTGTTTTACCATCTCTTCAATCTTTCTTATTCCCAATGCACCATCTGTCTATGCATGTTCAATGTGTGGCTCAGAAAAGTGATTCCTCTCATCCCTTGAACTGCCAAATTACATTTGTACAAATTATATTTGTAATAGAATTATGAAAGCTGCAGTTCTATCTCAGTTTATCTACTGCCTTGAAAATTGTGGCCTAGCCTGTAATTGACAGTGAAGTTCTTGTGTTGATCTTGTTGCCCATGCTGTTTACATGTAGATTTCTCCTCTTAAACGGTTTGATGCATTGTTTGACATTGCCTTGGACATCTCCAAAGATTTGAACAGAATCTGTTATTTTTACCACGATGTGGGCTTCCAACAAAACCCTAATCATGACTATTTTCCCTTCATATATCTATTTGTGCTTTAACTAACGGCTCATTCTCGGAGTTTGCCATAAAGTCAGGAATTTCCAAGCTTCTGCCCTCTCTGCTGCTCCGTTTCATCATATTAATGACCTCCGTTCTATATCCAATTCTAGGCACTCATATGTTGATAATTCCACTCTGCATTGATCAAGTTTCTTTAATTTGTGCACCCTTGGTGAACATAACCTCCATCCTTTGTGCAGTGGCTACATCATTACATTTTATTTTTTTGCACTCTTTCTCTACCTGTAGAACTTCCCTTCTTCCTGAGCCCAAAATGCAACATCCTGCTCATTTGTTGCCCTCTTTACAGTCTCACACGTTACAACCACTGCAGTCCACTATTCAAATTCATCTTTACAAGCACATCAAAATTGTGGCCCTCTTTGCATCTGTTTGTCCTCCCTACAATTTTCTGTTTTTTGAAATACAAACTTGTGTAATTTAACCATTTAACTTTTTTCCCCTTCAATAGATAGGAAGATCTAAACTAAAATAGAAGATGGAAGAGAAAATAAAGTCAAAACCCTTTAATCACCTAATTGTGGAGAAGAATTGAATTTCATACAAAACTTGCTTGACATTTCTTTTTCTCCTTGCTCTTCCTTCCCAGGTACCGCAGCCTCAAACACTTCAACTATGACATCTGCCAAAGCTGTTTCTTTTCAGGGCGCACAGCAAAGGGACACAAGTTACATTACCCAATGGTGGAGTATTGCACTCCGGTGAGTAATATATATTCCATATTATACAATTGTTCTAATCTGTGTGGATAAATCACTGTGAGAGACTTGGGGATTCAGATACAGTAACCTTTAAAAGTAAAACGCATGGATAAAATGTTCCTATACCGTAGTACCCCTATGAAATTACCAACACTTAAGTATAATAAAGGCATCTGGCGGTGCTTATTGAGTGCCAGAGGTGGATGAACTTGGTGTCATTCCAGATGCAGTCTTTTGTGCACCCAAATTTACAGCACAAGATTCAGGAGCAACAGCTTTTCTTAAGTCCTTCAGTTTTCTGACTCATGCTGGGAATTGCCAGAAACACAAGCTAACTTCTAATATTTCACCCAAGTGCCCATTCCTCAAGTGTGACCTGCACAGTAGATTTCAGTTGGCTATTCGATTATGAGAATGAGGGGCAACACAATAATTCACTTAAGCAAGCCATAAATAAATGAGTGGAATGGGCAGACAGGTGGCAGATGCAACTTAATTCGTCTAAGCGTGAAGTTAACTATACCTCTGGAAAGCAGCTAAACGGTGTAGCTCAACAGAGAGATCTAGGAGATTTAAATACATAATTCCCTGAAATTTGAAACAGTTTGATCAGTAAGGGGCATGCGAGGAGACAGGAGATTACGCTGAAGTGAGACGGCGACCGAATGAGTAGTGAATTATGTTCGCATGAGAATTTGGTGCATGGGGGAAAGAGGTGTGGTTTACATAGGAATTATTCTAAGTTAATTAAGAAAGTAATTAAATTAAGTTAACTAAATAACATAAGTAACAATGGCAGGACAAGTGTTATGTTGCAGCTGTGGAATGTGGGAGCGTTTGGTTGCCAAGGCAATCCATGACAAACACGTCTGCAGAAAGGGTAAGCAGCTAGAAGAATTCTGGATCAGGATTATTGATCTGGAAGCCGAACTTGATACACTGCGCAACATAAAAGAGAGGGAGAAATACCATGGTCTACCTGGACTTTAGCAAGGCTTTTGATAAGGCCCCGCATTGGAGACTGATAACGAAGGTAAGAGCCCATGGGATCCAAGGCAATTTGGCAAATTGGATCCAGAATTGGCTAAATAGCAGGAAGCAGAGGGTGATGGTCGAGGGGTGTTTTTGCAACTGGATGCCTGTGTCCAGTGGGATTCCACAGGGATCAGTGTTGGGTCGCTTGCTGTTTGTGGTATATATAAACGATTTAGACTTGAATGTAGGAGGGTTGATCAGTCAGTTCGCGGATGACACAAAAATTGGTGTGGTGGTAAATAATGAGGAGGATAGCCTTGGATTACAGGAGGATATAGACGGGCTGGTCAGATAGGCTGATCAGTGGCAAATGGAATTTAATTCGGATAAGTGTGAGGTGATGCAGTTGGGCAGGACAAACAAGGCACGGGAATACACGATGAATGGTAGAACCCTGGGAAGTACCAAGGATCAGAGGGACCTTGGTGTGCATGCCCACTGGTCCCTTAAGGTAGCGAGTCAGGTGGTTAAGAAGGCATATGGGATACTTGCCTTTATTAGCCGAGGCATAGAATATAAGAGCAGGGAGGTTATGCTGGAACTGTATAAAACACTGGTTAGGCCACAGCTAGAGAATTGTGTGCAGTTCTGGAATCCGCGTTATAGGAAGGATGTGATTGCACTAGAGAGAGTGCAGAGGAGATTTACCAGGATGTTGCCTGGGCTGGAGAGTTTTAGTAATGAGGAGAGACTGGATAGACTGGAGTTATTTTCCCTGGAGCAGAGGAGATTGAGGGAGGACATGACTGATGTATATAAAATTATGAGGGCCATAGATAGGGTAGACAGGAAGGAACTTTTCCCCTTGGTGGAAGGATCGATAACCAGGGGACATAGATTTAAGGTAAGGGGCAGGAGGTTTAGAGCGGATGTGAGGAAGAAGTATTTTCACCCATAGGGTGGTTGGAATCTGGAACTCACTGCCTGAAAGGGTGGTAGAGGCAGAAACCCTCATAACATTTAAGAAATATTTGGATGTGCACTTGTGATGCCATGGCATACAAGGCTATGGGCCTAGTGCTGGAAAATGGGATTAGAATAGTTAGGTACTTGTTTAACTGGCGCAGACTTGATGGGCCGAAGGGCCTTTGTCTGTGCTGTAGACCTCTATGAATCTATGACTATGACCTGAACACTTTGTTCTAAAAGACCTCTGGACAAGGTATCTGGAGACACCTGTTAGAATAGGGTCGCCTGTTTTGGTCAGTGGTGAGGGACAGAGGGATGTGACCATGAATGAGGGCAGGTAAAGAGACTGAGCAGACAGTAGTGGAGGAGCCCCAGACTTTGCAATTGCAATTGAGGTGCTTACAAGCTGCTTGGACGAAAGCGAGATCTGCAAGCTGGATGAGCAGGCTGGCCATGGCACCATGGTACAGGAAGGTGTTCAAGAGGGAGGAGCAAACAGGAATGTAGTGGTAGTAAGGGGCAGTATAGTGAGGGATATTGACACTGTTTTCTGTAGCAAACAGCGAGAGCCCAGAGGGCTGTGTTGCCTGCCCCGTGCCAGGGTTCGGGACATCTGCTCAGGGCTGGAGAGGAACTTGGAGGGGGGGGATCCAGTTGTCATGATCCACGTAGGTATCAACGACATAGGTAGAACAAGGAAAGAGGTTCTGCATAGTCAGTATGAGGAGCTAGGTACCAAATTAAGAAGCAGAACCTCAAAGATGATAATCTCTAGATTATTATCTGAGCCATGTACAAATTGGCATATGGCAAATAAAATTAGAGAGATTAATGCGTGGTTCAAAGTCTGGCATGGGAGAAGTGGGTTCCCGTTTGTGGGGTACTGGCACCAGTACTGGGAAAAGTGGGGGCTGTACTGTTGGGACAGTCTACACCTGAACCATGTTGGGACGAGTGTTCTTGCAAATCGCATAACGGGAAGTAGAAAGGGTTTTAAACAAAATAATGGGGGCAGGGGATCAAATGTGAGGAGGTATGGTATATCATCGAGTAGAGGCAAGGCAAGAAAGAAAGGTATTAATGTGGGAAATGATAAACAGACCATGACAGAAAGGGAGAGAGAGTACATGTCTAAGAGCAAACCAACAGATAAGGCTAGAGGTTACAAAAGTAATGAAAGGACAAAACTTAAGGCTCTGTATCTGAATGCACGTAGTATTCGAAACAAAACAGATGAACTGATAGTGCCAATAGAGATAAATAAGTACGATCCAATAGCCATTGCAGAGACATGGGGTGAAATCGTCCCAGATTTGCACTAAATTCAGTAGTGGCTGGAAAAAAGGACATTTTACCCGCTTGCCGCAATGGCGGCTTTTCACGCAGTATCACCCCAATCCCACCCCATTAATCACGCATTCCTGGGAAACTTGCTGTTTCACTGATGGGCGGCCTCCGATTTGTCCGTCACACCATTCATCTCACCGCTTCCTCATGCTGGGTGCCATATTTAAAGTGCATCTGTACACACATCTCACGGTGCTTCCAGCTCAGGACTGCTGCACAGAAGACATGGCCCTGAAAGGCAGGATGACTGCAGCCCCCTGATTCAGTGACGCATCCCTGGAATGCCTTTTGGATGCTGTGGAGGCCTGCTGTGATGTCCTCTACCCCCGCTCTGGGTGAAGGCCAGCAAACAAGGTCACCAGTCTTGCATGGGAGGCGGTGGCTGCAGTGGTCCGTGTCAACGCCCTGCAAAAGAGAGCAGCCACCCAGTGCAGAAAACGGATGAATGATCTCCTATGTTCTGCCAGGGTAATTCATTCTTCTCATAACTCCCAACTCTCTCACTCACAAACCCACCACACACCCACAGGAATCTCACACCTCAAGGGACAACACCACTAACTCTCTCACACACCCTCACATCTCCATCCGGCTCATATCCTCTGGAGCTCAATCCTCATTCCGTTCATGGCTCCGCTCACCACACAAACATTCTACACAGTGTCATGTGTCCTACTCACACTCTCTCCATCTGTTTTCAAGCAGGAGAAGCTGGCTCACATCAGCAGGGAGAGGTCCCAGGGCAGGGGGTGACATTAGGCCCCTCACTCACTTTGAGGAGCATTCCATCATGCTAACTGGTGAGGGCATTTACCATGCCTGTGGCGATGATGGGGTCTGCGGCAAACACCCACGTGAGGATCCTGCACCACTTTATCACTCTCTCAATGCAACTGTGAGTGCTTGCTCTCCTGCTTTTAACTGTGCTGCCATGCACTAATCATCTCTACTTTGCTTCACTGGGAGCTCTGCCAAGCGACCAACACCCTTAGCCTGCCAGTCCCTCAGCTCCACCTAGGTCCTCAGCTCCAGCCAAGGGGACACCTCCTTCATGGAAGAGCTGGAAATAAGCAGCCTGGAAGACCCGTCATAGCGCTTACCCCCACCCTGCACCAGCGCAGAGACACACACCTCGATGGGACTTGGATGTCGAGCCTAGAGCAGGCTCGGGTTCACAATCTGATGGTCACTGCATGAACACATGTCTGCAGCAGGAGGAGGCAGGTTCAGCCGAGCTCTCCGGCACTCAGAGGACTGCTGGGAACAGGCATCTGTGAGATTCGAGTCAGATGCCGAGCCTCTGGATTTGGCTTTCCAACTCATCCTGGAGAGTCAGCAGAAGGCGGGGGAACATCACGCAGAGCTGTTGGAAGCCCTCAAAAGTGGCACATGAGTCTGAGGCGTGCATCTGCCTGCTCTCCACTGAAGTAGTACCCACATCTGTGCGAAAGGAGGTCTCCATGGGAAGGATGGAGGATGCCATGGAGACCCTCTGGAATATAGCTGTGGGTGAGTTCCTACAGTGGTTACGTGAGAGGGAAACGGGCACCTTGACATCCCTCCTGGTGCTTTTTTTAAATTCATTCGTGGGATGTGAGCGTCGTTGGCTAGGCCAGCATTTATTGCCCATCCCTAATTGCCCTTGTTCAGAGGGCATTTTTAAGAGTCAACCACATTTCTGTGGGTCTGTAGTCACATGCAGACCAGATGAGGACAGCAGATTTCCTTCCCTAAAGGACGTTAGTGAACCAGATGTGTTTTTTATGACAACAATGGTTCATGGTCATCGTTAGACTTTTAATTCCAGATATTTATTGAATTCAAATTCCACCATCTGCCGTGGTAGGATTCTAACCCAGGACAACGGAACATTACCCTGGATCTCTGGATTACCAGTCCAATGACAATACCACTACGCCACCGCCTCCTTCCCCTCAAGGGGTCTGGCCGGAGCCCTCAGGCACCCGAATGGAGGAGGAGCGACAGCTGGACACCCCTGGATCATCCACTGAGGAATCTGAGGTTGTCCTCTCCCTCCGAGTCTCCTTTGCTTGTGGCCCCTCAACCTCGTCCTCTGTTATCGCAGAGGGAGCAATTGGCCCATAGGAGGACAGCCAAAGCAAGCTGGGGTCCTCAAGGCCTCGGCTCTCCAGAGGACCCATGATGAAGTCATCAGAGGCAACAGGGCCAACCATTGCACAGGCTGTCTCCACCCCTGCTGCGGATGTCAGGGCAGCATTTATAAGTAGTAGGCTTTGAAAAGTTAAGACATTCTGATCACAGGTGGTTGCACGGGTGAACTCATTTTGTCACTTTATAATCTGAAAACATATTCACTTCCACTGAATAATGTGTAATGGCGTCTTCAGCTTCATTTACAGGCATTGCGAGTCCTTCCCCCTGCACCCCCTCACCTCCTCCCCACCAGCAGTTCAGCTGCACACAGCCGGCCTACCAGTGATTCTGGAGGGAGAATGTATGTGTGGCAGGTCCTCCTGGAGCCTCATGTGAGCCCTTTCCCATGCATGTGGATCCTTGCCCCCAACGCACTCATCTCAATGTCCTGAACATTTTCAATGCTGCCTGCTGGGGTTCTCTTTCAGTTGTCCATCTGAGCTGAGCTGCATCTCCACCCACCCACTGATCACACTCCCAAGCGGCACTTGTTCCCACTCAGCATGAGGCTCCTTTGATTTTTGATTTTGCAAAATATCACTGGTGAAGTATGTCTTTAGCACCCTTGTACTTTCCCCTCCCCCAGCCACCCATGTCCTTACCCCCCATCACTGTTTACCCTCCTGGCATCACCTTCCACCTCCCCACCATCATCTAGCAGCCAGAACCCTTTTCTTTCCGGGATGTCCAGGTGAATGTGCCTTCCCCGAGAATCCCACCCCCATCCACAATGACCTCCCTGGCCTCCTCCTTCCCACCACCAGGGTCCGTGTCTATCTCTGAGTGTTCACCAACCACTCTCGCTGTCGCTTCTACCGCTACTGTCGCACCCTCACCCTACCGGCTCATTCTGCCCCCTCTCATTCTCACCATTCCCTCCTACCACACCCACCCTCATTTCACTCCCAGGAGGCAGTCATCGACTCCACAGACCCCTCCCTTGCACATTCACCGGGACATTCTCCTCCACCCCCCCGCCCCAAAATTAATTCCACCACCCTTACTCCTTCCTCTCCTGGACTCCTTCCCCCTGTGAATTCCTGCCTCCCCCAGACTCCTTCCCATCTTTGAACTCCTCCTCTCATGCCTTCCTCCCCACTTAAACCTATCTCCCCCGTTATACCCTCCCCCCATACTCCCACCCCCCCCCGACCTCACCACTGCCGACACCTTTGTTTCCCCTCTCCCAACCTCACCCCACCTCCCGACACCTTCATCCCCCCAACACCCCATCCATGGCCCCCGGTACACCTTCCTCTCCCAGTTAAACCTCCTTTTCTATCATTCTCCCCCACCCCCCCACCCACCCCCGAACCCTGTAAGGCTCCAGCAACTTCTGCTCCTTGGATGTCCGTGACGTGAGCAAGGCTCTTGCTGAAAGTCCTGACTTATGCACGTCACACTCATCAAGATGTGTTCTGCACCAGTGTGTTTTCCCACCGATGTGGGTGGTAAATTTGACGTGCTTATAATGATATGCAGATGTATTAAAATGAAGTTCCCGACGTCCAGTGGCAGAAAAGGTGGCCTGCCATTGATGGGCAGAGCCGACAATTGCAAACTGGTTTTCACGACGTCATGAAACCAATTTTTTGGCTTCCCGTCATATTGTTCGCTCATGCCCACCATGATGCCTGACACCTATGGGCACAGAAAATTCCACCCATCGCTGCAGGATGGCATAGATTGAGACCTGAGTATTGAAGGTATGTGACTTTTAGGAAGGACAGGAAATTTGGATAAGCTGGAAGGGTGACTCTTTTAATTAAAAACAACATTAGCACAATAGAGAGGGATGGCTTAAGAAACCAGGATATGGAAGCGGTTTGGGTAGAGATGAGGAATGATAAAGGCCAGAAGTCGCATATTGGAGTGGTGTTCAGGCCCCCTGACAGTAATCACATGGCAGGATGGGGTATCAAAGAAGAAAGTGGGAACTTGTCAGAAAGGTACAGCGATTATCATGAGGGATTTTAATCGACATATAGATGGAACAATCTGATGTGCAAAGATAGCACATCTGAGGAGCGTGTGAGAGGAGGACCCTGGGACAGGCGGTCAGTAGCACCTAGAGGAGAGTGTGAAAGGAAGACTCTGGGACAGAAGTCAGCAGCATCTAGAGGAGAGTGCGCGAGGAGAACCTTGGAGCAGCACCTAGAGGAGAGCAGAAAAGCTATAAAAACAGCACGAGAAGTGGCGAGAGTTTGAGAGCAGAGATGACTGAGGGAGTTCGGTGAGGAGGGAGGAGGTGCTCCTTTCCTTTTCTACCTTTCCTCAAAGAAAAGCGGTGACCTTGGCAAGTAGGACCTGGTGAGTAAATTAGTAAAGTGTAATATTTTTAAACAGGTTGCTGTACCAGGAATAAGGGAAATTTAGGGCCAATATAATAAAGTAATGTAAATAATCCAAAGTAGAATAAAGTTAACGTAAGGGAATAGAGTTAAGACATGGCAGGGCAGCTCAGTCGAGTGGAATTCATGTCCTGTGATATGTGCAAAGTCATGGATGCTACTGGTGTCCTAGCTGACCACGTGCAGAAAGTGCTACCAGCTGCAGAAACTTGAGCTCCCGGTTTCAGAGCTCGAGTGGCGGCTGGAGTCACGGTGGCACATCAGCGAGGCTGAGAGCTACGTGGATAGCACATTCAGAGAGGTGGTCACACTGCAGCTTAGGGGCCTGGAGACAGAGTGAATGGGTGACCACCAGGCAGCCCATCAGAAGTAGGCAGGTAGTGCAGGAATCCCCTGGGGTCCCACTCACAAATTGGTTTTCCATTTTGGAAGCTGGTGAGGGTGCTGGTTCTTCAGAGAAGTGCAATCAGAGCCAAGTTTGTGGCACCACGAGCGGCTCGGATGTACATGTGGGGAGGAAGAAGAAAGAAAGAAAGCAACAGTGATAGAGGATTCATTGGTTAGGAGAGCAGACAGGCATTTATGTGGCTGTAGAAGTGACTCCAGGATGATATGTTGCCTCCCTGGTGCTAGGGACAAGAATGTCACAGAGCGGCTGCAGGACATTCTTCTGGGGGAGGGTGATCAGCCAGAGGTCATGGTCCCCATTGGTACCAATGACTTAGGTAGGAAGGGGGATGTGGTCCTGCAATCAGAATTTAGGGAGCTAGGTATAAAATTAGCAAGCAGGACCTCAAATGTAGTAATCTCTGGATTACTCCCAGTACCACATGCCAGTGAGTACAGAAATAAGAGAATAAGGCAGATGAATGCTTGGCTGGAAAGATAGTGCAGGAGGGAGGGCTTTAGATTCCTGGGTCACTGGGACTGGCTCTGGGGGAGATGGCACCTGTACAAGCTGGCAGGTTGCACCTGAATAGAGCTGGGACTGAGTTCCTTGCAGGGCATTTTGCTAGTGCTGTTGGGAGGGCTTTAAGCTGACTTGGCAGGGGTGTGGGAACCAAGAGAAAAAATTAAAGAGGAATACCAGGGTGCACAAAATACTGGAAAGGGACAGATAGCACTAGTTTTGAAAATAGTAAGTTAATACGTGAAATCGGAGTGAAGAAGAAAGTAACGAAATCTAAATCAGGGTTACTATGCATGTATGTGAATGCATGGAGTCTAGTAAAAAGGATTGAGGAGTTACAGGCGCAGATTGCCATGCAGAAATATGATGTTGTGGTGATAACAGACCTGGCTCAAGGAATGGCAGATCTGGGTGTTAAATACTCCTGGGTATGAGGTGTTCGGAAAAGATAGGAAAGGAGGAGGGGTGGCGGTATTGGATAAGGAGAGCATTGCAGTGCTGGAGAAAGAGGATGTCCCAGAGGGTTCAAGGACAGAATCAATTTGGCCAGAGCTAAGGAACAAAAAGGGTGCAATTACTTTGCTCGGTGTAGTCTATAGGCCGCCAACTAGTGAGAAGGACATGGAAGAACAAATCTGCAGGGAAATTTCAGAGAGGTGCAAGCATTATAGAGTAGTTATAATGGGTGACTTTAATTACACGAATGTAGACTGGGACAGTGGTAGTGTAAAGGTTGGAGATGGGCAAAAGTTCCTAGTTTGTGCTCAGATGAATTTTCGACCGCAGTATGTGTCCAATCCAACAAAAAAAAGACGCATTCTTGAATCTTGTTGTTGGAAAGGAGGTGGGCCAAGTGGATCAAGTGTCAGTGGGGGAACATTTAGGAGACCGTGATCATTGTATTATACATTTTAGGATGATGATAGAAAAGGATATGGGCAATCCAGTGTAAGAATAATTAACTGGACAAGAGCCAACTTCAATAGGGCAAGAATGGAACTGGGCCAGATAGACTAGAACGAAAGATTGGCAGGAAAAACTGTAGCTGAACGATGGGCTAATTTCAAAAAAGAATTGGTTTGGGCACAGTCAAGGTATAGTCCATCGACAGGGAAAGGTAGAGCAAACAAATCCAGAGTTCCCTGGATGAAAAAGGAGATAGAAATTAAGATAAAAAAGAAAAAGTGTGCTCATGACAGGTGTCAGGTAGAAAATACAATTGAGAACCAAGACGAATACAGAAGGTTCAGAGGGGAGGTGAAAAAGCATATTAGAGAAGCGTAGAGGGATTATGAGAAAAGACTGGCAGCCAACATAAAGGGGAATCCCAAAGTCTACTATAGGCATATAAAGAGCAAAAGTGTGTTAAAAGGATGAGTAGGGCCGATTAGGGACCTAAAAGGGAATTTACACATGGACGAAGGGGCCATGGCTGAGGTGTTAAATGAATACTTTGCATCTGTCTTCACCAAGGAGATAGATGCTACCCAGGTCATGGTGACAGACGAGGAAACTCTGTCACTAGAAGGGTTCAAAATTGATAAGGAGGAAGTGTTGAATAGACTGTCGGTATTTAAAGTTGACAAGGCACTGGGACCGGACAAGATGCATCCAAGGATATTGAAGGAAGTGAGAATAGAAATTGCAGGGGCACTGGCCATAATTTTTCAGTCTTCCCTAGGCTCAGTGGAGGTGCCAGAGGACTGGAGAATCGCAAACATTACGCCCTTGTTCAAAAAAGATTGTAAGCAATTACAGACCAGTCAGTTTAACTTCTGCGGTGGGCAGGATTCCAGAAAAATTATTTGGGATAGAATCAGTCGTCACATGGAAAAATATGGGTTGATAAGGAAGAGCCAGCATGGATTACTAAAGGGGAAATCATGTTTAACTAACTTGTTGGAGTTTTTTGAAGAGGTAACAGAAAAGGTCGATGAGGGTAATGCTGTTGATGTGGTGTACATGGACTTTCAAAAGGCATTTGATATAGTGCCACCCAACTTGTGAGAAAAGTTATTGCTCATGGAATAAAAGGGACAGTAGCAACGTGGATACAAATTTGGCTGAAAAACAGGAAGCAGAGAGTAATGGTCAAAGGATATTTTTCGGGCTGGAGGAAGGTTTGTAGTGGAGTTCCCCAGGGGCCGGTATTGGGACCGTTGCTTTTCCTGATGTATATTAACGATCTAGATCTTGATGTGCAGGGGACAATTTCAAAGTTTGCAAGTGATACGAAGCTTTGGAGTGTTGTCAACTGTGAGGAGGACAGTGTAGAACTTCAAAAGGACATAGATAAGTTGGTGGAGTGGCAGATGAAGTTCAATGTGGAGAAGTGTGAGGTAATGCATTTTGGTAGGAAGAACATGGACAGACAATATAAAATAAGGGGTGAAATTTTGAAGGGGGTGCAGGTGCAGAAAGACTTGGGTGCATATGTGCATAGATCATTGAAGGTGGCAGGACAGGTGGAGAGAGCAGTTAATAAAGCGTATAGTATCCTGGACTTTATTAATAGGGGCATAGAGTACAAGAGCCAGGAGGTTATGCTGAATTTATAAGACACTTGTTAGACCTCAGCTGGAGTGTTGTGTACAGTTCTGTGTGCCACATTATAGGAAGGATGTGAACACATTGGAGAGAGTGCAGAAGAGGTTTACAAGAATGGTTGACAGGGATGAGAAGCTTCAGCTATGAAGAGAGGTTGGGACTGTTCTCCTTGGAGAGAAGAAGGCTAAGAGGAGATTTGATAGAGATGTTCAAAATCATGAGGGGGCTGTACAGAATAGATAGTGAGAAGCTGTTCCCTCTTGTAAAAGGATCAAGAATGAGAGGGCACAGATATAAAGTGATTTGCAAAAGAAGCAAATGTGACATGAGAGAATTTTTTGCGCACAACCAGTGGTTCGGGTCTGGAATGCACTGCCTGGAAATGTGATGGAGGCAGGTTCAATCGAGGTGTTCAAAAGGGCTTTAGATGGTTATTTAAATAGAAACAATGTGCAGGGGTACGGGGAAAAGGCAGGGCAATGGTACAACGTCATAATGCTCATTTGGAGAGCCAATGCAGACATGATGGGCCGAACGACGACCTTCTGTGCCGTTAAAATTCTGTGATAGCATAGATGATAAATTCATAGAATGTATTCAGGATAATTGTTTAGATCAGCACATTCTGGAACTCACCAGGGAGCAGGCTATACTAAATCTTGTATTGTGCAATGAGGTAAGATTAAGTAATTACCTCAAAGTGAAACTCTTTCGAGTTATCAACAGTCACAGATTGCAACTCTTTCGAGTACAATCACAGTTCTTGGTTTCCGGGAGTGGGACATGAACCCACAACCCTCTGATTCAAAGGCAAGGGTGCTATGAACTGAGCCATAGCTGACACCTCCCTCAAAGTGAAACTCTTTCGAGTTATCAACAGTCACAGATTGCAACTCTTTTCGAGTACAATCACAGTTCTTGGTTTCCGGGAGTGGGACATGAACCCACAACTCTCTGATTCAAAGGCGAGGGTGCTATGAACTGAGCCACAGCTGACACCTCCCTCAAAGTGAAGGTGAGCCAATGTAGCAGTGATCATAATTTGATTCAATTTTACGTTCAGTTTGAGGGAGAGAAGAGTGGGTCTAAGACTAGTATTTTAAGCTTAAATT
This sequence comes from Cetorhinus maximus, assembly GCF_964194155.1. Taxonomy (NCBI): domain Eukaryota; kingdom Metazoa; phylum Chordata; class Chondrichthyes; order Lamniformes; family Cetorhinidae; genus Cetorhinus; species Cetorhinus maximus. Next base: position 15,852,254 of record NC_135892.1, read on the forward strand.
AGGGCAATTACAAGGGCATGAAAGCAGATCTAGTGAAAGTGAACTGGCAATTTAGGTTAAGGGATCAGTCAATACAGATGCAGTGGCAGACATTTAAGGGGATATTTCAGAATAGATACATTCCAACGACAAAGAAAATTTCCAAGGGGAGTATCCACTATCCGTGGTTAACTAAAAAAGTTAAAGATAGTATCAAACTTAAAGAAAAAAAATATATAATTGTGCAAAGATGGGAGGCAGGTCAGAAGATTGGACAGAATATAAAGGACAGCAAAGAATGACCAAAAGATTAATAAGGAGGGAAAAAAATAGAGTATGAGAGAAAGCTAGCTAGAAATGTAGAGGTAAATGGTAAGTGTTTCAATAGATATTTTAAAAAAGGAGAATTAACAAAGTGAGCATTTATCCTATAGAAACTGACTCTGGGGAGTTACTAACGGCAAATAAGGAGAAGGCAGATGAATTGAGTAGGTCTTTTGCATCGGTTTTCACTATAGAGGATACAAGTAACATCGCAGTAATAGCTGTAAAACTAAAGGGAGGGAGGAACTCAAAAAAAAAAAAAATTACAATCACCAGGGAAGTGGTATTTAGGAAATTGTTGGAACTGAGCGTTGACAAGACCCAGGGTCCTGATTGATTTCATCCTAGGCCTTAAAACAAGTGGCTAGTGAGATAGTTGAAGCATTGGTTTTAATTTTCCAAAATTCACTAGATTCGAGGAAGGTTCCATTCGATCGAAAAAAAGCTAATGTAACTCCTGTATTCAAAAAGGGAAAGAGACAGAAAGCAGGAAACTATAGGCCAGTTAGCTTAACATCTGCCATAGGGAAAATATTAGAAGCTATTATTAAAGACGTTATAACATGGCACTTAGATAAATTCAAAGTAATCAGACAGAGTCAGCATTGTTTTGTGCAAGGGAAACCATGTTTAACCAATTTATTGGAGTTCTTTGAAGAAGTAACATGTGCTGTGAATAAAGGGGAACCGGTGGATGTACTGTACTTAGATTGTCAGAAGGCATTTGTTACGGTGCCTTATCAAAGGTTATTGCAGAAAATAGAAGCTCATGGTGTTGGGGGTAACATATTGGCATGGATAGAAGATTAGCTAGCTAACAGGAAACAGAGTAGGCATAAATGGCTCATTTTCTGGATGGCAGGATGTGATGAGTGGTGTGCCATAGGGATCAGCGCTGGAACCTCATATAAATGATTTTAATGAATGGACCGATGGTATGGTTGCTAAATTTGCTGATGACGCAAAGAAAGGTAGGAAAGTAAGTTGTGAAGAGGACATAAGGAGGCTACAAAAGGATATAGATAAGTTAGGTGAGTGGGCACAGTTCTGGCAAATGGAGTATAATGTGGGAAACTGTGAGGATGTCCATTTTGTCAGAATGAATAAAAAAGAGGCATATTATCTAAATGGTGAGAGATTGCAGAGCTCTTAAGATGCAGAAGGATCTGGGTGTCCTAGTGCATGAACCACAAAAGGTTAGTATGCAGTTGCAGCAAGTAATTAGCAATGCTAATAGAATGTTATCATTTATTGCAAGGGGAATTGAATACAAAAGTTATGGAGGTTATGCTTCAGTTATACAGGGCATTGGTGAGACCACACCTGGAGTACTATGTGCAGTATTGGTCACCTTATTAAAGGAAAGATGTAAATGCATTAGAAGCAGCACAGAGAGGGTTTACTAGATTAACACCTGGAATGAACGGATTGCCTAATGAGGAAAGGCTGGACAGGCTAGGCTTGTATTCGCTGGAGTTTAGAAGAGTAAGAGGTGACTTGATTGAAACATATAAGACCATAAGTTCCGAGCTCCCCGGCATTGGATTTGGGAGGTACCGCAAAGATGCGTTGGAGAATCCCTCTTTGGGATTCCCAGGTAAGGGTTTGCATGGCAATTGCCCAGAAGCGCTAACTTACTCTGGACAATTGCCCTTCTCTGAGAATCATCCGAAAATGTGATTTAAATTGTAAACGTCGGATGGTTTTGTCGGGGTTACACCAATCGTTACCTGGAAAAAGTTTAAAGAATGAAAACCGCTTTTAATTTCTGGGTTGTAAGCACACAGATCAACCCCCACGGGGCTCCCCCCCAACCTCCGACCCCCCCCAACCTCAGGCTCTCCCACCCTCTGATCCACCCCACCCCCCAAATCCCATCCATTTACCTTAGACACTTACCTTCTCCCTGGCCGGTCACTTTCACTGGGCCCTTTAAACTTACCTGCTTTATGGCAGCAAGAGTTGTAAAAAGGGGGGCATGGCCTCCTTGAATCCACCGGAACTGCATTTCGCTGGAGCCTGCAAGGAGTCTTTTGATGCTGGCCCTGAGCAGCTCCTGTGGTTGGAAGTGTCAGCGTAATTTTCAAGGGCAGTTAAGTGTGCATTTATTTCTTCTATTTCCTGAGGACCATTTCTTTTCCACACTAGTTGGAAGTTATGACCCATAAGATCCTGAGGGGATTTGACGGGGTGGATGTGGAAAAGATGATTCCTCTTCTGGGAGAATCTAGAACTTGGGGTCACTGTTTCAAAATGAGGGATCGCCCAGTTAGGACAGAGATGAGGAAAAACCTTTCCTCTCAGAGGGTTGTGAGACTTTGGAATTCTCTTCCTCGAAAGGTGGTTGAGGATCCTTGAATATCTTTAAGGCAGAGGTAGATAGATTCTTAATAAGCAAAGGGTTGAAAGGTTATCAGAGGTAGGCAGGAATGTGAAGTTGAGGTTACAATCAGATCAGCCATGATCTTATTGAATGGCAGAGCAGGTTTGAAGGGCTGTGGGGCCTATCCCTTCTCCTAATTCAGAGTTTGTGACATCCTTTTGGGTTTTATAAATAGGGCATCAATACAACAAGTACTACATTTCTACAAAATATCGTTCGATCATAAATGAGTACTGTGTGCAGTTTTGACCATCTCTTTGTAGAAAGGGCATTAAAACCAGGCAGTAGATTCATCAGAATGGTGCCGGCAAGAGAAACCAGAATTAAGAGGAACTACGTGTTGCTGGGGCTATTTTCACTGTAGCAGAGAAGCTTAAGAGGAGATTTAATAGAGGTTTTCAAAAGGATGATGCAGAAATTTCCTTCAGTTAAATATTGGGAAGACCTAAGCCATTGCCTTCAGTTCACACTACAAACTCTAGCCACCGCCTAGAGGAGCATAGAATGTACAGGGGTGAAATTAAAAAGAAAATTAGGAAAACAAAGAGAGGGTTTGAAAAAGTATTGACAAGTAAAATCAAGGAAATCTCAAAGATGTTTTATAAATAAAGAGTAAGAGGATAACTAAGGAAAGAGAAGGGCTGTTTAAGAGACCAAAATGTTAACCTGTGTGTGGAGGCGGAAGATTTAGACATGGTTCTTAATGTTTTGACAAAAGATGGGGAAATGCTGATGCTTTTTAAATCTTTCATGGGATATGAGTGTTGCTGGCTGGGCCAGTATTTGTTGCTCATCCTTAATTGCCCTTGAGAAGGTGGTGGTGAGCCACCTTCTTGAACCACTGCAGTCCATGTGGTGTAAGTACACCCACAGTGCTGTTGGAAAGGAGTTCCAGGATTTTGACCCAGTGATATAGTTCCAAATCAGGATAGTGTGTTGCTTGGAAGGCAACTTGCAGGTAATGGTATTCCCATGCATCTGCTGCCCTTGACCTTCTAGGTGGTAGAGACCGTGGTTTCGAAGCTACTGTTGAAGGAGGCTTGACGTTTTGCTGCAGCCGCATCTTGTATGTAACACATTGCTGTCATTGTGCATCTGTGATGGAGGGAGTGAATGTTTAAGGTGGTGGATGAGGTGCCAATCAAACAGGCTGCTTTGTCCTGGATGGTATCGAGCTTCTTGAGTGATGTTGGAGCTGCACTCATCCAGGCAAGTGGAGAGTATTAGAACCATAGAAAAGTTACACCACAGAAAGAGGCTATTCAACCCCTCACGTGTGCCAGGCAAAAAAGATAAAAATTAAAAAAAACTAGCTGCCCATTTTAACTCCACCTTCCAGCACCTGGTCTGTAACCCTGTAGAACACAGCGCTTTAGGTGCAGATCCAGGTGCCTTTTAAATGAATTGAGGGTTTCTGCCTCCACCATCAAACTAGACGGTGAATTCCAAACACCCACCACCCTCTGGGTGAAGAAGTTTTTCCTCATGTCCCCTGTAATCCTTCCACCAATCACCCTAAACCTGTGCTGCCTGGTAATTGACCCCTCTGCTAAGGGAAACAGATTAGACTTCCTGTCTAGTCTATATAGGCCCCTCATAATCTTGTACACCCGTCAGCCTCCTGAGTTCCAAGGAAAACAACCCCAGCCTATCCAATCTTTCCTCAGAGCTGCAATTTTCAAGCCCTGGCAACATTCTTGTAAATATCCTCTGCACTCTCTCCACAGCAATTATGTCCTTCCTGTAAATGTGGTGACTAGAAACAGTACACAAAATTACAGCTGCAGCCAAACCAACATTTTATACAGTTCCATCATTACATCCCTGCTTTTGTATTCCATACCTTGTCCAATAAAGGAAAGCATACCATATGCTTTCTTTGCCTTAGCCACCAGTCCTGCTACCTTCAGGGACCTGTGGACATGCACACCAAGGTCTCATACTTCCCCTACCCCTCCCAATATCCTCCCATTTGTTGTGTATTCCCTAGCTATGTTTGCCCTCCCCAAATGCATTACCTCTCACTTTTCTGGATTGAATTCCATTTGCCACTTTTCCTCTCACTCAACCAAACCATTGATATCATTCTGGAGACAACAGCTACCCTCTTCACTATCAACTACATGGCCAATTTTTGTGTCATCTGCAAATTTCCCAATCATGTCACCCCTTCCACAAACATTCACCCCCTCCACCACCGACGCACAGTAGCAGCAGTGTGCACCATCTACAAGATGCACTGCAGAAATTCACCAAGGCTCCTTAGGCAGCACCTTCCAAACCCATGACCACTACCACCTCGAAGGACAAGGGCAGCAGATAGATGGGAACACCACCACCTGGAAGTTCCCCTCCAAGCCACTTACCATCCTGACTTGGAAATATATCGCCGTTCCTTCACTGTCATTGGGTCAAAATACTGGAACTTTCTTCCTAACAACACCGTGGGTGTACCTACACCACATGGACGGCAGCGGTTCAAGGCGGCAGCTCACCACCTTCTCAAGGGCAACTAGGGATGGGCAATAAATGCTGGCTTAGCCAGTGACACCCACATCCTGTAAATGAATTAAAAAAGAATTCAGCGAATAGCAAGGAACCCAACACAGCCCTTTGGAATTGCCACTGGAAACCGTTTTCCATTTGTAAAAACATCCATTAACCATTACCCTTTGTTCCTATCGCTGAGCCAATTTTGAATCCAACTCATTATATTCCCCTATATCCAATGGGCTTTTACTTTTCTGACCAGTCTGCCATGTGGGACCTTGTCAAATGCCTTACTAAAATCTATGTAGACAACATCCACTGCACTACTCTCATCAATCCACCTTGTTACTTCCTCAAAAAATTCAATTAAATTAGTAAGACATGACCTTCTCCTAACAAAACAATACTGACTATCCCTGATTAATCTGTTCCTTTTCTAAATGACAGTTTATCCTGTCTCAGATTTGATTCTAATAATTTGCCCACCACAGAAGTCAGACTGACCGGCCTATAATTATTTGGTCTATCCCATGCACCCTTTTTAAATAATGACACAATGTTCGCAGACCTCCAATCCTCTGGTACCTCACCTGTATCGAGTGAGGATTGGAAAGTGATCCTCAGAGCTTTCTTTAAGGCTTCCTTTAACAACCTGAGATACAATCCATCTGGTCCTGGTGACTTATCCACGTTCAAGGATGTCCAGTACATCCTCTCTCACTATGCTTATTGTATTTAACATTTCATACTCCTCCTCTTTAATTAGAATATCTGCATCATCCCTCTTCTTAGTGATGACAGAGACAAAGTACTCATTAAGAACCCTGCCCACATCTTCTACATCAGCGCACAAGTTACCATATACATCTCTGATAGGCCCTACCCTTTCCTTAGTTATTCTCTTGCTATCAATGTACTGGTGAAACATCTTTGGATTTTCTTTGATTTTACCTGCAAATATTTTTTCATATCCTTTCTTTGCTTTCCCAATTACCTGTTTTACTTCACCCCTGTGCTTTCTATATTCCTCTAGGCTTTCTACAGGATTAAGTTTTTTTTGTAACTGTCATAAGCTTGCCTTTTTTTGCTTTATCTTACCTTGTATACTTGTAGATAACCAGTGGGCTCTAGATTTAGCAGTACCGCCCTTTTGCTTTGTGCGGACATGTCTACACTGTGCCCGTAGAATCTCGCCTTTGAATGCCTCCCACTGGTATGTCCCTGATTTCCCTCCAAGAAGCTGGAACCAGTTCACGTTTGCTAGATCACCCCTCAGCTTCTTAAAATTTGTTTTTCCCCAATCTATCTCCAAAATGGTTACCCACTGTTACCTTCATCCATTTGCCTAGCTTTATTTCCTAAGACTAAATCTAGAATTGCACTCCCTCTTGTTGGGCTTGTTCCGTGCTGGCTAAAAAAGCTCTCTTGAGTTCTTTTTTATTCATTCACGGATGTGGGCTTCGCTGGCTGGGCCAGCATTTATTGCCCACCCCTAATTGCTCTTCAGAAGGTAGTGGTGACCTGCCACCTTGAACCGCTGCAGTCCATGTGGTGTAGGTACACCCACAGTGCTGTTAGGAAGGGAGTTCCAGGATTTTGACCTAGCGACACTGAAGGAAAGGTGATATATTTCCAAGTCAGAATGGTGAGTGACTTGGAGGGGAACTTCTAGGTGGTGGTGTTCCCATCTGTCTGCTGCCCTTGTCCTTCTAGATGGTAGTGGTCATGGGTTTGGAAGGTGCTGTTGAAGGAGCCTTGGCGAATTCCTGCATTGCATTTTGTAGGTGGTACACACTGCTGCTACTGTGTGTCGGTGGTGGAGGGAGTAAATGTTTGTGGATGTGGTGCCAGTCAAGCAGGCCACTTTGTCCTTGACAGTGTCAGGTTTCTTGAGTGTTATGGGTGCTGCACTCTTCCAGGCAAGCAGGGAGTATTCCATCACACTTCTGACTTGTGCATTGTAGATGGTGGACAGGCTTTAGGGAGTCAGGAGGTGAGTTACTTGTCACATGGTTCCTAGCCTCTGATCTGCTCTTGTAGCCACAGTATTTATATGGCCTGTCCAGTTCAGTTTCTGGTCAATGGTAACCCCCAGGTTGTGGATAGTGGGGGATTCAGTGATGGTAATGCCATTGAACACCAAGGGATGATGGTTGGATTCTCTCTTGTTGGAGATGGTCATTGCCTGACACTTGTGTGGCGTGAATGTTTCTTGCCACTTTTAGCCCAAGCCTGTATATTGTCCAGGTCTTGCTGCATTTGGGCATGGACTGCTTCAGTATTTGAGGAGTCGTGAACGGTGATGAACTTTGTGCATCAACAGCGAACATCCCTACTTCTGACCTTATGATGGAAGGAAGGTCACTACCCTGAGGAACTCCTGCAGTGATGTCCTGGAGCTGAGATGACTGACCTCCAACAACCACAGCCATCTTCCTTTGTGCTAGATATGACTCCAACCACCGGAGATTTTTCCCCCTGATTCCCATTGACTCCAGTTTTGCTAGGGCTCCTTGATGCCACACTCTGTCAAATGCTGCCTTGATGTCAAGGGCAGTCACTCTCACCTCACCTCTGGAGTTCAGCTCTTTTGTCCATGTTTGAACCAAGGCTGTAACGAGGTCAGGAGCTGAGTGGCCCTGGCGGAACTCAAACTGGGCATCAGTGAGCAGGTTATTGCTAAGCAAGTGCCGCTTGATAGCACTGTTGATGACCCCTTCCATTACTTTACTGATGATCGAGAGTAGACTGATTGGACGGTAATTGGCTGGATTGGATTTGTCCGTACTTTTTGCGTACAGGACATACCTGGGCAATTTTCCACATAGCTGGGTAGATGTCAGTGTTGTAGCTGTACTGGAACAGCTTGGCTAGGGGCGTGGCAAGCTCTGGAGCACAAGTCTTCAGTACTATTGCAGGAATATTCTCACTAGCTAATCTCTGTGCGAGGACATTCGTCCTGGTCCTATTCAGGTGTAGACCGTCCGCTTGTACAGATTCCATCTTCCCCAGAATTGGTCCCATTGCCCCAGAAATCTACAGTCCTCCCTCTTGCACCATCTCTCCAACCCCACACTCATCTGGTGCATTCTTCTATTTCCATGCTCACTAGCACGTGGCTCTGGAAGTAATCCAGAGATTACTACCTTTGAGGTCCTGTTTGCTAATGTCTTTCCTAACTCCCTGAACTCTGCCTGCAAGACCTCATCCTTTTTTCCATCTAAACTGCTGGTACCAATGTGAACCACGACCTCTGGCTGTGCACCCTCACCCTCCAGAATGCTCTGAAACCACTCAGTGATACCAATGACCCTTGCACCAGGGAGGCAAGATACCATCCTGGAATGACGTCCGAGACCACAGAAGCATCTGTCTGTTCCCCTAACTATAGAATCACCTACCACTATTGCTCTCCTGCCTTTTCTCCTACCTCCCTGCACAGCTGAGCCAACCATGGTGCTCTGGTCATGACTCTCACTGCTGTCTCCAGAGGAACCCTCTCCCCCATTGGTACTCAGAACTGAATACCTGTTAGAAAGTGGGATGTCCTCGGGGGGGTCTGTTGCACTGTCTGCCTTGCCTTTCTTGTCTGTCTGATGGCCACCCAGTCCCTCTCTGCCTGCTTTTTCTTAAGCTGCAGAATGACTACCTCCTGAAACGTGCTATCCACGTAGCTCTCATCTTCGTGAATGCTCTCATCTTCGTGAATGCTCTCATCCTCGCGAATGCTCCTCAATGACACCAGCAGCTCTTCAAGTTCCAAGATACGACGCTTGAGTTTTTACATTTGGTGGCACTTTTTGCACATGAAGTTGTCCAGGACATGGGTAGCATCCTGGAGTCCCCACATGGTACAGGATGTGCACTTGATGGGTATGAGCAGCCCTGACATGCCTTTAATTATTTATTTACTACACTGAAATTGGAATTTAAGTAAACACAATAAAATGTTAACTCTCGCTCTGTTCTCGTGCTGGTTTCTTTCAAAGCTCCAATTCTCCCTGGAACTCTTGCTCTATCTTTGCGGTTGTTATTTTTAAAATCCCGACTCTCATAGAAACGTAGAAAATAGGAGCAAGAGCAGGCCATTCGGCCCTGTGAGCCTGCCCCACCATTCAATAAGATCATGGCTGATCCTCTATCTCAATGCCATACTCCTGCACTCTCCCCATACCCCTATCTATCTATATGCTTCTTAAATATATTCAAATACTTGGCTTCTACAGCCTTCTGTGGTATAGAATTCTACAGTTTTACCACCCTCCGAGTGAAGAACTTTCTCCTCATCTCAGTCCTAAATGGCCTACCCCGTATCCTGAGACTCTGATCGCTTGTTCAAGATCCCCCCTGGCAGAGGAAACATCATCCCTGCATCCAGTCTTTCCTGAGATAATAGCAAAATGCTGCGGATGCTGGAAATCTGAAATAAAAACAGAAAATGCTGGAAAAACTCGGCAGGTCTGGCAGCACCTGTGAAGAGAGAAGCAGAGTTAACGTTTCGAGTACGACTGAAGAATAGCCATACGGACTGGAAAGGTTAACTGTTTTTCTACCCTGTCAAGTCTGCTCAGAATCTAATATCTCAATGAGATCACCTCTCATTCTTCTAAACTCCAATGAGCAGGCCCAACCTGCTCAGCTTTTCCTCGTAAGACAACCTTTTCACCCCAGGAGTCAGCCTAGTGAACCTTCCCTGAACTGCATCCAATGCAAGTATATCCTATGACTGCAGCCGATGTTGTTCGCTGAGCAAGCCAAATTGCAGAGAGAAACTTGTTTTTAATATACAAAACAAAAAAAGTTATGATCAGTAAAACGAGGGTAAAATTACTGATCCCAGAAGCATAGAACCCTAGTAATGCTTTTAGGATTTTAAAGCTATAAGATTTATTAACAGGAAGAAAAAATAACTTAAACACACAAGATTAAAATTATACAGTTGAAACAGTCTTACAAAATATTCCCCCCAAAAAACCCACTTGGTTAGAACACACAAGTAAACTACTTGGCAACAGCTCCCTTATAGATTTTTAACCATTAAAAATCCAGTAATATTGCCCAAGGCAAATGCTATGTTAATAAAGTATATAACATGACTTCTTACTTTCTTCCACTCCACTGTGGAAACCTGAAGAAAGTTCAGAAACAGACTGCTTTCTGAAACCAAAGACTTTTCTGGTTTGAAATTGAATGGCTACTTCAAATATGCAACTTTTCTCAGCACAGAACTGGTATCAGGACATCTCCCCCGCACAGCCACCTCAACTCAACTAATCCTCTCTCCTTAAATATCTTTTTTTTTTCTTTTCATCCTAGGCTCCATTGTCTTAAGCACCTCTTTGAAGTCAACTTTTCCAAAATATAAAAATCTTTCACGTCTTCCTATTGCCTCCACTTTCGGGTCAAATAAAATTTAATAACCTTCCTTTGTTTACTTATTAAATGTTTGTAAGTTGTAGAAGTCCCTTAAACACCTTTGAAATTTAGCAGCTGAAAAGTCAAGTCCTTACCTATCACCGAATGCAAATTTTAAAACCCAACTCAATTACTTGTAATTCCAACTTCACCATAGCCTCTCATTACAAATGCATGCATCTAGTGCCTTTACCTTTTACCTCTCAGTTCCCACAGACAAGCTGTCTTTACTAACCTTCCCCCCAGTTTAATTAATCATGGACATACACACACTCACACACACACACACACACACAGCCTTCTTTACAGAATACCACCATATCCCCAAAAATATTAAAATAATAACATCCATCTTCACAGTAAGGAGACCAAAACTGTACACAGTACTCCAGGTGAAGTCGGCACCAGAGTCGGCTGTGCGCCCAACGAACAGTCAAAGTCCTGTAAAGCCATTAATAAACCAATAAAGGATGTGCGGGCGGGATGAGGTTTCATGAAGGGTTTATTACATTAATAAATACTCTTTGAACATTTCAAAAACATGTCCCAGCTCATGTGACGCTGTCATATGAGGGGACATGTGTAAATGATCTTTACCTTATTTATTTAAAATTCTCATTTTGAAATTAATCTCCCTGAGGCAGCTTCCGACTCTCCCTCCTTCCCCTGCCTGCACAGGTAACACTGAGAGCTACTGGGCGCATGTCACGCTGGGAGGGCCTTAATTGGCCCGCCCACATAAAATGGCGGCACACAGCTGATCGCAGGCGGCGATCGACCTGTCCGACGGGGAGTAAATTCTCCCCCAAGTGTCAGTGGGAGAACATTCAGGGGACAGTGATCATTGTATCAAAAGGTTTAGGATGACTGTGGGCAGGGGCAATGAGCAATCCAGAATAAGAATAATTAACTGGGGGAAAGTCAACTTCAATGGGGTAAGAACGTATCTGGGCTAGATTGGCAGGAGAAATGGTAGCTGAATGACAGGCTACCTTCGAAGAAGAGATGGTTTGGGCACAGTCAAGGTATATTCCCTAAAAAGGGAAAGGTAGGGCAAACAAACCAGAGCTTCCTGGATGAAAAAGGAGGTAGAAATTAAGATAAATAAGAAAAAGAGTGCTTATAACAGACGCCAGGTAGAAAAAAACAATTGAGAAGCAGGCTGAATACAGAAGATTCAGAGGGTGAGTAAGCAAATCAGAGAAACAAAGAAAAGAGACTGGCAGCTAACATAAAACGGAATCCCAAAGTCTTTTCTAGGCGTATAAATAGTGAAAGGGTAGTAAAAGGAGAAGTCGGGTTGATTAGGGACCAAAAAGGGGATTTATGCATGGAGGCGGGTGGCATGGCTGAGGTATTAAATGAATACTTCGCATCATAAGAACATAAGAAATAGGAGCACGAGGTTATTTATTAATTCTGCCTCGCTACACATTACCAGGTTTAAACTTGCCTGTTCCATGATTGGTTCTAGAACGTATTGTTCTAAGAAACTATCCCAAATACACTCTTATGAATTCATCCTCCATGCTACATTTGCCAATTTGATTTATCCAATATATGTGAAGAGTAAAATCTCCCACGATTATTGCAGTATATTTCGTACAAGCCCCCATTATTTTTTGATTTATACTCTGCCCTACAGTATAGCTACTGTAAGGGGGCCTATAAAGCACCCCCACCTTTGACTTTATTCCTCTGCTATTTCTTATCCCCACCCAAACTGATTCTATATTTTTATCCTCCAACCCAAGATAATTTCTCACTACTGTACTGATCTCATCCTTGATTAACTGAGCTACCCTGCCTCCTTTTCCTTTCTTCCTGTCTTTCTGAAATGTTATAGTCAAAGAATGCTGCAACACAGCAGAAGGCCATTCAACCCAGTGTGTCGGATGGGTAATTATATCTGGTTTGATTGGACATAAGTGCATTATGGTTAAAATAATTAGCTCTTCAACCAGAAAGATTTGAACCCTGCAACTGCTTGATATTTGATATCATTTAAGTAGCTTGTTTCAATGCTTGGCCACAAGATTGAGGATTCTATGAAGGCAAGGCCTTGTGTCTCAAGGGGAGCGAAGAACCAGATGTTTACACCTTCAAAATGCTGTGTTTTACCCAGGTGATGCAAAACCTGACAATTAAAATTGAGTTTATTAAAACTGAGTTGAAACTCGAGGGCAATGCCGGCTTAATTGTCCATAACCGATCATTCAGGCATATCTAATCCTTTGTCATAATCTTACAGGTTTTGTAAAGACAAGTTCAGCTTGATCCTCAGAGGTTCCCACTCTATTATTTTCCACCCTTAAAGACATTTAGTCCAGGAAATATAACTTTATAGATTGCGTGTGATGGAGTGAGTTGAATGGGTTGGTTCATGTCAATCCTTAACTAAATTTAAATTTTTTTACTCTTTTAGACAACATCAGGTGAAGATGTACGTGATTTCACCAAGGTGCTGAAAAATAAGTTCAGATCAAAGAAGTACTTTGCCAAACATCCCCGCTTGGGTTATTTGCCAGTGCAAACAGTCCTAGAAGGCGAGAATCTTGAGATGTAAGTTTGATGATGTAAGATTTGCAAATATATAAATTCCTGTTTGTGGAATGACAAGTATTGCAGCACACTTCAACCTGCAGTTTAGAGAGAGGAGGAGGTTTTTAATCTGTGTGTATACTACAAATTACACAATACAGCAGGTAACACGGCATTAGATGGAAGCACTGGTGCACTTTGAACTCACCTCCAGAAAATCACAGTTACCCACCCAGAGAGCTGGTTAATACTGTCATTGAAAGGAACATGTAGCCTTCTTAGTTATTTTACTCTCTCCAATAGTTTTGTCCCTCTCTCCTTCAAATCTGCCATCATCATTCCACTCCTCAAAAACGCAACCTTTGAATCCCCCATCCCTGCAAACTGCCACCCCAGCTCCAACTTCCCTTTCCTCTCAAGACCTTGCCTCCTAAATTTGTGCCTGTCTTTCTCAGAACTTCATGTTTGAATCCCTCTGATCAGGTTTATGCCCCTGCCACAGTACTGTAATGGCTCTTATTAAAGTCATAAATGACATTCTATGTGACTGTGACAAAGGCAAGTTATCCCTCCTCATCCTTTTCGACCTGTCTGCAGCTTTTGACATGGTTTTTCACATCATCCTCCTCTCCACAGTCATCCAGTTGTGTGGAACTTCATTTGCCTGGTTCCATTCTTATCTAATTGTAGCCAGGGAATTGCCATCAGTGGCTTCTCTTCCCATTCCCGCAGATTACCTCCCTTGGACCCCTCCTGTTTCTCATCTACCTGGTTCCCTTTGGCGATATCATCCACAAACAGGTCTGTTTCAACATGTGCGACCATGACAACTATGTCTACATCACTGCCATCTATCTTCACCAACCCCCCTGCTGTCACACTGGTTATCTGACGTCCAGTACTGGATGAACAGAAATTTCTTCCCATTAAATATTGGGAAGACTGAAACCATTGGGTGGAATTTAATGCTTTCCCTGTGGCGTGTAGATGGTGTGGGGCACATTTAATCAGGCAGAAGGGTGGTGGGTGGGGACTCTGCTGCCAACCTGCCGCTGCCCTAATTAATCTGGTGGTGGGAAGGTTTGTGGATGGCTTCCCTGCCTTGTTGCCAGTTGAGGCCCTTAGGTGGGCAATTAATGCCCACTTAAAGGCCTAATCCTGCCACTGCTGGTATTCAACCAGTGGCAGGCAGGGGACCTGCCATGCGAAAAGCTCAAAAATCAAATCCTGTCAGGTTGTTTGTGGGCTCCTGGGGGATGTCCCTCGTTCAAAGCCATTCAGTGCCTGATCAAGGGACCTGGCACCAGGAAGGGGATCCTGCTGAGAACCACTCTCAACCTTGCTGTTGACACCTCTCCCTCCCTCCATGTGATCCCCCTCCCACCATCAAGCACCTGTGGCTTGGGTCCCTGGGCGATCCTGCACTTCGGGTGGGTGCAGTACTGGCAGATGCCACCGCCTCCTTCATGGCACTGCCAAGCAATGCACATCTGCTGGCCTCTGATTGGTTAATTGCCTGATTGGCACTTAATGCGATAGGTCTTCCCAAAAGGTGGCCCCAGTCGCCTACTTTAAATACCATCTGTTGCCTTCAGCCCCTGCCACAAACCTCTTTCCCCCGCAACCAACTCCATCCATTTTCCTGGCAACTGTCTGAGGCTGAATCAAACTGTTGGCAACCTCAGTGTAAGATGAGCCTTTAACCACACATCAGCAGCGACATTAAAACTGCCTTTTTCCATCTCCATAACGTGGCCTCTCTCCAACCTTACCTCTAAGCTACTAAAACCCTCACCATGCCTTTTTCACTCTAGTCTTGATTATTTTAACACATTCCTGGTTGGCTTCCCACATTTTACCCTCCATAACCTTGAGCACATTAAAAACTCTGCTGCTCTGATGCCGTTCACCCATCACCTCTGTGCTCGCTGACTTACGCTGGTTCACAGTTAAACAATGCCTTGATTTTAAAATTCTCATCCTTGTTTTTAAATCCCTCCATGGCCTGGCTCCTATCTATCACCTCCAGCCACACAACCCTCAGATATTGCACTCCTTCACTTTCAGCCTCTTGAGCATCTCCAATTTTAATCATTCCACCATTGGAGGCCATGCTGTTGGCTGCCTAGGCCCTAACCTCTGGAATTTCCTCCCTAAACCTCTCCACCTCTGTACCTTGCTTTCCTCCTTTAAGATGCTTCTTAAAAACTAGCTCTTTGCTCAAGCTTTTGGTCATCTGCCCTAGTGTCTGCTCATTATGTGGCTTGTGTTAAATTTTGTTTTATAATATCTCTGAAGCACCTTGGGATGTTTTATTACTTTAAAGCGTATATATATAATACATATGTATATATAATATATGTGCTGATGACCCTAATGAACCATTGGGCTCACTTGCTGATGCTTCTTGTCTGACCACTTCCACCTCTACAACAACAAATGGTACCAGTGCAGCCAGAGCACTGTCCAATACCAAATGCAGCCCTAGTAACAAATTCAAAATTACCAGCATATGTTTTTAAAACTTCAAAATTTTAAACGTTTAATTTAGTAATGGGATGGTTTCACTGATGGCTGAGTTGAAGAGTGTAGCTGAGCCTTACATTTTGATTTCATTGATTTGATTTCCAGCCTCTGCCTGTTGTCAGGTGCCCCGGCTGTACAGAGGAAACCAGGAAAATTGTTTAGTGATGTCGTGGGAACAGGACTGGGATGAATATCCTCACAGGGAGATTTGCTAGTACTGTTGGAGGGGGGGAATTTAAATTAGATTGACAGCGGGATGGGAACGTGAGGGCAAATTCAGAGCAGAGAACACGAGATGGAGAATTAGTGAGTGACTCTGAAAGACAGAAGAAACACAGGTTAAAAAGTGTAGAGCACAGGAATTTGGTAACGTTAAAAGGTATATATATAAATGCAAGGAGTATAGCAAATAAAGCCAATGAGCTGAGGGCACAGATAGGTGCATGGCAGCATGATGTCATCGCTATAATGGAAACTTGGCTTAAAGTGGGGCAAAAATGGCAGTTCAGCATCCCAGGATAGAGAGGGGGATAAAAAAGGTGGGGGTGTAGCATTATTGGTTAAAGAATCAATTACATCCATGAGGAGGGATGATATATTAAACGAAGCATCAAGTAAGGCCATATGGATTGATCTCAGAAATAAAAAAGGGGCTGCTAGGAGTGTACTATAGACTTCAAATAGTGGAAGGGAATTAGAAGAGCAAATGTGTAGACAAATTTCTGAGTGCAAAAACAATAGGGCAGTAATAGTTGGGGACTTCAACTACCCTAATATTAATTGGGATACAAACAGTGTGAAGAGTACAGAGCGCACAAAATACTTGAATTGCATTCAAGAGAACTTTTTCAGCCAGCACATAACAAGCTCAACAAGAGGGGTCACATTTCTAGATTTAGTCTTAGGAAATAAAGCTGGACAAGTAGACGAAGTAGCAGTGGTGGACCATTTTGAGATAGTGATCATAATACAGTTATATTTAGCATCATTTTGGAAAAGGACAAAGATAGAACAGGAGTAAAAGTTCTAAATTGGGAGAAGACAAATTTTACAAAGTGAACTGGCGAAAGTGGACTGGATACAGCTACTTGAAGGGAAAACAGTATCAAATCAGTGGGAGGCATTCAAAAGCAAGATTCTACAGGCACAGTGTAGACATGTCCCCACAAAGAAAAAGAGTGGTACTGCCAAATCTAGAGTATCCTGGTTATCCAGAAGCATACAGGGTAAGATAAAGCAGAAAAGGAAAGCTTATGACAGTCACAAAAAGCTTATACCGTAGAAAGGTGAGAGGAGTATAGAAAGCACAGGGTTGAAGAAAGAAAGGAAATTAGAAAAGCTAAGAGAGGACATGAAAATATATTGGCAGGTAAAATCAAAGAAAAGATTTTTTACGAGTACGTTAAAAGCAAGAGAATAACTAAGGAAAGGGTAGAGCTATCAGGACACGGCGTTATAACCACAGCTGATGTTAGTGCTGAGCAAGCCAGATCTCCGATTGAAACCTGTCATTGCTGATCGTAATTTTTTTTTGTGCACTGTAGAAACAAGGAGGGAAAGCTACTGAACACAGAAGCACAGGACTCTAGTGATAACTGTTCAAATTTGAAGAATTAAATTGTTTATTAAAAGAAAGAAAAGATAAAACTTAAATGCACAAGATAAAAGATACACAGTTAGAAAAAGCTTTATAAAATAACCCTCAAAATGCTTTATCAAAGGTATACAATAAAACCATGCTTTGGGCAACAGCCCTTATCGATTCTTAACCATAAAATCCAGGAAAGTTACCCAAGCTGAGAAATTGCTTTCACTTTAAGCAGAAGAACAATCCATGACTTCTCAGAACAGCTCCATACTGATGTGGTTTTTCCAAAGGGAGATTTAGAACAAACTCTTTCTCAGGACAAATATTCTCCTGACCCAAAACTAAGTTTCACAGCTTTTCAGCACACTCCATAAGACTATAAGATGTAGGAGCAGAAGTAGGCCATTCAGCCCATCGAGTCTGCTCCGCCATTCAATGAGATCATGGCTCATCTGATAACCCTCAACTCCACTTTCCTGTCTTTTCTCCATAATCCTTGATTCCCCTACTGATTAAAAATCTGTCTACCTCCGCCTTGAATATACTTAACGACCCAGCCTCTACAGCCCTCTGCGGTGAAGAATTCTACGGATTCACTACCCTCAGAGAAGAAATTTCTCCTCACCTCTGTCTTAACTGGGCACCTCCTTACTCTGAGATTATGCCCTCTGGTCCTAGACTCTCCCACAAGTGGAAAGAACTTCTCAGCATCTAGCCTGTCAAGCCCCCTAAAAATCTTATATGTTTCAATAAGGTCACCTCTCATTCTTCTAAACTTCAATGAGTACAGACTCAACCTCTCCTCATAAGAAAATCCCTCCATCCCTGGGATCACCCTAGTGAACCTTTTTTGGACTGCCTCCAATGTCAGTATATCTTTCCTTAGATAAGGGGATCAAAATTGTTCACAGTATTCTAGGTGTGATCTAACTAGTGCCTTGTATAGTTTTAGTAAGACTTCCCTATTTGTAGACTCCATTTCCTTTGAAATAAAGGCCAACATTCAATTTGCCTTCCCCATTACCTGCTGAACTTACAGGAGTTGGTTTCAGTGGGACTCCCTCCACAGCAACTACCACAGCTGAAACCCCGTTTTCATAAATACCTTTTCACCTCTTTCATCTTAGTTCTCCATTGTTTTTAAATATCCCTTTGAAAACTCCAGTTCCCAAATATCAAAACCTTTAATGTTCTTATATTACTTCTATTTTGGGTCAGTAAAATTTATAATGCCTGTTCCTATTTACTCACAGATCTCCTGTAAAATGCAAATGCTCTTTTAAACCTTTGAGACTCCTTTAATATTCAACAGTGTTATGATATGGCAGGCTGACCAAATCCCAAAGGGAAACTTGGTCAAGCAATCACAACAGTTTGCAATTTGTATTTTCGTTACAAGAAGGTATGTGTACTGAAGTCAGAAGTCACCACTTTTGGAGATTTTAAATATTAAAATAAAACATTTATAAAGAAAAGAAAACTTAAACACACATTACAATTTACATTTACAAAGATTACAGTTACTCAGTTAAATTTAGTCTTACAACATTTCCCAAAAGACTTCTACTTAGCTGGACTCTCAAATAAACACCCTTTCCCAGGCAACAGTCCCTAAAGATTCGTAATATATAAAACATCCAGTAGTATTACCGCAAGGCACCCACTGTTGCTATAGGGGAGGTATGTCACAGGGCTTCTCGCTCCCTCTCACTCAACAATGGAAATCCAAGGCTTATAACAAAATCTTGCCTTCTGGAACACACAAGCACTTTTCTGGGGTGGCTAGAGGCTGCTTACTTCACAGGTCTGTCCTCGCACAGTACACTCTTCAAGATATCCCATTGCCATACCTCTTATACAGCTTTCAACCTTTCCTTAAATATGTTTTTTCACTTTCACCTTTAAACCTATTTTTCTTAACTTTCTTTGGAGGTTACCTTTCCCAGAATATAAAAATCTTTCATGTTGTCTTTATGGCCACCAATTTCGGGAAAAAAAACTTAACAACTTTGCCCTTTTCATTTACAACCTTTACCAGTTGTAAAACTTTTTTCTCTTTGAAATTCAACAGCTAAAACTTCAACAGCTAAAAATTCAACTCCTCATTTATCTCCCAATGCAAATTCCGATTCATGTTGGATTTATGTGTATCCCACCTTAGCTTGTTCATCTCCACTTCAAAATGCCTGCTTTTATATCTAAGCCCTTTGAT
This sequence comes from Cetorhinus maximus, assembly GCF_964194155.1. Lineage (NCBI taxonomy): Eukaryota > Metazoa > Chordata > Chondrichthyes > Lamniformes > Cetorhinidae > Cetorhinus > Cetorhinus maximus. The sequence goes on from NC_135892.1 coordinate 15,871,712, forward strand.
GATGGTGTGTTGAAATGACAAGCGACCGGAAGGCCTGGGTCATGCTTGTGGACAGACTGAAGGTGTTCCGTAAAGCGGTCACCCAGTCTACGTTTGGTCTCTCCTATGTAGAGAAATTCAGGTTGGTTTATGGAACAATGAAGGAAGGACAAGTGTCCATGTCCTGCACCATCTGCTAGGAGTTCCTGCTCACAGCCACATGTTTCATCACAGGAATAAAACTTCCATGCCTCTGGCAAACATAACTCACATCAAAGCTGATCACAAAAGCAGCTCCTGGCACAGTTACTCCTGTCCTGCTGATCAAAACAACAAGTGTGTTGATGGGCCCAAGATGGAAATATGAGTATTTAATTTGGTCACTAGCAGTTGAGAAGAGGAAGGCATGTTGAGATTGGTTTGGTACTGGACTGTACAGGCTAGGAAGACCTGAAGCTCAATGCCGTGCTGGGGAGGAGAAAATGAAAGGAAGAAACATAAACTCAGAAATCCAGAGTTGAGGAAGAAAGATTGTTGAAAGGATGATTAGTGTTGTGGAAACAAATGGAACAATAGCAGAACATAAAGTAGGAAAACACATTTGGGTAGAGTGGGAGGAAGAGAGAGAACAGGAATATGAATATTTTCAAAAGTGTATGAAGAAATTAAGATTATTAGTTTTACCAAAGGCACAAAAATAAAAGTTGTCCAACTAGGCTTAATGACAAGAGGTGCTGTGTCGTCTTTGGCAGTTATTTGTTTTGCAGCTGTTTTCTTAATTTGGTTCTGAACTGATGGACAGCATGTGGGTTGAGGACATGGTTCTACTTTATTAAGGTTAAGTGTTACATAATATTTTGAGTTGCATTAACTTATGTTCTGCTGTTTCCTCTTTTCTCTTGCAGTCCTGTCACGCTTATCAGTATGTGGCCTGAACAGTATGAGTGAGTATGCTCATCTTCCATCCTGCATGCCAAATGGGTGATTTCACCCCACCCATAGTTTATTACTGTATTCACTGCGCTTACTGCATCTAGTTGGCAGTTTGGAGCATAATCAGGTTGTTTGATTGTCTACGGTAGCAAATAGAAAACTTTGTTTACTGAGACAGACAGACCTCCTAACTAATGGATAGAGCAAAACAGGAGAATTTATCATTTCCCTGTTGTGTTTTCTATTTATATAACTGACATAATATTTTGGGAGTTATCTCTCATTAATTTCATGAAAAATTACAATAAAGCACAGATGGTGCTTTAATATTCCATCTGTGTTATGTGAACTGCCTATCTCCTTTCTCAAAACCCAATTCTCCAAAAACAAAATTGGACATCATTTTCGAAAGAATTATTGCTGTCATAAATGATTATAACAATATAACGGCCCCCAGTGTTGCATCCTTCAGAAGCAAGATGTGGCGCTGATGTGAGCAACATTGTAACTCCTGAATATGCCCCAAAGATTTGCCATAAACCAGTGGACAGAAAGAAAATGCCAAACCTTTCCACTTCAGCCCTGTAATTTGAGCCATGAAAGTGCGACACCGCTGCTTAACACTTCATTGAAGGTGATTTACTTTGAAAATGAGGTGGAGAGCTAGTTGCAGCCAAATTCCTACCTCAAATTATGATACTTCTATTGCAGTAGATTATGATGACTTCATTTCTTCGCTATTTTGATATTTTTTGACTGAAATATTGGCCAGCATATATTTTACTATTTATTTACAGCCCTACGCAGTCTCCACAACTATCCCAAGATGACACACATTCAAGGATAGAACATTATGCCAACAGGTAAAAAAAAAATAGCAATTGCTTCATTGAAATTCTAATATGTTCCTCTTGGATGTGAAATGATGAAACTGATTTCTGTTGTGACCAAATGCAAAATCACTTAAGTTTTAATACGTCCTAGTGTTGGTCTCAAATTCAGTGTTGCACATTTGCATTCAAAAACAAGCTCGCCATTATTGAGCTATCATCCTCTTTTTGTTTTCTTTTTTCTGTTTTCTGTTTTAATTTAGCCTGAAATTTGATCAAATACTGCTTATAATGATTTTTGAAATGGAGTATTCCATTGCCTCCAGCTTTTTGACAAGACATTATCAGAATAATGATATCAGAAGGGCTTTCCCTGAATTGTTCATCCACCAGAACAGAATATGTATTATAGAATCGTGGAACGGGATTTTACGTCCAGTGAGTGGGTGCCAAGGGTGGATACAGAAGTAGGCATACCTCCTGCTTTTTAAAAAATTCTTTCACAAGACGTGAGTGTCGCTGGCTAGGCCAGCTTTTTTATTGCCCATCCTAATTCCCCTTGAGCCACCATCTTGAACTGCTGCTGTCCATATGGCATAGGTACACCCATAGTGTTATTTGGGAGGGAAGAACAGGATTTTGTCTCAGTGACAGTGAAGGAATGGTGATATAGTCCCAAGTCAGGATGATGTGTGGCTTGGAGAGAAACTTGCAGGTGGTGATGTTCCCATGTGTCTGCTGCCCTTGTCCTTCTAGATGGTAGTGGTTGTGGGTTTGGAAGGTGCTGTTGAAGCAGTGTTTGTGAGTTCCTGCAGTGCATTGTGTAGATGGTACACACTGCTGCCACTGTGCGTTGGTGGTGGAGGGAGTCGATGTTTGGAGGTGGTGGATGGGGTGCCAATCAAGCGGGCTGTTTTGTCCTGGACGGTGTCAAGCTTCTTGAGTGTTATTGGAGCTGCACCTATCCAGGCAATTGGAGAGTATTCCATCACACTCCTGACTTGTGTCTTGCAGATGGTGGACAGGCTTTGGGGAGTCAGGAGGTGAGTTACTCTCCGCAGAATTCCCAGCCTCTGACCTGCTGTTCTAGCCACGGTATTTACATGGCTGGCCAGTTCAGTTCCTGGTCAATGGTAACTCCCAGGATGCTGATAGTTGGGGATCAGTGTTGGTAATGCCATTGAATGTCATGGGGAAACGGTTGAATTCGCTTTTGTTGACAATTGCCTGGCACTTCTGTGGCGTGAAGGTTACATGCCGCTTATCAGGCCAAGCCTGAATGTTGCCCAAGTCTTGCTGCATGTGGGCACAGACTGCTTCAGTATCTGAGGAGTCGCAAATGGTGCTGAACATTGTGCAATCATCAGTGAACATCCCCACTTCTGACCTTGTGATGGAGGGAAGCAGCTGAAGGTGGCTGAGCCCAGGATACTACCCTAAGGAACTCCTGCAGTGATGTCCTGGGACTGAGATGACTGACCTCCAACAACCACAACCATTTTCCTTTGCTAGGTATGACTCCAACCATCAGAGAGTTTTTCCCTGATTCCCATTGACTCCAGTTTTGCTAGGGCTCCTTGATGCCACATTTGGTCAAATGCGGCCTTGATATCAAGAGCAGTCATTCTCAGCTCACTCCTTGAGTTCACTTCTTTTGTCCATGTTTGAATTAAGGCTCTAATGAGGCCAGGAGCTGAGTGGCCCTGGTGGAACCCAGAGTGCTAGTGAACAGGTTGTTTCTGAGTAAGTGCAGCTTGATAGCACTGTCAACACCCCTTCCATCATTTTGCTGATGATCGAGAATAAACTGATGGGGCAGTAATTGGCTGGGTTGGATTTGATCTAATTTTTGTGGACAGGACATATCTGGACATTTTTCTGCATTGTCAGGCAGTTGCCAGTGCTTTAGCTGTACTGGAACAGCTTAGCTAAGGACTCAGCTAGTTCTGGAGCACAAGTCTTCAGTACTATTGCTGGAATGTTATCAGGGTCCATAGCCTTTTGTGAAGATGGATATTATTTTTAAAAATATTTTTGGGAATACGGTGGTATTGTATAAAGAGTCTGAGTGAATGTTTGTTTGTGTGTGTATAATTAAACTGATGGAAGGTTAATAAAGACAGCTTGTCTGTGGGAGCAGAGAGATGAAAGGTAAAAGTGCTAAATGCATGCATTTGTCATGAGAGACTGTGGTGAAGTTGAATGTACGAGTAAATAGTTGGTTTTGAAATTTGCATTATAAGATAAGTAGGAACGTGACTTTTCAGCTGTTAAATTTCAATGGGAGTTTAGAAGTGACAAGGGACTTTAATAACGTACAAAAGTTTCACAGGTAAACAAGAGAAGGTTATGAAATTTTATTTACCTTGAAAATGGAGGCACTAGGAAGACGTGAAAGATTTTTATATTTTGGAAAAATTGAGCTCATAGAGGAGCTTAGGAAAATGGAATCTAAAATAAATTGGTAAAAAGATATTTACGAAAAGATGCTTAGCTGAGTTGGGTTGGCACTGTGGGGGAGATGTCCTGAGACCAGCTCTGTGCTGAGAGAAGTTGTGACTTTGAAGCAGCCACCCAGTTTCAAGCCAGAGGTCTTTTTTTTCAGAAAATAGTCTGTTTCTGAACCTTTCTTTCTGGGATTTACGCAGCAGAGTGGAAGAGAGTGAGAAGTCATGGTATACCTTTACTAAAGTGACAGCAATTTTGCCTTGAGTAATATCACTGGATTTTTATGGCTAAAATCTATAACGGAGCTGTTGCCAAGTAGTTTACTTATGTGCCCTGACCAAGTAGGTTTTTTGGGAGCTGCCTCAAGGAGATTGAAGCGCTGTTTTTAAAAAAAAATGAAGAGAATAAAAATTTAATAAAACATGTCCCTTCATGTGACTCTCTCACATGAGCTGGGGCGTGTTTTTAATCCAAAAATAAAGTTTTTATTTAATGTTTATTTGCTTTAGGACACCTTATCCCGCTCCTGGATGAGGTTTCCTAAAAATGTAAAGGCTGCTTGACCTTTTCGTCTGCCTGCTAACCATTAGGTTAGATGGGCAGCGTAAATTTGAATTTAATTTGATTGTTAATGGCCTTAATAGGCCTTTTAGTTATTGGCAGGCGCGCAGCCAACTCTGGCGTGCACCCGCCGAACGAAATATCGCGAGACTACACGATGACGTCAGGGCACGTGCCCTACGTCATTGCGCGTCATTTTACACTCGGGCTCACATGCCGAGCGTAATATTCTGCTCTATTTTTCTGGGATTAGTAGTCTTCCCTTCGTTTTCAAAATACAAAAAAAAAGCTATGACCAGTGAGACTAATTCCCTCTGGGATTTGGCTTGCTTAGTGAATAACATCGGCTGTGGTCGTAACAATTTGCAGTTCCACTGCCTCCAGCTGTTTCCTGATATCATGTGGAGTGAATCAAATTGGCTGAGACTGGCATCTGTGATGCTGGAGACCGTAGGAGGAAGCCAAGATGGACCAACCACTCGGCACTTCTGGTTGAAGATTGTTGCAAATGCTTCAGCTTTATCTTTTGCACTGATTGTTGGGCTCCTCCACTATTGAGGATGGGGATATTTATGGAGCTTCTTCCTCCAGTGAGTTGTTTAATTGTCCACCAACATTCAAGACTGGATGTGGCAGGACTGCAGACCTCAGATATGATCTGTTGGTTGTGGGGTCTCTTAGTTCTGTCTATCGCATGCAATGCTGCTTTCACTGTTTGGCATTCAAGTAGTCCTGTGTTGTAGCTTCACCAGGTTGACACCTCATTTTCAGGTATGCCTGTTGCTGCTTCTGGCAATCTTCATTAAACCAAGGTTGATGCCCCAGTTTTATGGTAATGGTAGAGTGGGAGTGCCGGGGCATGAAGTTACAGATTGTGGTTGCATATAATTCTGCTGCTGCTGATTGCTCACAGCACCTCATGGATGCCAGTTTTGAGTTGCTAGATCTTTGCCCACTCACTCGCCCTATCCATGTCCCTTTGTAGCCTCCTTACGTCCTCTTCACAACTTGCTTTCCTATCTATCTTTGTATCATCAGCAAATTTAGCAACCATACCTTCTTTCCCTTCATCCAAGCCATTTATATAATTTGCAAAAAGTTGAGGCCCCAGCACTGATCCATGTGGCACGCCACTGGTTACATCCCATCACCCAGAAAGAAACACATTTATGGCTACCGTCTGTTTCCTGTTAGCTAGTCAATCACCTCTCCATGCCAGTGTGTTACCCCATACACCATGAGTTTTTATTTTTCACAATAACCTTTGATGTGGCACCTTATCAAATGCCTTCTGTCGATCTAAGTACAGTACATCCATTGGTTCCCCTTTATCCACAGCACATGTGACTCCTGCAAAGAACTTCAATAAATTTGTTAAACATGATTTCCCTTTCAGAAAACCATGTTGACGCTTCCTGCCTTGAATTTATCTAAGTGCCATGATATAACATCCTTAATAATAGCTTCCAATCTTTTCCCTATAACAGATGTTAAGCTAACTGGGCTGTCGTTTTCTGCTTTCTGTCTCCCTCCCTTTTTGAATAAAGGAGTTACATTTGCTATTTTCCAATCTAATGGAGCCTTCCCTGAATCCAGGAAATTTTGGAAAATGAAAACCACGCATCAACTATCTCACTAGCTACTTCTTTTAAGACCCTTGGATGAAGTCCATCAGGACCTGGAAATATTTTAGCCTGCAGCTGCAACAATTTGTTCACCTCTTCCCTGGTGATGGTAATTTTTCTGAGTTTCTCCCTCCCAATTCCTGATTTATAGTCATTGCTGGGATGTTACTTGTATCCTCTATAGTGAAGACCAATGCAAAATACTTACTCAATTCATGTGGCATCTCTTTATTTTCCATTATTAATCCCCTAGACTCAGTTTCTACAGGACCAGTGCTCACTTTGTTAACTAAGTATCTATATAAACTCTTACTATCCGTCTTTATAATTCTAGATTGCTTTCTCTTGTACTTTAATTTTTCCCTTATTAGTAATCTTTTTATCATTCTTTGCTGTTCTTTATATTCTGTCCAATCTTCTGACCTGCCACCCATCTGATGGTGGGTCCTCCCCTTGGATTTTTTCTTTCTTGTTGGAATGTATCTACTCTGTGTTTTCTGAAATAGCCCTTTAAATGTCTGCCACTGCATCTCTATCGACCTATCCCTTAACCTCATTTGCCAGTTCACTTTAGCTACTCTGTTTTCATTCCCAATTAATTGCCCTTATTTAGGTTTAAACTACTAATCTTGGACCCACTCTTCTCTGCCTCAAACTGAATGTAAAATTCAATCATATCATGATCACTGCTACCCAGGGGTGCCTTCACTGTGAGGTTGTCAATTAATCCTATCTCGTTGCACAAAACCAGGTCTAGTATAGCCTGCTCTCGGTTAGCTCCAGAACGTGTTGTTCTAAGAAACTATGCTGAAAATATTCTATAAACTCCTTATCTAGGCTACCTTTGCCCATCTGATTTTTCTAGGCTATATGTAGATTAAAATCCCACATGATTTTGTACCTTTGACAAGCTCCCATTGTTTCTCCCATAATACTCTGTCCTACCATTGAGGTACTGTTAGGAACCTGTACACCACTCCCACTTCTTGCCTTTATTGTTTCTCATCTCAACCCACACCTTTCCTACATCATGGTTTCCTGAACTCAGGTCATCCCTCTCTAATGTGCTAACACCATCCTAATTAACAGAGACATCCCTCCACTTTTTCCTAGCTTCCTAAAAGCCAAGTACCCTTCAATATTCAGGTTCCAATCTATGTCATCCTGCAACCATGACTCTGTAATGGCTATCAGATCGTACTTTTTATTTCTGTTTACCTTATCAATTTCTCCATTTTGCTTTGAATGCTATGTGCATTCAGATGCAGAGCCTTTAGTTTTGTCCTTTTATTATTTTTGAATTCTGCTATTAAATTTAGTGCCTAACTCCTCATACTATCTATGCAGAACCTCTTTCCTAGTTCTACCTATGTCATTGGTACCTACATGGACCACAACAACTGGATCCTCCCCCTCCCACTGCAAGTTCCTCTCCAACCCTGAGCATGTGTCCTGAACCCTGCCAATGGACGGGCAACACAGCCATCTGGACTCCTACCCTTTCCTGCAGAGTACAGTGTCAATCCCCCTCACTATACCGTTCCATACTGCCACTACATTCCTTTTTGCTCCGCCCGCTTGAATGGCTTCCTATTCCAAGGTGCCATGATCAGTTTACTCATCCAACCTGCAGTCCCCACTCTCATCTAAACAAGTTGAGAGAACCTCAGACTTTTTTTTTATTCATTCACGGGATGTGGGCTTCGCTGGCTGGGCCAGCATTTATTGCCCATCCCTAGTTGCCCTTGAGAAGGTAGTGGTGAGCTGCCTTCTTGAACTGCTGCAGTCCATGTGGTGTAGGTACACCCACAGTGCTGTCAGGGATGGAGTTCCAGGATTTTGACCCAGCAACAGTGAAGGAACGGCAATATATTTCCAAGTCAGAATGGTGAGTGACTTGGAGAGGAACTTCCAAGTGGTGGTTTTCCCATCTATCTGCTGCCCTTATCCTTCTAGGTGGTAGTGGTCATGGGTTTGGAAGGTGCTGTCGAAGGAGCCTTGGTGAATTCCTGCAGTGCATCTTGGACAATTGCAAAGGCTGAGCCTCCTGCACTCCTGCCCTCTCAGTCTGCTTTCCTGTCTCATTTGAAGTCACACCCTCCCTGTCTTTGACCACTCACTAAATCAGAAGACCCTATCCTAAATGTTGTGACTGCCTCCTGGTACAAAGCATCCAGATAATTAGGTGGGTTTTGGCGAGCAGGTGGGTGGGAAGAATTTCCGTGTACTATCTTAGAGGAGGCTGCCCCCTAATGTACAAAGGGCACAATCCCTCTTCCTTCCCACCCTTTTAAAAATAAAAAGAAAGCCTGCCCACTCCCGCCTGACTGGCCACGCCAACCGTATTATGGCATGGACAGTATTATTCAGATTAATAGGCTTCCTAACAAGCTTAATTGACCTTCAATTATTAATTTAAAGATGGGGGGCAGGCTGCTGATTTTGGCACCCACCCACCTACTAAGTTATTGGATGAGCTTGGGGTGGGTGGGAAGGTGGTGGAGTGGGCACCCACCCTATTTTATGTGTTCCCCCTGCCAAAAACACACTCAGCGGGGGCATGTAAAATCTGACCCATAGTGTGTGTAATGTTTTTGGGAATTTTTCATTCTAGAACCCCAAAGCCAAAGCAAAATAAACTTTTGAACTCAATGGAAAAAGGTGGAAAAGCTCAATTGAAAAATTTCACAAGGTCCCTCCCTGGGTTAGAGGCCTGGCCCTGAGTTAAAGTTGGACCGTAGATTTTACAGGTGCAGCTTGAAATGGGATGGAGCTGTCAGAATCCAGTTCATAGAAATCAAGAGGCTACAGCACCAAACTGACTGTCCCTCTGCCTCCAGTCTGCAGTTTTGTTCAAGGAGCAATCTCATGATGGTACAGTGGCAGGGGAGGAGTGGAGAGAAGGGAGAAAGTGTTCTTCTGAAGTAGGGACAAAGTGAGGAAGCTTAAATTTTTATTGAACTTGTTGTACCTGATCCTTGATATGCTGATATGAAAGCAAAATACTGCAGATGCTGGAAATCTGAAATAGAAATAGAAAATGCTGGAAAACCTCAGCAGGTCTGACAGCATCTGTGGAGAGAGAAACAGAGTTAACGTTTCCAGTCAGTATGACTCTTCTTCAGAGCTGGATTACATTAGGTTCCCAAAATAGAAAGTTTTAATTTCCCAATACTCACTTCACCTTTAATGAATATAAAGTTTGTGCAGAAGTACCAAAATATTTCAGCTTAGTATTAAAGGGGAGACTTTCTCATGAAAAGTTGTTTGGCAAACGTTCTTTGTACCACTGTGACCTAAAGCATTGCATCTCTTCTCCTGGGTGAGGGTGGGGTAGTTTGTCAAACGTGAAGACTGATCAGGTATTATATGACTTCAGATGGAGCTACTCTCCAAAGCTTGAATAATAATAAAAGCTACGTTTTTTTAAATTATAATTGGGTTAATTTTGATTGTTTACCAGAATCTAACAACATAATGTGATCTCTTTTATTCAGATTGGCACAGATGGAGAGAACGAATGGCTCTCTGCTCACAGATAGTAGCTCAACCACAGGAAGTGTGTAAGTAATTTGAAGAATTAGAATCATAGAATGCTTACAGCAGAGAAGGAGGGCATTCAGCCCATCATGTCTGTGATGGCTCCTTGCAAGAGCATATTAGCTAGTCCCCTCCCCCATCTTTTCGTCATAGTCCTGCAAACTTTTTCTCTTGAGGCGATTCTCCAATTCCCTTTTGAAGGCCAATATTGAACCTGCCCTCCACCACACACTCAGGCAGTACATTCCAGATCCTAACCATTCAGTGCATCAAAAAATTATCCTCATGTCACTGTTGGTTCTTCTGCTCTTCACCTTATATCCTTGTTCCCTAGTTCTTGGTCCTTCCACCAATGGGAACAGTTTTTTATCTAAGCTGTCTAGACCTCTTAAGATTTTGAACAACTCTATGAAATCGCCTCGAAACTTTACTTTCCCTTCTTTAAGGAGAGTAGCCCCGGCTTCTCCAATCTATCTTTGTAACTGAGGTCTCTTTTTCCTGGGACCGTTCTCGTAAATATTTTCTGCATCTTCTCTCATGTCTTTATGTCCTTCCTAAAGTGTGGTGCCCAACGTTGAACATAGTACATAGAACGTAGTGTTTTATAAATAGTGTTTTATAAAGGTTAATCATAACTTTTGTACTCAATACCTCTATTTATAAAACTGAGGATCCCATATGCCTTTTTAACTACTTTCTCAACATGCCCTGCCACTTTTAAAGATTTGTGCACCTATACCCCCACGTCTCTCTGCTCCTGTATTCCCTTTCGAATTATGCTTAGAGTTGGATCTAACCTTAACCCTAACCCTTTACATTTCCTTTCCTCATTCTTCCTACCAAAATTTACCACTTCGCACTTTTCTGCATCTGCCACATGTCAGCCCATTCAGTCATCTTGGAGTCAAGCTATTCTCCTCATAGTTCACAGTACTTTCAAGATTTGTGTCGTCTGCAGATTTTGATATTGTTCTTTGTACAGTCAGTCTAAATCATTAATATCTATTGAGAAAAGCAGTGATTCTAGTACCAATCCCTGGAGAACCTTAGTCTCCTTAGACAGCACCTTCCAAACTCATGACTACTACCATTTAGAAGGACAAGGGCAGCAGACACATGGGAACACCACCACCTGGACGTTCCCCTCCAAGCCACTCACCACCCTGACTTGGAAATATATCGCCATTCCTTCACTGTCGCTGGGTCGAAATCCTGGAACTCCCTCCCTGACAGCACTGTGGGTGTACCTACACCACATGGACTGCAGCGGTTCAAGAAGGCAGCTCACCACCACCTTCTCAAGGGCAATTAGGGATGGGCAATAAATGCTGGCCTAGCCAGCGATGCTCACATCCCATGAATACATAAAAAAAACCCCAATGTATACCTTCTTGCAGCCCAAAAAAACAACCATTCACCACTACTCAGATTTCCAGCATCCGCAGCATTTTGCTTTTACCAGTACTCTGTGCTCTGTCACCCAACCAATTTCGTATTCATGCTGCCACTATCCCTTTTAGTCCATAGGCTTTAACTTTGCTGACTGGCCTGTTATGCAATTTGCAATTCTCTAGTCCTCTGACACCATCCCTGAATCGAAGGAAAATTGGAAGATTATAGGTAGTACCTCTGCAGTTTTCACCCATATTTCCTTCAGTATCCTTGAATACAACCCATCATGTCCTGGTAACTTACACATTTTAAGTACAGCCAACCTAACTAATAACTTTTTTTAAAAACAATTTTTAGCCCATACAGTGTCCCAACTACCTCCTCTTTTCGCTACAACTTTGGCAGCATCATCTTTCTTGGTAAAGACAGATGCAAAGTACTCATTTAGTAGCTCAGCCATGCCCACTGCCTCCATGTTTTAATCCCCTTTTTGGATCCTAATCAGCCTCTTATACTACCCTTTTACTAATTATATGCCTGTAGATAACTTTTGGATTCCCTTTTATGTTAGCTGCTGGTCTCTTCTCATGCTCACTCTTTGCTCTCTTATTTCCATTTTCACTTTTCCTCTGAACTTTCTATATTCAGCCTGGTTCTTATTTGTATTATCAACCTGATATCTCTCATATGCACCCTTTTTATGCTTCATCTTTCTCTCCATCTCTTATCATCCAGGAGGCCTGACCTTTCTCCCTTATGGAAATATACCTCACTGTACCTGAACCGTCCCCTCTTTAAAGGCAGCCCATTGTTCCTTTACAGTTTTGCCTGCCAATCTTTGATTTCAGTTTTCCTGGACCGGATCTGTTTTCACCTCACTGAAATTAGCCCAACCTCAATTAATTTATTTTGCTCTGGATTGATCCTTGTCCTTTCTATTATCCTATACCTTATGATACAGTGATCAGTTTTCCATAACTGTTTCCCCACTGACACTTGATCCACCTCATTTCCCAGAACCAGATCCAGCAATGCCTCCTTCCTCATTGGACCAGAAATATACATATCAAGAAAATCCTCCAGTACACATTTCAAAAACTCTTCCTTCTGCCCTTTATTACCATCCCAGTTCATTTTAGGATAGTTAAAGTCTAGCATATTGGCACTACTCTACAGCCCTTCCACCTCTCTAATTTTTGTACAGATTTGCACCTCTCCCTCTTTCCCACTAGTTTGTGCCTACTGAATACACCCAGTAGGGTAACGGTCCATCTATTGCTTTTTGATTCTAACCACATAGATTCTGTTCTTGACCCCACTAGGACATCCTCTCTCTCTCCAGCACTGTAATATTCTCCTTAATACTGCCAATCCTCCTCCTTTCCTTCTCTATCTTTCTTGAACACCTTGGGCAGGATTTTTCCTATGGCGGGTGGACTGGGCGGGAGCAGATGGGGCGGACGCAGAGCAGATTGTTGCTTGCGATTGGCTTCGTGCTGCCATTTTACGTGGGCGGGCCAATTAAGGCCTGCCCAGCGTAATACGCGACCGGTAGCGCGCTACCCGTGTGGGCAGGGGGGGAGGAGAGAGAGTCAGGGCCAGCACTCTTTCGCACATGCGCAGAGCTGCCTCAGGCAGATTGAATGTATATTAAAATAATGAAAGAAATGATTAAAAAATATATTTAAACATACCCCCTCATGTGACTGTGGCACATGAGTGGGGACATGTTTTTCTAAAATATGATTTTTATTGATTACCACTTAAAATGCTCTGCCTTCAAATAATTGAATTTCAGGTAATAGATAGGAAGACAACAATAACTTATTGAATTAAGTTTACGCTTTTAAGTTGTAACCAGATCAATAGCTGAATTTATTCATAGTTTATTCTGGCAGGTAGGACAAGGACTGAGAACATCTATTAACTTTTATACAGGTATAAAGTAAATTATTTAAGCATGACAGAAGAGCTGTAAAATGAGATTGCATAATTTTTTCCTGATGCAGTGATGATGAGCACATACTGATCCAACAGTACTGTCAGACACTGGGGAGAGAGTCACCCATAAGTCAGCCCCAGAGTCCTGTGCAGATCCTCAAGTCGGTGGAGAAAGAGGAACGGGGTGAATTAGAATTCGTCATTGCCAATCTTGAAGAGGAGCAAAGGTGGACACATTTTATTGTTTACTCTTGCAGTGTTTTTTAATTATATTGATTTTTCTTCCATTCACTAAAGGTTCTCATTCATTCTGTGGGACAGTTCCCATATTCCTCCGAGTGACTAACATTCAGACTTAATCCTGAATCAGTGATATCCAAAATGCTCCCGTCACAAGCCTTACCATTCTGGCCCAAAAAATCTGAGCCCTGTTTGCAGTTATTTGCACCTGATTCTACCTATCTCTGCAATTGTTCTAGCTCTATAGCTTCTCATTGAACTCTCCAACCTTTAGATTTTGGCTTCTTGTGTATCCTCCCTCCCTTTGCCACAAATTGGTGGCCATGGCCTAACCCGCCCCCCTCTAAAATTTCCTACCCTCCCACCACACTATCTAACTACCCCTCCCCCCATCAGCCCTTTCCTCCTTTAAGGGGGAACAGTAGCATAGTGGTAATGTCACTGGACTAGTAATCCAGAGGTTCGCGCTAATGTTCTGAGATGGGTTCAAATCCCACCACATCAGCTGGTAGAATTTAAATTCAATTAATAAAATATGGAATTGAAAACTAGTCTCTGTAATGGTGATCATGAAACTATCATCAATTTTCATAAAAACTCATCTGCTTCACTAATGTTCTTTAGGGAAGGAAATCTGCTGTCCTTACCTGACCCTAGACCCACAGCAATGTGTTTGACTTTTAATTGCTGTCTGAAACAGCTAAGTAAGCCACTCAATTCAAGGGTAATTAGGGATGGGCAACAAATACTTGTCAACCAAACTATTAGTCATCCCTCTTAATATCTCCTTTTTAATTCAGCATTAATTTTTCCTTGTGTCTCTATGAAGTGTCTTGGGATTTTTTTCTATGCCAAAGATCTGCAGGTTAATGTTCCATATTTGTTGTTTTATCTTGTTTCAACTTTGTGGCTCTGATGATTTGGAAAGGCTAACTTTAGCATAGCTATCTCATTGGATCAATCCTCAGTTGGACTACCAAGACCTGTTAGAATCAGCAATTTGAGATAGAAATTAACGGGAACTTGGGTTTAAACTTTATTTGCGGATCCTGAAACTCCATGGCACACAATATTACAACCCATGAAGACAAAAGCCTTGAACACACCTGGCCTAGACTGTGAGTGTTGCAGGACTTTTGAGTCTGGAAACATCCTGATATTACCTTCTTCATCTCCAACAAGATAGCAATCATGAAAAGAAATTTAGGTTTATTTTCTAGGGTAGGACCAATGATCACAAAATAAATTGGAGACTGATCCTAAAATGGTCTCTTAGATGTGACACAGTTTCACCCTAGATACATGCGACGGAATTTTCTGTGCCCGCTGGCATTGGGCGTGATCGGTGGCGTAAGCAGACAATGTGGTGCGATCGGTTTTAGGACTGCGGGAAATCAGTTCGTGATCGTCCGCTCAGCCTGCCGACAGTGGGCTGCATTTCCCCCCATCGGACATCAGGAACCTCATTATAATACATCAGCATATCATTATGAGGCCAGCCCGCCGGAATTGTCCCCCTCGCCGGATCGTCCGTCCAATTATCAGGCCAGCCTGCCGGAATTGTCCCCCTCGCCGGATCGTCTGTCCACATCGGCGGGAAAGCACACCGACGCGTTTCACAACAGCACGTAAAAGGCATGCACTTGGCAGTCTGCACTTTGAGGGGAACTCAGATGTGAGTATAAAACTGTATAAAACACTGGTTAGGCCACAGCTAGAGTATTGCGTGCAGTTCTGGAATCCGCATTATAGGAAGGATGTGATTGCACTAGAGAGAGTGCAGAGGAGATTTACCAGGATGTTGCCTGGGCTGGAGAGTTTTAGTTATGAGGAGAGATTGGATAGATTGGGGTTATTTTCCCTGGAGCAAGGGCTAAGGGGAGACATGATTGAGGTGTATATAATCATGAGGGGCATAGATAGGGTAGACAGAAAGGAACTTTTCCCCTTGGTGGAGGGATCAATAAACAGGGGGCATAGATGTAAGGTAAGGGGCAGAAGGTTTAGAGGGGATGTGAGGAAGAATTTCTTCACCCAGAAGATGGTGGGAATCTGGAACTCACTGCCTGAAAGGGTGGTAGAGGCAGAAACCCTTATAACATTTAAGAAGTAATAGGATGTGCACTTGCGATGCCATGTCATACAAGGCTATGGGCCTGGTGCTGGAAAATGAGATTAGAATAGTTAGGTACTTGTTTGACTGGTGCAGACTTGATGGGCCAAAGGGCCGTTTTCTGTGCTGTAGACCTCTATGATTCTATGAGTACATAGTAACGTTGTGCAGCGCTCGCCAGAGTATCCTGTTGGACTTCACGCTTCCAGGGGTCAGGGTTAGGGGCAGCCCTGTTGTTGATGCAACTGGTGGCGGAGAGGGCAAGGGCAGCCCTGCCATTGAATATAGTGCACAAGCATTCTGGGTGGGGGTCAGGGTGGGCAAGGGAAGTGGCCATGCATTAGGGAAACCTGTATAAAGTTCCTCTGCAACTGAGACAGTTCAGACACAGCTACGTTGAAATGATTGGGGTCAGGCTCCTAGCTTAGCTGCCCACTCAAGCAAGCCAGAGGCATCAGAGTGCCACAAAGTGCTTCAGAACTCCTCCCCACCCTCCCACCACTGGCACAGACTACAAATTCATGAGCGTTTTAGTGGACTGCAGAATAGTTATACGACTACACGATTGTACAGTCTCCTCGCTAAAGCTGGGCATGGAGCAGTCACTGCTGGAGCCGCTCACAGCCCCTTGCAATGTCAGCATCCTGGTTTGGACCAGTCTCCCCCATGGTTCAAGCTAACAGGGCAGTGCACTAATCTCTGGCCACCCGAGTGGTGGCCAGTACTCTCCAGGAAGCATTAAGGGGCCTTCACTGTTAACCAGAACAGGTTCTTAGTGCACCCATGCTATCCACACGTCTCTCTCTTTAATCCAGCAGGAGGAGTACATCAGGATCATGGAGCCTGGTGAACCAGCTGTATGCCTGATGGCCTACAGAGCGCGAAGACGACTGAGGAGAGAGTGACTGAGGTCCCTGGCTGTGCAGAGGCAGGAGCAGCAACCTCAGGAAGAGGCGGCTGGGGCTCAAGAGCCATAGTGAGCTGTCACAGGCCAGCGCTGAGTGACACCCAGGGTCAATAGATGCCGCCTTTCATTCCTGTAGATGACCGAGAACCAGTGTCGCCGAAGACTGCGCATGTCTAGGGAACTAGTCGGTCACATCTGCCAGTTATTGCAGGATTTGGCGCCACAAGGACATGGAGGGCATCCACTGCCAGTGGCCACAAAATTGACTATGGTGCGCAATTTCTACACCAGTGGCTCCTTTCAGGTCTCCACAGGTGATCTCTGTGGGATCTCATAAGCCTCTACCCACAAATGCATCTATGAGGTCACAGATGCTATCTTTGGGAGGGCACACAACTTTATGCATTTCGCCCGGTACCAGGACAGCCAGGATGTAAGAGCAATTAGATTTGCCCAGATCTTGGGTTTCCTACAAGTGCAGGGTGCTCAGATCTCAGTCGCAACACTAGGTGGACTACATCAACTGCAAGGGCTTCCATTCGCTGAATGTGCAGCTGGTGTGTGACCACCAGAAACGCATCCTGCAGGTATGCACATGGTTTCCAGGGACTGTGCATGATGCCTACATCCTCAGTCAGTCAGAGATCCCTGGAATCTTCCAGGGTCCACAGAAGCTGCAGGGATGGCTCCTCGGGGACAAGGGCTACCCACAGGGACCATGACTGATGACACTCTTGTGGCGGCCTTAGACTGCAGCAGAACAACGATATAATGAGGCTCATGCTGCAGCTTGCTACTTGGTGGAGCAGACCATCGAGATGCTGAAAATGAGGCTCCAGTGCCTGGACCGGTCTGGTGGAGCCCTGCGGTACAGTCCGCAGAGGGTGTCATGCATCGTTGTCGTCTGCTGCGCCCTTTACAACGCTCCAATGGGGAGACGAGCTGGCTGAGGAGGAGATGGAGGAGCTGGATGTCTCCTCTGATGAGGGGGACGTTGATGGGGATGAGGGTGAGGAGGTCCTTGGAGGTGATGATGATGGGGAGGAGGCCCTCGCACTGGCTAGGCGAGGCAGGCATGCTCAGGAAGCCGTCATATCTGCCAGATTTATGGAGGATAATGACGACATGCAGTGAGGTGACTCAATAGATCCTCACATTGCATCTGTGAACGTTTGACTCCAGTCTAGCTTATGGCAGCGTGAATACCGACTATGGGAATGCTCCTGTCATGGAGACGCATTGGAGGCCCTAATAGTCGCTCAATCATAGGAGGATGATGACGACATGCAGTGAGGACACTCCATAAATCTTCACATAACCTCTGAGAATGCCTGACTCCTGTCTGGCCGAGGGCAGACCGCTTGTGCTCTGTGATCAGGGTCATTTCATAGAGACGCAGCCATGAAACTTTAGAAGTTTCTGACCCTTTGTCAGCCTTCAGCACCTGAGCCCTTCAGGAGGACAGCGAAGTCCTGGACTAAGGCCTCCATGGCGGCTGCCGTCCTACTAGTGTTGACCTTGATGCATTGGCATGCCGGTGCTATCACTTCAGAGTGAAGGTGGACGTACTCCTCCATTGTGCCTTGCAACCTGAGGAGTGCAGCGGACATCCCTTCCTAATGTTCCCGAGCTTGCCTTTACAGTTCCAGCAACTGTGACATGATCGAATCCAGAGGCTTTTCATCTGACTCGGACTGAGTAGATTTCTGGTCTCCAGCAGTCCTCCGAGTGCTAGAAACCTGGGAAGTCCCTGCTTCCACTGCCGTGGATCGGACGGTGCAATGTGCTCACCAGATTGTGATCCCGGGGCTGCTCTAAAGCTAGGCCCCATCGAGGTGTGTGTCTCTGTGCTAGAGGAGGGTGTGGGTCAGCGCTGTGACAGGACTTCAAGAAGGGTGCCACCAGATTCCTCTGCAGTGGCTTCTTCGGGGCTTGATTGGAGGCCGTTGGCTGTTTGGCAGATGTGCCTGTGAAAGCAAGGAGAAATAATAAGTGCATGGCAGTGGCCTGTCAAACAGGACACATCACTCACAGCATGGTTGTCATGCTGGACCCTCACTAGGTAGAGCAGCGTCAACCTCACCGTCAGCACAGGGCCAGCCCAGATCCTCACTGGCCAGCTGGAGGGCATAGTTTTCAAAGTCCATGAGGACCTTGATTTCGGGCGTTCCACCACTCCAGTCTGCGACCTCTCTCTCTTGTGTGCCAGCTTGTGCTACATGAATAGAGATGGAGAGAGTATAAGCAGGACGCCTGCCAGGCCAGATGATAAGTATGCCTGACCTGTGTGGGTGGTGAGTGGTCCCATGGATGGGATGAGGACAATGACGATGTGTGAGAAAGTGAATGTCCTTTGAACCGACAGTGAGTGACGACCCTGTGAATGGGTGATGGGTTTGTGAGTGTGCGAGTTGGCGGAACGGAAACCATCATTCACCCTCTTGCGGCACTGGGTAGCTGTCCTCTTTTGAGAGGCATTGGTGCTGACCACCACTGCCTCCCAAGCCGGGTTAGTGCTGTTGCTGCCCATCCTGCTGCCAGTGTGGGGGTAGAGGACACCCCGATGGGCCTCTATGGCATCCAAAAGGCGCTTGAGGGATGTGTCGCTGAACCTGGGGGCTGCAGTTGTCTTCAGTTTCAGAGCCATGTCTTCCATGCAGCAGTGGTGGTCTGGAAGCACTGATGTGCGCTTGTGGCTGGACTTTAAATATGTCGCCTGGCGTGATGCAGCGGCGGGGTGATGGTGGACGGGTGAAGGAGAGCCTGCCCGCCATGGAAACGGCATGTTTCCTGGGAGTGCATAAATAATGTGGGGGGGGTTTGGGATGATATGGCGTGAAAACCTGCACTTAGTGCAAATCTGGGATGATTCCGCCCATGCTTAAATACTGAACTAATCACTAATCACTGTGCTTGTCATACCGTGAATAGAGATGGAGAAAATGTGAGGTGTGCCCTTATGCGCTATGAAGTTATGCTGAAAATAACTGAGGAAAATAGTGCAGCGTTTCAGTAGGCAGTCAAGTACTGCCAAGTAAAACCATCACAACCAGAAGGTACTTTCTTACATTGGATGCTATTTTGCCGCAGGTACACTGGAATCCTGATTTACTCATAAGTGTATTTTTTTAAAAATTTGTTCACTGGGATGTGGGCGTCGCTGGCTAGGCCAGCATTTATTGCCCATCCCTAAATTGCCCTTGTTCAGAGGGCATTTTTTTTTAAGTGGGTCTGGAGTCACATGTAGATCAGACCAGGTGAGGATTAGTGGGTTTTTAACAGCAATCAACAATGACTTCATGGTCATCATTAGACATATAATTCCAGATATTTATTGAATTCAAATGCCATGGTGGGATTGGAACCCGGGTCCCCAGAGCATCACCCTGGGTCTCTGGATTACTAGTCCAGTGACAATATCAGCATGCCACTGCCTCCCCTTGAAAATCCGGGGGAGATGGTGTATGCCAATGTACTTTTTTTTTTAAGAAGGTTCCCCACTGGAGAGCTATCGTTCTGTGTCGGGTCTGAATCAGTTTTTTTCTTTATACAGTGGCTACAATTATACTGTAATTGCAGCTTGAGTCCAATGTTGGGGTTGGCCTGACACCAAAACAATCGCTGGAGTAAGCAGTTTTTAAAAATTCATTTATGGGATCCCTAATTGCTCTTGTTCAGCGGGTATTTAAGAGTCTACTACATGGCTGTGGGTCTGGAGTCACATGTCATTCGTGAACCAGACAATTGACAATGGTTTAATGGTCATCAATAGACTTTTAATTCCAGGATTTTTTTTACTGAATTCAAATTCCACCATCTGCCATGGTGGGATTCGAACCCAGGTCCCCAAAAGCATTACCCTGGGTCTCTGGATTACTAAGATAAAAGCAAAATACTGCGGATGCTGGAAATCTGAAACAAAAACAAAAATAGCTTAAAAAACAGAGCAAGTCTGACAGCATCTGCGGGGGCCCCTCGCAGATGCTGTCAGACCTGCTCTGTTTTTCCAGCTATTTTTGTTTTTGTCTCTGGATTACTAGTCCAGTGATAATACACTATGCCATCACCTTCCCTTTCACTTCAGGATCAGATTGGCCCTACACATCTGATTCATATTTCAACTTCAGCATTTGTGCAAGAAGCTTTGGCTGTGCACGGTTACAAAACTTAACGAATGTGACTGCATCACAAGCCTCAACTTATGTTTAGTTTGGCAGACTACACATCAGTTTCTTTACACAGACGAAAGATGTTATGGAAGAACATAAGAACGAGGAGCAGAAGTCATTCGCCCCATCAAGCCTGCTCCACCACTCTAAGAACATGGCTGATCTGATCGTGCCTCAACCCCACTTTTGAACTGCCCTGCTTTTAAATTCGAGCCCCCTTGCAATAAAAGCCAACATTCCATTTGCTTTCCTAATTATTTGTTCCTGCATGCTAACATTTTGTGATTTGTGTTCGAGGACATCCAAATCCCCCAGTACCACAGCATTCTGTAATGTCATAATTAGCACAAAGGAAGATGGTTGTGGTTGTTGAAGGTCAATCATCTCAGTTCCAGGACATCACTGCAGGAGTTCCTCAAGGTAGTGTCCTAGGCTCAACCATCTTCAGCTGCTTTATCAATAACCTTCCTTCCATCATAAGGTTAGAAGTGGGGATGTTCACTGATGATCGCTCAGTGTTTAGCAGCATTTGCGACTCCTCAGGGACTGAAGCAGTCCATGTCCAAATGCAGCAAACCTGGACAATATCCAGGCTTGGGTGGACAAGTGGCAAGAAATGTTCACGCAACACAAGTGCCAGGTAATGACCATCTCCAACAAGAGAGAATCTAACCATCACTCCTTGACATTCAATGGCATTACCATCACTGAATCCCCCAATATCAACATTCTAGGGGTTACCATTGACCTGAAAGTGACTGGACTAGCCATATCAATAGTGCGGCTATAAGAGCAGGTCAGAGGCTGGGAATCCTGCGGCGAGTAACTCACCTTCTGACTTCCCAAAGCCTGTCCACCATCTACAAGGCACAAGCCAGGAGTGTGATGGAATACTCTCCACTTGCTTGGATGAGTGCAGCTCCAACAACACTCAAGAAACTCAACACCATCCAGGGCAAAGCAGCCCACTTGATTGGCATCCCATCCACAAACATTCAGTCTTTCCACCACCACTGGCTCACAGTGGAAGCAGTGTGTACCATCTACAAGATGCACTACAGGAACCAAGGCTCCTTAGACAGCACCTTCCAAACCCACGACCACTACCATCTAGAAGGACAAGGGCAGCAGACACATGGGAACACCACCACCTAGAAGTTCCCCTCCAAGTCACTTACCATCCTGACTTGAAAATATATCACTGTTCCTTTGCTGTCGCTGGGTCAAATCCCTGGAAATTCCTCCCTAACAGCACTGTAGGTGTACCTCCATCACATGGACTGCAGCGGTTCAAGAAGGCAGCTCACCATCACCTTCTCAAAGGCAATTATGGATGGGCAATAAATGCTGGCCTAGCCAGCGATGCCCACATCCCATGAATGAATATAAAACAAGTGTCTCTCCATTTAAATAATATTTTGTCTTTCTTTTCCTCCCACTGAAGTGGATAATTGGTTTTTGTAAAACACTTGGTGCTTGCTAATGATTACTGTTATTACCATGTCACTCTTGGGGTTCTAGTTTTCTGTCTGCAGCACTTGTGGTCTCTATCATCCTAATAAAAATACATCTTTGCCCTGGTGACCTTAGAGGGATGAATATAGATGTGATGATTGATACGTCCTTCAACAGATTAGCAAAATGACGTGGGGAAAATATGACCCAAGAGAGGAGAAGTTAACAAATGACTGAATAGATTTAATAAAAGCAAAATACTGTGGATGCTGGAAATCTGAAATAAAAACAGAAAATTCTGGAAAAACTCAGCAGGTCTGGCAGCATCTGTGGAGAGAGAAACAGAGTTAATGTTCCGGGTCCATATGACTTGTTCAAAGCTTTTCTTTAATACTTCTTCAGAACACTAAATATGTTTTAAGTGGCTTTGACAAAATAAATATGATCATCCTTTCATTAGCATAATGCACACATTTCAGTGTGTGTTTGCTTTAATGAAGGCTTGCCCAAGCAATAGATTTTAAAGCCAAGTGGTATTAATAGCCACTACATCTAGAGTTTATTTGTCATCCTTGGGCCCAAGAAGATGTGGTCATTCGAATCTCAGCGAGTGACCATTCTAGATCTCTGCAACTATGTTTGAACAGGCAATTAGAGTGATATGTTTCTTCGAACCAACCAAGAAGAATTACATTGACAGATTTGTAAGTGGAAACAGACACCCTATCCATCTATAACCAAGAATTTGTTTTAAAAAATTATAATTTTAATTAGAGATGATCTCCCTCCAGCTTGCAGAAGTGATAAAAATTCATTATAGCTAATTCTCATTAAGAACCTATTGTCCTGTTGAAATATTTCATTAGAATGATTGTCAAACTCGCAAAAGAATCTGCACATGTGAATTTACCCAGTGAGTAGATGAGGCAGGTTTGAGTCAGGTGATCTCAACTGAACAGTTTCAGACATGATTCATTTCAGTGCTCACCAATGTGAGAGATGATCTCAGGCACTCAGTGCTCAAACACATCCCTCACCTTAGTGAGAATAAAAGTTAATTTATGTCAGGCACATAGTCAATGCAGAGTGAAGCTCCCTTTACATAGAAACATAGAAAATAAGAGCAGGAGTAGGTCATTCAGCCCTTCGAGCCTGCTCCACCACTCAGTATGATCATGGCTGAATGTCGATCTCGACACCATGCTCCTGCTGTCTTCCCCTACCCCTTGATGCCTTTAGGGTCCAGAAATCTGTCTAATTCCTTTTTAAATATATTCAGTGACTTGGTCTCCACAGCCCTCTGGGGTAGAGAATTCCACCGGTTCACCACCTCCTGAGTGAAGAAGGTTCTCCTCATCTCAGTCCTAAATGGCCTACCTCATACCCTGGGACTGTGACCCCTTGTTCTAGACCCCCTAGCCAGAGGAACCATCATTCCTGTATCCAGCCTGTCCACCCCTGTCAGAATTTTATATGTTTCAATGAGATCCCTTCTCATTCTTCTAAACTCTAGTGAATACAGGTCTACTCAGCCTAATCTCTCCTAATACTGCGGTCCTGTGTTATGATGCAGCAGATGATGTATGCCAGGCAGACCAAATCCATGAGGGAAACTTGATCGTGCTATCACAACGATTTTGCAATTTGTATTTATTTCAAGATGCACTCAGTTCAGAAGTAATAAGCCTACTAAGACTTTTAGACTTTTTTAAAAAACTAAATCAAAATATTTATTAACAAAAGATAAAATTTCAAGCACATACATAAGTCTACAAATTACTACTATAATAACTCCTAAAATTCTAATTAACCTGACTCCCAGTTACACCCCCTTTAAGGCAATGGTCCAGAAATGGATTTTAGATTTTAACCAGATCCAGCAATACCCTGGACAGTGGAATTCCAAATGGCTTTCTCCAGTTTCAGTTTCATTAAGGCTATTTCACACACTTCTGTTAGATCTCACAATGCCTTCTCCTGACACACAGCCTCATTCCCCTTTATATATGTATCTCTTTTTTAATATGTAAATTCTATTGTTTCATATGTCTTTGAAACTGTATCTTCCTCACAATATAAAAACTTCCATGTTGCTACTATTTATTGTCAATAACCCTTGGGAAAAAATAAACACATTCCTTAGCCTTGCTTATCTGGCTAGTTGTAAAGCAGACTGAGATTCCTTTGAAATCCACATCTCCCTTCATCAATCTAAAAACGCAAATTCCCTTCATACCTTACATGCTAAGACAGCATCCATGTTTACTCATTAGCATGTCATGCACCTTCTTTTGATAAGTCGAAGCCTGTAGTCTACTTGACTCCAATTGTAATTAAATCACACACAGACAGACCTAACTATACCTAACCCCATAAACGTACCTTACAATAAACCAGAAAAGTAATATGAAAATTATTATACCCTCATGGCACCCCTCCTTATGAGAAAATGAACGGTCATAATTTAAAAAGGCGGCTTCATTTTCTTAACCCATCTTACACTACCTACTATACCTATATACCCGCACTATTACTTTACCAGATGCATGCATTAACATAACAATGTATATGTACAAATCCTTGGTATCAACAGAGGTCATTTCCAGGTTTTAAATGTCCAATTTCCCTTTAGCTTTGAACTCTCGACAATGCATCTGCAATTAAATTTCCTCATCTAGTTACATGTATAATCTGTAGATTAAATGGTTGCAATAATAAACTCCATCTGAACAGGCTTGCATTTCGGTCTCGAAATCTGTCCAGAAATTTTAAAGGATTGTGGTGAATTTAAACAATTGTTTCTGACGAATTGTTTGCAACATAAACCTTGAAATGCTGCAATGCTAACACCAGACCCAGAGTCTCCTTTTCTATCGTTGAATATTTTCTCTGTTGTACATTCAACTTTCGTGAAAAATACCCTATCAGTTTCTCAATTCCAGTTTCATCTTCTTGCAACAGTACAGCTCCAATGCCTACATCACTCGCATCAGCGGCCAACTTAACCTTTGTGATAAACTATGATTGTCCCACTTTCTCAATGCAATCTTCCAACCGTGGTATAGGATATGAATCCATTTCGGTCACTCCATTCACCTTTCAATAATTCACACACAGTCTTTGTGTTCCATCCAGTTTCGGTACCATCACAATAGGCGAACTCCAGTTACTGGAACTAGACTCAATGATGTCATTTTGAAGCATGAATTTAATTTCTTTCTGTACTTGTGATAACTTTGCTGGACTTAATCTATAAATATGTTGCTTTATTGAAGATGAATCTTCTACACACACATCATGTGTAGCTAAATTTGTCCTCCCCAGCTTATTCCCACAAATAGCGTTGTGTGACTGCTTCTCCAAATCACTTGTCTGGAAGGTAACTTAATATTACATTAACATTTTTAAGCACCCCCTCATTATCAGATTTGATTAGAGGAAAATCAATTTTAGAATCCTTCATTTGTACCTTTTTCTCCTTATCTACCACCACTAATACCTCCTTTTGGTCCTCTTCCCTGTCAAAGTACTTTTAAGCATATTTACATTACACACCCTCTGCTTCTTTCTTCTATCTGGAATATTTATTAAATAATTCACTTCACTCAGTTTCTTTTCAATCCTGTAAGGCCCACTAAACCTTGTCTTTAATGATTCACCCAGTACTGGTAACGAAACTAACACTTTCCCCCCAGCAACAAAACTGAGTTGTGGCTCTCCTATCTGCCTTCACTTTCATCAGCTGTGATTTCTTTAAATGTTCCCTAGCTAACCCACATGTTCTGTTCAATCTCTCTGTGAAGTTTGATACATAATCCAGGAGAGTAGTTTCTGAATTTTTACCCACCAATTTCTCATGAATCAAGTTTAGTGGTCCCCTTACCTCATGACCATAGACTAATTGCAAAGGACTCAATCCAGTCAATGCATTAGGAGCATCATAATAGCAAATAACAAGAATGGAATTCTCCGATGCCAATCCTGGGGATAGTCCCAACTATACACCTTCATCATGGTTTTTAAAGTTTGATGCCATCTTTCCAAAGCCCCTGGTGATTCAGGATTAAGCTGTTGACTTAAACTGTTTTATCCCCAAACTGTTCATTACTTCCTGAAACAGCTGTGACATGAAATTTGAACCCTGATCTGATTGTATTTCTTTTGGTAAATCATACCTTGTAAAAAATGTAGTTAAATCTTCCACAATTCTCTTTGTTGTAACATTTCTCAAAAGTATCATTTCAGGAAACCTTGTAGACACATCCATTATTGTCAGCAAGCACTGATTTCCACTTTTATCCTTGGGGTAATCAATCATGACCCTAGTATAACGTTCCTCAAATGCTTGAATTAGAATTAAAGGTGCCGGCTTAATCACTGCTTGTGGTTTCCCTATCACCTGACATGTGTGACATGTTCTACAGAATTTGACTACATCTCTATGCAACCCAGGTCAATAAAATTGTTTTTGTATCTTCACCTGTGTCTTTCCAATTCCTAAATGTCCCCCTATTGGAATTTCATGAGCTATTCTCAGTATCTCATTTCTATATCCAGATGGTATAACAATCTGATGCACTTCCATCCATTTTTCATCTGCAGAAACTTGATACGGTCGCCACTTTCTCATTAACACATTACCCTTAAGATAATAACATTCTGGAATACACTCTGCTGCTGTTTCTGAGTAAGCTATCTGACATAACTGCTTTATTCGGGGATCCTTTTGTTGTAACTCTACCAACTGCCTTGAGCTAAACACTTCAGCTGCCTTCTCCTCCATTCTTTCTCCTTGAACAATCTTATTAAAGATTGTATCAGCTAATTGAACTTCAGCACCTTTTCCCTGTCTTTTAACTTCCTCTTCTTGTTTAAACCTGTGAGCTTGTGATCTCATTACCACACAATTTGGAAACAATCCAGGATGCTCTTTTTGCAATACTTCTGTTGAAAGCACCTCTGCAGGCTGCTCAACTATCATAGGCATCACCTACATCTGTGACCCAGTTATATCATTACCTAAAATAAATTGAACCCCTACAATGGGCAATTTTTCCACTATTCCAACAATCACCTCACCTGTTTTCCATGTACCCTTTAAATTTACCTTCCACAATGGAATAGGTTTAGCACTTCCATGAACCCCACTTATCATCATCTGTTCCTGAAGTACTCCCTCTGTACAGCTACAATAAGACATCCTTGCTCCTGTACTCAAATCCCCTCTCAATGAAGGCCAACTTACCATTTACCTTCTTAACTACTGCACCTGCATGCTTGCTTTCAGTGATTGGTGTACAAGGACACCCTGGTCCCTTTGTCCGTCAACATTTCCCAATCTATAACCATTTAAAAATATTCTGCCATTCTGCTTTTCCTACCAAAGTGGATAACCTCACACTTAACCACATTATACTGCATCTGCCATGTAGGTGCCCACTCACTAACCCCGCCTTGAAGTCTCTTAACATCCTCCTCAGCTCTCTCATTCCCACCAAGCTTCATGTCGTCAGAAAACTTGGAAATATTACATTTGGTTTCCTCCATCAAATCATTGATATCTATTGTGAATAGCTGGAGCTCAAGCACTGATCCCTGTGGTATCCCACTAGTCGCCCCCTGCCACTCCGAAAAAGACCTGTTTATTCCTACTGTCTGTTTCCTGTCTGCTAACCAACTCTCAGTCTATGCCAATGAATTACCCCCAATCCCATGTACTTTAATTTTACACAGTTACCTCTTATGTTGGACTTTATCAAAAACTTTCTGAAAATCCAAGTACACCACATCCACTGGTTCTCCCTTATCTATTCTGCTACACCAGGTCCCTGGTCACTGCCCTGATTGAATGCTTCAGTCCCAACCTTGGAATTGAATCCGCTATTGCACTAGTGTATTTTTTTCCCAACGCTATCCACCATTGCACTTCTCTGACATTGTCATTTGGTGTAGATATGTGTTGTTTTTGACTGAGAACCCTTACAGACAATAGAACTTCTCATTTGATCAATTTGGGTTGGAATTGAACTCAAAGCAAAGGTCAGCATCAAGTTTTCTACACTTGCCAGCTCCCTATAGTTTTAGATTTAATTCAAGTGATGTAAGTGTATCATATGATGCTGCCTTTTACAATATACTAGATCAGATGCTAACCTATAATGAGATTAATTGGCACAATCACTGCAATATTTTCTTACAGACGCAAGCAGTAGTGAAGTGGGAAAGTCCAGTCATCCTGCTGTCACTATACTGTGGCAAAAGTAAGCTGTCACTTTAGTTCCCTGATGAAACCTCAGGTGAAACTTGTAGTGTAAGTGTTCCGCCTTTAATTTTGGTGCCCAGTGATCACTATTTAGTAATCACTATGGACATGTGTGGACAGCAATTGAAGACTGGATTGAGTTTACCTGCCCAAATCCCCTCTACACCCACAAGTCCAATGATCTGTTGATGCTCCATGTCAAGGCTCATTTGCGAACAATGGTCACTTGAGCGAGGTACTGGAGAGCCACCGGCACTCATGAAAACATGATCAAGCACAAAGTCAATACTTGGTGTGAGAAGATGCTGTGTAGACAGTTTATGATGCATCATTCAATCTGTAGCACTATAATTGGATTTCTAGATACTGGACGATGAAAGAGGCATCAAAAAAGTGAACTGAAATTATAATTGCTTCTGTTATCACAGAAATCTACAGGCTGAGTATGAACGGTTAAAGCAGCAGCAGATCCTGAGAGATATAAAACCCCTGTCATCGCCTACCTTCTCAACAACCCAGCAGAATTATCAAGATGCTGAGCTCCTGGCTGAGGCTAAGCTCCTACGACAACACAAGGGGCGACTTGAGGCCAGAATGCAGATTTTGGAGGACCACAACAAACAACTGGAGTCACAGCTGTGCCGACTGCGAAAACTCCTGGAAGAGGTAGAGCTTAATCAGGCACTCAGGTCTATTGGGAACTAATGGGTGAAGTTACACATTACAATTTCCCAGTTTTAAAGTGTGTTTCATTAATTGAGGTTCTGGTCTGTCTTCCAAACTGTCTCCAGGCGTAACTAGATTGAGTTGGAATGTTTGAAATTGAGCTGAAATAAATAATGAGAACATCTACAGCAGGAACGTGCAGCCTGGTGGCAAAGCTGATTTAAATTCAAGGTCATTGCCTGTACCATTTGAGGTACCACAGTAAAACTTAATATTCTTTGCAGAAATCCCAAAGCCATTACCCAAAACCAATTGAAACTGAGAATCTGATTATCTTCTCATGTTGCATAAGCTGAAATTCTGGAGGATATTTTCCCTGGTTTTCTCCCCTCTGCTAAAGGAAGTTGGTCCATGCTCAGGTACCATTGTGCAGGTGTTGTTTGCCTTCCTTTATCCACTGAATTGGCCATTCCTTTGTGCGTGCAGTGAATGTCACCTGACTCTTTTTGCCAGAATGGTGGGGTGGGGTGGTACTGATCCAATTCTGACATTTACCACCAGCCACAGGAGTTGAGGCTGTTTAATTTGAGGAGTTAACTTTCAAAACAAAAATTGCCTCCTGTGCAGTATAATTCAAATTTAATTTTTAAACGGATGCTGATATAAAATATTTCTCTATATATATCATCTGTGACACAGTAAGCTTTCATTGGCCAGGATTTTATGGCCTCTCCCGCCCAGCAGGATATTACGGTCCTGCCGAACTGATTGGAGATTTAAATGGGTCGCCGCATCCGCTGGGGGGAGATACGCTGCGGCGGGGCCATACAATCCGGCCATTGTGATGTAGCCTTGGTCAATGCTATTCAAGAGTCATTTGTTTAGGTTTAGGTGATGCATGCTGCTTTTCTTTATGATTGATACATGGTACTTTTCTATGTGAATATAGCTACATCTTGAGAAGAACTACATTTCTCTGCTTCACTGGTGGTGTAGAAGAGAAATAAATCAACTGTTGTCTAGTTCGAACTCAGACGAGAGACCAGCTACAACGACCTCTTTTACTATAGTTTTGAGCATCCCAAAGTGCTAGCAGTGGAGATAAAACATTGCAGTCACTTGCTTAAAACTGCAACAATCTAAACAAATGGTACATAAATAAATTGGACCAAACAAAGCATCTCATACATCACAACAGCCAACAGGCAGACATCACCTACTCCACTAATAAGCCACAAGGCAATGTTTTACCTGCACTGTAACAACAGGCCAAAGCATTTGAGTTAAATTCGAAACCCTTGACCCGGATTTTCACGCAGTCTCCCAGACTCTGCAGAACTTTAAAATTGGCAGGTGGGACCTGGATCTGGAAGTCCCACTCCCATGTCCAACAGATCCCATTTTTGCTGGTAAGGGAAAGGGGGTTGGGCATGAATCACACAGGAGGGAAACCCAAACTCAGCTGTGCTGAGTTCAAACAGATCCCATTTTGGCTGTTGCATGGCTGCTGCACACCCATACTGTGGGAGTCACGAATAAACATTGTTGAAGGGCAAATAAGGTCTGTTTAACAGTCATGATCTTAATTTTTTTAAAATTCCCCGCTCTGGAAAAAAAAACTGGCTGCAGCTGTAAATGATTGTTTAAAAAAAACTCTGCTGAACTGCTTTGATTGACAGGCCAGCTGGATGTAATATCTGTTCAAGCAGTTTCAACAGAGTTATTTGTTGACATTTCCCTAAGAGTCATTCATGATGAATACCTGGTTGACTTTCAAAAGCTACAATTATCTCAGCAGGTGGTTCTGAGTTCACAGTCTGACAACTTAAAGAGGCTATTTAGGAATTAGGGTTATGAACAAATGTTTCTTTGTTTTTTATAAGAGATTAACCATTTGAGATTGAAAAGGTTTGATGCTTCTATGAATGGCAGCTTTTTCACAACCAAGTCTGTGTAGTCGGAGCTGTATTAGCTTTTTAAAAATGTATTTATTTTGATCTCCACATGGCTCCTCAGGTCTGCCCATAGTTGATGTTGGGTAAGTTGGCATGGATGGTATGAGGGAGCATGGGGGCTGGGTGAGAGGTGAAGGACAGAGGGCCTAAAATCTTTTGAAACATTGGGACCACATCCTAGAGAACTGATCAGGCCTTCTAACCAGCCGGCCTCAACCTTGCCCTCCTAGCATCTATTTCCAGGGTTGGCAGGCCTGCCTTCATCATGCATCCACCCCTCTGGAGTGAAAATATTACAATCCGAGGCACTTTTTAACCAGGGCAGGTCAGGCCAGTCGGGAAATTTCCTGACTCGAGATACCTGCCTCAGTTGCAAAAATCTAGCCCCTTGTCTCCACTTGCAAGACCCTGTATAACCTTACACTTGTAGACCTGCACCTTTCCTTGGACCTCTGTACCAGTCCCTCATTCTTCCAGTTCTGACCTGCTTTGCATCTCCACCCATCCACCCTGGGCTGCACTGCCTTCAGTCATCTTCACCTGTCACAATAAACCCCCTGATCTTCCTAACCCTCTCTCCAAAATTCCTCTCTTTGACCATGCTTTCAGCTCCGTCCTTTAATTCCTTTTTCCTCTCTGTACAGTATCTGGTTTTACCTCAGTGAAGCACCGGGACATTTTATCAAGTTAAGGAGAAAGCTGTTGTTGAACACAGCTCCATTATATGGTATAGCAAATAGTTATGCTAGTGTCAGAACTCCAGCCATTCTATTTAAAATTTATTTTTAAACTGTCTCACACAAAAATGATGCTTCCCCTTTGTGATGTTGCATAATTGACTGATGGAGGCTATCTATACAAACTCGTGTGCAATGATAACTTCCTGTGATTTACTTACGGAATAGACTAAGCATTCAGCAAATAGGCAGCACCCTGTACATTAGTACCGGGGACTATTCAGCACTCATCAGATTTTGTTTCATTTGTTAAAATGAAGGTTTAAACAGATTTGTATTATTTCTTTAATTTTCAGGTGCTGACAGAACATTTTAAGACTTTGGATTTTAAGATTGGTGTAAACTAGGACACATTCTATGCACTAATAAGTAGTCAGTCATTTTTAGCAGCTGCTTAACAGACTGTGCACCTGTATTGCAGCGAGTGCTCAACATTCAGGGGGACAATGCTTTGCTCTCGCATTGAGAGAAATGTGTCATTATACCGTGCAGATCTATCATGCTGTCAGTGTAAGGGAAAGTGCTGTGAATAAATGATTTGAAAAATGTGGCGTGCCCCAGTTTAAATTGTTTAAGATAAATGTTTCATTACCAGAAGCAGAACTCCTGTGAGCTGAGATAACTGGTCATTAATGTCTCAAACCTTATTTTTAATGAGACTTTGAGATTTGATCTCCCTTTGAAGACTGTGGCAGTATTTGTGCATCAACGGAAAGTGCTTTTTGGCATTCCTGTGCATAACTATGCAGGCTATGACTGCAAATGCAAGAACAAGGCCAGGGAGACTATGGGGGCAGAGGAAAGATAAAGAACCAAGTTCGCAGCATGTTAACCACTTAAGTTCTGAATACCATTCTGAGTGCCATGCTGAAGAAAATTGGCTGCCCGCCAGAGCTGCTCAAGGTGATCTCTTTCGATGCCAATGTGATGGGTAGGTCAACTATGACGGAGCAACATCAAAACCCTTTGAGATCTGCAGTGGGGTCAAACAGTGCTTTGTTCTAGCACTGGCACTCTTTGGCATATTCTTCTCTATGCTGCAGCTATATATCTGACAGAAATCAGGAAACTACAGGCAAGTTAGCTTAATATCTGTCATAGGGAAAATGCTGGAATCTGTTGCAAAGGAAGTTATAGTGGGGCACTTAGAAAATCTCAATGCAATCAGGCAGAGTGAACATGGTTTCATAAGAAGGGAAATTGTGTTTGACTAATTTATTTGAGTTATTTGAAGAAGTAACAAGCAATGTGGATAAAGAGCAACCTGTGGATATGGTGTACTTAGATTTTTAGAAGGCATTTGACAAGGTGCCACATCAAAGATTAACACACAAAATAAGAGCTCATGATGTAGGGATAACATATTAGCATGGATAGAAGATTGGTTAGCTAACAGGAAACAGAGAGTAGGGATAAATGGGTCATTTTAGGGTTGGCAAGATATAAAGAGTGGAGTGTCACAGGGATCCTCAGCTATTTACTATTCATATCAATGATTTGGATGAAGGGACAAAATGTATAGTTGCTAAATTTGCTGATGACGCAAAGATAGGTAGGAAAGTAATTTGTGGAGAGGACATAAGGAGTCTGCAAAGGGACATAGAAGGTGAGTGGGCAAATCTTTGGCAGATGGGAGTATAATGTGGGAAAATGAGAATTTGTCCGCCTTGGTAGGGAGAATAGAAAAGCAGTATGTTTTCTAAATGGAGAGAGATTTCAGAACTCTGAGGTACAGAGGGATCTGGATGTCCTGGGACATGAATCACGAAAAGTTAGTATACAGGTACAGCAAGTGATTAGGAAGGCAAATGGAATGTTGTTGTTTATTGCAAGGGGAATGGAATATAAAAGTAGGGATCTTTTGTTACAGTTTTGCAGGGCATTGGTGAGACCACATATAGAGTACTTTGTACAGTTTTAGTCTCCCTATTTAAGAAAGGGCATAATTGCAGTAGAAGCAGTTCAGTGAAGTGACTGATTCCTGGCATGAGGGGGTTATCTTATGAGGGCAGGTCGGGCCTGTGTCCATTGGAGTTTAGAAGAATGAGAGGTGATCTTATTGAAACATGTAAGATCTTGAGGGGACTTGACAGGGTGGATGCTGAGAGGATGTTTCCCCTTGTGGGAGAGACCAGAACAAGGGGGGGACAGTTTAAAAATAAGGTATCTCCCATTTAAGACAGAGATGAGAAGTTTTTTTTTCTCAGAAGATTGAGTCTGTGGGACTCTCTTTCCGAGAGGGTGGTGGGATGCAGGGTCATTGAATATTTTTAAGGCAGAAATAGACTCTTGACTAACAGGGGAATACTGGAGATAGGGAAGAAAGTGGTGTTGAGGCCACAATTAGTTCAGACATGATCTTATTGAATGGCAGAGCAGGCTCAAGGGGCTGAATGGCCTACTCCTGTTTCAAATTCATATGTTTGTACATATCTTCATGTCATCCACAGAGTGTGTGTACTTACATACCGGAACTGACGGAAAGCTGATCAGCCTTGCCTGAGGTCCAAGACAAAGTTGCTCAAAATTCTTATAGGACCATAGGGGCAGGAGTTATCCATTTGGCCTACCGAGCCTGCTCTGCCATTCAGTTAAATTATGGCTGATCATCTACCTCAATGCCTCTTTCCCACGCTATCCCCATATCCCTTGATGTCATTAGTATCCAGAAATCTATCGATTTATGTTTTGAACATTCTCAATGATTGAGCTTCCGCAGTGTTCTGGGGTAGAGGATTCCAAAGATTTACCACCATCTGAGTGAAGAAATTGCTCCTCATCTCAGTCTTAAATGGCCTACCCCTCATTCTGAGACTGTCCTCTGGTTCTAGAATCACCCCCAGCCAGAAAAAACATCCTATATACACCTGCCCACTAAGAATTTTGTAAGTTTCAGTGAGATCACGTCTCATTCTTTGAAACTATAGAGAATGCAGGCCCAGTCTCCTCAATCTCTCATCATAAGACAATCCTGCCTTCCCAGGGTTAGCCTGGTGAACCTCTGTTGCACTCCCTCAATGACAAGTGTATCCTTTGTTCGATAAGGAGACCAAAAATGTACACAATACCCTAGGTGCAGTCTCACCAAGGCTTTATAAAATTGCAGCAAGACATCTTTACTCCTGTACTAAGACCCCCATGTGATGAAGGCCAACTTACCATTTGCCTTCCTAATTGCTACACCTGCATGCTTAGTGACTCATGAATAAGGATACCCAGGTCCCTCTGGACATCAACACTTGCCAATCTCTGACCATTTAAGAAATACTCTGCCTTTTTGCTTTTTCTACCAAAGTGGATACGTTCACACTTATTCATATTATATTCCATTCTGCCATGTTCTTGCTCATTCAAATAGCCTGTCCAAGTCGCCTTGAAGCCTCATCACATCCTCCTCACAACTTACATTCCCACCTAGTTTTGTGTGATCAAGAATGCAGAATAGAATGAGTACAGGGTTGGAAGTTGCCAACAAGACAAGTGAAATTGCAAATTTAAGGAAAACTATTTAAATAACTGATTATCCCTCCTGGCGATAATCTAGAAAAATGACACCAGTGTCATGATATCATCACAAGTGCCATGTCTCCAATGGAATAGTATTCGCAACAATTTAAACTCTGGAAGCAAAACTGATTTTTGGAAGAGGCATTATAAATTGGCTCGTAAAACCTTAAGTAACCTCAGAATAAATCAGTTTTATCATCTCTTTGTTTTATGTTAAAGGGATACAATGCATTTCCATCTAATGTTTTAGAAAGCTCAGAACAAGCTGTCTGGGGTGATATTGCAACTGCCCCCAATTACTTAAAGTTGGTCAGTTGTGTATGTCAGGACTCCACCAAAACTATGTGCAAATGCCTTGCTCAATTAACTTGTATATTCTCAATTACAATCGTGTTGTAGTTTTGAACCTGATGCAAAAAGCAATGTGGCATTGGAGGATGTTGCTGTGGTTGTGCCACATCAAGTTGGCAAATTTGGACTTCAACCACCACCCAGCCAAGATCTTAGCTCCCTTCCCTCCCTTTCTCCCTCCCACAAGATCTTAGCCCAGCTCTTGGTCCGGGCTTGCAGTTAAGCTACAGCATTAACTTCTGCCATGCAGTTCATAACTTTGAGAGTCAGTAGTCAGTACATTGTACCAACCCCAATTATAATCCTGCCAAGTATCTTGTAAGATGTTTCTCAAACATTATAGCCCTTTTGAAAATTAAATCAGTTTTTCTAGTTTAACCTTGTTTGGTTACACTTTCTTTTGGTCATGATCATTGTCCCTTCATCACTTGCATCATCACCAAATTGGTAGGTAGACTACAATCTTCTAGATATTTGCCCCTCTTAGCTGCCTGTGTTGAGGTGCAAGTGTCCCATGGGCGACTTTCAAATCCTTCTACCTGAGGAAAAATTGCTTGTTCCCATACTACGTGACAGAGATTGCAAGCGCAATCTCATTTCCTACCCCTTTTCTCATTCAATCAATGGGATGGAGTTAAAATAACATTTCAAATTCTCTGATAAACATTCAGTTTTAGCTGGTGTTTTGGTTCAACTTTCTTCAAGCAAGTAATTGGGAATGATGCTCCCAGTCTATCACATTATAATCCAGGTGAGACGTGTGGAGTTGGGACCACATAGATCACTGTATTTTATAATGTAAACCATGCAATAATTACTGACAGGAGTCAATAACTTTAAATTATATTAGGGTGCCTGCCCTATTTCCATATGGAGACTAGTATTTTCTCTAACATTAATACACTAACTCATTCGTTACAAAATACTCATTTGGCTTCATTCCCACTGTAGCCTGACTGCTGAAGAAAACTACATAACATGTCCTTCATCTAAGTAAAGAATATGTGTGGACTATAACAAATGTCCCAATGATGACCAATAACCTACCCATATTCTTTAATAACTATTTTATCAAGTACATTCTCCATCCCTGTGAGTCTTGTTAAAATTTATAACAGTAGTATGTTATTATTATTACTGTGTGACTTCTACTGTTGCAATTTCTTTATAGCCGTTAACAGAATCGAAACTGAACGGAGTTACAGCTGTTTCTTCAACTACATCCTTTCAGCTTGCTGAAAATGGTCAAACCTATAATGAGGACTTCAGCTCACAGACAGGTTAGTGATGAATGAAAAGATTCACATGAAAATAAATGCAAGTACCCCTTAACCCACAGATAAGTTAAAAAACCTGTTACCAGTATGGTACATAATTGTACCTGACATGAATATGAAGTATTGAACAGTAAAAAGCCAAACGGTCCATCTAGCTAACCCCATCATGATGCACAATCATCTCTATCAAGGAATTCTATTCGAAGCATTCAAAGAAAAGGTAGTATTGCTTCTTCCTTCTCCCCAAAGGTTAATGGAAAGAAGCTCCAAAGTTTATTATTCATTCTTAAAGGTGGTTATTTGATACAGCATGACATTTCATGTCCCTGGAATGCTGGAACAATGGTGTTCCATAGAGTATTCAATCCGCTGAGTCTATTTTTTGTCACCCTTTAGAACATAAGAGCAGGAGTAGGCCATTTGGCCCCTCGAGTCTGTTCTGCCATTCAATAAGATCGTGGCCGATCTGCTTGTGTTTCAAATTCCATATTCCCAATTACCCCCAATAACCTTTTATTCCTTTGCCAAACAAGAATCTATCTACCTCGGCCTTAGAAATATTCAATGACCCCGCCTCCACCGCATTCTGAGGGAGAGTGTTTCAAAGTCGCACAACCTCCTGAGAGAAAAAAATTTCTCCTCATCTCTGTCTTAAAAAGGCAACTCCTAATTTTAAAACAGTGCCCCTTAGTTCTGGACTCACCCACAAGAGGAAACCTCCTTTCTATGTCCACTTTGTCAAGACCATTCAGGATCTTATATACTCCAATCAAGTCACCCCTTACTCTTCTAAACTGCAGTGTGTCCAACCTTTCATCATAAGTCAAACCACTCATTCCAGGTATCAACCTGGTAAACCTGCTCTGAACTGCCTCCAACACATTTACATCCGTCCTTAAGTAAGAAGACCAAAACTGCACACAGTATTCGAGATGTGGCTTCACCAATGCCCTGTATAACTGAAGCGTAACATCCATACCTTTATGTTAATTTCCTCTTGTATTAAAGTATAGCATTCCATCAGCCTTCCTAATTACTTGCTATACCTGCATACTAACTTTTTGTGACTCGTACCAGAACACCTGAATCTCTCAGCACCTCGGAATTCTGCAGTCATTCTCTGTTTAAGTAATGCTCTGCTTTTTTATTCTCTGCCGTTTTTTATATTCTGACCAATCATCTGTCCTGTCACTCATCATTGCGCAGTTATATGCTTTTACATTATGTTTGATGCTTTCCTTAATTTCTATAGTTAACCAGGGATGGTGGGTCCACCCCTTAGAATTTTTCTTTACAGTAGGAAAACGGATTCAGCTGAGTTAACTGAATGAAGACTTGGAGTTTGGTGAGAGGGGGGGTTCAGTGAAGAGGGGGAAGGCGGTGTTTGTTTCCTTTTTCTGTCCTTCTCACCCTGTAGGAATTGGTTCTTGCTCTACTACTGGGAAAGGAACTAGCTGTTTAGTGAGTATTTGATAAGTGGGTAAGCTCTATCCTATCCCTAAGGTTTAAAATAGTACACAAATTGATGGTAAAGTTAATAAAATACATAAAGAGCAATATAAATAAGTGATTAATATAATTAAGTAATTATTTAAAACACATTAAGGATGGCAGGACAGGTGATGTGTCAAGGCTCCAACATATGGGAGCTCCTGGATAACCATTGTGATCCAGGGCACACACATCTGCAGTAAGCGTTTATGGCTTGAGGAACTTCGGCCCAGAGTCTCAGCTAGAGGCTGAGCTACAGACTCTGTGACACATCGGGGAGGGGGATGTTACCTGGATGCTTTGTACCAGGAGGCAGTCACACCAGTTAGGATAGGGTCTTCTGATTTGGTCAGTGGTCAGGGACAGAAGGGTGTGACTGTGAGTGAGGCCCAGAGGACAAGAGTGCAGGAGCCTCTGCAATTGTCCAATAGATTTGAGATTCTCTCAGCTTGTTTGGATGAGAGTGCGGGCTGCAGGATGGATAAGCAAACTAACTATGGCACCATGGCACGGGAAGCCATTCAAGTGGGGGGAGCAAAAAGGAACGTAGTGGTAGTATGGGACAGTATAGTGAGGGGGATTGGCACTGTTCTCTGTAGCAAAGAGCGAGAGTCCAGATGGCTGTGTTGCCTGCTCAGTGCCAGGGATCAGGACATCTGCCCAGGGCTGGAGAGGAACTCGCATTGGGAGGGGGAGGATCCAGTTATCATGGTCCATGTAGGCACTAATGACATAGGTAGAACTAGGAAAGAGATTCTGCATAGAGAGTATGAGGAACTAGGCACAAAATTGAAAAGCAGAACCTCAAATGTTGTAATCTCTGGAGTATTACCTGAGCCACATACAAATTGGCATAGGGTGCTTAAAATTAGAGAGATGAATACGTGGCTCAAAGACTGGTGTGGGAGAAGTGGGTCCTGGTTTGTGGGGCACCGGCATCAGTACTGGGGAACGTGGGGGATGTACCGTTGGGACAGCCTATACCTGAACTGGTCTGGGATCAGTGTTCTTGCGAACCGTATTACTCGGGAAGTAGACAGAGTTTTAGACTAAATAGTGGGGGGCAAGGGAACAAATGTGCAAAGATGTGGTATATCAAAGAATAGAGACAAGGTAAGAGAGAAAAATATTAATATGGGAAATGAGGGTCAGAGAATGGCAGGAAGGGACAGAGAGAAAAAAACCTAAGAATGCCCAAAGAATCAAGACTAAATGTTACAAGGATAACAGACTAAGCTAAAGACTTTGCATCTGAATGCATGGAACGTTCGTAACAAAGTAAATGAATTGATAGTAAATAAAATCTGATAGCCATTATGGAGACCTGGCTGCAAGATGACATGGATTGAGTCCTGAATATTGAGGGGTGTATGACTTTCAAGAAGAATAGGAAGCTAGGTAAAGGTGGAGGGGCAGCACTGTTAATCAAGGATGGCATTTGTACAATAGTTAGAGATGACCTTGGTTCAGGACATCAGGACGCAGAATCTGTTTGGGTGGAGATGAGAATAGTAGAGGAAAGAGGAGGTCACTAGTGGGAGTGGTCTACAAGCCCCCTAATAGTAACCACAATGTAGGACAAAGTATACAAGAAGAAATATTGGGTGCTTGTGATAAAGGGACTGCAATAATCATGGGTGACTTTAATCTACATATAAACTGGAAAAATCAGATTGGCAGTAGTAGCCTGGATGAGGAGTTCATAGAATGCTTTTGAGATAGTTCTTAGAGTAGCACGTTCTGGAACCAATCGGAGAGCATGTTATATTAGACCTGGTATTGTGTAATGTGACAGGATTAATTAACAACCTCAGAGTAAAGGCACGCCTAGGTAGCAGCGACCATAATATGATTGAGTTTTATGTCCAGTTTGAAAGAATTGGGTCTAAGACTAGTATTTTAAACTTAAATAAGGGCAACTATGTGGGCATGAAAGCTGAGCTAGCTGAAGTTACCTGGGATACTAGGCTAGAGGACAGATCAATAGAGAAGCAGTGGCAGAAATTTAAGGGGATGTTTCAGAATATTCAGAATAAGTATACCCCTGCTATAAAGAAAATTTCTGAAGGGAGAACCACCATCCGTGGTTAACTAAAGAAATTAGGGAAAGCATCAAACTTAAAGAAAAAGCATATAACTGCGCAAAAATGAGTGGCAGGTCAGATGATTGGTCAGAATATAAAGAATGGCAGAGAATGACTAAAATGTTAATCATGAGAAAGAAATTAGAGTATGAGAGGAAGCTAGATAGAAATGTAAAAACAGATAGCAAGAGTTTCTGCAGGTATTTAAACAAGAGAAGAGTGGGTAAAGTGAGTGTTGATCTCTAGAGAGAGAGAATGAGGAGTTAATAGTAGATAATAAAGAAATGGCAGATGAAATGAACAAATATTTTGCTTCTGTCTTCATTATAGAGGATACAAAAAACATTACAGTCATAACTGTAAATCAGGAGGTGGAGGGGAAAGAGGAACTTGGTGAAATTACAATCATTGGGGAAGCAGTACTAAGCAAACTGATGGAGCTGTGGGCTGACAAGTCTCCGGATCCAGATGGACTTCATCCTAGGGTCTTAAAAGAGGTGGTTAATGAGGTAGTTGATGCATTGGTGTTAATTTTCCAAAATTCCCTCGATTCTGGAAAGGTTCCATCAGACTGGAAAGTAGCAAATATAACCCTTCTATTCAAGAAGGAAGAGAGGAAGAAAACAGGAAACTATAGGCCAGTTATCTTGATATCTGTAGTGGGGAAGGTATGAGAGTCGATCATTAAAGAGGTTGTAGCTGGGCGCTTAGAAAAACTCAAGGTAATCAGGAAGAGTCAGCATGGTTTTGTGAAAGGGAAATCATGTTTAACCAATTTATTGGAGTTCTTTGAAGGAGCAACATGTGCAGTGGATAGAGTGGACCCTGTAGACATACTGTACTTGGATTTCCAGAAAGCATTTGATAAGGTGTCACATTAGAGGTTATTGCAGAATATAAAAGTTCATAGTGTAGGGGGTAACATATTAGCCTGGATAGAAGATTGGCTGGTTGTCAGAAAACAAAGTATGCATAAATGGGCCTTTGTCTGATTGGCAGGAT
This sequence comes from Cetorhinus maximus, assembly GCF_964194155.1. NCBI lineage: Eukaryota > Metazoa > Chordata > Chondrichthyes > Lamniformes > Cetorhinidae > Cetorhinus > Cetorhinus maximus. Next base: position 15,913,177 of record NC_135892.1, read on the forward strand.
GTGACGAGTGGAGTCCCGCAGGGGTCTGTGCTGGGGCCTCAACTTTTTCTAATTTGCATCAATGAGTTAGATGAGGGGAGCAAAGGCATGGTGGCTAAATTTGCAAACAACATAAAGATAGGAAAGTATGTTGTGAAGACAGATATAGATAAGTTGAGTAAGTGGGGAAAAATCTGGTAGATGGAGTAAAATGTGGGATAATGTGAAGCTGTTCACTTTGGCAAGAAGAATAAAAAGGCAGAGTATTACTTAAACAGAGAACGATTGCAGAATTCTGAGGTGCAGCGGGGTCTAGGTGTTCCTGTGCATGAGTCACAAAAAGTTAGTATGCAGGTACAGCAAGTAATTAAGAACGCTAATGGAATGCTATTCTTTATTACGAGAGGAATTGAACATAAAAGTATGAGTGTTTTGCTTCAATTATACAGGACATTGGTGGACCGCCTCTGGAATACTGTGTGCAGTTTTGGTCTCCTTATTTAAGGAAGGATGTAAATACATTGGAGGTGGTTCAGAGGAGGTTTACTAGATTGATCTCTGGAATGAGCAGATTGTCATATGAGAATAGTTTGGACAGGCTGGGCTTGTTTCCACTGGAGTTTAGAAGAGTGAGGAGTGACTTGATTGAAATGTATAAGATCCTGAATAGTCTTGACAAGGTGGACGTGGAAAGGATGCCTCCTCTTGTGCGTAAGTCCATAACTAGTGGGCACCTGTTTTAAAATTAGGGTTGCCCTTATAGGACAGAGATGAGGCGGAATTTTTCTGAGAGTTGTGTAACTTTGGAACTCTCTGCCTCAGAAGGCGGTGGAGATGGGGGTCAGTGAATATTTTTAAGGCAGAGGTAGATAGATTCTTGTTAGGTGAGGGAATCAAAGGTTATTGAAGGTATTTGGGAATATGGAACTCGAAACACAAACATATCAGCTATGAGCTAATTGAATGGCAGAGCAGGCTTGAGGGGCTGAATGGCCTACTTCTCCTATTTCGTATGTTCAAATATACTTATTCAGAATATTCTGAAATATCCCCTTAAATGTCTGCCAATGCTCCTCTATTGATCTATCCTCTAGTCTAGTATCGCAGATCACGTCAGCTAGCTCAGCTTAGAAGCCCACATTGTTTGCCTTATTTATCCCATTCATAACCATATGTAAAGGTGAATGAACCTAGCCATCTCACTGCATATTTTAATTGGAAATCATGATGCTACAAATTGCCTGAATCCCAGAACAGAAGCATATTCTATTTTCCCTCCTTGCACAAGGGTTTTTCTGTTTTTGAATGATGCTATGCTACAGCTCACTGGCACTGAAACATCGTGCTGGACATGGCTCAATCCAATGTTCCTTTTAGTGGCACTTAACAGCCTCAGTTGCACCACAGTGGAGAAAATTGGAGATCAGGTGACTAATACTGCTCTTACAAACTTTCTAGTAACTGGTTAATGACTAGCTGATATCTGGCTGCAGGCCTCCATGACTTTAACAAGCTGCTTTCATTATCTTTAAAGCACTATTAATTTTTTATGTTTTCAATGTTTTATCTGCAAGTTCTACACATGTGTAGCATTTAGGTGCTTTGCTTTCTTAGATCTTTACTGGTCAGGGTTCTGAATGTAGGCTCTTTAAAAAGAATCTTATTTGGACCTGATAGAAAACCAAGTCAGAGTTTCCAGTCTGGAGGACGACAGAGAACTGTTATGACCTAGCAAATGATGTGTGCCAGGCGGACCAAATCCATGAGGGGAACTTGGTCGAGTTATCACAACGCTTTTGCAATTTGTATTTAGTATGAGGTATATGCACTGAATTCAAAAGTAGTAAATCCAGCAAGAACTTTAGAGGTTTTAAAAATTAAAATTAAAAAATTTATTAATAAAATAACAGATGTCAAGCATCTTAAGACTACAATTACTACTATAAAAACTCCTAAAATTCCTAATTAACCTGACTCCCAGTTATACTCCTTTTAAGGCAACGGTCCATTTTAGATTTAAAACAAACTCAGCAAGTTAACATAATACCCTGGACAGTGGAATTCCAGATTGCTTTTCTCCAGCTTCAGTTTTGTTAGATAGCAGACTTATGCGCAAATGTTGGAGGCTTCATTAAGGCTATTTCACACACTCCTGTTAGATCTCACATGGCCTTCTGACACATAACCTTTCATTCTCCTTTATATATGCTTCTGTCTTTTTAATATGTAAATTATATTGTTCCATATGTCTTTGAAACTGTATCTTCCTCATAATATAAAACTTCCATGTTGCCACTATATATTGTCAGTAACCTTTGGGAAAAATAAACACATTCCTTAGCCTTGCTTATCTGGCTAGTTGTAAACAGACCAAGATCCCTTTGAAACCCAAATATCCCTTCATTTATCTAAAAATGCAAATTCCATTCACACCTTACATACTAAGCCAACATCCATGTTTACTCATTAGCATGTCAAGCACTAGCTTCTTTTGATGATTTAAAGCTTGCAGTCTGTTTGACTACAAAATGTAATTAAATCACACACACGCCCAACTATACCTACCCCCATAAACCTACTTCACAATAAAACAGAAAAATATTATGAAAAAAATGTTAGTTTCATGACAGCACTGCATTCACATTTAAACCACAGGATAATTAGTTGGACTTTTCAACTTCCTCTCTATTTTGATCAGCTGGAATCTAACATATATGTAACCTACTGAGAATGCTCATATAGAATCATAAAATATAGTATAGCACAGAAGGAGGCTATTCAGCCCATCGAGTCTGTGCTGGCTCTTTCAAATTACAATCTAGGCTCTCATGCCCACATGTCCGTCCTTGGCCTGCTGCAATGTTCCAGTGAAGCCCAACGCAAACTGGAGGAACAGCACCTCATCTTCCGATTAGGCACTTTACAGCCTTTCAGACTTAACATTGAGTTAAACAACTTCAGACCATGAACTCTCTCCTTCGTCCTCACCCCTTTTTTATCCCCTTTTTTCAATATTCATTTTTATTTTTTAGTTTTTATTTTTGTTAAAAGTTATGATAGTAATTTGTAGCCATGTGTGTATGTTTAACTTGTGTAAATTAATAAATGTCTCGTGTAAGTTGGTATAAAAACCTCTCGAGAACTGGTGGTCTGATTCTTGAATTTAGAGCTGCCTCTCAAACATTCCGCTTAAACTATAGTTTATGAAAGTTTTTTAAAGTTTCCCTCTGGTATTTTTAAATAATTCAGCTTTACCAACTGCTGGGTAATAACAATTGGGGGCCCGTCCGGGATAAAAATATTTCCAATTCCTTGATTGGTTTGGAGTTGGTGAATCTTAAGGTTACGAGTACAAGAGGCACTTTGAATTCAGGAGTTGGTGAGGTATTTTAGAAGTGGTGAGAATGCAAGATGGCTTTGGCAATTGCTAGGACTTGTCTGGGAGTAGAAGAGATAACGCTGATTGGGTTGGACAAAATAATCAAAAGTAAGTTAACAGAGTTGACAGATAAGTTAAAATTGGGGTTACCTACGAGGGCTAGGAAATCAGATGTAATTAAGAGTATAATGACACAGCATCTACAGTTGGAAGTGAAACCTGAGACTAGTGGGTCACAGCTGGAGGTAGTGAGACTTCAGTTACAAATGAAGATGCTTGAATTTGAATAAGCAAAGGATCTGAAAAAGCTTGAATTAGAAGCAAAGGACAGAGAAAAATGGTTTTAAAAGGGAATTAGAAATTGTGAAGGAGGAAAGAGAAAAAAAAGAGAGAATTCGAACTGAAAATGTTGGTAGTTAAAAAAGAGATGCCAATAGGTGAGGAAGGACTCATCTCCAGAGTAGAACCCAGAGGAGAGGTGTTTAAATTTGTACAAGCTCTTCCAAAGTTTGAGGAAAAAAGATATTGAAGCATTCTTTATTTCATTTGAGAGGTTAGCTAAACAGTTGAAATGGCTACAGGAAAACTGGATGTCCAGTTATTATTACAGTCTAAGTTGTTAGGTAGGGTGCATGAGGTATATGCTCGCTATCAGAAGAAATGTCGGTGAATTATGACGTGATGAAAAAGGCTATTTTGAGTGCATTTGAGTTGGTTCCTGAATACAGGCAGAAATTTAGGAATATGAGAAAACAACCTGGGCAAACTTAAGGTAAAAGCAAAATACTGTGGATGCTGGAAATCTGAAACAAAAAGAAAAATAGAAATGGCTGGAAAAACTCAGCAGGTCTGACAGCATCTGCGGAGAGGAACACAGTTAACATTTCAAGTCTGTATGACTCTTCATCAAAACTGAGGGAAAATAGAAATGAGATGAAATATAAGCTGGTTGGGGGGGGTGGGACAGGTAGAGCTGGAGAGAGGGCCAGTGATAGGTGGAGGCAAAGAAGAGATTGCCAAAGATGTCATAGACAGAAGGACAAAGGGGTGTTGACGGTGGTGATATTAGCTATGGAATATGCTAATGATGACATTAAGGATAAAAAGCAGGATGAGCAAGTGACAGATAGCCCTAGTGGGGGTGGGGTAGGGGGAAGGGATCGAAAGCTAAAAGGTGGAGATAAAGCAAAGAATGGAAATACATTTAAAAATAATAGAAGTAGAGGAAAAGAAAAACTTATATTGAGTTTTAAAGAGCAAAACAAAGTAATTTTGACCAGTGGACATGGGCTTTAAAAGTAGAGACAACCTATGTACCTCTTAGGAAAGTAATTCTTTTGGAAGAATTTAAAGATTCAATCCCTTCGGTAGTTAGAACTCATGTGAAGGAACAGAAGGTTGGTTCTGTAAGACAAGCAGCAGAGATAGTTAATGATTATGAGTTAGTTCATAGAGCTAAACCTTTTTTTCGTCACCCTTTCAAATTGGAAAAGGATAAAAATTGGGAAGATGGAAGGAAGGCAGGTAGTCAGGGAAGAGGAGGAGTAGCTGGAAGTCCCCAGGAAGTTTTTTCTCAGAATAAAAAGGAAGATGCTGAAGATAGAAGTGACATTCGAAAATTGAGGTGCGTTCATTGTAATAAAGTGGGGCACACAAACTCAGGAAAAATCTGTTTGAAATTTTGGGGTACAGAAACGCTCTGAAAGTACTAGCTTTGTTACCAGTACTAGGTGATTCATTAAATGCAAGATTTAGTGGGCCTTACAAGATTGAAAAGAAACTGAGTGAAGTAAATTATTTAATAAATATTCCAGATAGAAGAAAGAAGCAGAGGGTGTATCTTGTAAATATAGTTATGTTAATGCATCTGGTAATGTAATAGTGTAATAAATATAGGAGATAGTGTGAGATGAATTATTAAAATGAAGCCGTCTTTTAGAATTATGACGATTCATTTTTCGATAAGGAGGGGAATGTCATGAAGCTATTAATGTATATAACGTTATTGGAATTTTTTTTTAAAATAGAGGGTTAGCCTGTGGGTGTGTCTTAATTGGATTAAAGCCAGCTAGTCTAGGTGCTTTGATGTGTACTAGTTTTGAGAGGTAAGAGAGGGACAGTGCATTTGCATTTTGTTGAATAGAGCATTAAAGAAGGGGAGTGAAATCTGGCACCTAACTAGCAGAGACCAAGCAATGTTTATATTACTAATAAAATTGTTACTATGAAAGGGGTTTTATTGGTAGGAGAGGTGGAGTTCAAAGGGGCTGGTGATACAGTGAGAATTTACATTCAGTGAGATGTGCTGTGTATAACCGATAGCAGTTCTGTGTGTACAGAGCAGAGACAATGTAAGACAAAAGCCTGTAAGCCTCCCACTGTGTCTGCAAAGTGAAAGGAACATCATTTTGAATTTGTAAGGTGAAAATGCTTTGCGTGGTGTCTGCTACCACAGAAAGTAGTTGAGGCCAAAACATTGTATGTTTTCAAGAAGGAATTAGATATAGCTCTTGGGGCGGAAGGGATCAAAGGATATGGGGAGAAAGCGGGAGCAGGCTATTGAGTTGGATGATCAGCCATGATCATAATGAATGGCGGAGCAGGCTCGAAGGGCCGAATGGCCTACTCCTGCTCCTGTTTTCTAAGTTTCTATGCTTAAAGTCTATGGCTTGCTGTTGCCTTAGTGGAGATTAGTTTGGGAATTTGTTAAAAGTTATGATAGTAGTAATTTGAAATGTGTATATGTTTAACTTGTGTAAATTAATAAATATCTCATGTAAGTTGATATAAAAACCTCTCGAGAACTGGTGGTCTGATTCCTGAATTTAGAGCTGCCTCTCAAACATACCACTTAAAATATAGGTTATGACAGTTGTTTAAAGTTTGCCTCTGGGGTTTTTAAATAACTCAGCTTTACCAACTGCTGGGTCATAACAATAGTAGGTGCAATTTTTTTTTCTCTTTAAATTAAAGGTAGTCAGAATCACTTTTGTATGATGACTTTCTGATTTTCTTGATTTCTGATTGTGTTGTTTTCAGATGACTTATTGATTCCACCCCAGGACACAAGTACAGACCTCACAGATGTCATGGAGCAAATCAATAGCTCTTTTCCAGTTTGCAGCCGTAAGTACACTGATAATTGTGCTCTATTGATTAAGCTTGATTTGTAGTTCTATTACCGTTTTTCTTGTACATGTTAGAAATTACTTAATGCTAAAATCTTCATAACCATGTCATGCTTTGTATGAATTAATTGACTACATCTGCCCTCACTAGCTGAAGAAACTTATTTCAGAAGGAAAGGAGGAGTGTTAAGCCAGACTTAATACAGTCTTCAAACCGTAGCACATGTGAATAAAGTTCTTGGCTGTGTAGTTTCTTCCAGGTGCACTATACCTGAACATAGCTAACATAAAACAATTTGAGACCTGACTTTCCATCACATAGATGGAAGGCTGAATGCTAAAGTATCCGATAAAAAGTTGCAAAATTGCACCTCTGGTGCTGAATTGTTTACTGTACGTCTAAAATAATATGATCCTAGTTAGCAAGGCCTTCATATTAATCATGTCAGGCCAACTGAGTTAATATAAATTGAAAATTCATAGAACACAGGTTGCATATGTCATGGAAGAATTTATTAGTGAGCAAAACAGTGGCGTCTAAATGTCACTCAGATTCCAAATATATGATAATTAGCGCACAGTCCTTGATGATTTGCCACAGGTGTAAGTTAGAAGCTGTTAAGCGAAGGCATGTGTTGCTATGTAATTAAGCAGGAGCATTCCTCATGTTTGGCAGATCTAAACAGATGTTCCACTATTTAGAAGTTACATAGACATAGTCACCCACCTCACTGTAGTTTGTTTTGCTTTTAGTTTCTTCCTTTCAAATTTAATTTGATTGTTGTCTATTTTGCTATTGCACTCGGGTTTTGTTCCCAAAAGCTCCCTTCACTGTTGTGGGTCAAATCCCTGGAACTCCCTCCCCAACAGCATTGAGGGTGTACCTACACCACATGGACTTCAAGAAGGTGGTTCACTACCACCTTCTCAAAGGCAATTGGGGATGGGCAATAAATGCTGGTCTAGCGAGCAGTGCCACATCCTATGAACGAAAAAAAGCTGCATTTTCACTTTAGTTTTCTCTGTCGCCCGTAGACAGATGCCACTAAAAGTGACGTCTCTCTTAGCTGCTACATTGTCAGTTTGGACGTTTTAACAATTGTTTTGGCAGCTTTTAAGTGAAATTCTGAAGTAATCTGGGCTCAGTGCCTGATTCTTTGAAGATAATACATTAGAAACCAGAGATATTTGATGAGTCAATAAAGGTATATTTTTCTAGTTTTAATCTGTCTTTGTTTTCTTGCCCTGGTTTGTCACTGTTAGTTATTTGGAATTTCTATTCAGCAATGTTGTTGAGTGATTTTTGTCGGGCATAAAATTTAAACAAAATTTATGGTAACATTTTAATGAGCAAGATGTAGACTGTCTTCATAAAGTATACAAAAATACATATTTTTTAAACAAAGTACCCCCATCCACTACCAGTGGCAGGACCTTCAATAGTTTCAATTCTATTCTCCTAAACCTCTCTATCTCTTCTCCTCTTGCCACCTTCTAAGAATGTGTCTCTCATACTAAGCTTGCAGATGCTTCTGTTCATATTCAGGAAAGGTTTCTTTTCCAGTTGGAATGTTCCTTGTTAAAGAAATTCAAGTTGATTTTTTGCATTTACACTTGTAATCTACCAGCCTCCAACATAGACGAATCTCCATGATGACAGCAGTTTTGTTCCTTATATGCCTTTAACTCCTTTTGTGTCAAGCTTCCCAGTGGAGTTTTTCTGTAGCCTGCAATAAATTATTAGCACAAATTATTTTTAAACTGAATATCAAAAAATGTGAAATTTTTGTAACAATCTTTACCTCAACTAGAGAAATTATTTCAAGAAAGCCTTATGTAGACACAGATAATCTTTAGCATAATTGTGTGGCACATTTTGCCTGTTGCTTCCAGTTGATTTTTAATTTTTTTTATTAGATGTGCATGCAGCATTTATTGCCCATTCCTAACTGGCCTTAAGAAGGTGCTGGTGATCTTATTGCAATCAGCCTGTAGGTGACAAGCACCCTGATGTGATTTAGTAGTAGGAACAGAGTAAAGGCCATTTGTGTCCTTAGTAACTTCCTGCTCGCATCTCTATAACTTGTTTTTAGAGTCTTAGAATCATTACAGCATAAAATGAGGCCATTCAGACCGTCAAGTCCATGCCGGCTCTCTGTAAAGCTATCCAGCCAGTTCCGTTATCCCATTCTTTCCCCATAGCCTTGCAGGCTTATTTCCCTCGCGTCCATTATTTCCTGATTTATACTTTGTCCTGCAGTGAGGCAGCTCCTCGGTGCCCTATAGATGACTCCCATCCGTGACTTCTTCCCGTTGCTATCCCTTATTTCCGCCCAAGCTAATTCCACGTCACGATCTATCGCACCTATATCACTACTCACCACCCCATTAACAAAGCTACCCCACCTCCTTTTCCTTTTTGCCTATTTTTCTAGAATGTCAAATACCCTTGAATATTGAGTTCCCAGTCTTGGTCACCCTGCAACCACGTTTCTGTAATAGCTATCAAGCCATATGTATTTATTTCTATTTGAGCCGTCAACTCATCTATCTTGTTACAAATGCTGCATACATTCAGATAAAGAGCCTTAAGCTTTAATTTTATACCATTATTACTCATTCTGGTTCTAATTTCTGCTGCACTCTTCTGCTTATATTTTCTGCCCCTTCCTGTCACACTTTGATTATTGTTCGCCTCTTTACTACCCTGTACCTCTGCTCTCTCAATTATTTTTGATTTTCTAATCTTCCCTTCAATTGAACCCTCCCTCTCCCCCCCCCCCCAATTAGTTTAAAGCCCTATCTACAACCCTAGTTATACAATTCGCCAGGACACTGGTCCCAGCATGGTTCAAATGAAGCCCGTACCAACAGAACCTCTCCTTCCCCAGTACTGGTGCCAGTGCCCCATGAATCGGAACCCATTTCTCCCACACCAATCTTTGAGCCACACATTTACCTCTATACACCAATTTGCATGTGGCTCAGATAGTAATCCAGAGAGTATTACCTTTGTGGTTCTGCTTTTTCAATTTAGCCCTGAGCTGCACATAATCCCTCAGCAGAACCTCTTTCCTAGCCCTACCTATGTCGTTGGTTCCTACATGGACCACGACAACTCGATCCTTCCCCTCCCACTCCAGGTTCCTCTCCAGCCCAGAAGAGATTTCCTAACCTTGGCACCAGGTAGGCAACACAGCCTTCGGGACTCTGTCTTTGCTGCAGAGAACAGTGTCTATTCCCCTAATAATGCTATCCCCTATTACTACTACATTTCTCTTTTCTCCCCCCACTTGAATGGCACTCTGTACCACGGTGCTGTGTTAGTTCACTCACCCCCCTGCAGTCTGCGCCCTCGTCCACACTGGGAACAAGAACCTTGTACCTATTGGACAAGGGCACTGGCTGAAGCTCCTCCATAGCTAAATTCTGGATCCCCATACCTGGCACACTCGCAGTCACACCCTCCTGTCCCTGACCACGGACCAGATTTGACGTAATTAATCTAAGGGGTGTGACTGTCTCCTGAAACAGTATCCAGGTAACTCTCCCCCTCTCTGATGTGTCACAGTGTCCGCAGTTCGGACTCCAGCTCATCAACTCTGAGCTGTAGTTCTTAGAGCACCGTGGATCGGACCGGCACCCACCAGTGCCCACATACTACAGCTGCAACACATCGCCTGCCCAGTCATCTCTATTCTATTTAATTAATTAATTTGGATGTTAAATATTTTAAAAGTGAATTTCTTAACTGTACTCTTCAGCTGTAATAATGTCTCCTGATTTGAACTACTTGGTCAATCAAAAGAGACACAGAAGAGAGACCCACCAATCACCTACCTGTTTTCCTTTGATGTCACACTTCAGCTCTGACAGGTAGAAGCAGGTTGAAGGGGCCTCTCTGCCACCGCTGCCCTTCTCATGCAAGTCCGCTCTCCTCGAGTGCTCCCGGCTCTCCTCTCGCTGTTTTAAAGTATGAAACTCCCGGCTCTCCTCTCGCTGTTTTAAAGTATGAAACTCCCGGCTCTCCTCTCGCTGTTTTAAACTGTAAAAATCGCGGCTCTCCTCTCGCTGTTTTAAAGTATGAAACTCCTGGCTCTCCTCTCGCTGTTTTAAAGTATGAAACTCCCGGCTCTCCTCTCGCTGTTTTAAACTATAAAAATCGCGGCTCTCTTCTCGCTGTTTTAAGCTGTGGTAGTAAGAGATGGGGTGGGTTCTATTCGGGCAAGATGTATGCTTAGAGGTGCAAGGCAAAGCTAGAATATTTAACAAGTACTTTGTATCAGTTATAACTGAGGAAGTGGATGCTAACAAAATATCAGTCACAGCAGAGATAATAGGCGCAATTAAAATTGATAGGCAAGATGTATCAGGAAACCTGGCTACGCTTAGAGCAGATATGTCACCTGGTTGGATGCCTTGGATCCCAGGTTGCTGGGTGTGGGAATAGTAGAAATGTTTGCCATTATCTTCCAATCTTCACTAGAAACTGAGTTGTGCCAGAGGAGGTGAGTGGCCAATGTGACATCCTTATTTCAGAAAGAATGTGAGGAGAGACCTACCAATTACAGGCCAGTTAGTTTAACATCAATAATGGGTAAGCTTTTAGAAACAATAATCAGGGGGAAAAAAAAACTAACAGGCACTTGGAGAGCTTTGAGTTAATTCAGGAGAGCCAGCATGGATTGGTACAAGGGTGATCATGCTTGACTAATATAATTGCAATTTCTTGATGAAGTAACAGAGAAGTTTAATGCAATAGATGTTGTCCAAATGAATTTTAAAGCTTTTGACAAAGTAGCACATAAAAGGCTAATTAACAAAATTGAAGCTCGTGGAGTATTAGGGTCAGTGTCAGCTTGGATGAAAAATTGGTCTAAGGACAGATAAGTGAGTTCTGGTAAATGGTCATTTTTCAGACTGTAAGGTGCTTGACAGTTGTGTTTCCCAAGGGTCAGTACTGGGACCACTTCTCTTTTGAAAAACAAGGGGTCCTAACTTAAGGTTGTGGTTGCATTCCTGAAAATCACAACTTTAAGTGAAATTAATTCGTGAATCATGGGCTCCCAAAGGAATCAATTTTAAAGCCAGATTTAGGCTTCTTTGGACATTTCTTGCCCAGAAAAACTAATGTACAAGTTGAAATACTGTACTGAAGATATGTAATACTGTACATTCCCAGTGCAAATAACTTGAAAAATAAAATAAATCACTAAATATAAAAGAAATTCAATACATGATGTAATTTTTTAAAATTATACTCACCAAAGTAGTAATTTTAGGTTGACCAGGCTCCATCTAGTGGCAGAAATTGATCAGTGCAGGAAGCTGCTGGAATCCTGGGACTACCCGCACCGACTAATTATTGCCACTAGATGGAGCCCAGGAGCTTCAGAACCGGAGCCTGCAGTGAAGCCAGGGGCAGAGCAGCTAAAACAGACCCCGGAGAGAGCAGAGGGCGGGAGGCAGGCTGCAGAGCAATGCCCAGGGAGGGGGGGTGGTTGGAGGCAGGCAGCAAAGCAACGCCAGAGTGCAAGGCAAGCCAGAAAGCAACGTCGGGAGGGAGGGGGGTAGATGCCAGGGATTGGAGGCTGGAGAGTAATGCCTGGCCGGGTGGGTAATGCTGAGAGACAAGGGCAGCAGCGGGGGAAGAGGGATTGGGGGCGAGAGCGGAAGTTCTGCCGGAAAGATTTTATGCACGGACTTTTATGCAAAAGAGGAAATCTGTTAAAGTGAAACTGGCAGCATTAAATGGACATACTGACACTACTTCATTAACAACGCTAAAGTGATATGACGTTAAGTGAGTCGACGTTAAGCAGGGACTCACTGTATATAAATAACTACTCTCTCTTTATGTAGCAACTGCATGTCCGACAGTTGCTTATCCTATCATATGCCATATCATCACAAGGGGGCAAGGAAAAGTGGCAGGCACCACTTCAGCCAGTATGGGGATTGAACCCTTGCCACCAGTGTAGCCAAATGAGCTTACCAGATGTTGGAACACTCAGCAAAATTTCAAAAAAATTGCTGAAGATTCCAAACTTGGAGGTGTAGCAGACAGAGAGGATGATAACAATCAACTGCAACAGGTCAAGAATAGGCTAGCAGAATGGGCAGACAAGTGGCAGATGGAATCTAATTCAGAGTAGTATGCAGCATTGCATTTTGGCAGAAGGGAGAAGGAACCTCCATGGCACTCCATCTATGGCAAGTGTATCCCTCCTTAGATAAGGAGACCAAAACTGTACACAATATTCCAGGTGAGGTCTCACCAAGGTTCTATACAAGTGCAGCAAGACATCTTTATTCCTGTACTCAAATCCTCTTGTGACGAAGGCCAACATACCATTTGCTGCCTTACTTGCTTGCTGCACCTGCATATGCTAACTTTTAGTGACTCGTGAACAAGGACACCCCAGGTCCCTTTGGGCACCAGCACTTCCCAACCTCTCTCCATTTAAGAAATATTCTGCCTTTCTATTTTTTCTACCAAAGTGAATAACTTCACACTTATTTACATTATAGGAGAGGAAATATAGACTTAATGGCACAGTTCTATAGAGGGATAAACCTGCGGGTTCATGTTCATAGAACTTTGAATGTGGCAGGACATATTGAGAGAGTAATTAACACAAGCGTATGGTATCTTGGGCTTCAGAAATAAAGAGGTATTGAGTACAAAAGCAAGGAAGTTATGTTGAACCTTTATAAAGCTCTGGTTAGGCCACAACTAGAGAATCACATCCAGTTTTGGTCACCGTACTTTGAGGGATGTGAGGGCCATTGAGTGGGTGGAGAGGTGATTTACCAGAATAGTTCCAGGAATTAGAGATTTCAGCTACAAAGTTAGTTTGGAGAAGCTGAGGTTGTTCTCCACAGAGCAAAGAAGATTGAGGTGAGATTTTATAGAGCTGTACAAGATTATGATGTGTGTGGATCAAGTAGACATTAGCTGATGGTACAGTGCACAGGAGACACCGATTTAAGGTTTGGGGCAAGAGGTTCAGGGCAGATATGAGGCAGAAACCTTTTTAGGCAGCAAGTGGTAATGACCTGAATTCGCTGTGTATGAGGATGGTGGAAGTGGAGATGATTGGTGATTCCAAATTGGATGGATACTTGAGGGAAATAAACCTGCAAGGCTATGGGGAAAGAATGGGATAACGGAACTGACTGGATAGCTTTACAGAGAGCCGGCATGGACTCGGGCTGAATGGCCTCCTTTTGTGCACTGTAATGATTCTGTGACTCTAAAAGGAATTACTTCTGAACCCACTTCTTGCAGTGTGCTGCACCATATAAACTTGAAACCAGCAGTGAACAATAGAACCCGATCGAGCATGACTCTTTGTTATGATGCCATCAGTGCTCCCCATTGATTTAGAATCAGAAAGAGAATGTTTAAATGAATTACATTTCTTTGAAATTGGGTTTTTATAAGAGACCTTGATGATGATGCACCCTCTCATTCACTTTACAGTTTACACCACTTTTACTAATGTCTGGTTTTTCCTTCCTCCCACATAAATCACAGCAAGTTTTACTACAAGGCAACAGGTAAGAGTTTTTGCATGTGTTACATATAAGAAATTAGATTTCTTGTGTGGGGTTGAAAGAGAGGGGGAAGACTGGTAAGATGCTGTCGTTTGCCCAATTTCATCCAGGTCACTGAGTTGAGGTTCCCTCACAGTAGGAAAGAGTAAATGAAGGGCAACTCTCAAAGTAAATCGTTTGAAAACATACCACTCCCTGCATGGCATTATAACAGGCCAGGAATGGACCATTCTCACTTCCCCCGACCTGCAAGCTATAATGTTGGAGCAATTATTTGGGGATTGTGGTGTTGTGGTGGGGGGTGGCATTTTGCATCTTCTGATTGCTGAAACAAAAATATTATTCAATATGAAAAACTGTAAACCGTGTCCTGAAGTTTGGTTTCCCTTACCTGGAGTGCATGAATTTGGTGAACTGTTGGGTTTTTACAAATTGCCAGATTTTCACGACTTTTCCTGATGGGATTTGAATCCATGACCTCCGGATAGTTAACTCCAACATTATAACCACTATACTACATAACTTTAATTGATTGCTAACCTGTAAATGTGTTCTTCTACATCTCACAGGTAATGATGTAACAACATTCCATACAGCAGACGCTTGCATTGAGACAACTACTTCCTGTAATGACCAGCAGCAGTTGTGAATAATAAGGAAACTGAATGGGACCTTCAAAGAATTATCAGTTCCACCAATTTGTCTCATTGAAGGAGCTTACCTCTGGAGAGCCAGCAACTAGTAGTTTTGACTATTGTCTGTTCCTCTTTGCTTCTTTTACTATGCAATTGTAAAATAATGAAGTATAAAATGTTGGACTCTGAAAAATGTGCCATTATTTGTATAAACATGCAGCATTTGGGGAGGGGGATCTTTTTAAAATCACTTTTTACTACTGGTGTTAGAGAATATTGATGGGTCGTTCTCAAACTGTTTGCACATTTTACAGTGTTTTTAAGAAAATGCTACTCTCTCTAACGCCACCCTCTTGGAAAACAGCCTTACAGATGTGTCTCTGAATGTTGGCTGTGTGCCTAAGAACACAGCTTATTTTGAAGTTCTGCCAAAGTCTTGCAAATATGGGAGGGGACGTTTTCTCCTCTACAGTGTGAATTTCTGTGCCCAAACAAATTTTATGAATAGGTGATTATTTTAATGAATTGTAACAATGTAAAGCCATGACCACTTTTCTACCTCAGACCCTCCTTCCTTCAATAATGGTTCTTACGTAATGTATTCCCTGGCATACAAAGCTTTCATTTCATCAAATCAAGTGCCATAAAGGATCCAAATATTTGGTCAGTAGTGACTTGGTGGCATACAATATTATCTTTTGATGCATCCTGTGAAAATTTGAGTATCAGCCCAACATCATACACATGTTAACCCCCTCCCCCCTCCTTAATGATGTGATTCCTGGCCATTAAGTAGGCTGCACCACTACACTATACACTTTCTGATCCTTCTTAGTTCAATAATTGATGTTATATTTTAACATGTAAAGGCAGTGTTGTCTTCTAGCTTAAATCCTTATCACACCTGAAATCACTACACATTTCATTCAAAATAAAGTTCATTTATATAACACAAGAACAGAAAATATCTTCTAATTTTTCTCTGTGTGGCTCCTGCTGTTAATATGGGTTTTTTGTAACATTTGCAATGTTCCCTCGTGGATAAAGCAAGTCTTAACGGCTGTTTACGAACTAAAATCTGCACTGGTGTTAATATTAAACTCCATGTTACTGGTATTGCCCTGAACAATATGAAGCCCTCAGACTTTGTGCTAGCCAGACTGGACACTGAGAAAGCTCTCCATTGTCTCTTGTCAACAAGCTTTAAATTCTGTTAACAGTAGAGAATCTCAATCTGTCGGTCTTTATTTGCCCTTATACTTCATCAAATGGCATGGAGCTACTATTTCATTCCATGACTTATTGTGAACTGCGATTGGAATCAAAAGACTTGTTCAGGAAATTATTGCCAGAGCTGATGATTCGTACCTAATTTAATAATGGCATGAAATGGTAACATTAATGTCAGGACAGTAAAGACAATAGGCAGGAAATTGATTGAATGGAATACAAACTATCAGTCTACTCTCAATCAAAGTGATGGAAGGTGTCATTGATAGCACTATCAAGTGACACATACTCAGTCATAGCTTGGTCACCGATGTTCAGTTTGGGTTTCATCAGGGACACTTGGCTCCTGACCTCATTACACTCTTGGCCCAAACATGGACAAGAGAGCTGAATTCCAGAGGTAAGTTGAGGTGTCATTTGACCAAGTGTGGCATCAAGGAGCCCTAGAAAAATTGAAGTCAATAGAAATAACGAGGAAGATCTCCACTGGTTGGAGCCATACTCGAGAAAATGGTTATGGTTGTTGGAGGTCAAACATCTCAGTGCAGGATATTTCCCTAGGTGCAACCATCTTCCGATGATATACCAATGACCTTCCCTCCATCATAAGGTCAGAAGTGAAGATGCTCACTGATGATTTAACGGTGTTCAGTGCCAATTGCAATTGCTGAGATACTAAGCAATCCATGCCCATATGCAGCAAGACCTAGACAGCATTCACTTTGGCTCAACTGTGACACAAACTTTACTTACCACCTATGTGCCAGGCAATGGCCAACTCCAACAAGAGAGAATCTAACCATCTCCCCTGGACATTCTACGATATTGTCATTGCCAAGACTGCACCATCAATATCCTGGGGATGATCATCGACCTGAATCTTACCTAGTGCAGGAGTTTTGGATAGATTCCAATTGGCGTCAACCCAACTCACTGGTAATTAATTTTAATTCCCGGGTTTTGAACAGGACTTTAAACCCACAAGGTAAGGCGAGACTCTTCAGATAGTGAATTCAAAGAAGTTTTTTTCAAATAAAAATATAAATGCATATGGAGTTGTAATATAGAATGAAGTTATAATACAAAATTAGTTAATCATACATCCATACAATTAAACCTTATAGCTTTCATTGTCTCCTTTCTACATTAAAATAATTTCAAGTACATAACCCAAACATGGAGTATAATTATGCATAAGACCTCTACAGCTTGCAGTGGGTGATCAGTTCCATGAAAGCGTGTATCAGAATATGGCTAGCTAACCGTGGCTCTGGAGATTTAACCCTTAGAGAAGGTTAAAGACCTTACACTAGTTTCTTTAGCTGCTTTGTTAGCTTCTGCATTACCTTCACCGTAGGGTTGTCCCTGTTTATGGGCAGCTAAGATTGACTACGATTTTTAAGTGCTGTCCAGATCTTTTTCCACAAAGAAACATGAATGAAAGGTTTGCCTTGTGGTACAGTGTGGATTTTTGTGATATAGAAGGAGAGTTAACATGGCATTGATGACAACGGCACTATCGGACCAAATATTTACTGTTTGATTAGAAGTTTCTCAGATGGCTGTTAAGAGGGCAAGTGTCTCTGCATACTGGGAAGAGTGTTAGTACATGGTCTTTTAATAATTCTTCCTGGTAGTATTACAGCATAGCCTGTGTGTGGTGATCCTTCACTGTGGTAGGAGGAGCCATCTAAATACACACCTGGAACATCTTTGGTCCCTTCATCACAAAAACAGAAATACCTGGAAAAACTCAGCAGGTCTGGCAGCATCGGCGGAGAAGAACAAAGTTGACGTTTCGAGTCCTCATGACCCTTCAACAGAACTAAGTAAAAATTGGAAAGGGGTGAAATATAACCGGCTTATATTTCACCCCTCTCCTATTTTTACTTAGTTCTGTTGAAGGGTCATGAGGACTCGAAACGTCAACTTTGTTCTTCTCCGCCGTTGCTTTCAGACCTGCTGAGTTTTTCCAGGTATTTCTGTTTCTGCTTTTGTTTTGTATTTCCAGCATCCGCAGTTTTTTGTTTTTATTTTGGCCCCTTCATGACTGGATGTGATTCAAAGTCAATTAGAGGAAATGGACACTTGTGAGAACCTCCGTCATCACCCAACAAATGAGGCAGTAAAGTCATCTCTCTCGTCAATGTCCGTGTGCAATAATTCCAGTGTCCACTTACTCAATCGTTGTGATGAGACTAATGAATTTCCAGGTTTCATCAATAAATTCAATGCTGCAAATCTGTGATTTATGTAAAATGGTGCATTCTCAAAACGTAGTTACGTTCACATGCAGAGTACAAAGTTTATGCCCCTTCCAGAACACATGACGCAAACGCAATCAATTGCAACTTTTCAGAATGTCCCTGGCAAATGCAGTTAAACTGTTGAAGCGACCTCTAGATGGAACGGTTGAGTAGGATCAGGTGTTATAAGACTAGTAACCTGAATAACTGTCATTTTAAGTGTTGTTACAGCTGTGGCATTTCTTCCAGCTTGGCTGAATATTGTCACCTTTAACTTTTAAAAGTTGTACAACGGCTTTGCCAGTTCAGCAAAGTTTGGAATAAAGTTTCTCTGATGACTGACCAGATCCCAAAATGATCGGAGGACCAGTTTTGGATGTAGGGGCCGGTAGTCTGAATAGTTTCTACTTTGAGGGATTCCGATGAAACTCCCAATTAGCTTCTTTAAACAATTGAACTTCTCGTGGATTAACTTTCAAACCTACCTGAGCTAGGATCGTAAGCAATTCATCCAATAGGAACAAACGTTTGATCAGTTTCAGTTGCCGATAGGATGTCGTTGATATATTGCACCAGGCAGATCTAGAAAAGTCTCTCAAAATGACTGCCATTTGTTTGAGAAATATTGTAGGAGTATATTGTGGAATCCCTGTGGCAAACAAGATCTGCTGAGTTTTTCCAGGTAATTCTGTTTTTGTTTTGGATTTCCAGCATTCGCAGTAGTTTTTTGTTTTTAGTTCGAGTGTAACTCTGATCTTCAGATGTGAAAGCAAATTTGTACTGATCCCTTTTTAAATCGCCAAAATCCATTAGAGATATCTAGGGTAGAAAACACTTGGAACCAACTGAGACCTTTGACAAAAGAATGAAGATTTCTCGCAAAGAGGTGAACAGGCTCGTGTTTCAGAACTAAGTTTACAAGAATCGATAATTAACCTCCAACTACCATCAGCTTTTTTTTACAGACCAAATAGGTGAGTTAGTTGCGAATGTGCCTTGCCTTACAACACCCTGCTTGATGAGGGACTGAATTGTTTCTGATATGAGTGATTTCCTTAGGAATTGGATACTGTTTAACAAAGGCATGGGTGTTTCTGTTAATAGTCTCCCCCTTTCATTCGCCCACAATTATGTTTGCCTGGAGCAAAGACAAGGCGTTTCTGAATTAACTGTTCCACTTGGTCATTATCATGTTTAGGGGTTCGAACGAACCAACCTTTTTAATTGCAAACGCAAACTGAACATCTGAGATTACTACAGTCTTTTCATTTTCTGATCCAAACCACAAACAGTTATGATTATAATCAATAATCGCACCGTACTGAACAAGCACATCTGTTCCCGATATCCCCATTTCTATCTTTATATCCGTATACACTGGTTCATCAACTACACAAGTGAGACTTCCCAATCGGAGTTCAGTAGCCTTTCCTATAAACGCTCATTGTTCACTGCCATCATATCCTCTTAATTCTGTACACCCCTTGCCTGCTGCGTGGTCGCATTGAGCATATGAGGTGTGGATGATTGCGACTGCAGAACCCGTGTCAATTAACATATTCTGTTGCCAGTCCCCATCAAAAACAGCAGGAATGACTGATCTTGAATCGCAATCACATCGGAACCCCAGTACCCACCATTCGAAGTGGTGCAGACGCTTTCTTTGGGACCCGTTTGTTGGTGAGTATTATTATTATTGGGTATTACTCACCGCTCCTGTCAACAAACTGATTTTTAATGAAGGTAAACATCTCCATTTCCTTTTCCACTTGTGTCATTTCATCCCCCATTTTCGAGTCGATCAAATCAGAGTGGTTTTGGTTTGGTCCTGAAGAAGGCACCCCCCTCCAATCCAGCAACTACCAGATAGGCCAGTTGAAGAGGAGAAGTTACAATCCCCGACCACACAGCCACCACAGAGACTCAGGCTTCCTTTAACTGGTTTTATTCAAGCATATGCAAGGGAGCCGCAATCATTCCTAGGAATGAAGACCCAGCTCCCAGATTGATTACATTTCAATACTTTTGTACTTTTTCTTATCATAACACATTTGAGTACATTTGAGTACATCCAATCGGTAACCGACACACCGGTCCCATGCTAACTCTATCCTATTGAGTACATAAACATGTGATTTTGCTAACCAATTATTCTAAAGGATGTATACATAATTATATTATCCAATCAGAATTAAAACGTGTACGCAAAGACCTTGGTTCTCTCAATTCAAGACTTTGTGTTTCATCAAAGCCCCCTCTTTGTCCATTGTATGTCTTCCCAAATCTAAGCTAAAACCATCTGCTTCCCTATGTGAGAGGAGAGTACATCTAATCTAATTTCACCCCTCTCCTAATATTACTCAGTTCTGTTGAAGGGTCATGAGGACTCGAAACGTCAACTCTTTTCTTCTCCGCCGATGCTGCCAGACCTGCTGAGTTTTTCCAGGTAATTCTGTTTTTGTTTTGGATTTCCAGCATCCGCAGTTTTTTGTTTTTAATCTAATTTATATCCTGCTTGTGTCTTCCAGTCTGACTCAAGGTTGTGCAATGTTCATCTGGCAATCTTCAACTGTTAATATGTTTAGCATCAATGGCTGCCTGGAGATTTTAAGCATGTTCATCAAATTCTTACTGTGTTCTCCTTTTTTTAATATGTATATTTAATTTCTCCCTAACAAGTCCCCTCTGACCTTTCTGGACAGGGCCATTGGTGGATGATTTTTCCTTACAATCCCATGCGAAGTGATCTGTTTTACCACAATTGTAACAGGAATAGTTGGACATTCTTGGGCTCGTAGATTATTTTTGTAAAGGGTCTGTCAGTTTTGTCCTTCGGCTGCTGCAACATTCTTTCTGGCAGGAGGGGTCACTTTTGGTGGTTGTTTTATTGACTTTCTAACTGATGTCAATGCTTCCGTAGCTATTTCCTCAATATGGTGCCAATGGTCAGCTACTCTAACGGAAACTCCCAAAGCACTCTTAACCTTTGGATGTAAATTCCTTATAAATGTGCTTTTAAAATTAATTTGATTCTTTCCTGCCTCTACTTCTCTGAGTAATATCTGTACATATAAATCACCTCATCGATTCTCAAAGGCATGTGGTGATTCATCAGGAGGTTGTTTAGCCTGATCCATTTTCCCATATATATTTATGTCTGCTGTACCCAGGGCACTTAGAAAAGTGGATATTATTTCTGCAGATGCCTCTGTAGTAAGGATTGCTGGGTCTGTATTTTCCTTCAGTTCCCTCGTGCAAGCAGCTAAAATAGTTTATTTCAAATCACTGTCTTCTACTTCCGAGTGACCTCTCCTAAAGTTTGCCCATCGCCTGCCCACTACTAAGGGGTCATCTCCATCCTTAATCATTCCCAATTCATGGACACAAGCTTATATCTCCGTGTGGGAAAGAGCAAGAGACTTTTCCCCTTCCCTTACAACATGTCCATGGTGGTCTTTGATACTTCTTGTTATTACTGCAACGGGAGCTGGTTTCTTTTCAGATAGGAGTTGGGGGGCGGGGAGGGATTATGAGTAGAGGGGTAAATATAGCAGTGCACAACAGTGTAATTGGGGAATCCCAAGTTCCAACTTCTTCAGCAAGCAGTGATGAATTTGGACATTCCCAATCTGACATATGTGCCTCCGATCTGGCTGTAAGTTTGGGACTGATTCTGGAATTGAATCTGGCACTGAGACTGGGGCTGAATTTCTCCTAGTAAGGGCAGTGATAACTGCATGCTGTTTTACTAACCTCTCTTCTAGCTCATATTTTCAGTTGACAGTCAGTATGATCTTCCTCTGGCTTTCTGTCATTAAGATGTTCCCTGATAGCATCCCGTGCATCCCTTAGTTCCTGGTTAAGAACCTTGTTCTCTTGTTTATACTCTGCCAGTTCTCGTCTCAGCTCATATGCCTCAGTACTCATGTAACTCTGATGACATAATGTGGAAGCTGTACGATCTACATCTAACTTGAACTTGAAATTGCAGACCATGAATTTCTTGCTCTTTTGGTTTCTTTAACTCTTCTATCTCTTTTGCTCAAAGCTCCCTTTCCTGTTCTAACTGCAATTTCAACTCTTGAATGATTTTCCATTTTCCCTAGCACATAAGAATGCACTGAATTTCAAGAGGTGTCTAGCCTTTCCAAGTATATCTTTTCACCTGTGAAAGCAACTGTATGTGTGAACGAAATTAATTTGTCTGACACTTCGATAAGAATGTTTGCAATTCAGGACCACGTATTTGATCCTTTGTACTGGGATGAAAGAGGTTTAATTCTAACCAAGTTCTGTTTGTTTGGATTTTTTGGTAGCCTTACTTCAGTTTCTTTTAAGCATAATCTAGCCATCCTTGTGCTTTCTGTTCATTCTAACAGAACCGTTTCTTTCATTTAAACCCAATAAACATAACAACAGACAGGGAAGAGTTAACTTTTACTGAGAGAACGCTAAACAAGGGTGATTATTGCGTTACGACAAAAGTAACGGAGCTTGCATTGGATTTCTCTGCCACTCTGGCACTTCGGTCAACACAGAAACACTCATAGTTGCTGAAATATTCTGTTTCTCAATTCAGTTACTGATGCACCAAGGACAGATCTCTGATTCTATTCTCTTTCTTTCTCTCTCTTACTAGAACAAAGCAATTGCTCTAACAAAATAAAATATCTATCCTTCTTTCACAACCTTTAAAACTCACTTATCTGAATAACAAGTCTTTTTAGCTTGTCCTATCAGGGTCACCAATTTGTTGGATTTTTGGATGGATTCCAATTGGAATCAACCCAATTCACTGGTTATTAATTTTAACTCTCGGGTTTTGAATGAGACTTTCAATCCAGTAAGTAAAGCGAGGTTCAAAGAAGTTTTACTTAAAGAGAAATACAAATGAGATTTATAATACGAAATTAATTAAATCAAAATATATAAATATCATACATCCATACAATTGAACCTTCCTCTAGGTATCATTCTCTGTCTTCTTTCTACACTAAACTAATTTCAAGTACATAACCCAAAACATGGAATATACTTATCTCATCCATAAGATCTCTACGACTTGCGATGGGTGATCAATTCCATGAAAACGTGCATCTTCTTATCTTCAGTCAGAATGTGGCTACCCAACATTGGCTCTGGATATGGGAATTTTAACCCTTAGAGAAGGTTTAAGACTGTCTCTCTCCACATGTTAATGGGAACTTGTCATCCATTGATTTGCTGACATATTCTTTCATTTAGCTTAATTAGTCTTGGCCTTTGTGTGTAATTAATCTTGATGATAGAACAATGAACTTGTTCAATATATTCTTTTAATCCTATTTCAGATATGCAACGTGTTTTGTCTAACTTTGGTTTCTAAGCTTTCTTCTAATCTTAAATACATTCTTTTGTAGCCACTTTGGGTCTACATTTTAACTTAAGATTTTTAAGAAGACTTAATATCAAACATAAAGTCTCTTAGAAACATACCTAGAATTAACCTGTGTGAGTTTAAAGATCAATTTTGTGATAAACTACTAATTATTTAATAGTTATTTAATTATAGCTGAGGCTTAATCTTAGTTTCCAGGCTGGGGTCCAGCTATTCATTGTGAGTTGATGGATCAACATCTCAGCTATCCTTACCTGGTGTTTGCATAGTTATGTACATTCTATTAGTGCAGATCTGTCTTGTTTGTTTTTAAACTACAAAAGTGATTCTAGGGAATTGATCTTAATTTAAATGTGAAGACTTAAAAAAGTGACATAACACAGCTAAAGTTATATAACCTACAAAAAGTGAACTAATAATACCAATTCTCTTAATGATCAAGGGTTAATTCTTTGATTGTTATTAAAAGACATACTGTTTACAATTTGACATTACTGGCACATATTTCAATAGATTGCTATATGTTATATGCAGTAATTATATTGAACTTAACAGAAGTTTTTCAAAATTGCAGTATCATGTATTTTGTTAAAATACTTTTTTTCAGAGGGTATTAATCTAGTCAAGCCTTTTACAACTATTGATTCATATAATGTCTTCAAAAATTAATCTAATTCATTGTCAGTATAACAAAACATAAAGTGATTACTGTTAAGGAATCACATGTTATTTCTAAGATGGCTTCCTTTGACCCTATTAGTTTATTGAGTAAGTTTAGTCTGAGAATGATGATTTCTACCAAAAATCATCATCTAAGCTTGTTCACATTAGGATATCCTTAGAAACACTGTGACTACAACAGGTGAGAGGCTGGAAATTCTGCGATGAGTTAATCATCGCTTGAAACCCCAAAGCCTGTCTACCATCTACAAAACACAAGTCAGGGGTGTGATGGAATACCCTCTACTTGCTTGGATGAGTGCAGTTCCAACAACATTCAAGAATTTCAACACCATCTATGGCAAATCAGCCCACTTGATTGATGCCTCATCTACCACCGTTAACATTCGCCAGGCAGATCGTATCAACCAGCATGTCCCAGTCGCTGTTTGCAATGGGCAAAGTACCCAACCAGTCCGTGCTTGCAAAACTCAAAACTCAGTGTCCAACATTAGATGTGGTCCCGCGATTGGACAACATTTGCTAAATAATCCTCAGTGTGCTAAGAATTGCACTGACAGCCAATTTAAGATTCAGTCGAGCTTGCAGTGTGGCACATTTGCGTGTACTGGAAACTACATATAATCAATACACAGGGCCCTGTTTCTTGAAGACCGAAAGAACATATACACACATCCAGCCTGTTTCAGCTGAACAAAATAAGTGACAGCCATTCACTGATTCATTGCTCAGGGCACTGCCTTGACCAATCAGGGTCAAGCTGCCTGGTTTAAATTTCAAACAATGCTTGGCAATTAGCTGCCGTCACTTGAACATTCTCCATGGTAGCGCCTCCACCAGTCAGAGTTCACTTGCCAACCAATCAGCACTCTCTTCACATATAGTATAAATTGTTGTTTTCCCCTCAGATTGGTATTCTTGCAAAGTGTCCTGGTGAGTGCAAGATGAAAAGCTTCAACGTGTCTCTTTTTTCAGCAATACTCAAGAAACCTAAGGGCTAAAACCTGAGGAATCCCCAGGACCTGATTACCTATATACTAGAGTTCTAAAAGTAGCAGCTGCAGGGTTAGTGGATGCACTGATTTTGATTTTCTAAACAGATTGGAAGTTAGTAAATGTAACACCACTACTCAAGAGAGAAAATGGAACTGCAGACCAGTTGACTTGACATCAGGAAAATGCTGGAATCATTAAGGAAGTCTTAACAATGTATTTAGAAAATCATAATATGATCAGACAAAGTCAACATGGATTTATGGAAGGGAAACCATGTTTGACAAATTTATTAGTTTTTGGGGATGTAACTAGTAGGGTAGATAAAGGGGAACCAGTAGATGTAGTATACTTGGATTTCCAAAAGCCATCCAATGAATGCCACACACAAGATTAATATGCAAGATTAGGATTAATGGAGTTGGGAGTGATACGTTAGCATAGATGGAAGATTGGATTATGGACATGAAGCAGAGAGTAGAGCTAATCAGGGCATTTTCAAGTTGGCAGGCTGAAACAAGGCAAGTACCTCAAGGAGCAGTAGTTGAGGCTCAGCTATTTACAATCTATATTGATGACTTATACAAAAAGAGAAAGAGCAATGTATCTAAATTTGCTGATGATACAAAGTAGGTGGGAACACAGGCTCTGAGGAGGACAGAAGTAGGTGAAAAGAGACAGGTAAAATGAATGGACAAATGGCAGATGGAGTGTAATATGGGAAAGGCTGAAGATATTCACTTCATTAGTAAGAATTGAAAAACTATTTTTTGAAAGACATGACACTTTTAAATGTTGATGTTGAGAAAGACTTGGGTATATTTGTACAAGGAACATGGAAAGTTAGCATTCAAATAAAGCAAACAATTAGAAATGAAAATTTAATGTTGGCCTTTATTGCAAGAGGATTAGAGTACAAGAAGAAGGAAGGCTTACCTCAATTGTAGAGGGCTTTGTTGAGACAACACCTGGAATATTGCATGCAGTTTTCAGTCTCCATTTCAAAGGAAGGATATGCTTGCCATGCAGGTGGTACAGTGAAGGTTCACTCGATTGGTTCTTGCAATGTGAGGGCCATCTTATGATGAGAAGTTGAATAAATTGATCCTATACCCTCTGAAGTTTAAAAGAATGAGAGGTGGCCTAATTGAATCATACAAGGTTCTGGAGGGGCTTGACAGGATAGACACTGAGGATTTTGTTTCCCTGGCTGGTGAATCTATAACACGAGGGCACAATCTCAGAAAAAGGAGGTCAATCACTGGCCATAGATGGTGTTGAACTTCTTGGATGTTGGTGGAGCTGCACTCATTCAGGCAAATAGAGAGTCTTCCATCACACTCCTGACTTATTCTTTGTAGATGGGAGCTTTGGGGTGTCAAGAGATGAGTTACCCATTGCAAAATTCCCAGTCTCTTACCTGTTGGAGCCACAGTATTTATAAGGCTGGTCTAGGTATTTTTCTGATGAATGGTGCCCCCAAGAATGTTGATGGTGAGACATTAGGTTGAATGTGAAGGAGAGATAGTTAAATTTTTTCTTGTTGGAGATTTTCATTGCCTAGCACTTCTTACTAGCTGATGTTATTAATGTTATCAGGCTGAATTTCATCCATGTCTCTAAATCAAGATTAAAGTCTCTCAAAATGTTTCCATTGACTTCATTATAGGCTCTTTTTTTGCTTAATGCACATGGTTCTTAATCTTCCCCCACAAAGCAGGTCAGTACAAGAAACTAAATACCCCAAAGGAAGGGTCACAGTACAGGCAGCCTCTAAATACCCTTGTGGAGTGAGGGGCTCTACAGAGCACGCCAAACACTGCCATTGTAGGTGCGACAGTACGAGGGGGGGGGGGGACTCTAAACACCCCCCCTAATGAGAGGGGAAGTGCAGGGGGAACTCTAGATATTCCCATAAAGGGAGGCGTGGTGCAGGGTCTCTATGTGTCTCGACAGAGCATGGGGTAGCATCGAAGCTCTCACAGTGGTGAGGCAGTACAAGGGGCTAAATATCCCTATAGAGAGAGAGGTGGTCCTGGTGGTCACAAAATATCCCATAGGGAGTGAGTGGATGGAGCGGGATATCGCCATTGGGGAGATGGAGTACAGGGGTCAGTCTAAATACCCCCAGAATCTTAAGGTCGGTAGGAGCCGAGCTGTATCCCAGAGGTAGCGAAACAAATAAGATTTGTATCCGCAAATCAGACGTCAGATCAGTAAATGTTCTCTAGATATCACAGAATCACACTGTGCAGAAGAGGCCCTTCGGCCCATCGAGTCTGCACCGATATGTGAGAAACACCTGACATACCCACCTAATCCCATTTACCAACACTTGGCCCATAGCCTTGAATGTGATGACGTGCCAAGTGCTCATCCAGGTACTTTTTAAAGGATGTGAGGCAACCCGCCTCCACCACACACCCAGGCAGCGCATTCCAGACCGTTACCACCCTCTGGGTAAAAAAGTTTTTCCTCACACCAACAACCCCCCCCACCCCCCCACCCAAGCCTCCTGCCCCTCACATTGAACTTCTGCCCCCTCGTGACTGGCCCTTCAACTAAGGGGAACAGATGCTCCCTGTCCACCCTGACCATGCCCTTCATAACCTTGTACACCTCGATCAGGTCACCCCTGAGTCTTCTCTGCTCCAATGAAAACAACCCAAGTCCATCCTACCTCTCTTCATAACTTAAAATGTTTCTTCCCGGGCAACATCAAGGTGAATCTCCTCTGCACCCCCTCCAGTGCAATCACATCCTTCCTGTAACATGGCAACCAGAACTGCACACAGTACTCCAGCTGTGGCCTCACCAAGGTTCTATACAACTCCAACATGACCTTCATACTTTTGTAATCTATGCCTTGATTGATAAAGGCTAGTGTCCCAAATGTCTTTTTCACCACCCCACTAACATGCCTCTCTGCCTTCAGAGATCTATGGACACACACGCCAAGGTCCCTTTGTTCCTCAGAATTTCCTAGTGTCATGCTGCTCATTGAATACTTCCTTGTCAATTACTCCTTCCAAAGTGTATCACCTCACACTTTTCAGGGTTAAATTCCATCTCCCACTTATCTGCCCTTTTAACAATCCCATCCATATCTTCATGTAGCCCAAGACACTCAACCTCACTGCTAACAACCCAGCCAATCCTTGTGTCATCCGCAAACTTACTAATCCTACCCCCAACATAGTCATCTATGCCATTTATATAAATGACAAATAATAGGGGACCCAGCACAGATCCCTGTGGTACGCCACTGGACATAGGCTTCCAGTCACTAAAGCAGCCTTCTGTCATCGCCCTCTATCTCTTACAACTAAGTCAATTTTGAATCCACCTTATCAAATTACCCTGTATCCCATATGCATTTGCCTTTTTTATAAGTCTCCCATGTGGGACCTTGTCAAAGGCTTTGCTGAAATCCATATAAACTACATCAACTGCACTACGCTCATCTACACACCTGGTCACCTCCTCAAAAAATTCAATCAAATTTGTTAGGCATGACTTCCCTCTGACAAAGCCATGCTGACTATCCCTGATCAAATCTTGCCTCTCCAAGTG
Organism: Cetorhinus maximus; assembly: GCF_964194155.1. Lineage (NCBI taxonomy): Eukaryota > Metazoa > Chordata > Chondrichthyes > Lamniformes > Cetorhinidae > Cetorhinus > Cetorhinus maximus. The sequence goes on from NC_135892.1 coordinate 15,941,958, forward strand.
GAGATAGATTCTCTCCTTCAGAATTTTCTCCAATAGTTTCCCTACCATTGACATGAGACTTACTGGTCTGTAGCTCCCTGGCTTATCTCTGCAACCCTTTTTAAATAGCAGAACCACATTAGCTGTTCTCCAGTCCTCTGGCACCTCCCCCGTGGATACTACAGAATATACAAACTAAAAACCACAGAAGGTCCTTAAATTACAAGTGATAAAAGTAGTAAATACTTACCCGACCTTACCCACTACTTACCAGTCATTTCTCTCCCTTGTAGCATCTGCTGCTGCAGCAGGGCAAGGCCATGCTCTGAAGATTTAGCAAGTTGGACAGCAAAGAAAAACTGCAAAGAGCACCTCTTCCCCTCTGCATCATATTCCCAATGTTGACCGAATTGCCAATACCTACACTCAGTCTGGCTATGTTTCACTCAGGATGAGGGCTCTCCTCTTCTCGTGTGCAAGCACACTGATCAGAGCCAAACAGAGTCTGACAGAGTCTGACAGAGCCAGACAGAGCCAAACAGAGTCAAAAAGAGCCTGGCAGAGACAAACAGAGCCAAACACATCCTCACAGAGCCAAACACATCCAAACAGTGCCTGGCAGAGCCGGACAGTGCCTGGCAGAGCCGGACAGTGCCTGGCAGAGCCATAGAGAGCCAAAAATATCCAAACAGATCCAGGCAGAGCCTTGCAGAACCAAACAGAGCCATACAGATCCAAACTGAGCCTGGCAGAGCCATACACAGCCAAACAGATCCAAACAAAGCCTGGCAGTGCCATACACAGCCAAACAGATCCCAACAAAGCCTGGCAGTGCCAAACAGAGCATGGCAGAGCCATCCAGAGCCATACCAAGCCTGCAGAGCCAACAGAGCCTGGAAGAGTCAAACTTGGCCAAACAGCTTGGCACAGCCAAACAGAGCCATACAGAGACAAAAAGATCCAAACAGAGCCTGGCAGAACCAAACAGAGCCTGGCAGAGCCATACAGAACCAAACAGATCAAAACAGAGGCAAACGGATCTAAACGGATTCAAATAGAAACAAACAGATCAAAACAGAGCCAAACAGATCCAAGCAGGGCCAAAGAGAGCCTGGCAGAGCCAAAGAGAGCCTCGCACAGCTAAAGAGAACCTGGCAGAGCTGAACAGAGCCTGGCAGAGCCAAATAGAGCATAGTAGAGCCAAACAGAGCCAGAAAGAGTCAAAAAGAGCCTGCTAGTGCCAAATAGAGCCAACAGAGGCTGGCAGAGACACACAGAGCCTGGAGGGGCCAACCATGGCCAAACAGAGCTCGGCACAGCCAAACAGGGCCGTACAGAGCCAAAAAGATCCAAACAGAGCCAGGCAGAGCCAAACAGAGCCAGGCAGAGCCAAACAGAGCCAGGCAGAGCCAAACAGAGCCAGGCAGAGCCAGGCAGAGCCAAACAGAGCCACACAGAGCCAAACGCTGCCTGGCAGAGCCAAAAAGAGCCTGGCAGAGCCATAAACAGCCAAACAGACCCAAACAAAGCCTGGCAGAGCCAAACAGGGCATGGCAGAGCTAAACCAAGACTGGCAGAGGCAAGCAGAGCCAAATAGAGCCTGGCAGAGCCAAACAGAGCCAGGAAGATCCAAACAGAGCCGAACAGAGCAAAACAGAGCCTGGCATAGTCAAACAGAACCAAACAGTGCCCAGCAGAGCCAAACAGAGTCTGGCAGAGCCAAATAGAACCTGGCAGTGCCAAACAGCGAAACAGAGCCAAACAGTGACTGGCAGAGCTAACAGAGCCAAATAGAACCTGGCAGTACCAAACAGAGCCTGGCAGAGCCAAACAGAGCAGAACATAGACAAACAGAGTCAGAGCCAAGCAGAGGCAAACAGTGCCTGACAGAGCCAAACAGATCCAGACAGATCCTGGCAGAGCAAAGCAGAGCCAAACAGTGCCTGGCAGAGCCAAACAGTGCCTGGCAGAGCCAAACAGTGCCTGGCAGAGCCAAACAGTGCCTGGCAGAGCCAAACAGTGCCTGGCAGAGCCAAACAGTGCCTGGCAGAGCCAAACAGTGCCTGGCAGAGCCAAACAGTGCCTGGCAGAGCCAAACAGTGCCTGGCAGAGCCAAACAGTGCCTGGCAGAGCCAAACAGTGCCTGGCAGAGCCAAACAGTGCCTGGCAGAGCCAAACAGTGCCAAACAGAGTGAAACAGAGGCACATAGAGCCAAGCAGAGCCTGGCAGTGCCAAACAGAACCAAACAGCACCTGGTGGAGTCAAACAGAGCGAGTCAAAGGCAAACAGATCCAACCAGTGCAAACAGAGCTAAACAGAGCCAAGCAGTGCCTGGCAGAGCCAAACAGATCCAAACAGAGCCTGGCAGGGCGAAACAGCAGAGCCAAAAAGAGCGAAACAGAGCCAAATAGAGCCGGCAGAACCTGGTAGAGCCTGGCAGAGCCAACAAGTGCCTGGCAGAGCCAAACAGAGCCAAACACAGCCAAACAGAGCCAAGCAGAGCCTAACATCCAACAGAGGGTGCTGGTGAGAAGTGACTGAAGCATTCTGGGAGAAGTCAGCGCAGTCACCACGACTCAGGAGGGAATCGAGGAAAAGGACTCTTGCACTCAACAGGAGGAAGGGCATCCAACAGAGGGCGCTGGTGAGAACTGACTGAAGCATTCTGGGAGAAGTCAGCGCAGTCACCACGACTCAGGAGGGAATCGAGGAGAAGGACTCTTGCACTCAACATTTGAAAAAGAGCGCAAATATTGAAAATAAAAGGAGGGGAAGCTGAAGAGGAGTGGCCACCCTGTGAGCGGCCAGTGGGCGAGTGGCCCAGTGAAGGAGTGGAGCTTTGAGGCTTTGGCTCGAGAGGCTTCAGCGAGCAGAGGCTGAGTACGAGCTTGCTCCCAGTGGGGTAGGGCCGGGTAAAGTCCTTTAAATAAATTAGGACTGGGTAATGGAAGCAGCAGTTGGGGCAGTCGAGTGCTCCGAATGCAGCATGTGGGAAGTCATGGACAGCACAATTGTCCCTGATGATTACACCTGCAAAAGGTGCATCCAGCTGCAGCTCCTGAGAAGCCGAGTTAGGGAACTGGAGCTGGAGCTGGATGAACTTCGGATCATTCGGGAGGCAGAGGCAGTAATAGACAGGAGTTTCAGGGAGACAGTCACCCCTAAAGGTCAGGAGGCAGGTAGCTGGGTGAATGTCAGGAGAGGGAAGGGGAATAGACAGAAAGAGCAGAGCACCCCTGTGGCCGTTCCCATCAACAATAGGTATACCGTTTTGGATACTGTTGGTGGGGACGACCTACCAGGGACAAGTTGTAGTGGTCGCGTCTCTGGCACCGAGGCTGGACCCTCAGCTCAGAAAGGAGGGAGGGAAAAGAGGAGAGCAGTAGTGATAGGGGATTCGATAGGTAGGGGGACAGATAGGAGGTTCTGTGGGAGAGATCGAGAATCCCGGATGGTCTGTTGCCTTCCTGGTGCCAGGGTCCGTGATATCTCGGATCGAGTTCTCAGTCTTCTCAGGAGGGAGGGTGAGCAGCCAGATGTCGTGGTCCATGTAGGGACCAATGATGTGGATAGGAAGGAGGGGGAGGTCCTGCAAAGAGAGTTTAGGGAGTTAAGTGCAAAGTTGAAGGACAGGACCTCCAGGGTTACGATCTCAGGAGTGCTACCCGTGCCACGAGCTAGTGAGGCTAGAAATAGGAGGATAATGCAGCTAAATATGTGGCTAAGGAGATGGTGCAGGAGGGAGGGCTTCATGTTTCTTGACAATTGGGCTCTGTTCCAGGGAATGTGGGACCTGTTCCGACGGGACGGTTTGCACCTGAACTGGAGGGGGACTAACATCCTTGCGGGTAGGTTTGCTAATGCTGCTCCGGGGTGTTTAAACTAGATTTGCAGGGGGCGGGGAACCAGAGTGTTAGAGCAGATAGTGAGGTGGAGGAGGATAAAGGTCAAGAGAGGAATGCATGTATAGACAGAAATCAGGGGTCCGTACGTGATCGAAATGTTCTCAGGTGCATCTATTTCAATGCAAGGAGTATTGTCGGAAAGGCAGATGAGCTTAGGGCGTGGATTGGTATGTGGGATTACGACATTATTGCTATTAGTGAGACTTGGTTGCAGGAGGGGCAGGACTGGCAGCTCAAAGTTCCGGGGTTCTGTTGTTTCAGACGTGATAGAGGGGGAGGGATGAAAGGGGGAGGAGTGGCATTACTAGACAGGGAAAATATCACAGCTGTGCCTAAGCAGGACAGCCCGGAGGGCTCGTCTACAGAGGCCATATGGGTGGAGCTGAGGAATGGGAAAGGTGTGACCACACTAATAGGGTTGTATTATAGACCGCCCAATAGTCAGAGAGAATTGGAGGAGCAAATCTGTAGAGAGATAGCAGACCGATGTAAGAAACGGAAAGTTGTGATGGTAGGAGATTTTAACTTTCCACATATTGACTGGGACTCCCATACTGTAAAAGGGCTGGATGGCTTGGAGTTTGTCAAATGTGTTCAGGAAAGTTTTCTAAATCAATATATAGAGGTACCAACGAGAGAGGATGCAATACTTGATCTCCTATTAGGGAACCAGACAGGTCAGGTGACAGAAGTATGTGTAGGCGAACATTTTGGGTCCAGTGACCACAATGTCATTAGTTTTAAGCTAATTATGGATAAGGATAGGTCTGGTCCTCGAGTTGAGATTCTAAATTGGAGAAAGGCCAATTTTGTGGAAATGAGAAAGGATCTAGGAAGAGTGGATTGGCATAAGTTGTTTTCTGGCAAGGATGTGTTCAGTAAGTGGAAGGCATTCAAAGGCGAAATTTTGAGAGTGCAGAGTTTGCATGTTCCTGTCAGGATTAAAGGCAAAGTTAACAGGCATAGGGAACCTTGGTTTTCAAGGGATATTGGCGATCTGGTTAAGAAGAAGAGAGAGGTGTATAGCAGGTATAGGCAACAAGAAGCAAATGAGGTACTTGTAGAGCATAGAAAATATAAGAAAATACTGAAAAAGAAAATCAGGAAGGCAAAAAGAAGACATGAGGTTGCTTTGGCAGATAATGTGAAGGTAAACCCGAAGGGTTTCTACAAGTATATTAAGAGTAAAAGGATAGTAAGGGACACAATTGGTCCCCTTGAAGAACAGAGTGGTCGTCTATGTGTGGAGCCTCACGAGATGGGGGAGATCTTAAACAGTTTTTTTGCATCAGTATTTACTCAGGAAACTGGCATAGTGTATAAGGAAGGAAGGGAAACAAGCAGTAGTTTCATGGAACATACTGAGATTAAAGAGGAGGAGGTGCTTGCTGCCTTACGGCGAATAAAAGGTAAATAAATCCCCCGGGCCTGACATGATATTCCCTCGGACCTTGAGGGAGACTAGTGTAGAAATTGCAGGGGCCCTGGCAGAAATATTTAAAGTGTCCTTAGCCACGGGTGAGGTGCCGGAGGATTGGAGGGTAGCTCATGTTGTTCCGTTGTTTAAAAAAGGCTCCAAAAGTAAACCAGGTAATTACAGGCCAGTGAGCCTGAGGTCAGTAGTAGGTAAATTATTGGAAGGTGTTCTGAGAGATCGGATATATAATTATTTGGACAGCCAAGGGCTGATTAAGGATAGTCAGCATGGCTTTGTGCGTGGTAGGTCGTGTTTAGTGAACCTTGTAGAGTTTTTCGAGGACGTTACCAAGAAAGTAGATGAAGGAAAGGCTGTGGATGTTGTCTACATGGACTTTAGTAAGACCTTTGACAAGGTCCAAAAGTGGGAGGTTAGTTCAGAAGGTTCAGACACTTGGTATCCATGCAGAGGTTGTAAACTGGATTCGAAATTGGTTGTGTGGGAGAAGACAGAGAGTGGTAGTGGATGATTGCTTCTCAGACTGGAGGTCTGTGACTAGTGGTGTGCCTCAGGGATCTGTACTGGGACCATTGTTGTTTGTTGTCTATATCAATGATTTGGATGATAATGTGGTGAATTGGATCAGCAACTTTGCTGATGACACTAAGATTGGAGGCGTTGTGGACAGTGAGGAAGGCTTTCAAAGCTTGCAGAGAGATCTGGACCAACTGGAAAAATGGGCCAGAAAATGGCAGATGGAATTTAATGCGGAAAAGTGTGAGGTGTTACATTTTGGAAGGTCAAACCAAGGTAGGACATACACAGTAAATGGTAGAGCACTGAGGAGTGCGGAGGAACAAAGGGATCTGGGAGTTCAGATACATAATTCCCTGAAAGTGGCATCACAGGCAGACAAGGTTGTAAAGAAAGCTTTTGGCTTACTGGCCTTCATAAATCAAAGTATTGAGTATAGGAGTTGGGATGTTATGGTGAGGTTGTATAAGACATTGGTGAAGCCAACTTTGGATATTGTGTGCAGTTCTGGTCGCCTAACTACAGGAAGGATATCAGTAAGATTGAGAGAGTGCAGAGAAGATTTACTAGGATGTTGCCGGGTCTTAAGGAGTTGAGTTACAGGGAAAGATTAAACAGGTTAGGACTTTATTCCTTGGAGCGTAGAAGAATGAGGGGAGATTTGATAGAAGTTTACAAAATTGTGAGGGGTATAGACAGAGTAAATGCTAGTAGGCTCTTTCCACTTAGATTAGGAGAAATAAACACGAGAGGACATGGCTTTAGGGTGAAAGGGGAAAGGTTTAGTGGGGAACATTAGGGGGAACTTCTTCACTCAGAGTGGTGAGAGTGTGGAACGAGCTACCATCTGAAGTGGTAAATGTGGGCTCACTCTTAAGTTTTAAGAATAAATTGAATAGATACAGGGATGGGAGAGGTCTGGAGGGTTATGGACTAGGTGCAGGTCAATGGGACTAGCGGAATAATATTTTGGCACAGACTAGAAGGGCCGAATGGCCTGTTTTCTGTGCTGTAGTGTTCTATGGTTCTATGGTTTGGCTCTGCCAAACTCTGTTTGGCTCTGCCAGTCTCTGTTTGGTTCTGTTTGGCTCTGCCAGGCTCTGTTTGGCTCTGTTTGGCTCTTCCAGGCTCGGTTTGGCTCTGTTTGGCTCTGCCAGTCTCTGTTTGGTTCTGTTTGGCACTGCCAGGCTCTTTTTGGCACTGTTTGTCTCTGCCAGGCATTGTTTGGCTCTGTTTGGCTCTGCCAGGCTTGGTTTAGCTCTACCATGCTCTGTTTGGCTCTGTTTGGCTCTGTTTGGATCTTAAGGCTCTGCAGGGCTCAGTTTGTCTCTGTTTGTCTCTGTTTGGCTCGGTTTGGCTCTGCCAGGCTTGGTTTGGCTCTGCCAGGCTCGGTTTGGCTCTGTTTGGATCTGTTTCGCTCTGTTTGGTTCTACCAGGCTCTTTTTGTCTCTGTTTAGCTCTATTTGGCTCTGTTTGGCATTGTTTGGCTCCGCCGGGCTCTGTTTGGCTCTGCCTGTCTCTGTTTGGCTTTGTTTGGCTCTGCCTGTCTCTGTTTTGATCTGCATACTGTAGTTCAATGACAGTGGATGTGACGACCTTGGATCTGGCCTTCAGGTGGCGGTGGTTGAACAGGTTCCTGTTTTTTCTGTAGTTTAGCCCCACTCCAGTGGGGAGCTTGCTGAGGGTGAGATGGAGCATTGCGGAATGGAAGACTGAGAAGAGCATCAGCGCAATGACACAGCCTTGCTTGACCCTGGTCTGAATGTGGATTGGGCCTGGTGTGGGTCTGTTGGTCAGGACCCTGGCTTGTATGTCATCATGGTGCAGGCAGAGGATGGTGACAAACTTTTCGGGGCAGACATAACAGAGGAGGATGCTCCATAATTCTTCTCAGTTGACAGTGATGAAGGCTTTTGTGAGGTCAAAGAAGGCCACTAACAATGGTCAGTGCAGTTCCCTTCCTTTCTCTTGCAGTTGCCGTGCAGTGAATATCATATCTGTTGTGCCTCATAGGTATATGGTTCCTATATTGTGTCCTCAAACTCAATGTCATCTTCCAGGGTATAGATATTTTGGATTTTTTTTCTTTTTCGTTTGACATGCTCTGCCTCTGGTATCTCTTTTACCATCTTCTATTTTTGTTCTGCGCATCTTCTCCTAGTGATTAGACTTCCCACAAGCTCTGCAGTTTGATCCGAATGTGGGACATTTCCTTCTGTTTGTGAATACATGTGGTGATCCATTTTGTTATGCTGCATCAACCCTGTGGTCTTTTCCTTGACTTCACTGAAGACTAGCTGTTTGGGTCATCAGTGTCATCAGCGTGGCTTCATGTGCTCTGGCAGTGTCAAGAGCCTGTGACGTTGTGAGCTTGTATTTTCCAATCCGAGGTGTTTGTACATCAGGGTGTGCAGAGCCCCAAATGAGCTAGCGTTTCATCCATTTCTTTGAATTCACACTTTTTAAAATTTCATTCTTGGGATGTAGGTGCCTCTGGAGTTCCGCTGTTTTGTCTATGTTTGAACCAAGGCTGTAATGAGGTCAGGGGCTGAGTGGCCCTGGCAGAACCCAAACTGAGCTTTAGTGAGCCAGTTATTGCTAAGCCAGTGCCACTTGATAGCACTGCTGATGACCCTTTCCATCACTTTACTGATGATCGAGTGTAGACTGAGGGGGCGGTAATTGACCGGGTTGGATTTGTCCTGCTCTTTATGTACAGGACATACCTGGGCAATTTTCCATATTGCTGGGTAGATGCCAGTGTTGTAGCTATACTGGAACAGCTTGGCTAGAGGCACAGCAAATTCTGGAGCAAATTCAAGTCTTTAGCACTATTGCCAGAATATTGTCAGGGCCCATAGTCTTTGCAGTATCCAGTGCCCTTAGCCATTTCTTGATATCACATGGAGTGAATCAAATTGGCTGAAGACTGGAATCTGTGATGCTGGGGGCCTTCAGAGGAGGCTGAGATGGATCACCTGCTCAGCACTTCTGGCTGAAGATTGTTGAAAATGCTTCAGCCTTATCTTTTGCACTGATGTGCTGGGCTCCCCCATCTTTGGGGTTGGGGATGTTTGTGGAGCCTCCTGCTGCAGTGAGTTGTTCAATTGCCCACTAGTTGCTGGCTACATTTCTCAACCTTGTTAAGAAATTTTCAACAGGCTCACCTGGTTCCTGCCTCAGCCTTTGAAATTCATATCAGAATCTGATGGTTTGAATTCGGCTGATGTTCATGTCACTTAGTCATAGAAGCATTTATGACATAGAATGAGGCCATTCAGCCCATCAAGTCCATGCCACATGTACTGAATTTTTCAAAAACTTTGGCTGGGCTTTTATTGTTGTCCTCACTCATTTATCAGCCATTGGAAAATATCTAAACCTTTCTCTCATGTACACACAAGGATGAATCTGCCCCTTTCCACTTCACTTGTGCCTTTTAGAAAACCACTGAACATCAGTCCACATTTTTGTTTAAACTTCTCAAATGTCTCTACAACATCATCGGCCTCCAAATTCATTATGGACTCGAACTGTGCATTCATTTGCTGCGGCTGTGGCCAATTTGCTTTCACACAGTTCACTCGCTTTTTTTCTCTCTCTCTGTGGCACGAATTCAGGTTGATTTTTCTCGATATAGTTCAGCATTTATTTTGTTAATAACGTTTGGGTTTTACTCACGAGCACCTGCTGCCACCATGTTATGCCATGTGGTTCCCAGGAGTTCTAAATAATCACGCTATTTCACACAGATACTGGAGCCGATCTTGAATATATTTCTGACATCTCACCAAGTGGTGCAAAGCAATATGTTGCTGCTTTGGCACAAGGCAGCAGTGAGTGGTGTGCAATGGAAACACTTTAGGGATGTCCTCAAAACATTCTTGAAGAGATCAAACATCCCTGGCGATTCATGGAAGTCCCTGGCTTGTGTCTGACCAAAATGGAGAAGGTTTATTCCGAAAGGTGCCGAACACACTGAAAGACTTTGTCAGGAGCACACAGAGGTGAAGTTTAGGTGTCGGAGAGAGTGCACAAACCTCCAAACACTCATCTGCCCAACCCTTCAAGCACCACCTGCCCCACATGTGGCAGCGCCTGCAGATCGCTCATTGGACTTCTCAGCCATCTCAGAACCCGTCAGACCAGAGTCAAGCAAGTCAACCTCGATCCCGACGGACAGTCTGAGAAGAAGACCCCGGATATAGCTACCCATGGCAATATAATCCCTAACTCGTCTCAGAATACCATGACAATATTACAGACTCAGTTCCGTGCACATGGTGCATTCACACGTCATTGGGTGGGAATGATCGAATAGGCATTCACCGAGCAGGAACCAGAGCTACTGACACAAGAGGGCGCCATTATCAAGCCGTATGAACATTTTACAAAATTGCCTTGTGTACCCATGTCACGCAACAGCTGAGGGAAAACACTATGAATTCCAAATAATCTGCATTTCAGATCATTTATACATACTGCCAATCTTAGCTGGGATTTAGAGAAAGAAAGAAACTTCTAAAACTTTACATTATTTTGCATTATGTTGTTACATTTATTCCGTATCTCTGTAGATAAATTTTCTACTATTATTGCAAGGAATATTTCTTTGAAAGTTTTTTTTTTCACTAAATTATTTAGGGAAAATCTGTTCTATATGTCTTGGTCTAAGGGTGAGCTGAATAGTGATGCCTGGCATGAAAGTGAAAGCATTTCTTCGAATCAGACCGAAGTCCATGGTTATATCCCAATGGAGACTCTGCAATCACCTATGCAGGTTGCTGAGAAGACAACAGTGTTGTTGCCCTCATTCTGTGACCTGTGATCCCTGCTCTCCAATGAGGGGTGGGGGTTGGGGGTAGACGGGGTGAGTGAGACAGGAGTGCTGAGTCAACCCTTAAAGCTAAAGAGTTTGAATCATGAAAGGGATCTAGGTTTCAGGTGGGTATATAATAAGTTGAGAAGCCTAGGGGTCGAGCTACTACACACGGAGTGCTGTGTTCCACTAGACGAGCTACGCTGTGTAGAGCTCAACCTAATCAAACTAGTGATTTTGAATGACTCCTTCCAAAACACTTCTCTTTATTCATTCATGGGGTGTGGGCATCACTGGCCAGGCCAGCATTTATTGCCCATCCCAAATTGCCCTTGAGAAGGTGGTGGTGAGCTGTCTTCTTGAGCTGCTGCAGTCCATGTGGTGTAGGTACACCCACAGTGCTGTTAGAAAGGGAGTTCCTGGATCTTGACCCAGTGACAGTGAAGGAACGGCGATATATTTCCAAGTCAGGATGGTGACTGGCTTGGGGGAGAACTTCCAGGTGGTGGTGTTCCCATGTGTCTGCTGCCCTTGTCCATCTAGATGGTAGCTGTTACGGGTTTGGAAGGTGCTGTCGGAGGAGCCTTGGTGAGTTGCTGCAGTGTATCTTGTAGATGGTACACACTGATGCCACTGTGTGTTCGGCCATTTAAGGCTTTTCGCCAGGGTTTACGCCAATTCTGTGAGGGAATCCAGAACAAACAGACACAATCTTAACATTCGAGCCAGCCCATTTGGTAATGAAACCAGGAAGCACTTTTTCACAGAGGGTATTGGAAATCTGGAATTCTCTTCATCAGAGGTCAATGGGTCAACTGAATGTTTCAAGACTGAGAACAACTGGGGTTTTTTTGCTAATGGTTCAAGAGGTAATAATCAAAGGCAAGTAAATAAAGCAGAGGCACAGATCAGCCATGATCTAATTGAATGGTGGACAGAATCAAGAGGCTGATTTGCCTCCTCCTGTGCTCCCTGTGTGGCCTTCAAATTCTTGTGAGGGGTAACACCTTGTGGGCACAACCTCTTCAAATGCCACCTTACCACCCTGCTTTCCTCCACCTGGTAAAGCTTTCTTCTCCATTTCAATAGCTCAGGTCCGTTGCGAATCATAAACACAGCTCAGGGGGTGGAGTCATCCCAGGTTTGCACTAAGTGCGGTAGTGGGCGGGAAAAAGAACGTCTTTCCCGCCAGCCACAATGGCGGCTTTTCACGCCGTAACATCCCAATCCCGCCTCATTAATTATGCGTTCCCGGGAAACACGCCGTTTCCATGGCGGGCGGGCTCACATTCGCCTGCCACGCCATCACCTCGCCGCTTCCTCATGCTGGGCACCATATTTAAACTACAGCCGTGTACACACCTCTCAGTGCTTCCAGCCCAGGACTGCTGCACAGAAAGAGGCAAGAAGACTGCAGACCCCCCGATTTAATGACGCGCGTCCCTTGAGCGCCGTTTGGGCAGTGTGGAGGCTCACTGTGATATCCTCTACTCCCACTCTGGGCGAAGATCAGCAAGCAATGCTCAATCCAGCATGGCAGGCGATGGCAGCAGTGGTCAGTGCCAATGCTCTGCAAAGGAGGACAACCACCCAGTGCTGCAAGAGGATGAATGGTCTCATCCATTCCGCCAGGGTAAAGTCAACCTCCTCATCACTCCCAAATCACACACTCACAAACCCAGCACACATCCACAAGGATCTCACATCTCAAGGGACAACACCACTAACTCTCACACACACCCTCACATCCCCATCAGGCTCATATCCCCTGGAGCTCAATCCTCAACCTATCCATGGCTCCACTCACCACACAAACATTCCCCTCAGTGCCATGTATCCTGCTCACACTCCCTCCATCTGTTTTCATGCAGGAAAAGCTGGCTCAAAGCAGCAAGGAAAGATCCCACATGGGAGTGTGGAGTGGCCACATTAGGCCCTTAGCTCACTTCGAGGAGTGTGCAATGGTGCTGACTGGTGAGGATGTGGACCCTGCCTGTGGCAATTGTGAGGTCGGTGGTGAACACCCGCGTGAGGATCTTGCACCACATCATTCCTCTCTTAACGTAAATGTGCGTGCTCTCTCTCCTGCTTTTGACTCTGCTGCCATACACTAATTATCTCTACTTTGGTTCACAGGGAGCTCTGCCAAGTGACCGACACACTCAGCCAGCCAGTCCCTCCATCCAGGTCCTTATCTCCATCCAAGAGGACTCCTCCTCCATTGAAGAGCTGGAAATAAGCAGCCTGGAAGACCCATCACAGCGCTTACCCACACCCTCCACCAGCGCAGAGACACACACCTCAGTGGGACCTAGATCTGGAGCAGGCTCGGGTTCACAACCTGATGGTCACCACATGGACACGTGTCTGAAGCAGGAGGAGGCAGGTTCAGCCGAGCTCCCCGGCACTCGAAGGACTGCTGGGGAAGAGGCATCTGTGGGGTCCGAGTCAGGTGACGAGCCTCTGGATTTGGCCTTCCAACTCATCCTGGAGAGACAGCAGAAGGTGGGGGAGCATCACACAGAGCTGCTGGCAGCCCTCAACAGAGTGGCATGCGGGTCAGAGGAGAGCGTCCACCTGCTCTCTGATGAAGTGGTGCCCACATCTGCGCGTAAGGAGATCTCCATGGGGTGGATGGTTGATGCCATCTCAACATCCCCCCTGCTCCCAAGTGCTCCTTCCCCTCAAGAAGTCAGGCCGGTGCCCTCGGGCACCCGAAGGGAGGAGGAGCGGCAGCTGGACACCCCTGGGACCTCCACTCAGGAATCTCAGAGGCTGTCCTCTCCCTCCAAGTCTCCTTTGCCTGTGACCCCCTCAACCTCAACCTCATCCTCTGTCACTGCAGAGGGAGCAGCTGGTCCACAGGAGGACAGCCAAAGCAAGCTGGGGCCCTCAAGGCCTCAGCTCTCCAGAGGATCCATGCCAAAGTGATCAGAGGCAACAGGGCCAACCAGCTGTCTCCACCCTTGCTGCGGATGTCAGGGCAGCACTTGGAAGTCTAAGGTGTAGAAAAGTTAAGAAATCCTGATTACAGTTGGTTGCACGGGTGAACACATTTAGTCACTTTACAATCTGAAAATATATTCACTTTCACTGAACAATGTATAATGGTGTCTTTCAGCTTCATTTACAAGTTTCGCAAGTCATTCCCCTACATCCCGCCCCCTGCCCCCCACCCCCACCCAGGTAATGTCCAGGTAAACGTATACATTCCCTGCCTTCCCAAAAATCCCACCCTCATCCACATTAACCTCCCCGACCTCCTCCTTCCCATCCCCAGTGTCCGTGTCTGCCTCTCAGTTCCCACCAACCACCCTCGCTGTCCCTTCTACTGATACCGTCGGACCCTCACCTTCCCCCCTACTGCCTCTCTCTGCCCTCGATCATCCTCACCATTCCCATCTACCACACCCACCCTTAGTTTGCTCCTCAGGAGGCAGTTGTCAACTCCACAGACCCCTCCCATGAACGTTCATCTGGACATCTCCACCTCCGGACTCCTTCCCCCCCTTGGAACACCTTTCCCCATTGGAATTCCTCCCCCACTGGACTCCTTCCCCCTCTGCAGCCCTTCCCCCTCCCCCGAGTCTTTCCCTCTTCCTGACTCCTTCCTCCACCCTTACTTCGTCCTCCAGCCTTACTCCTCCTCCTCTCCAGATGGAGACACGATGACATAGTGTCAGATGGTGTAGTAATCCAGAGATCCGGGGTAACGCTCCAGGGCCTGGGGTTGAATCCCACCAAGACAGAGGGTGGAATTTGAATTCATTAAACAATCTGGAATTAAAAGTCTAATGAGGACCATTGAAACCATTGTCAATTGTTGTAAAAATACCCATCTGGTTCACTAATGTCCTTTAGGGAAGGAAATCTGTTGTCCTTACCTGGTCTGGCCTACATGTGACTCCAGACCCACAGCAATGTGGTTGACTCTTAGCGCCCTCTGAAAGGGCCTAGCAAGACACTCAGTTGTATCAAACCACTACAAAGCCTCAAGAAAGGACCACCTGGCGTCAACCTAGGCACCGGAAACAACAACGGCAAACTCAGCTCTGTCAACCTTGCAAAGTGCCCCTTACTGACATCTGAGGGGCTAGTGCAAAAATTGGGAGAGCTATCTCACAGACTAGTCAAGCAACAGCCAGACATAGTCATCCTCATGGAATCTTATTTTACAGATAATGTCCCAGACACCACCCATCACCAACCCTGGGTATGTCCTGTCCTCCCACCAGCAGGACAGACCCAGCAGAGGTGGCGGCACAGTGGTATACTATCAGGACGGAGTTGCCCTGGGGGCCCTCTACATTGACTCTGGTCCCCATGAAGTGTCATGGTATCTGGTCAGACATGGGCAAGAAAACCTCCTGCTCATTACCGCATACTGCCCTCCCTCAGCTGGTGAATCTCTGCTCTTCTATGTTGAACACCACTTGGAGAAAGCGCTGAGTATGGCAAGGGTGCAGAATGTACTCCAGGTGGGGGCATTCAATGCCCATCGCCAAGAGTGGCTCAGTAGCACCACTACTGACTGAGCTGACCGAGTCCTAAAGGACATAGCTGCTAGAGTGGGCCTGCAGCAAGTGGTGAGGGAACCAACAAAAAGAAAAACATCCTCACCAACCTGCTTGTGACAGTATCGGTAGGAGTGACCACAGCACAGTTGTTGTGGAGATGAAGTCCTGCCTTCACATTGAGGATA
This sequence comes from Cetorhinus maximus, assembly GCF_964194155.1. Classification (NCBI taxonomy): domain Eukaryota; kingdom Metazoa; phylum Chordata; class Chondrichthyes; order Lamniformes; family Cetorhinidae; genus Cetorhinus; species Cetorhinus maximus. The sequence goes on from NC_135892.1 coordinate 15,957,315, forward strand.
CCCTCCATCGTGTTGTGTGGCACTACCACCATGCTAAATGGGATAGGTTTTGAACAGATCTAGCAATGCAAGACTGGACATCCATGAGGTGCTGTGGGCCATCAGCAGCAACAGGATTGTACTCAGCCACAATCTGTAACCTCATGGCCTGGCATATCCCCCACTCTACCATTACCATCAAGCTAGGGGATCAATCCAGGTTCAATGAAGAGTGCAGGAGGGCATGCCAGGAGCAGCACCAGGAATGCTTAAAAATGAGGTGTCAACCTGGTAAAGCTACAACATAGGACCACTTGTGTGCCAAACAGCAGAAGCAGCAAGTGATAGACAGAGCTAAGTGATCCCACAACCAACAGATCAGGTTTAAGCTCTGCAGTCCTGCCATATCCAGTCGTGAATGGTGTTGGACAATTAATCAACTCACTGGAGGAGGAGGCTCCACAAACATCCCCATCCTCAATGATGGGGGAGACCCGCACAGCAGTGCAAAAGATAAGACTGAAGCATTTGCAACAATTTTCAGGCAGAAGTGCAGAGTGGATGATCCATCTTGGCCTCCTCTGGAGGTCCCCAGCATCACAGGTGCCAGTCTGCAGCCAGTGTGATTCATTCCATGTGATATCAAGAAATGGATAAAGGCACTAAATAATGCAAAGACTATGGGCCCTGACAATATTCTAGCAATAGTACTGAAGACTTGTGCACCAGAGCTTGCCATGCCCCTAGCCAAGCTGTTCCAGTACAGCTACAACACTGGCATTTAACTGGCTATGTGGAAAATTGCTCAGGTATGTCCTGTACACAAAGAGCAGGATAAATCCAACCCAGTCGAGTACTGCTCCATCAGTCTACTATTGATCACCAGTAAATTAATGGAAGGGGTCATCAACAGTGCTATCAAGAGGCGCTTGCTTAGCAATAACCTGCTCACTGATGCCCAGTTTTGGGTTGCACGAGGGCCACTCAGCTCCTGACCTCATAATAGCCTTGGTTCAAATATGGACAGAAGAGCTGAACTCGCGAGGTGAGGTGAGAGTGACTGCCCTTGACATCAAGGCTGCATTTGACCGAGTGTGGCATCAAGGAGCCCTAGCAAAACCGGATTCAATGGGAATTGGGGGTAAAACTCTGCACTGTTTGGAGTCATACCTAGCACAAAGGAAGGTGGTTGTGGTTGTTGGAGGTCAGTCATCTCAGCTCCAGGACATCACTGCAGGAGTTCCTCAGGGTAGTGCCCTCGGCCCAATCACCTTCAGCTGCTTCATCAATGACCTTCCTTCCATCATAAGGTCAGAAGTGGGGGTGTTCGCTGATGATTGTACAATGTTCAGCACCATTTGCAATTCCTCAGGTACTGAAGCAGTCCATGTCCAAATGCAGCAAGACCTGGACAATATGCAGGCTTGGGCTGACAAATGGCAAGTAACATTCACACCACACAAGTGCTAGGCAATGACCATCTCCAACAAGAGAGAAGCTAACCATCGCCCCTTGACGTTCAACGGCATTACCATCACTGAAGCCCCCACTATCAACATTCTGGGGGTTACCGTTGACAAGAAACTGAACTGGACTAGCCATATAAATACTGTGGCTACTAGAGCAGGTCACAGGCTAGGAATCCTGTGGCAAGTAACTCACCTCCTGACTCCCCAAAGCCTGTCCACCATCTACAAGGCACAAGTAAGGAGTGTGATGGAATACTCCCCATTTACCATGCAGCTCGCACAACACCCAAGAAGCTTGACACTATCCAGGACAAAGCAGTCCGCTTGGTTGGCTCCACATCCACAAACATTCACTCCCTCCGCCACTGACGCACAGTAGCAGCAGTGTGTACCATCTACAAGTACACTGCAGAAACTCACCAAGGCTCCTTTGACAGCACTTTCCAAACCCATGACCACTACCATCTAGAAGGACAAGGACAGCAGACACTTGGGAATACTACCACCTGGAAGTTCCCCTCCAAGCCACTCACCATCCTGCCTTGGAAATATATCACCATTCCTTCACTATCGCTGGGTCAAAATCCTGGAACTCCCTTCCTAACAGGACTATGGGTGTACCTACACCACATGCACTGCAGCAGTTCAAGAAGGCAGCTCACCACCACCTTCTCAAGGGCAACTAGGGATGGGCAATAAATGCTGGCCCAGCCAGCGAAGCCCACGTCCCGTGGATGAATAAATAAAAACTCTTTCCTTCCCCTGGACTCCTTCCCCCCTCTTATCTCCTTCCCATACATCTTCCTCCCCCCTTACACCTACATCCCCGGTTGCCGTATTCTCCCCATTACCTCCTCTGCCCCACCTTACCCCCTCCCCCCTCCCAACCTCATCCTCTGACACATTTGTTCCCCTCTCCCAACCTCAACCCCTGAACACCTTTGATCCCCCATCTCAACCTCACCCCACAGACACCTTTGTTCCCTCCCCCGAACTTCACACCCCCTGACACCTTCGTTCCCCCTTTCCCGACCTCACCCCTCACTACCATATTCGTTTGCCCTTCCCAACCTCACCCCTCAGTGACACCTTCATTCCCCCCTCCCAACCTCAGCACCCCGCCCCCGACACACCTTGCTCTCCCAGCCGAACTTAGACCTTCCCCCCCACCACAACCCCCCGCACCCTCCCAGGTACACCTGTCTCCCGCAGTCAAACCTACACCTTGCTCTCCACCCTCTCGACCATCATCCATTGCAGACATGGCCAAGACTCTGAGCAGATCTGCAACGGTGACTTTCCACCTTCCGTGAGCTGCTTCCCGGGAGAGCCATGTCCATGAGGACCTGCCTAGCATGCGATGGCTATTCCTCTAGGGGCCCGTTGTCGTCAGGCTCCAGCATCTTCTGCTCCTCGGATGTCCGCGATGTGAGCAAGGCCCTGACAGTAAGTCCCGGCTTCTGCACGTCCCACTTGCCAAGACGTGTTCTGCACTGATGTGTTTTCCTGCCTCTGTGCTCGGATGATCCAGTGTGGGGGAGATGATTCCAGCAGGATGGGTTTATAACGATATGCAGGCGTATTACAATGCAGTTCCCGACGTCTGACAGTGGAAAATGCGGCCTGCCATTGACGGGTGGAGTGGACGATTGCAAACTGGCTTCACAACGTCGTGAAGCCGATTTTTGGGCTTCTTGCCATGTTGTCCGCTCAAGCTGCCAAACACAGCGAGCATGGAAAATTCCGCCCAGGATTCATCACCATATGAAAATATTACTGTGCTTTCACTATACCTGGGTCGGGTCCGTCAAAGCAAAATAATCCACTCCAAAAACTCTTGCAAACCCAGCCATCACTTTCTTCAGCTGCTCCAAAGCTCCAAAGTAAAGCACTTACAACCATAGAAATGTTGCAGCACAGAAAGTGGCCATTCAGCCTATCCTGTGACTGCGCCAGCCAAAAAAAAAATAAATAAATAAAAACTAGCTCATTCTAATCCCACTTTCCAGCACCTGGTCTGTCGCCTTGCAGGTTACAGCGCTTTAGGTGCAGATCCAGGCACCTTTTAAATGAGTTGAGGGTTTCTGTTTCCACCACAAAGCCAGACTGTGAATTCCAAACACCCACCACTGTCTGGGTGCTGAAGTTTTTCCCTCATGTCTCCTCGAATCCTTCTACCAATCACCTTAAATCTGTGCCGCCCCCCAGGTAATTGACCTCCCTGCTAGGGGAAACTGGGCATCCCTGTCTACCCTATCCAGGCCCCTCATAATCTTGTACACCTCAATTATGTCATCCATCAGCCTCCTCAGTTCCAAGGAAAACAACCACAGCCTAACCAATCTTTCCACATAGCTGCAATTTTCAAGCCCTGGCAACTTTCTTGTAAATCTCCTCTGTACTCTCTCCAAAGCAATTATGTCCTTCCTGTAATGTGATCACCAGAACTGTACACAAAATTCCAGCTGTGGCTTAACCAGCATTTTATAAAGTTCCATCATTATATCCCTGCTTTTGTATTCTATACCTCATCCAATAAAGAAAAGCATTCTATATGCTTTACTTACCACCTCATCTACCCCTCCTGCCACCTTCAGGGACCTGTGGACATACACTCCAGGGTCTCTGACTTCCTCTACCTCTCCCAATTACCTCCCACTTATTGTGTATTCCCTAATTTTGTTTGCCCTCCCAGAATGCATTACCTCACACTTCTCTGGATTGAATTCTATCTGCCACTTTTTTACCCACTCAATCAGCTTGGAGATAACAGCTTTCCTTTTCACTATCAACTACATGACCAATTTTTGTGTTATCTGCAAATTTCCCAATCAAGTCACCCACATTTAAGTCCAAATCATTAATATATACAACAAACAGCAAGGGACCCAACACTGAGCCCTGCAGAATGCCACTGGAAACCATTCACAAAAACTTCCATCAACCATGACACTTTGCTGGGAAGAGTGTCCTCTGCAGTCACCGTTGCCGGGAAGCAGTCTGGGAAGAGCGTCCTCTGCAGTCACCATCGCCGGGAAGCAGCCTGGGAAGAGCGTCCTCTGGAGTCACCGTCGCTGTGAAGCAGTCTGGGAAGAGCGTCCTCTGCAGTCACCGTCGCTGTGAAGCAGTCTGGGAAGAGTGTCCTCTGCAGTCACCGTCGCCGTGAAGCAGCCTGGGAAGAGCGTCCTCTGCAGTCACCGTCGCCGTGAAGCAGTCTGGGAAGAGCGTCCTCTGCAGTCACCGTCGCTGAGTAAAAAAAGCAAAGAGTGACATCACAGGAAAACCATAAGTTCATTGGTTGGTAAGTAACTGCTAGTTTGAACTACCTATTCTAAGTTGATTTCAGATTAAAGGTGACAATTGGGGCCCAGGATCGGAGGCCTAACACTTCAGCTCTCTCAGCAGAGAGAGCAAGTTCCAGTTGATTTTAAAAAGTGTATTTTGAATCTCTATTCTAACTTGCTTTCAGATTAAAGGTAAATAGGAGAAACATTTTACAGATTGATAAACTAAAGACCAGTCGGAAATTTAAAAACAAATTGAAAAACTAATTAAATAAAATAGAGATGCAGGGCCAGGTGATGTGTTGTAGCTGCATGATGTGGTAGACCCCATTGTGGTTCCTAGTGACCACATCTGTAGTAAGTGTTGGTTGCTCGAGAAATTCCGGCTCAGAGTTGATGAGCTGGAGTCTGAGCTTTGGACACTGTGGCACATCAGGGAGGGGGAGAGTTACCCGGACAGTGTTTCAGGAGGCAGTCACACCCCTTCGACCAGTGGTCAGGGACAGGAGGGCGTGACTATGAGTGAGGCAGGTAGAGGGATCCAGGAAGTAGCACTGCAGGATCCTCAGCCCTTGCCCTTATCCAACAGGTTTGAGATTCTTGCTCCCTGTGTGGACGAGAGTGGGGACTATAGGGAAGATGAGCAAACTGACCATAGCACCATGGTACAGGGAGCCATTCAAGTGAGGAGAGAAAAGAGAAATGTAGTTGTAATTGGGGATAATATAGTTAGGGGAACAGATATTGTTCTCTGTAGCCAGGATCGAGAGTCCCGAAGGCTGTTTTGCCTACCTGGTGCCAAGGTTAAGGATATCTCATCTGGGATGCAAAGGAACTTGGGGTGGGAGGGGGAAGATCCAGTTGTCGTGGTCCACGTGGGTACCAATGATAGAGCTAGAACAAGGAATGAGGTTCTGCTGAGGGAATACGAGCAGCTAGGGGCTAAATTAAAAAGCAGAACCAAAAAGGTAATAATCTCCGGATTACTACCTGAGCCACGAGCTAATTGGCACAAGGTCAATAAGATTAAAGAGGTAAATGCATGGCTCAAAGATTCGTGTGGGAGAAATGGGTTTGAATTCATGGGACACTGGCACCAGTACTGGGGAAAGAGGGAGCTATTCCATTCAGACGGGCTCCACTTGAATCAGGCTGGGACCAGTGTCCTGGCGAATCGAATAACTAGGGTTGTAGATAGGGCTTTAAACTAAATAGTTGGGGGGAGGGTTCAGTTGCATGGAAATATAAAAAATCAAAGTTTAAGGAGAGGGTAAGAGCGCGGGTTAGTGACGAGGCTGACTGTTACCAAAAAGTGAAAGGAAGGGGCAAGTGTGTGAACGCTGTATTGCACCAAAGAATCATGTAAGAGTAGGGAAAATTGGCAATAGGGCAAACTTAAAGGCTTTGTATCTGAATGCGCGTAGCATTTGGAATAAAATTAATGAGTTAACAGATCAAATAGAGATAAATAAGTATGATATGGTGGCAATTACTGAGACCTTGTTACAGGGAGAACAGGTTTGGGAGTTGAATATCCAAGGGTACTCAGTATTTCGGAAGGAGAGGCATGAAGGAAATGAGGTGGCGTAGCTTTGTTAGTAAAAGAAGAGATCAGTGCTATAGTGAGGAATGATATAGGCACTGGAGAGCAAGATACAGTCAGTCTGGGTAGAAATAAGAAATAGCAAGGAAAAGAAGTCCCTGGTAGGAGTAATCTATATGTCCCCAAACATTAGTTCAGCACTAGGGCACAGTATAAACCAGGAAATATTGGCAGCATGTAAGAAAGGCACGGCAATAATCATGGGTGACTTTAATATGCGTATAGACAGGACTAATCAAATTGGCAAGAGTAGCCTCAAGGGAGAGTTCATAGAGTGTATTAGAGGTTGTTTCTTGGAGCAATATGTTGTGGAACCAGCAAGGGAGCAGGCTATTCTGGATTTGGTTTTGTGTAATGAGATGGGATTAATTAATGATCTCATAGTAAAGGATCCTCTAGGGAAGAATGATCATAGTATGCTAGAATTTCAAGTTCAGTTTGAGAGCGAGAAACTTGAGTCCCACACTAGTGTTCTGGAGTTAAACAAACTACATAGGCATGAGGGCAGCTTTGGCCCTAGTGGATTGGGCAGGAAGACTACAAGGTAGGACAGTTGATGAACAGTGGCAGGTATTTAAGGAGATATTCAATTCCTCCCAAGTAAAATATATTCCAAAGAGGGAGAAAGATGGTAAGACGGGGAAAAAGCATCCATGGCTAAGCAAGGAAGTTAAAGATAACATAAAGGCAAAAACTAAGGCATACCAAATTGCAAAGGTCAGTGGCAGGCTGGAAGATTGGGAAACTTTTAAAGATCAACAAATAGTTATTAAAAAAATAATAAAAAGAACAAAGGTAAATTATGAAAGAAAACTAGCATAAGATGTAAAAACTGAAAGCAAAAGCTTCTACAAGTATATAAAAGGAAAGAGAGTAGCTAAAGTGAATGTTGGTCCCTTGGAGGATGAGACTAGGGAGTTAATAGTGGGGAACGCAGAAATAGCAGAGACGCTTAATCAATATTTTGCTTCCATTTTCACGGTGGAGGACACTAGTACCAGCCCAATAGTAACAGGTAGTGCAGAGGGTATAGAGAAGGAGGAACTTAGAACAATCACCATCACTACAAGTACTGAGCAAGCTATTGGGATTAAAAGGTGACAAGTCCCCAGGACCTGATAGCCTACATCCCAGGGTCCTAAAGGAAGTGGCAGCGGAGATAGTGGATGCATTGGCTATAATATTCAAAAATTCCCTGGATTCTGAAAAGGTTCCAGTGGATTGGAAAAATGCTAATATATCGCTCTTATTCAAAAACAGGGGGAGGCAGAAAGTAGGAAACTATAGACCAATTAGTTTAACATCTGTCATTGGGAAATTGTTGGAATCCAATATTAAGGAAGTAGTAATGGGGCATTTGGAAAATCAAAATGCAATCCATCAGCATGGTCTTATGAAGAGTAAATCGTGTTTAACTAATTTGCTAGAGTTCTTTGAAGATGTGACAAGCAAAGTGGAGAATGGGGATCCTGTAGATGTAGTATATCTGGACTTCCAGAAGGCCTTTGATAAGGTGCTGCACAAAAGATTAATACACAAGATAAGATCACATGGAGTTAGGGGTAATATATTAGCTTGGTTAGAGGATTGGCTAACCAACAGAAAGCAGAGAGTCGGGATAAATGGGTCTTTTTCTGGATGGCAAGCTGTAACTAGTGGGGTGCCACAGGGTTCGGACCCCAACTATTTACAATCTATATTAATGACTTGGATTCAGGGATAGAAGGTACTATAGCTAAATTTGCAGATGACACCAAAATAGGTGGGAAAGTAAGTTGCAATGAAGAAATAAGAAATTTACAAATGGATATGGACAGGTTAGGTGAATGGGCCAAAATTTGGCAAATGGAGTTTAACGTGGATAAGTGTGAGGTTATCCATTTTGGTCGGAAGAATAAAAAGACGACTTATTTTTTAAGTGGAGAGAAACTTCAGAATGCTTCAGTGCAGAGGGATCTGGGTGTTCTTGTGCATGAATCTCTAAAAGCTAGTATACAGGTACAGCAGGTAATAAGGAAGGCAAATGGAATTTTGGCATTTATTGCTAAAGGAATAGAGTATAAAAATAGGGAAGTGTTGTTGCAACTGTACAAGGCATTGGTGAGACCGCACCTGGAGTACTGTGCACAGAGTTGGTCCCCTTACTTGAGGAAGGATGTAGTTGCATTGGAGGCGATTCAGAGGAGGTTCACTAGATTGATTCCAGAGTTGCAGGGCTTGTCTTATGAGGAGAGATTGAGTAGTTTAGGCCTATACTCGCTAGAGTTTAGAAGGATGAGAGGAGATCTAATTGAGGTATATGAGATGCTAAAGAGGATAAACAAAGTAGACGTGGAGCAGATGTTTCCCCTTGTGGGGCATTCTAGAACGAGAGGCCATAGTTTTAGGCTAAGGGGTGGTAGATTTAAATCAGAGATGAGAAGGAATTACTTTTCTCAAAGGGTTGTGAATCTGTGGAATTCACTACCTCAGAGTGCAGTGGACGCCAGGAAGCTGAATAAATTTAAGGAGGAGATAGATTTTTAATTAGTAACGGGTTGAAAGGTTATGGGGAGAGGGCGGGAAGTTGGAGGTGAGGTTGAAATGACATCAGCCATGATCATATTGAATGGCGAGGCAGGCTTGAGGGGCTGAATTGCCTACTCCTGATCCTAGTTATGTTCTTATGTTCTTATGTTTCCTGTCGCTGAGCCACTTTCAGATCCAACTTGCCACATTCCCCTGTATCCATGGGCTTTTACTTTTCTGACCAGTCTGCCAGGTGGAACCTTGTCAATTGCCTTACTAAAATCCCCGTAGGCAACATTCACTGCACTACCCTCATCAATCCTCCTTGACCTCCCACTAACAAAATCATGCTGACTATCCCTGATTAATCTGTTCATTTCTAAGTGACAGTATATCCTGTCTCCCAGAATTGATTCTAATAATTTGCCCAACACTGAAGTCAGACTAACCGGCCTATAATTAATTGGTCTATCCCTTGCATTCTTTTTTTAAAATGGTACAACGTTCGCAGACCTCCAATCCTCTGGTAACCTCACCTGTATCGCATGAGGATTGGAAAATGATCCTCAGAGCGTCCACTATTTCCTCCCTGGCTTTTTTCAACAGCCTTGGATACAATCCATCTGGCCCTGGTGATTTATCCACCTTCAAGGATGTCAGTCCCTTCAGTACATCCTCTCTCACTATGCTTATCGTACCTAATATTTCACACTCCTCCTCTTTAACTAGAATGTCTGCATCATCCCTCTCCTTAGTGAAAACAGAGACAAATTGCTCATTGAGAACCCAGCCCGCATCTTCATAATCAGCGCACAAGTTACCATTTACATCTCTGATAGGCCCTATCCTTTCCTCAGTTATTCTCTTGCTCTTCATGTACTGGTAAAACATCTTTGGGTTCTCTTTGATTTAACCCGCCAATATCTTTTCATATCCTCTCATTGCTTTCTTAATTACCTTTTTTTACTTCATCCCTGTACTTTCTATAACCCTCTAGGCTTTCTACAGTATTAAGTTTTTTGAGACTATCATAAGCTTTCTTCTCCTGCTTTATCTTACCTCGTATGCTTCTAGATACCCGGGGTCTCTAGATTTGGCAGTACTGCCCTTTTTCTTTGTGGGGACAGGTCTACACTGTACCCATAGAATCTCGCTTTTGAATACCTCCCACTGGTCTGTCACTGATTTCCCTTCAAATACCTGTAACCAGTCCACTTTCACCAAATCACCTCTCAGCTCCGTAAAATTTGTCTTTCCCCAATTTAGAACTTTTACTCTTGTTCTATCATTATCCTTTTCCATAATGATGCTATATCTAACTGTATTATGATCACTATCTCCAAAATGTTCACCCACTGCTACTTCATCCACTTGCCCACTTTCATTTCCTAAGACTAAATCTAGAATTGCGCTCCCTCTTATTGAGTTTGTTACGTGCTGGCTAAAAAAGTTCTCTTGATTGCAGTTCAAGAATTTTGTGCTCTCTGTGCCTATGACACTGTTCGTATCCCAGTTGATATTAGGGTAGTTGAAGTCCCCGACTATTATTGCCCTATTGTTTTTGCACTCAGAAATTTGCCGACATATTTGGTCTTCTGTTTCCCTCTCACTATTAGGGGGTCTGTAGTACACCCCTAGCAGTGTGGCTGCACCCTTTTTATTTCTGAGCTCAACTCACATGGCCTCATTTGATGATTCATTTAGTATATCATCCCTCCTCACAGCTGTATTTGATTCTTTAACCAATAACGCTGCACCCCCACCTTTTTAGCCCCCTCTCTATCCTGCCTGAAACCCCAATATCCAGGGATGTTGAGCTGCCATTTTTGCCCCTCTTTGAGCCTAGTTTCTGTTATAGCAATGATACCATGCTGCCATGTGTCTATCTGTGCCCTCAGCTCATTGGCTTTGTTTGCTATTCTCCTTGCATTTAAATAAATACCTTTTAACATTGCTAAATTCCTGTGCTGTAAACCTTTGCTTCTTGTCTTTCAGAGTCACTCCCTAGTTTTCTAGTCCCTGCTCTCTGCTCTGAATTTGTCCTTTCTGAATCTGCCCTCAGGTTCCCAGCTCCCCTGCCAATCTAGTTTAAACCCTCCCCAACAACACGAGCAAATCTCATTGCAAGGACATTCATGCCAGTTCTGCTGGTATCATCTGGTACTGGAAATAAATACGCTTCTTTAAGTTAAACATCAACTACCCTTGGGGCAATTTTTAAAAAGATTATTCTTTCACAGGATGTGGATGTCGCTTACTAGGCCAGCAGTTATTGTCCATCCCTAGACTTGGGCAGTAATCATATGATTTGGTTACTTTTAGACCATTTCAGGTCATGATAATGTAGGATAATAAGTCTTGACGTCATATACTTGGTAAGAGGTGTCGGTAGGTAGTCTTACCTTGGCAAATGGTTTCAGTTTGGCACATATTTTTGTATCAACTCCCAAGTCCTCTGGTTGCTTTAAGTTGCATTCGTCCCTTGTGTGATACCAGGCATTCTACAATGTGCCCTTTTGGTGAAGGTGCCCTATAATGGGACAACCTTCCTTTCAGCACTTTCCTGAAGAAGCAACTCTTTGTGGTGTCACCCTTCATCCAGGAGAATGCGATACATAAAGTTTGGTGCGCAGCAAAGGTATTGGTCTTGCCAAAACATGAGAAAAATTCTTGGCTTGCAGATGGTTACCATTCCACCTCTCTGCTAAGTTTTGTGTACAAATTACTTAAGAGACTTATCCTTATATGGAATGTCCTTGCCATTGCTGAGGTCCAGAGTGTCAGTCAAATATATAGGCCAAATTGCAGCCACAAGATTCAGCACCTGCATTGATAACGGCCTCCAGACCAGACAGAAGTCAGGTGCAGCATTCCTGCATCTTACTGCTACAGATGGCACAATTTAGAATACAGGACTATTGTACCAACTTTCATTGGCCCTGTACTGCAATGGATTTATCATGGCTGTGGAACTTCTGCTAACAGGCTACCTGCAGCTCCCAAAGCAAACTCTCCAGGATCTCCTAAAACAACAGTCTACCTCGGTGTCCAGATCAACACTAACACTTTCTAACCTCTTCACCAATGAACTTCCCCAAATCATTGCCAGTGGGTTTATTTATACAGACTGTCTGGCAGCAGGGGCCCAGGATATCAGTCACCTGGAGGAAGACCTGGATGTTGATGAGGTGCCCACTGTTGTAAAAGATGGAAGTGTGTAAGCCAAGGTCGCACAACGCTGTTTCCAGCTGTTTCTGTCTAAGCTACACAAAGGCCAACAAATTGCCCAACAGCTTCCCAAATGGATTCAGATTGGGCCATGACCTGTGTATCTCAGTGTTTCACTGAGATGCAGCTTAACTTTCAAGGAATATCTTACAAACGCCCCACTGAAAATAAAGACAAGAAACAACTTGATCAGTGGCCCCTGGAGCCAATGTGCAGATGCTAAGAAACTCTACTTTTGCACTATATAGCAGTGTATTGCTCCATGATATGGGTCAGTGCTTCCCACATGGGCAGGATGAAGGAATGTGCATAAAAATAGGCATAATGACACTAAACAACCCAACCAACCAACCAACCTGGCCTGTCTGCCACACCTGTCCAGTGTGGTCCTTCCAGATGTCAAGCAAAAGGTCACCGTACAGAAAGTGCAAGACATACTAATCTACCCCAATGATATGATTAATTCACCAAGTCCCAGTCTTAGCCCAAGACATTCTGTTCAGAAAGCATCTCTAAGGAACCTGCATATCACCTCCCAAACCCTCAGAAGGCACACTAGGTGACAAGAACAAGCTTCTATATAGCGGGTGCAAGATCCAACAGTCCAACCTCCTGGATTTGACCAACATGTGTGGATAAAGCGCAATAATTACATCTTAATTCTTAGTTTCTCTGGTTATTTCTATCTCGTTTCCTCTTAATAAAACCACATAATGCTTGTTTTATTATTATCTTTGCTCTAATTGCCGATTATATTTCTGTACCGCATGTTTAATTCCTTATTTTGGGGAGTCTTGCTTCCAATTCCTTTTGTTTAATGGTTTCACTGTAAACAGAAGAATATATAAGGTCACATTCCAACTGGAATAACTGATGAAATACTGGAGTGCACTTCTTGTGGAAAGAATAATTCAGTGACAGAGAGTAGCACACATCAGCAATGCTATTACTGGTACATTCCATTCCGAATTCTAACTTAATCTTAGAAGGGAAATTCTCAGGTTCTGAAGTGAATGTGAAAGGAAGAGGCATGGTCAGTCTGAAATCTCACTCTCATATTAACAGTGCCCCCCGCAATCTCCCTTCCACCATCACCACCACAAATGCAAAGATAGAAGCAAACCAAGCAATGAAACATTGTCCAGCTAATACAGTTAAAGTACCTAGCTTCTGGTAATCATTTCACTGCAAATCCCGGAATAAACAGAAATACTGCCACTTTCTCCCCATTATATAAAAATAAATGAATCAGTGATGGATTTAACCAGGATTATTCACCTATTTTAAGATTTGTTCATAATAAACTCTCAGTGAAATTTCAACTACACTCCAACCTCTCCCATCCAGAAATCCCAAGCCTGGAAACACCAGTTGTCTGGAAATTTTTTGAGCGACTCATCAGTTCGCGATTCGCCACTCAAATGTTCACATGCTGCAAGAAATCGAGACGGCATCGGCTCATTTTACAACTCTGCCTTGCACATGGTACGAAGGGCACCCTCCTGAGTCTTTACTTGGCTTGTCCACGTTGCAACTACCTTCAGGATTAACCACAACCGAGGGCAATAACTCCGTCTGGGGAGGTCCAGGGGTGATCTTGATACGACTGTGCTGCGATGTCAATCAAGCGTGGCAAACTACGCCAACAAAGAGCCGCAGCTGAGTTCAGATTAGTTGTTTGTTTTGTCCAGAGACATACCCATAAACACACCATCTGATGCATTGTTTATTAGCAAATCATACAACAGTATAAGAAACAACAAGAACTAACATAAAAGCAAAATATGCGGATGCTGGAAATCTGAAACAAAAACAAAAATAGCTGGAAAAACTCAGCAAGTCTGACAGCATCTGCAACGTTTTGAGTCCGAATGACTCTTCATCAGAACTAAAGAAATATAGAAATGAGGTGAAATATAAGTTGGTTTCTGGGGGTGGGACAGGTAGAGCTGGAGAGAGGGCCAGTGATAGGTGGAGGCAAAGAAGAGATTGCCAAAGATGTCATAGACAAAAGGACAAAGGGGTGTTGAAGCTGGTGATATTAGCTATGGAATGTGCTAATGGTGACATTAAGGGTAGAAAGCAGGACGAGCAAGTGACAGATGGCCCTAGTGGGGGTGGAGTGGGGGGAAGGGATGGAAATGGGCTAAAAGGTGGAGAGAAAACGATAGATTGAAATAAATTTAAAAATAGGTGGGAAAAGAAAAATATATTAAAAAAATTATAAATTATTGGAAAAAAGGGGATCGGAAAGGGGGTGGGAATGGAGGAGAGAGTTCACGATCTGAAGTTGTTCAACTCAATGTTAAGTCCAGAAGGCTGTAAAGTGCCTAGTCGGAAGATGAGGTGCTGTTCCTCCAGTTTGCGTTGAGCTTCACTGGAACATTGCAGCAGGACAAGGGCGGACATGTGGGCATGAGAGCAGGGTGGAGTGTTGAAATGGCAAGCGACAGGGAGGTCTGGGTCATGCTTGCGGACAGACTGAAGGTGTTCCGCAAAGCAGTCACCCAGTCTGCGTTTGGTCTCTCCAATGTAGAGGAGACCGCATTGGGAGCAGCAAATGCAGTAGACTAAATTGAGGGAAGTGCAAGTGAAATGCTGCTTCACTTGAAAGGAGTGTTTGGGCCCTTGGACGGTGAGGAGGGGGGAAGTAAAGGGGCAGGTGTTGCACCTTCTGCAATTGCATGGGAAGGTGCCGTGGAAGGGAGTTGAGGTGTCGGGGGGTGATGGAGGAGTGGACCAGGGTGTCCTGGAGGGAACGATCCCTACGGAAAGCTGCCGGGGGGTGGGTGAAGGGAAGATGTGTTTGGTGGTGGCATCATGCTGTGTGAACAAGAACTAACAGTTGTGCTCCATTGTTAACGCATGGTACCATACCCAGCAAATGATGTAAGCTTACTCAGTGTAAGTCTTTACTCACCCATTGGGGATTAGCATAAATTGGACATGTAGGGGGAATAGTCTCTCTGGTCCCCACACACCAAGCAGTGGTTACACCCAAGTCCATATTGTCATCGTCAGCAAGGCCACGTCAGCACAGTCGATTTTGAAGGGATGTCAACTTCCATCCTGGACACTGCCTTTCATTGACAGCTGGACTCTTAAAAGATGTTGGCTTGTCATTTCTTTACTCTTAACCGGTGCAATGGCTTGAGGACGCATGTCTTTGGCAGTCCTGTGGCATCCCATATCTCTGTTTACATGGCCATTAATCTGAAGAAAACTAGAGTTGAGTTTTTTTATATTTGACCCTGATGCAATGATTGGGTAGCCCAGGATGGTGTGAGGTTACAAAGCCTTTTGATTTCTCTCTCTATACTGTCTGTGTCCTTCTCTGTCAGTCTCTCTCAATCTATCTGTTAGTCTATTTTTCCTTCTCTCTCCCTCTCTCTCCAACCGTCAATTTCTCCATCTCTGTCTCTCTTGATTTCTCTGTCTGGCTCTCTCGCTTGTCTTTATTTCTCTCTGTACCTTTCTCTCACTCCCTCTCTCTCTCCTTTTGCAGCAATGCTTTTGAGCCCATCCAAGTATTCCCAGGGTATAGTTTTTTTTTTTAATCCTCCTCAGAACATCCAAAAAAAGTACAACAAAACATAAGCATGTTATGCTTACAATATCAGAAAAGGTTGAAATCACAAAGAAACTAGATGAGTGAAAGATCTGTGTGTGGAGTTTGGTGCAGGTATCTCAACTGTTTACAACATCAACATCACAGCATGAAAATATGGAAGGTATTGTATTTGGATAAGTAAGACAATTTTTATTCCTCCTTTACAATGTTTTATCATGGGTTTTATGTTTCAGGTGATTATTTATATCTACAGTGTTTCCTAGTTCACACACTTCAGGCATTCTGATGTCATTCCATAATCCAGAAAATTGTGAAATCCAGAAATGCTTAATTGGTCCCAAGCATTCTGGACTGGAGAGGTTATAATGTGTTAACCGTATCCAGCCAGTAATTAAATTGTAACACAACTAATCCGATTCTTTTTAAACTTGGGCCATGCTGGCAAGACCCACACATTTGTTGGACAAACAATGATTGTTTGTGCGACTAACTGGTTTGTTGGACTTCTTTAGAGGGTGTTAAGAATTCAACCACATTATGTTGATTAGAATTGCATTGTAAGATCCCTGTCCCCAAAGGAGCTGTTGGAATTTTACAAAACCCTATCGAATTGCATGCCCATTACTCAGTGCACAAATGACCAGATTTGTTGAATTCAGTTTCACAGTTTACCACAATGGGATTTGAACTCACAATCTCTGGGTTGCTAAACCAGTATTTTAATCTCTCTACCCAGATAAACCACAATTTCCACACCCCACCAGCTTCCGCATTCAAAGGATCATCCTCCGCCATTTCCGCCAACTCCAGCATGATGCCACCACCAAACACATCTTCCCTTCACCCCCCTGACGGCATTCCATAGGGATCGTTCCCTCCGGGACACCCTGGTCCACTCCTCCATCACCCCCTACTTCTCAACCCCCACCTACGGCACCTCCCCATGCATACGCAAAAGATGCAACACCTGCCCCTTCACTTCCTCTCTCCTCACCGTCCAAGGGCCAAAACACTCCTTTCAAGTGAAGCAGCATTTCACTTGCATTTCCCCCAACTTAGTCTACTGCATTCGTTGCTCCCAATGCAGTCTCCTCTACATTAGAGAGACCAAACGCAAACTGGGCGACCGCTTTGCGGAACACCTGCGGTTTGTCCGCAAGAATGACCCAAACCTCCCTGTCGCTTGCCATTTTAACACTCCACCCTGCTCTCTTGCCCACATGTCTGTCCTTAGCTTGCTGCATTGTTCCAGTGAAGCTCAACGCAAACTGGAGGAACAGCACCTCATCTTCCGACTAGGCACTTTACAGCCTTCCGGACTGAATATTGAATTCAACAACTTTAGATCTTGAACTCCCTCCTCCATCCCCACCCCTTTTCCGTTTCTTCCCCCTCCCTTTTGTTTTTTCCAATAATTTATATAGATTTTTCTTTCCCCACCTATTTCCATTATTTTTAAATTTATACCTTTTATGCCCTGTTAGTCTTATTTCACCCCACCCCGACTAGAGCTGTACCTTGAGTGTCCTGCCATCCATTCTTAATTAGCACATTATTTTAGATAATAACACCACCTTCAACACCTCTTTGTTCTTTTGTCTGTGACATCTTTTGATTATCTGCTCCTAACACTGCTTGCTTGTCCCTACAACCACCCCCCCCCCACATTTCTCACCCCATTCCCCCCACCTTAAAGCAGCTTATATTTCACCCCTCTCCTAATTTTACTCAGTTCCGTTGAAGGGTCATGAGGACTCGAAACGTCAACTTTATTCTTCTCCGCCGATGCTGCCAGACCTGCTGAGTTTTTCCAGGTAATTCTGTTTTTGTTCACAATTTTCACAATCCTAAACAAAGAAACTCATCTTTTAAAGCTTTTAGGTTATCTGAACACACATCCCTTGAGCTTCAAGACTCAAGGGAGCCATGTGATTGATACAGTGAAGCAGAGTGGACAGATCGACGGCCTCTGAACAGCATTCATTACTCTGAGCAAATAGTCAAATTGGGCATGTTAATGTGAAGAGTGCTGCACACTCGCACCACATTCTCCCCGTGTCTATTTGAAACTCAGCAAGAAATCTAATAATGGACCGGTTTCAAAATGGATCACTTCCAAAGTCTCGAGCAAAGATCAAAAGCAAAATATTTTAAAAACAGGAGAAATGGCACTTCATAAGGTGCTTATTAAAATATTCTTGGCTTTAAAAGCTGTCACAGTAAAGAAGGTGTTTTCAATCAGTGGATATAACACACAGCACGGAAACAAGTGACTTGGCTCAGATGGACTGTCTGTGTATTTTTTCATTGCACAGCTGTATCCACTCACTCATTTGCTTCCTTTAACCTTTTCAATTGACAAGGGCTTTTTTTAATATACGTTATGTCATTTTATTTGACAATTCTGTCAGCTAACTCGATACCAGCAAGAGGGTCCAAAAAAGTTTATATAAACCAAATGGGGAAGGCTTCGGGACACTGACACACCCCTCCCTTCCCCCAGCTACATATCTCCCATGCTGCCGTCCGGTTGCCAAGGACGTGAATCAGTATCCCTCAATCAGGCTTCCAATGCCGCAGCTAAATATTTGTGGACACTGCTCCAAAAATACATAAGCAATAGAATTCCACATTGTAATCATCCCCTTTGTAAAGATGTCCTCTCTTTCTGCGTTCACCTTAAGTTTGTGCCTTCTCATTACTATTTCATTGATAATTGGGAACAATCCATCACAACAAAGACTGCAAAACATAGTTGTTCTGCTGTTGCACTGGTTATCCCAGAGGCCTGAGTTATGATTCGAAGGCATGAGTTTAAATCCCACTGCAGCAGCCGAGAAATTTAAATTCAACTAATTAAATAAATCTGGAATAAAAAGCCAGTAACTGCATGGTGACCATGAAGCTATTAGAGTGTTGTAAAAACTCATCTGGTTCACTCATGTCCTTTAGCGAAGGAAATCTGCCATCCTTACCCTACATGTGACTCCAGCCCCACAGAAATGTAGTTGACTCATAACTCCCCCTCTGAAATGGCCTAGAAAGCCGCTCAACTGTATCAAACTGCAATGCAAGCTAATAAGAATAAGATCTGACTACACCAACCTAGGCACCAGAAATGACAACGGCTCTGCAAAGTCTTACTTACTAACATCTGGGGATTTGTGCCAAAATTTGGAAAGCTGTCCCACAGACTAGTCAAGCAACACCTGACATAGTCATACTCTCAGAACCACAGCTTTCACTCAATGTCCCAGACTCCTACATCAACATCCCTGGATTTGTCCATCCTGCTAACAGGACAGACCCACCAGAGGTGGCAGCACGGTGGTATACAGTTGGGGGGAATGGCCCTGGGAGTTCTCAATGTTGACTCCGGACCCCAGGATATGGCATCAGGTCAAACATGGGTAAGGGGACTTACTGCTGACTACAACCTACTGTTCCCCACCCCCCTCAGCTGATCTATGTTGAATGCCAATTGAAGCACTGAGGGTGGCAGTGTATTCTGGATGGAGGATCTCAATCTCCATCAGAAAGACTGACTCAGAACAGACTGAGCTGGCTGAATTCTGAAGCACATATCTGCCAGACTCAGCTTGCAGCAGGAGGCGAGGAAACCAGGAAGGAAAAACCTACTTATGAACCCATCCTAATACTGAAGCAGTTCATGTCCAAATAC
Organism: Cetorhinus maximus; assembly: GCF_964194155.1. Classification (NCBI taxonomy): domain Eukaryota; kingdom Metazoa; phylum Chordata; class Chondrichthyes; order Lamniformes; family Cetorhinidae; genus Cetorhinus; species Cetorhinus maximus. The sequence goes on from NC_135892.1 coordinate 15,976,639, forward strand.
AGCAAGACCTGGGCAAATCCAGGCTTGGGCTGACAAGTGGCAAGTAACATTTGCGCCACACAAGTGTCATCTCCAACAAGAGAGAATCGAACCATCGCCCTTTGATGTTCAATCATTGAATCCCCCACTATCAACATCCAGGGGGTTACAATTGACCAGAAACTGAACTGGACTAGCCATATAAATACAGTGGCTACAAGAGCAGGTTAGAGGCTAGGAATTGTGCGACGAGTAACTCACCTCCTGACTCCCCAAAGCCTGTCCACCATCTACAAGGCACAAGTCAGGAGTGTGATGAAATATTCCCCACTTGCCTGGTTGAGTACAGCTCCCACAACACTCAAGAAGCTCAACACCATCCAGGACAAAGCAGCCACTTGATTGGCACCACATCCACAAATATTCACTCCCTCCACAGTCGCAGCAGTGTGTACCATCTACAAGATGCACTGAAGGACTTCAGCAAGGACCCTTCAACAGCATCTTCCAAACCAACGTCCACTACCATCTAGAAGGACAAGGGCAGCAGATAGATGGGAACACTTCCAGCTGGAAATTCCCCTCCAGGTCACTCACCATCCTGACTTGGAAATATATCGCCATTCCTTCAATGTCGCTGGGTCAAAATTCTGGATCTCCCTTCCTAACAGCACTATGGGTGTACCTACACCACAGGGACTGCAGCAGTTCAAGAAGGCAACTCACCACCACCTTCTCAAGGGCAACTAGGGATGGGCAATAAATGCTGGCCCAGCCAGCGAAGCCCACATCCCGTGGATGAATAAAAAAAATTCCCTGACCTTTCAGTGTAATGTCAGGGACCAGTCCATCAGGTCCTGCTGACTGCCTCTTGCCACCTTTACTTCCTCCTCCCACCTGCCAGTGACATAGTGATTCCCTTCAGGTTTGGGCAACACCAGGTAACATGAAAACTTGCCGCGCGTGTTGGTTCCCCTCCCACGTTATGAGTGCACCGTCAAGTCCTGAAGTGGGCCTTGTGTCCAGAGCTTCTGGCCCAGAGGTAGGGACACTACCCACTGCGCCACAAAACCTGTGGTTTCCTTAGGGCACCCAAATAGCCTCGAATGAGCTGCCCATAATGATATTGGATACATCGGGTTGGAGTACAATTTACAACTCAGTGCTCGTTTCCAGGCTTTAGCCCACAACTTACTAAACACAAACAAATCATCCTGTTTCCCCTCTCCAAATAAGATATATCATTAAAGTATAACAAAGTATTGATGACACAGTACCAGGTCATTCAGCCCAACATGGCTTTGTTTTTCAATGAGATATCCAAGCTGAATCCCCTTCGTTTTGGAGACTGCCTTAAAAATATATCTAATTATGTAATTGAAGGCTTGTTAGATGGAAACATCAAGATAAATCATTCAATATGATGGTTTCTAAGAGATTCTGGCCTTGATTATTTCCATGAGGTGGGATGGGAGCTGGGGCCATGGGGGGTGGGGGGTGTGGTTGGGGGAGGGTGTGGGGATGAGGGACAGAATTTGTAGTTGGGAAATCCTGAAATACAGGTATCCCAGAGCCAGGTTAAGAGCCTGGCTAGTAGTCAGGCAGGTGGGCAGCAGAGGAATGGGGTAGCACACATGAGACATGGTCAGCATTTGGCAGGGCTGGTGGTGGGGGAGTGCGGTGGGGAGGAGGGTGTTGTAGTTGAATGCCAGGGTCCTATCACAGTTGTCAGGGGTGGTTCATTGGGTGATCACGGGAGTCCCATTAGGTGGAGGTAAGCTTGGTGGGCTGGGGGGGACGGTGGGGGAAGCACTCATGCTCCTTCTGGCCCTCAGGCAGTGCTGTACAGGCACTTACCTGATGGATCCGGCCCTTCATGTCTCCCTTCAGCTGCCAGGTTTCTTGAGGCTCTGGGAAACCCAGCCTGCAGGTGTTAAAATGATAAGTCAAGTTAAATTGGAGGCACGTCTCTTGAGAGCGGGTTGATTGTCTGCCCCACCTCAATCTGCCTCCATTTAAAGCAGGGAGGGCGGGTTGGGGTCGGGCTGCCTAATATTCATTCTTATCTCATACAACCCCAACAAGTTCAAATTACACCCCCTCCCCCCACCCCCCCCACCCATCCCTGCCACTCCTGCCCCATCGCTCCTAATTTACTTAAAAGTTAAAATAATTGAAGCTGAATTCTTGTTGTTTGTGCATAGATTTTAATTCTTGAGGGCTTTGCGACTGAGTCAACCACAAACTCGCACAGATTCTTGACTCACAAGCGTCACAGATCATGCCAGACCAAATATATTTTCAGGCTTGAGCTGTGGAAACAGCGACAGAAAATGGTGTGTTTCTGCTACACATTTCCCACTCTTTAAAGGTGGTGCATGGAACTTTCACAATAATTGTGTTTACACAGCACCGTGCCTGCGAGTCATGATTCAAAACCCTTTCCTCCTGAAATCCAACAAAACAAGCCTAGGCCAGGATTATCTTCCTGTTTACACAGACAAAGAATTCCACTCATGCGGCATTTGATTTCTCTGTTTCCAAGAGATTTCCCACTCCTAAAACATCATGTTAGGCCAACTCCAATACAAGCAGAAATCTCGGCTCTAAAAGCAAAGGCATTTAACCTGGGGTGACAGGGAACAATTTTTCTGGGAATGGGAAAAATTAAATAGTAGTCATTCCAAATAATTGAAGCTGAGTTCTGTTGTTTGTGTATACATTTAAATGGAAAAATAACATGATTAAGTACATAAGTAAATGCACATGTTCGTACAGTGATGGTGCCTGAATCTGTGACTCATTCAGCAGAACAGCTGTAATTTGTCTTAGTGATGTGTTGACTAAGCTCCCAGGGTCCAGAAACTGGTTATTCTGTACTGATGCACTGCATTCCTGCACAATAACACAACCAAGTTAAAAGCCTTTCCTATCACAATCTTAATACCAGTCCTTTTTGCCCCTTGCACTCCCCCCTAACTTTTACTATATAATGAAACAAAAACCTACAAACTAACCACTGACCTGAAAGCAGCATCATCCCTACATTTCCTCAAAAAAAATAGGAAGAACTTTTCCAGCCTTGTGTAGAGTTTGTTTTTAATTAGAGACTTTATAGTTAGCCCAGCCAATCCCAATGTGGCTTTGCCTTCCTTTTTCCTGTCTCTGAATTTCAGTGACTGAATTTGACAAGCATACTGCCTTGAAACTCATCTTAGAGCCTGAGCAGCGCGGCCCAAGATCACTGTGGCTCTTGCCGTTTCTGTCACAGGCTCCTGCAGGTAACATTGGCTATACCTCCAGTTGGCCATTCCTCATTGTATCAGGGAGGTGACTGAGGTTCTCTATATCAGCAGGAATGCCTGCACTGTAGCAGGATGTGAGAGCATTAGGCTTCTCCCACACAGCACACCTCCCTAGGGTGCAAAGTCATAGACGGCACCCACATTGCCTCGAGTGCGTCCCATTACCAGCCTGGTATCTTTGCCAGTACAAAGGGATTCCACTTCTCAACAACATCCAGCTGACTTGCGGCCACAGGCAGGGCATTGTGCAATCTTCTGTCCTGCCATTGCTGTAATCAGGCCAGCGGGTTGCTGGATGGCTACAGAAAACCTGTTGTATTCCTTTCAGAATGGAGTGGAAGAACGGAAGGGAAGAGAGTGCAGTACAGGTGAGTCGGGAAATGACTCCTGTATCAGAAAACATTTATGAACAACAGAAAGAGCCTCCGATAGCACAAGAGGGAGATCTCACAGTTGTAGGCCCTACAGTGGAACTGGAGGCCAGAGCTTTAATAGATTAGACAATGAAATAAAGGCTACAGAACGGGCCTGAAACAGAGCTAGAAGTCAAAATCCTAATGATCATGAAATTTTGGGATTGCCAATAAACTCAAGTATAAACAAATAAGACAGACAAAACAAAAGGGCAGTTAGATAGTTGGAATGTCTTTGGAGTTTATTCTGAAGTAAGTGTCAACCAGCTGTGTCACAAAAGTACATTTGTACTGAAAACAATCTTTGCAGATGGGATTTATAAGGTTAACGCAAGTTTAATAACTAGAGGTTTTGAAGAGAAACTGGGTAACACAGATGTTAGAGTGGATTCTTCCAATGTTGGAAAAATAATCATAAAAATCTTTTTGGCTCTTTTGGCCACATTTCATGGGAGTGTAGGTCAATAGACATAAAGACAGTTTTCTATAGGGCCTAAAATGGCCTGCTGCTTACTCTGAGGCCATTTCCCCTGGTTCTAAACACCCCAGCCAGGGGAAACAACTTTCTTGAATTTACCCTGTTGAACCCTATAAGAACTTTGTATGTTTGGATGAGATCACCTCTTATTCTTCTAACTCTAGAGAATACGGGCAGAGTCTCCTCATAGGACAATCTTGCCATCCCAGGAATCAGTCTGGTGAACCTTCGTTGCACTCCCTCTATGGCAAGTATATCCTTCCTTGAACAAGGAGACCAAAACTATACACAATGCTCCAGGTGTGCTCTCACCAAGGCTCCGTACAATTGTAGTAAGACATATTTACTCCTGTACTCAAATCCTCTTCACATGCTAATCTTCCTGTTTGGTATTCTATTATAGCTGTTCCATAATATTTCTTATGTTTGAGCATGGGAAATGTTGTCCTTTGGCTTGGGAAGCTAAAAAAAATAAGAGTTGTTAAAAGCACTTTAGCTGCTGAAACACTGGCTCTTATGGAGGCAATGGATATGGGATTCTATTGGGAAAAGTCACATCCTGTACAATGGGAGTACTGAATATGGTAGACTCATTGAGTGTAATGTAGATAAATTCTCATTGTGGGATAACGTATATGTTACAAAAAGTGTGAAAGGGAGAAGTTTACAGACTGACCTTGCCAGCTGAAATAAATTCTGGAGAAAGGAAATCACCAAAATTAAATAGGTGGACTCAAGCCATCAATTTTCAGGTTGTATTGCCAAAACAAATGCACATATGAAGAAATTGTTGGGGGTCCTAGAGGACAGACATCTCACAGTGTAATACTTTGTATAAAATTTGGAGCTTCTTACTTTAAAAAAATTTTTGTTATATGCATGCAGTCTAATTTTTTGTTAGAGAGAGAAGGGAATCTGTTAATCGTATATTAATTGTGCCTAATTGTATTCAGATGGTAGGTATTAACTTGGGATTCACCAGTTCTCACGTATATATACTGGAGCAGGCAGAATGAGGGGTTGTTTGTTGGAGATGCACAACATGCAATGTGTACCTCAGTAAGTAAAAGCTGGTAAGTGTATAATGGCTAAGCTCCAGTATTCTACCCTTCACTATCTGGGTATCTGAGTTCTAACAACACCAAAAGGATACGAACTACACAGACTGTGGGAGGGTGAGCTAAACACTCATTATGATGCCCTTACACAGTAAACCATTAGAGAATCAGTACAAACCAGGGACCGTGCCTTTAGCCACAGAACCTGGAGAGGGACGCTCATCAAAATACAATTTCTGTTGGGTTTAGTTTCTTGCTTTGTGACATTCTCCAAACAGCTTCCAAATACATCCGCCATTGGCTTCTTAACAGCAGCAATTGCAACTGCTGCATCCTCCTCTCTCACTAACCTGCCTGCTCAGTACACCCTCCAGTAGCTAATCTTGCCAGCCTTCTTTCTGTCCTCACCCACCACTCCCATCACAAAGACCACCTATTTCCACCAGTCGCAGTACTTCTGCCACTGAAACCCTCACCTACGCCACCCTGCAGACTTGACTATTCCGATTGAAAATGTTTTATTAACCCTGTGCTATTGTTCCAGCTGCTGTGAAGGAATATTTTCAAATTGCTTCTAACCATATATTTACAGCTGTGTATTACCACGTGTATTGTAGAAAAATCTGAGCCAACAGTCCTAGACAATCAGCATCAAACATTTGCAGCGCTGGTTTCCCATTGAAGGAACACTGACTAATGTTCTGCCTATTTGCTAAAATGTTTGCACATGGACAGGCTCCCTCCACTATGTCAATGGAATTGTTTCTACTTCTTACATAACAGCAGCAATTTGCATTTGTATAGCACCGTTAATGTAGAAAAAAAATGACCAGTCAGAGGTGTGACAAATCAGACAAAAATGGATGCTGAGACACAGAACCACAGAATTGTTACAATGTAGAAGGAGGCCATTTGGCCCCTCATATCTGCATCGCTTTCCAAATGAGCATTATGGCCCAGTGCCATTCTCCTGCCTTTTCCCTGTAACCCTGCACATTGTTTCTATTTAAAGAGAGAGATTTTAGGATCAGGTCAAAGAGGTCGGTTTTAAAAAGGGCCTCATGTGGAGGAGATGGAGGTGTTTCAGAAGAGAGCTTTAGGGAAGGGTGGGGCTTAGATGGCTGATGGAATAGCCATTAATGTTTGAGTGAAGAGAGTGAGGGATGAAAAAAGGCTGGAGTTAGACGGAGAGCTTGGGAGGGGGATTTTAGCTTGAGGAGGCTTCTGAGATGGGTAGGAGGTAAGCTATGAAGGGATTTATTATGAGGATCAGAACTTCAAATTCGTGGCTCAACAAAGACCGTTTGATGAATCAGAGACTTGGGGGAGAATTTTATGGAGGCCATGGGGGTCTCAGCTACCAGTTGGACAGCCAACAAGAGACCTACACTGCCTTCTCCTGGGAAGGTCTGCCATCTTACAGAACCAAACAAGCAATTAAGGTTACCAGAGGGCCTTCACAGGATCAAGACCCAGGGGACGGGAAGTTCCACCTGCTGGGAGCTGCCATCCAACCACTGGCCGGCAGCTCTTATGCTCAGCAGTGTCACCGAGGAGGCAGTGGCTGCTGCAGGAAATACACCCACTGGAGGCCCAGGATTGTGGAGCGACCCAGGCCAGGGGTAAGCTATGGCGGGAGGGGTTTTGCAGGGTGGGGGTGTCTTGGGGGAGGGGAGCGTCGGCAGCAAGAGCAAGGGGGTAGCTCTCAATGGGTCCCCCGCGCCCTCCCGGTGCTGGGTCCCTTGTTCAGCTACTGAGTGCCCCTGAAAGAGGGACCCCTCACCACCCCACCCTCCCCACCTCCTCTCAGGCAACCACAAGCAACCTGCACAGGTTTGTGCGTTGTATCCCCCGTGTGGCGATAGGCCCGTCTGCCACTGGGCTAATACCAGCGGAGGGAGGGAGAGCCCATTAAATTGCCTCAATTGGCAACGGGGCAGAAAGGCCACCCACGGGCCTTCCTGCTATGGTCTTAATCATGGTGGGAGTTGGAAGGTGGTGGAGTCCCCACCAGCACTATCCTGTCCAATTAAAGTCCCCCTGCCTCCAAACCAGTCATAGCGGAGAGCAGATTGTGGGGTAAGGGTACAGGCAGCAGTGTTTTGGATGAGCTAACGTTTAAAGAGTGGAGAATGGAAGATGGCCAGACAGCAGCTAGAGCAATGGCACCAAGATTAATGAAACATTGTCAATAAATACAACATGCTGGAAATGAAAAATGTGTAACACAACAGCCCTCGATCTTTTAAAGCAGGCTTACTAGAACCAAAGCAATGAAGGCAGCTGACACAATCACATCTGGTAAATGAATCTGGTAGCATTTCTTATTGACACACTTGAACTACTCATTATGAACTCAACAGGAAGCTATCATTAAACATGGGTTTCATGGAAGCTGGCTTCACAGCATAAGGGATAAGCAAACAATACATAGAAATAAACAGGACAGTTCAAAAGGTGACATTTGTCCTACGGCTGGAATTGTACAAAATAATTTCCATTTACTTGGCATTTCTAACATAGTAATAGTTCCAAGATACTTCAGAGAAGTGCTGAGCAGGAAATAATAGAAGAGATGACTGAATGCATGAGTCAAGGGTAGAGAAGACAAGACTTTAAGGAGGGAATTCCAGGGAGTGGGGCCAAGACAACTGATGTCTCTATGCTAGTGCTGAGATAGAGGGAGACTGAGGGTCACAGGTCAGATGCAGAAGACTGACATGAAGTCTTTAAAATTGATATTGTGAGGAATGGGATCTAAGGAAGATTAGGGAAGGCAGGTGTGAAGAATAGGATGTTCGCTGCAGAGTTTTGGACAGATTGAAATTTGGGCAGATTGAAGAGGACGAGTCTGGAAGCAACAGAAGTGCAGAGGCTGTGGCCTGCATGAGTTTCAAAATATCATAAGACTTGAGCATTAAGGGTGTCTCTGTACTGCAACATTGGTGTCACTACAACATTGGTCCTGACTTGATCTGGGATAAAAAGACTGTGGAACCTCCGGTGGACACAGCTTCACAGTTATCAGATTTACCACTGCCTGGTATAAAACCTCAGATGTCAAACCTGTTTCGGTGCTGGAGTATGTTGTATAAGCTTGCCTCAGTGAAAAGTACTTTCACCTCGGAGTCAGCGTTCAAAACCCAGACAAGGGATTTCAAGCCCCTAATTCAGGCTGACTCTGCAGTGCAGTACCAAGGGGTGCATCGCTGGATATGCCATTTTACAGGTGAGAAATTACACTGTCATTTTTATTTCTGACATTTCCCTGATACTCTAGTCATCATTTATCCCTCAATCACCATGAACAAAACAGAATAAATGGTCATTTACCTTATTGCTGTTTATGGGACAATGCTGTGAACAAATTGGTTCCTGTATTTGCCTATGGTCGACTACATTTCATGATAATTCATTGACTCAAAGTGTGTGGGACATCGTGAGTTTGTGAAAAGTGATATATAGCAAGTTCTTTCCTACATGGAGTATAACTGCCTGCATCAATCCTCATTTACAAAGGGCCTTTTGACCTTCTGAGCACATTTTGAACTTATGTACAGTTGATTTAAATGTTTAGAGAGTGTAGATACCATATGCTCACTAAATGTTTTTAATTCCTGGGAGGGTTGCTCTGTTCATCTGTGTAAATTTGCAAAGGATAAGCTTATACCTTCAATAAAATGTGCCATTGCACTGTCAAGGCTTCAGTAAGCTGACTGGTTGATAGGTCAGAATCTACTGTTGTAGCAAGTACTCGCACACATTCAGTTCCTCTCCTGCAAAGTGCTAGCCAACAGTTTGCAAGCACTGCTTGTAAACAGGAAATCATTGCAGCCACATTTCCACATTCATAGAATTGTTGACCAAAACTTTAGGATCATGTTGTTCATGGTTGGGCATCCAACGTTATTCAGTTCCTGTGTGTACTGGCTGTTCCTTCAAACATATCCTCCATGGGGTTTCATTTTTGTTTAACCACTTCAGGTACTGTATTTTCTTTTTGAAATCTTCTATAGATGAGATTATCATGACATTTGCTGTGCTAAACAATATGGGTTTATTGCCCATTAGCAGGGTTAAGGTTAAATTATATAAGCCTCTTAATTACAAGCACTGCAACTCAGATTTGACACAGACATGATGTATATCAGTAGAAGCTGTAAAAAGCCCAAGAGCTTACTTATACAAGTAGAACTACTTCAACACGAGAATGAAAACCATTGTTCCCCCTTTTGAAAGCAAACTTTAAATCGCACATTGAGCTTGCAGTTGGCAAGTCACAAATGGACAGATTCATTTAAGGCCAACTCAGTTTAAGGTGATTTTTTTTTTTGGAGCCTCAGTCACTTCCTTCCTGTCCAGGTTTCTGACAAACAGCTAAACTAGGAATTGCATGGAGCAGTTTTGTTTGTCAATACATCGGTCCGTTAAAGAGACAGTAACAAATAAAATTTCTGACATGTCTTGAGTTGAAACATTCACAAGTATTTCACTAAACCATTCAGCTTTTATTACGTGCAACATACAATGTTTCAGTTGTATAGGCAGTACACTTATACAGTAAAGAGGGGTTTTGCAGTCATGACCAAAAATCTTACTGCCATACTGGTATACAAATTCTTAATACTGTTCTAAACTACATACAAAAATCACAAATGTCATATCATCAAAAGGCAATCTACCTACATATAAATTGTATGTAAGCAAATTCCAGGTTAACAGTTTGTTCCCATAGTACACAGTAGTATAACCTGTTCTTATGCTGGTAATTGGCAATTTTTGCTCTGCACCACTCAATGCCACAGAATGTGGTTCAACTGCATCACTGAAACAGAGGTTTTGGTTTACCAGTGGTCATGAATATGCTATTGTTCCATGTAATACCTCACTTCTCTAGGAGCATGTCAAACAAGTAGAAAAGCATGAAACCAGGAGGTGGTTTATAGGTTGGAATTGTAGGATGATAGAGTGAAACTCAAAGGGTACAGTTGGAAAACTTGGCCAATAGGCTTCTGCCAAAGATATTTTGCCATTTCATGATCATCAGCTTGCAGAAGAACCCAGAAAGATACTGAATGCAGCTTACAAGAGAACAGCATTGACTCCCAGGGAATGTGGTTCCCTGATCTAGCCTTTTGTCAGCATTGCAACTATTGGGAATGTCAAGCTGGTTTATGCACTTAACAGCTTCCACCATGTAATATCGTACTGGCCCATGGAGCTGCAATGTTTAGTGGGGAGGCTCACCAACCATGTCAGCTAAATCAGAAATGTAATTGAAAAATATCTTTTCTGAATTTGTAAGAGAAACTAGGAGTGCTAAATTCAAAAATTTGCAAGGTTAAGTTTGTAAGATTAAGACCCTCATGCAATGGTTTGCAAGTGAACAGAGGCAAGTAATCCTAGGGTGGGATTATATGCACTGTTATGTGCACACTCTATAAAATGTCTCAAAGGTCCCTTGACATTCCCCTGTGTTTAGAATTTGGGCTTAAATGTTGTGTGTAGAGGATCATGTGGAATATCTTTGCTCGCATGACAAAGCTTCATCATAATAAGACAAAAAAAAAAATCAAACCCTGGTTGCACTGATGCTACCCTTGGACCACATGGAGCCTGGCCACTTTATGTAGACATAATTCAGCGGCTCCATGGTTTTTTTGCCTTATGTTATTTGATAGCAATCAATTTTTCCTCAGCTTTCATTTGCCCCATTGCCTTTCAGCATTAATTCTTTTCTTCAAGCCTCTCCATCACTGTCCTTAATGCCCCCACCCAAGCCACAGGACAGTGCCCCGGGTTGTACCAGTGTGAAGGTTTCCATTTCCCATTGACCGCCCTCGATACCTCTCCAAGTTAGGCTGTCAACTTAGTGCCAATATGCGTGCAGTTTCGTGCAATAGAGCCACTGCCTTGAAACAGCCGAAAATCATTGCACTATCGGAGCCTTAGGGCTCAGAGAGGGAGGACCCACTGATCCCATTGTTCTGGGCTGGATTCCAACACAAGTGTCAGAGGGGAAAATAAAAACACAGCTCCAACGATGAACACTTTTAAAGCTGATGCAATTTCACAGCATTTTACAAAACAAGGTCAGCTGATAAAAGTGGGCCCTCAAAATACAGACACAATAATGCAAGGAGTGATGATAATGCTATCTTCTACAGGTAGTCAATTGGGTTAAACACAAGATAATCTCACTGTTAAAAGCTAGCATGGAATGTTTAAGTGGCAGTTGAGTGCAGTGAAGATACAGTAATGTAAACATAATGATATATCAACTGAACATAAATGCAGTAAAGATCAGTATTTCTTTCCTGCCCTGCTTGCCATCTGGCAGCTCAGATGAGAATGATTATAGAAGGTGGATTTGAATGGTAGGTAATGCCGGAAAATAAACCTATAACTGTGTGGTCAGGTTTACTTTCTATACTGAAACAAAAACCGGACTCAAAACATTAACTCTACTTTTCTCTCCACAGATGCTATTAGACCTGCTGAGTTTGTCCAGCCTTTTCGGTTTTTGTTTCAGATTTCCAGCATCCAGAGTGTTTTGCTTTTATTTTACTTTCTATACTGTTGGGCCACACTACCCTGACCCTTTCTACAATCAAACGTTCTTTTGTTTCCCTTTTATGCTGCTGCTTTCTCTCTCTCTCTCTGTCTCTCTCTCTCTCTCTCATTCAACTTTCTACTGCCCACTTTTGGAGTTCTTTCCTGTGCTGAGGCGCCAGTCCAATGACATTTGTTTTGTGCTCATCAAGAAGAAGGATGAATAATTCTAGGAAATGCAACATTCGCCATTTTGGGCCTCCAGTGACAATGAGCAAGCACTCCCTACTCAGGTACAATGCAGGTTAGATGCAGAGCACAGTTCTGATCCAACAATTTTCTTTAGCTCTCAGCCTCTTGTCATTTCCTACACCATGTGCTCTCTCCAAACTGTTTCATAAAATCACAGAATAATACAGCAGAGGAGCAGGCCATTTGGCCCCTGGTGCATATACTGGCTCCTGGAGAGAGCTATCCAATTAGTCCCATTGCTCTGCTTTTTCCCCGCCATAGTCCTGTAAATCTTCCCTGTTCAACTATGTATCCAATTCCTTTTGAAAGTCACTATTGAATCTGTTTGCACTACCCTTTCACACAGTGGATTCCAGATCAGGACGACACACCATGTAATTTCTTTTGTCCTCATGTCACCTCTGTTTCTCCCCCAATTACCTTAAACCTTTGGTTACCGACCCTTCCGCCACTAGATACAGTTTCTCCTCATCCGCCCTCCGTAATCTTGAACACCCCCATCAACTTAAACTTTCTCTGCTGGAAGGAGCTTCTCCAGCCTCTCCACCTTAACGGAAATCCCACATCCCCTGGTGCCATTCTAGTAAATCTCCTCTTTAAGGGCCTTGATATCCTTCCTAATGCGCGGTGCCCAGAATTGGCCACAGCATTTGCATCCGAAAAGATTACGTGGATTTGGGTGCTGATTAATATGCCTGGAGCAGTAATCTCACACAGGCCACATCACTGGATATTTCACAGGGAGGTGTTGCATCTCATTTGGAGCTGAATAAAAGGCCAGATGGCGTTGCAAGGCTGGAAATGTTGCAGCAGTATTACACAATTGTACAACAGCTGTGTTGTGAATGATTCGAAGAACAATTTCATCCTTTGAGCAAATACCTTACGCTCAAGATAAAAAATATTGATCAATATATTGTGAATAATAAAAAAAAAACTAAAAAAAAAAAAATTAACAATTGTTACAATTATATGCCCAGATGTTTACAAGAATAATCATTTCTGGCTTAAAAAAATATTAAAAAAACTTTCAGTTAACCAGCAACTGCTACCAAATTAATGTCTCTGGGATCCACAGAAACACAGTCTTCCTATAAACATAAAACCATTTATGCAGCCTGCGCCCAAACTGATTTTATTCCCACTTTTAGTCTAAGAGTAGGATGCAGATCATCCAGCTACTGTGACAGTTTCACTGATGCATTGCATCTGACTGGTCTTTGCCACGCACAGAGTGAATAGCTGTTGCACGAAGATGGAGAAACCCAGTAACCAGCTGTGTCTCTGGCAAAGCGTTACACACATTGCTCCAAGAACATCAGCAATGGTTCACCTATTAAGGTTTACTGGGTTCTACGAATACACACCCCTGGCATGTTACAAAAATTAATTCAAATAAAACGGAAAACAACCTCAAAGAATGCCCTTCCGGTAAAGAAAAAAAAGGTCATTTTGTTGTTTAAGAAGTAGTGTTGCATTCTCCTGGAAGTGCGGTGCTGTTCTCAATGAAGTTGCTGGGAAGGTCGCTCTGAAGGCGCTTGTAGACAAAATAAAACAGCTGTGACTGAGGCCGACTGTGCAGCTCTGCCTTGATTTTCTGTGGAAAGGTATCAGGAGCCAACTGCTGCCAAGTGTCGTTGATCAGAAGGAAAAGACTATAGTTCTCAGTGTCCTGAACTTGGAACTTGGCAGCGCAAAGGTCACTCAGCTCCTCTGTCGTTGTAAACGGTCTCACCAGTAACGTCTTTGCTGTACAACCACTTGTTGTGTTGTTGAAGGCCACACGCAGGTAGTTCTACACAGATTGAGATGAAGGAGAGAGAAAGAGGGTCATTATAACATGGCACTTAGTAATTGCAAGGCTACAGCGTATCTAAAACTCACGACGACATTAGATTGCATATAAATGGCAAATCATTGTTTCACTGAAGGCACAAACTCCACAGGTAAAATACCACATTAGCAAGACCCTAAGATACAATCAGCTTTAAACATGAAAAGACTGCTGTTGAGGACATATCTGGCAGTCACCTGTATAGTGAATGGTTCCATTTCCCTAGATAAAACTGAGATACCAGATAAACTGACAGGTCGGTGGACCATAACCAAGTTCTCATGAGAGTGTGGATCTCACATCTTACATGACAATTCTTGGAGTAAAATCTTTAATATATTTGTATGTTTTTGGCTTCTTTAAATGGCATAGCTAGTAGCACTAATATTGTGTCCCATCTTTTATTTTCCTGTTGCTTTATATTTAACATGAACAAACTCAATGTTAAAGACACAACTGGCTGCTATTCCCAACTTTGGGTAGATAAGAGTTGGATGTGGGATGCTGGAAGTCACTTGACAACAACAATGTGTGGTAAAATAACAAACTGTGAAACTCACGTGAAAAACAAAAGTGTTGGCTGCATTAGTGAAATGATAGACTGGCCTTGAATGCTTTCAAAAATAAAAGGACTCATGTGCTATGTATTTAACCTGTAAAAATATACTCCTCAACACCTATCGTGCACTTTTCCCTCAAGGGCTGTACCTGGAAGTCTTCCACAGAAGGAGCTGACCTGCTGTTTGCAGTCCTCCTCTTGTGCCATTGGTTTAGGGTATTCCTGGTTTGTGAGCTCAGTAACCTGGCTGCCTGTTCCTCTTGGAAATTTTTTATAAGTGAGAGGGCTCCATACGTACTGGTCAGGTAATAGCCACCTATACAGAACAAAACAACAGGGGGTTATATGAATAAGGTCCATCTTACAGCCAGGTTTTGGGTAATGCCGAGTAGACAATATACAAACAACAACTTGCATTTGTATGGGAATGTTCCAATGCACTTCACAGGAACACTATCAAACAACATTTGTCACCAAGTGAAACAAGATAATGTTAGGACAGATGACCAAAAGCTTGGTCAAAGAGGTTTTAAGGGGGGGGTCTTTAATTCTGAATTTGCAAGCATAAATCAAAACTGCCTGACATTACAAAGCTTTTAAATCTTAAGCACAGTTATACATTTCATATTTTGTTAAATTTCTTTTGGAAAAATAACGTGCAGGTGGTGGACCTGAGGCTCTGGAAAATGGTATCCGGTCATTTTTAAACGGAAACTTAGGACTGGTGGTGAACGTCAACATTTCCAGCAGCGCTGAAGGCTTGTGTGGAGTTGGTGAGGGGTTGGTGGCCGGTATGGGGGGAGAAGTTCGAGAGTGACTTTCTCCTTCAGTAATTTGTTTTGTTATAATGACATTCAGTGACATTACCATCACTGAATCCCCCACTATCAACATCTTGGGGGCTACCATTGACCAGAAACTGAACTGGACTAGCCATATAAATACTGTGGCTGCAAGAGCAGGTCAGAGGCTAGGAACCCTGCTGCGAGTAACTCACCTCTTGACTCCCAAAAGCCTGTCCACCATCTACAAGACACAGGTCAGGAGTGTGATGGAATACTCCCCACTTGCCTGGATGAGTGCAGCTCCCACAACACTCAAGAAGCTTGACACCATCCAAGATAAAGCTGCCTGCTAGATTGGCACCCCATCCACAAACAATCACTCCCTCCACCACCGACACGCAGTGGCAACAGTGTGTACTATCTTGAAAACGCACTACAGAAACTCACCAAGACTCCTTAGACGGCACCTTCCAAACCCATGACCGCTACCATCTAGAAGGACAAGGACAGCAGATACATGGGAACACCATCACCAGGAAGTTCCCTCCAAGCCACTCATCATATCGACTTGGAAATATATCGCCGTTCCTTCACTGTTGCTGGGTCAAAATCCTGGAACTCCCTCCCTAACAGCACTGTGGGTGTACCGACACCACAGGGACTGCATCGGTTCAAGAAGGCAGCTCACCACCACCACCTTCTCAAGGGCAATTAGGGATGGGCAATAAGTGCTGGCCTAACCAGCGACACCCACATCCTGTAAATGAATAAAAAAAAATTATTTATTTGTTCATGGGATGTGGGCATCACTGGCAAGGCAACTATTTCTTGCCCTTGAGAAGGTGGTGGTGAGCTGCCTTCTTGAACTGCTGCAGACTATGTGGTGTAGGCACACCCACAGTGCTTGTCGGGAGGGAATTCCAAGATTTGGACCCCGTGACAGTGAATGAATGGCGATATAGTTCCAAGTCAGGATGGTGTGTGGCTTGGAGAGAAATTTTTAGGTCTCTGCTGACCCTGTTCTTCTAGGCAGTGGAGATCACAGGGCTGGAAGGTGCTTTGGGAGGAACCTTGGCAAGTTGCTGCAATGCATCTTGTATCTCACAGAGGCACAGTATTTCACCATGAGTCAGCAGTGGAGGGAGTGAAATGTTTAAGGCAATGACTGGGGTGCCGATGCCCTGGATGGTATCAAGCTTCTTGAAAGTTGTTGGAGCAGCACTCATCCAGGCAAGTAGGAGTATTCCATCACACTCCTGACTCGTGCCTTGTAGATAATGGACAGACTTTTGGGAGTCAGGAGGTGAGTTACCTGCTGCAGAATTCTCAGCCTCTGACCTGCTCTTGCAGCCAGTGTTTATAATGACTGGTCCAGTTAAGTTTCTGCTCAATAGTAACCCTCCAGGATGTCGATGGTGAGGGATTCAGTGATGGTAATGCTGTTGAATGTCAAGGGAAGGTAGTTAGACTCTCTCATGTTGGAGACTGTCATTACTTGCCACTTGCACGGTGTGATAAAAATAAATTAAATAAATACGGAGAATGCTGGAAATACACAACATCTGGTCAGCATCCAAAAAGAGAAAAGGCAGGTGGTTTTGGGTAGGCACCATTCGTCAGGACTGGAAACTCTAACAAAAGGACCTCTATGTGAATTGTTAACTTGTATCCTCTCTCTTTTCAAGGCTGATACGCTTCACTCAAAGTCCCAAGGGATCCATCTGGCATTACTGAGACTGGTTGCGTGAGACTTGTATTAATATAAGCAGTGTTACAATTAATAATCAAATATTTTAAAAACTGAATTGCATTGTTTTAACTATAATTTCGCCCATTACGTGTTGAGCCTCAATAACTCCTCAAAGGTAATGCTGGATATCACTTTCCAGGTTTGATGTAAATCTTAACATTTTTTGAATAAGTTTATTCCGGTAGCGCCATTACTTCTGATAAACGCGTGAAAGGGGCCGGGTTTACTGGAGCCCGCTGGATTGGGCAAGACGGAGAGCGGGAAGTCAGAATTACCCTGGAAGCAGCGCGTTAGACTCCCGACAGCCAGAAAACCGCAAGTGATTAAGGCAGCGGCGGCAAGGTAATCAAACAGAAACCCACTCATTAGCACGAGAAGTTCATCAATATGCTTAATTGCCCACTTGCTTATAATTTCAATCCAATTAGACGCAAGTTAATCCTGCCTCCCTGATTTAGTGCAACTCACACTCGTCTGTTATGCCTTCAGTAGCCCGTCCAACGAAAGAAGATGATTTATATGTGGTTTCTTTGACTCACAGGGTTGTTTTGGCTTTCAGGGGACTGAGTCACAGGGCACTGGATTGACCTTACAGACGTCTGGTCTGTGTGAAAAGCTGCTGGGCTGACACTGAGGGACGGAGACACTGAGGGACGGCGCCTCAGGCAGGTAGCTCAGAGCCCAGACGTACTGGGTCCAGAATTTAAAGGGGCAGTGGACAACTGAGGTAGAGCGGGACCATCCTTTAAAGTGGCATCACAGTTAAGTCCCTCGGGGGGTGGGGGGGAGGCACTTCGGAGGCTGCCTGCAAGGAAAGGGAGATGTAGCGGCAGTGTGGGAATCACCCACTTTGTCCTTCTTCATCCTCGAAGTACTCGGAGGGCATTCACCAGCTGGTCTGTGACATCTCAAGAACTCAGCTGAATTCATTCATGCCGCTGAATGGTCTCGTGTGACGGTGGAGGAATCGTTCCCCTGGACGGCAGGGATGTATTTTTGAGCTGCAGCAACAGGAATTCAGATGCAGGCGCTTTCTTACAAAGCCTGCAAGGCAATTTCCAACTCCAGCACAGGGCCCCCTGCCTCTTAAATGTGCTGGCAGCTCGTGCAAGGTGTGGGCTTCCTTAAGTCAGAGCCACCTCCCCCGCCCCCTCCTAAGTGGTCCAGGGGCAGCCCCGCATCATCCACATTCACCAGCTTGCCGCGTAATTGGGTTCAGCTGACCGCCATGGGCCTGTGCCAGGTCCCTGGTGACTCCTGGGCCTGCCGGCGGGTGCCACGATGGTAGGGCTACATCCAGCCCAACACGTTTTAATAATCTAATCTATCTGGTTTTCAATTGGAATCCACTTACTGACAGAACAACGTGTTTAGGACTATTGCTTGGAGTCTGATGAACAGCGGTAAGCTACTCAAGTAATGTGTGAGGCAGGTAAACGTTGCTATCAGATTTCAAGTTATCTCCCTTCGTAAGTCAGGAGTAGTCATGAGTTTATACTTGTGAAGTACGTTTACATGAACTTATCAATAAATCGTTTTAAAATTAATAATTTTATTTGTAGGTCGGCACCAACTCCCATTTCAGTCGGGTTATCTGGGGAGCGACATCACTGACAATGTACCGGCATGTAGACTAAAACAGAAAGGAAAGAGAACTCCCTGTACCTAAACAATAAAAATTCCATTCATACAACAGGATGCATTAAAACTGTGTTCCCAAACAAAATAATTCCCAGTAAAACACCAGTTCAGTGCCAGGAATGTATTCCAAAAGTTTCACTGTATTGATTTATTTATTTCGATGTGAACCAAGTTACTCAGTTCACATGAAGAAGAAAATGAGTTATTCATTTCAACAGGCAGTTCTATTCCTATTCTCACCGACCTTGTCAGCTTTTAAGTCAATAATGGAACAAGTTAAATACAGAGTGAACTGACTTACGTCACTCACGTTTAACCAAGACCATGCATTTCTGCCTCGCCCAGTCAAATGTGTCAATAATTATTTCTTCCTACTTTCCTTTGTCCACCCTTTCCCTTCCTAAAGACCCCCCAGCTCTACACAATCTTAAAGCGAAGACAGGCAGGAAACCTGTAACAATGACATACACTTCTAGTAAATGGTTAAACATAAGAGCTGACCTGTTTCCATTTTCCCCCCTTTGAGAAATCTGAACAGCTCATTCTAACAGCACAAGAACTTGTCATTCAGGTGACTGTGGAAGCAAACTGTGCCCTTCTCTTCTTGGCACAGCACAGTTATGCCATGCCACTGTGTGACCCACGGACTGGAAATAATTCATCCAGCCACCATCAAAATAAACCTTTGTATAGGATTTGCTGCCACTCCATTGAAAGATGTGGAATCAAATGAATGAGTCGTTGTGAATCATTCAGTTAGCAGTGTTCTAAAAACACTGCAACACGATGAATAATAACTCTGTTTTGTACCTTCTCCATGCAGCAGTGATGGGTCCAACAGCTCCATCATGTATTCAATCTCAATCTCCAACTCTGGCATGTCACACTGGGCTACAAT
Organism: Cetorhinus maximus; assembly: GCF_964194155.1. Lineage (NCBI taxonomy): Eukaryota > Metazoa > Chordata > Chondrichthyes > Lamniformes > Cetorhinidae > Cetorhinus > Cetorhinus maximus. The sequence goes on from NC_135892.1 coordinate 15,996,143, forward strand.
GTAGGTCAGCATTGGCAGGAAGTCGTCAGCCCCATATAACCTCCCTGTGGGCACAATTACACAGACTGATCAGAATCAAACATTTTTTTTGTCTGTTTCCTGTGATAACATATACCGTACATTACAGGATGAAATGAATTCCCAAAAGGCAAGACGATTTCTGTACATTATGTGAGTGTATTATATCATATTTTCATGGTTTATCAATCAAGTATTTCATTGGCCACCTCATGTTGTGTCAGAGGCACACCAGAGCTCTGGTTCAAACCGCTGAAAGGCTTAATTTAAGATTGATGTCTGGAAACTCTGCTTCACATAGGGGACTCCTGGTTACGTTGGTCAAGCCAAGAAAGCCCTGGTTTTATCGGAAAATGAATTCTGTTCTCTTAGGTGCAGCATTCAACGGTGAACAACGCCTGTAATGCCCTATTACATGAATCAAGCTAGATAGGCAAAATGGCCATTCTCATGTGTACAGATCAAGTGATTGGACATCTTTCATTGTATCTGCTCTAAACTCTCAAACTCACTGGAAGTATTTCAAATCCTGGTGTTTTAAAAACCCGTAAATTAGATATGATTTTGTTACTGACAGTGTATTCTTATGTGATAATATTTTTTAAATTGCATTTTTGCTGCAGAAATTGCCCAGTAGAAGCATGACAAAACACTGGTTTCTGGCACAAAAACAGAAAATGCTGGAAAAACTCAGCAGGTCTAACAGCAGCTGGGGAAAGAAAAGAAAACAGAGTTAACATTTCCGTATTTTTTTCCAGCATTTTCTGTTTTTGTTTCAGATTTCCAGCATCCGCAGTATTTTTCTTTTATCTTAATGGTTTCTGGCAGATGCTGTCTCAATGTTTTACTGAAACAAGAATGAGGTGGCCAATTCTTGGAAGTTACCTCCTTAAATACCTGGTATTGACTCAGATAAAACAGTGTGTTTGAAAATGGATTTAAGATTACACGGAAGAGCAAGGAAATAGGATTAGAACAGATAGCTCCAGTGGGGGAGATAGTATCAGCACAGGAACAAAGGGGTGAATGGCCTCCCTCCTTGCCAACGCAGCTATGATAATAATTAAGATTCTAAACCAGACCACATTATGCCGCATTTACCAACCCATCTTTTTTCAGGTGTCACTCCCATTTCCCGATGGATGTAGATTTAATAGTGTATGGCTGAGTGAAGGAAGCTTTTTTAAAAAAAAATTCACTCATGGGATGTGGGCATCGCTGGCTAGGCCAGCATTTATTGCCCATCCCTAATTGCCCTAGAGGAGGAGGTGGTGAGCTGCCTTCTTGTACACTACATGTGGTGTAGGTACACCCATGGTGCTGTTAGGGAGGGTTTTGCAGGATTTTGACCCAGTGACAGTGAAGGAATGGCGATATATTTCCAAGTCAGGGCAGTGAGTGGCTTGGAGCGGTGGTGTTCCAATGTGTCTGTTGCCCTTGTCCTTCTAGATGGTAGCTGTCGTGGGTTTGGAAGGTGCCGCCTAAGGAGCCTTGGTGAGTTGAATGGAGTGCTTCCATTCTCCCAAACTCAAAGCCTACTGCACAGATGCATGTCCACTGTCTGAAAGCAGTCACACTGACACTAGAATGTGACTGCTGCATGCAAATATAATTGACCTGCAAGTGAAGCAAGCACAGGTTAACAAAGCTCATCTGTGCTGCCATTTATGTTGTGCCGCAGTATTGGGTCACCGAAAAGAAGCTCAGGGGCAGAATTTAGCCCTTGGCGTGCAGGATCGGCGGGGGCAGTCGGGAAGCTGACCACAGCCCGCGATCGACAGTTAAGGCCCACCCAGCGTGATACGTGAGCAGCAGCGCTGAGCGCTGCCTGTGCAGGCGGGGGGAGGAGGGCAAGTAGGCCTAGCGCGAACTTCATGCATGTGCGCGAAAGAGCACTGAATAATCTCCCTGAGGCACGGAGCTGCGTCAGGGAGATGAGGAATATATTGAAAAAAATGATTAAACAACAGAAAAATTGAATAAAACATGTCCCCTCATGTGGCCCCTCAAGTTTTTATTTCATTTGTATTTGCTTTTGGAAACCTCATCCCGCCCGTGCGCTATTTCACACTCGGTCGGGTCAGGCACGGGCCTAAAAATTCTGCCCCAGATGTGGGAATGGAAATTCACATCGCTCCACTCTTTTGAGGATACTGAAGGTTTGCGCCCAAGTCATGTCATAGGCAAATTGCGAATACCCAATCCTTATAGAACGCATTATTTTTGGTGATGCTGGCAGCCTTTGACTCAACTCTCCTACTCCTCCGCCCCAAGAAAAATATAGATTGCATTCCACATGGAAATATATAATTTACTTACTGGAACCTTACAATTATAATAACTAAAATCTTATAATTTAACAGTATAACCAACAAAAACGTAACAGTATAGGAGGAGGCTGTTTATTGAAAGAGCGGTTCCAAGCCCCAGCCCATGTTACACGTATTTATCCACTTGCTTTATAAAAGCTATTATGGAATCTGCCTCCACCAATGTTTCTAGCAGGAAACAAATGCCTCGACAACTTGCCGCACACAAAATAAGCATTTTCCCAACTTCTCCTTTGATGCTTTGGATTCGGACTTTTATGGACAATTCTATCAGGCCAATTCTTAATTTTCGATATTGCAGGGTCAAAAAGTCCCCTTTTCTCTTGCCTCCTTTCATAGCTTCCACCCCTGTGACCATCTGGACCATCTCCATGCCCCGAGTATCTGTCCTAAAGTAGGAATCGCAAAACATGACAACATTCTAACTGTGGTCTAACCCGGTTGAACAATACCTCTGTACTCTCTTCTCCTATGTCTCATTTTGGGTTTTTTGATTTTTTTTCCCCCTGCTTTATAAAATGGGCTTTGGGATTGTGCTACATTTAGGCAAAAATATTTCTTTTAGAGATTTGGAAAGAAAAATCACAAACTGCAGTTGAACGTAAATAAAAACATTTTAAAAAAAAAAATATGCTGGAAATACTCAGCAGGTCAGGCAGCATCTGTAGAGAGAAACTGAGTTAATGGATGGAATTTAATGTCCTCCCCCATGAGTTCCGTGGTGGGGGGAACATTTAATGAGGCCGGAGAGTTGGGATGGGGACCCGGCTGCTTTCCCGCCTCTGCCCCAATTAAGTCTATGGCAGGAGGGCCCCTGGACAGCTGCCTGCCCCGCCACCAATTGAGGCCCTTAGGTGAGCAATTAATGCCCACTTAAGGACCTCATCCCACTGCCGCTGGTGTTCACCCAGCAGTAGGCAGGACACTCATCATGTGAGGAACCTGAAAAGCAAACTCTGTCAGAATTGTTCCCGTGCTTTGGCGGGGGGAGGGGGTGCTCTAGTTCAACAGCGTACAGTGTATGATCGAGGGACCCGGCATCAGGAAGGAGGGGGGCCAGGTGAGAGCCAACCCCCTGCCCTTGCTGCCCCGAAAACCCCCTCCCACCCGTGACACCCCCTCCACCTCCCCCCAACACTCACCTGGGTCCCATGTTGTATTGGCAGTAGGTACCACCGCCCTGGTGGCAATGCCGAGCAATGAAGAGCTATTGGCCTCCGATTGGCTGGCAGGACCGAGGTGTCCAACTCTTGCAGAGAGAATTAAGGGACACTCTGGCATGGGGGTCCATTGGAGCAGGGTGTGGAGTGGGGTGGGTGGGTGGGGGGTGGAATGTAGTGCCAGATCTGAGATTTAATGGTCCAAATTAGGGGAAAAACAGAGTCTTAGATGCATGTAGCCCGGGGACACCAGGCAGTGAGCTCGATGGCAGGGCATTCCTGTAAAATAAGGGACACCTGGTCACCTTGGGCAGCTCCTCCCCTCACCTTCCCTAGAGTCCTTGACCCTGGGGAAGGTACGCAGCTGCCCAGCTAAATGCCTGGCTGGCACTGGCACCATGCAGTGGCGACAGAGGCTCCTGTTGGCTCTCCAGCCAATGGACAAGACCATCTCCTTCATAAACTCTGCCCAACCTTTCAGGTCAAGATATTTCAACCTGAAAAGTTAACTCAGTTCCTCTACACAGATTTTGCCTGACCTTCCAGTATTTCCAGCATTTTGTGTTTTATTTTGGTTTTCCAGAATCTGTAGTTTTTTGCTTTTGTATTTTTGCAGTTGAATAAATATTGAAGTCTGACTGCTGGTACAATAATGATCAACACTCTCATCACAGGTCCATGAGCCAGCATGACCCCAATGAGAAAGGACAGGGCATATGGTTTATTATTTTTCCTTCAAATTTTCCCAGAAGCAAGTGAAAATGCACTAATTGGTACTTGCTTTGCCTTGGCTATTGCTTTAGTTCACTTGTTGATTGGGAAATAAAACAACTCGCCATTAATCTGGCCTCACTTTTCTAAAGAAAAGATTGAAGTAGTGTATGTGAGGCCATGTGCGAGGGGCATGATATCCAATTATTAGGGCATGCCTCTAAACAGATGATGCCCAGACTACTAACGAGAGCAACCAGTATTGCTGCACACCAGAGAATATCTAAAAGCAGACACTAAGACTTATAAAAGCTATATGATTTCCTAACACCTTTATCACGTTGTCCTCTCTCAAATATGTGTCCATCTGAAGCTCCTGGTCTCTTTTCTCTTCTATTTACTTCGAACTTTCAACGATTTGACGTACACGTTCCCTCCATATTCTCGCTTCCAAAAGGTATCACCTCATTGCTCTTCCTATGAAATTTTATTCAGCATCAAATAACTGTCTGAATCTTCTGAAATTGCTTGTAGCTCTCTTAGTAATAAGGAACACTCTATTTTTGAGTCATCTGTTGAGCACACATACCCAAGTCTAGTCCCTCCCTTGTGGCAGCTTACCAACACCATTTGAAAGTCAATACACGACATCATCTTTATTTGTGTGCTCTGTTATTTCAATAAAATTGTTTAGACATGGCTTGTCTTTTACAATTAATTAACCCACTCCTGGCACTTTAAAAACATCCATTAACTGATTATTGTTCCAAGGCCCAGTGTAGTAAAATAACAACATACCTGAATTGTTCTCCATGACAGTGTAGATAACTTTACAGACCCTCAGCAGTAGGCACACCTTCTTCTCAGGAGAGTATGCCTTCTGCATATTCGAAAGCTTGTGCTTTATTTTATCCAAGGTAACAGCGTCAGGGACGGCGGCATCTACTCCCAGCTCCTTAGGCACTTTCTGTTTAACAGAGAGCAGATTTTCTTTCAACTGCTTCCAGGAGCCGTCAGAGATGTGAAATTGCTTCAAAGTTGCGTAAATATAAGATTTCAGCGGCTTCAGAATGCATTTGTGCATCGCTTTCTCCAAAACAAACCCTGAAAAATGTCACAAAAAAAAAACAAAGCGTTCAAAATCCAAATCAAGTTCAAGTTTAGGGCTGGAAATAATACTGTCTGATAATAGATTAGAAACGTTTCACAGCAAAGGAATCATATTCATGTGTGTCATACATCTATTTAAAAAACGTTAAGAGGAGAAAAGTCAACTGGTATTTATTGAAGCTTTCTACTCCACAAAATTACAGGAAAGCTTTCCTCCTTTGTTGATGTGATGAAAGGACGCAGTATTCCCCTTTCATAATGTCAAACGAGGAAAGGCTGCATGCAGAATATGGTCAGATTTTGAAGTTTTACAATAGGAACACAAAAGACTGTGCCAGAGAAATATTATCAATGCTCAGCTATTTGAACATGGAGCAATTCAGCATGGTGGCATCAATTCAATATTAGTGTCAAACCTGGCTTTGGCACTTCAGTATAGTACCGAGGGGATTCGGAACGGTCAGAGATGCTCATCTTTGAATTGAGATAATATACTGACGCTCCATCTGCCCTCTCAGGTGCACATGAAGGATCCTATTGGACCTACTCAAGGAAGAGTGGGGGAATTGTCTTGGTTTCCTGACCAATACCTATCCCCCAACCAGAATCTAAAATCGATGATCTGGTCATTTATTTCACCGCTGTTTGTGGGACCTTGCCGTGCATAAACTGCCTGTCGTTTACAACAGTGACTACACTTCAAAAGTATTTCAGTTGCTGCAGAGGAAGACAATGGGCCAAGAAGGTGCAGGATTTGCTGGTCTGTGTTTTCTCCCAGCCCTCTCCTCAGCCAGCTGAGCTAAAAGTTGTTGATAGCTTCACATATCTGGGCTCCACAATCACCAGGAATCTGTCACTTGGTGCTGCAATCAACACACACGCGCGCGCACACACGCATACATGACAGGGGCTTCAGCTGTTATGTCCAAGCTAAATAAGTGTGTGTGGAACAACAGCAACCGGACTGTGAACACCAAACTGCAAACCGAGCGAGAATGTGTCCTTAGTGCACTCCTCTACAGTGATGGGACCTGGAAAAAAGGCGGAACATTTTCCACCTTCGCTGTCTCAGATGTACCCTTGACAACACCTGGCAGGACAAGTCACCAACTCCGAGTCCTTGAGCAAGCCAAATCCATCAGCACACACTCATTGCTAAGCCAACAACGACTCCTCCAACTCGGCCACTTTCATCGGATGGACGGCGGCCGTATAGCCAAAGAACTTCTGTACAATGAACTGACCGCAGGGCCATGAACTCCTGGACATTCATACTTCCACTACAAGGCTACCTGCAATTGAGATACGAAGATGGCGGGCATTGACACTGACAACTGGGAGACTGCCACTGACGGCTGTGGCCTCTGGAATCTGACTGCTTGGAAGGGCGTTGGAAGGTACGAGCAGAAACAAAAAGCCCAGTTGGCAGAGTAGAGGGCCCAGAGGCAACAGGGGCAGCGAATTGTGCACCTTCCCAGCCCCCTTGTCTTCCTCTGCAGCAAATGAAGCAGAGACTGACATACCAGAATGTGGCTCCTGAGCCACATCAGGCGGTGTTTAACACAGAGTTGACCACCAGGCTGCAAACCGTCATCTTACAAGGCAGGAGGTTGCTGCCATGTAAGGAGAAATTGAAACAGGAAAGGGGATGGTTTTAAGTAATGCCTTAAAGGAGGAGAGAGAGGTATAGAGGCAGAGAGGTCTAAGATAATTGTAGGATTCTGTCCCTCATTCAGCTTGCTGAGGACTGGGATAGTTGTCGAGTGTTTCGCCGATCAGCTTAACTTAGCAAAGACTAGTAACGAAGGATGAGCTTTCCTAGTATATATGACCCAATGACATGAATGGCCACTCATTGATGGCAGCAAGATTCACTTGAATCATTTTGTAGAAACATTATTGAATTGCTATGGGTTTGAATCAGGGTATAGACTATTAATACACACCACCAGTTTAACTTCTGAAATGAGGTAGCTGTAACTGTCTCATCCAGTTATATAGTTAAATAATATCAGTTATATAGTATACCATGTAGTTTAGGATGAAAATATACAGCTTGAAAAAGCATTACATTCTCTTGACGCCACAGAGACACGAGTATTTAACTCAAATTAATTTAAATGAATCTAAAAGACCTCCAAGACTCTCCTGCTGTGTGGTGGCAAATAACTTTAAAAAGAAATCAGTGCTGTTTAGAAGAAAGGACCATCATTTGCAACGCGATGATGGCAGCATTAGATGTAACAACAACTTTCATTTATATAGCACTTTCAATAAAGCAACCTAAGGCGCTTCAGGGAACAAACTGACAAAATTGACAGAGCCAAAAAGGGAGACAATGGGACAGGTGGGTTTGAAGGACTGTCTTAAATGAGAAGAGAGAGAGGTGAAGAGGTTCAGGAGGGAATTGCAGAACTTAGGGCCTAGACAGCAGAAGGCTCAGTCACAGATGCGGCGAAGAATTTGGGGGATGGGTAAGAGGCCATAGTTGAAGAAATACAAGAGTTCTCAGTTTTAAAGCAGGGGGAGGTTATAGAGATAGGGATTGAGAATTTTAAAACTTGAGTGTTTGGGGACTGGGAACCAGTGTAGGCTTATGTGAGTAATGGGAGAATGGACCTTGGTATGAGTTAGGATATGGGCAGCAGAGTTTTGGATGAGCTATAATTTTTACAATGTACATTATATCACTGTATTGAGTGTTCATAAATGTGGAAGAAAAAGTTTATCTGCGTTTTTTTTCAATGTTGATGCTGCCCCTAAGACAATTCATCACTATGGTGTGTTCAAAACTGGGAAGGTAATGCACACACACACACACACACACACAACACACACACACACACACAACACACACACACACAACACACACAACACACACACACACAACACACACAACACACACAACACACACACACACAACACACACAACACACACAACACACACACAAACACACACACACACAACACACACACACACACACACACAACACACACACACACAACACACACACACACACACACACACAACACACACAACACACACACACACACAACACACACAACACACACACACACACACAACACACACACACACAACACACACAGCAAATCTGGGCCAATTCCACCCTAAGTGCGGTAGCAGATGGGAAAAACGACGATTTACCCGCCGGTCACAATGGCGGCTTTTCATGGTGTACCATCCCAATCCCGCCTCATTAATCATGCATTCCCAGAAAACGCGCTGTTTCGATGGCGCGTGGGCTCCGATTCGTCTGCCATGCCAGCATCTCACTGCGTCCTCATGCCGGGCACCACATTTAAAGTGCAGCTGCGTGCATACCTGTCAGTGCTGCCAGCCCAGGACGGCTGCGTGCACACAGGACGGCTGCGTGCACACAGGACGGCTGCGTGCATACAGGACGGCTGCGTGCACACAGGACGGCTGCGTGCACACCGGACGGCTGCGTGCATACCTGTCAGTGCTGCCAGCCCAGGGCGGCTGCAAAGAAGATGTGGCCCCAAAAGGCAAGCAGGCTGCAGGCCCCAGGTTTAGTGACGTGTCTCTCGAGGGCCCCTTGGATGCTGTGGAGGCCCGCCGTGATGCCCTCTACTCCAGCACTGGCCGTAGGAGGGGCAGCAACATTACCACTTCAGCTTGGTGGGCGATGGCAGTGGTGATTAGTGCCAATGTTGCACAGAAGGGGTTGGCCATCCAATGCATCCAATGCAGATAGAGGATGAATAATCTCACTTGTGCTGCCAGGGTATGGCAATCATCTCATCACTCTAAACTCACACACTCAAATCCATCACACATTCACTGGCATCTCACTCACTGCCAGCTCAAGGGACATCACCACCCATTCTCACACACACACCCTCACATCTCCATCTGGCCTCCCCAGCCCTCACCATCTTGAGGCCACTTGCACAGATCAACAAGTGCCCCCACACACACCCTGGGATATCTCCCTTCCCCAGTACAACTCTAGCCCTGCAGCTGCGCCTTATGGTTGGTCTGGTAGATAGAGTCCTGCCCGTGAGCCCTCCTAAAAGTGATGCGGTGCTGCCTGCAAAGCCTGGCGCTGATGACTGCGAGTGCTGCCCGAAGCAAGGTAGGCAAACAAACCTCCAGGTCACGAGCAAAGTGCAGCTCACCAGGTGCACGTCGCTTATGTACAGCTGTGAAACACATTGGCATGGAATCACGCTGACGTGCCTGGGTGATCCAGTGTGGGGAGATGATTCTGGTGAGCTGGGCTTACAATGGTATGCTGATGTATTCCAATCAGTTTGCCGATGTCCGGCGCCGGGAAATGCGGCCTACCATTGACGGGCAGGGGGGACAATTGCAAACTGATTTCACGATGTTGCAGAACCGATTTTTGGCCTTCTTGCCATATTGTCCGTTCACGCTACCAAACACGCCCGACACCAGCAGACACTGAAAATTCCGTCCACACACACTCTCCCTCTCAGAACACACGCCACAAAAGCGGGTACAGTAAAGCCAGTGAAGTTTGGCACCACGTTTTTTTAATTCATGCAACAGCCAGGTAAAAAATAAAAACTGGATGAAGGAAGAGAGCTGCACTCATAGCCTATCCTGTTGCAGGTTGGCATCCACACTGGAGAAGCAACATTCATCAGCCACCATGGTGGTTTCACAAATGGATGTTTAAAGTAGACTGTGCCTTTCAGGGACTGAATGTGACAAATTAAAATTATCTACTGAGATAACAACAGGATCTGCTTTAGGGAGCTTGCAACCTGGATCAGTGCCCAGGGTCCCAGGCCATGAGGGGCACCCAAAGCTAAGTAACAAGTGCTGGTAGCAGGACGGAGAGGAGGGGCCCTTATCTTAATCTCCACTGGGGACCTGTATGAGTCCAATGCCAGCAGCGAGCAGGACCTCAAAGATTCACCTTCCTTCCTTCTCCAGGCGTTAAAACAGCCATAACTAGGACGAGTGAAACTTCGCTGTAATAGCTTTTTTCTCATCTTCAGTAGACTGCTGACAAACCTACCCGACTAGCCATTGCTCAGGACCCTGACTTCCCATTCCAAGGCTTACTAATCCTGAACTCCCTTCAAACAGCCTAGGTTTAGCTGAGCAGGAGAGCGGGGCAGAAGCTTAAAGGTTAACTAGCTTTATTTACTTGCTGGTTCTAGCGGTTCTCAAGGGTTGTTGGGTAATTCAGATTTTCAGTTTCTGCAAAACACCGGAGGAGCCAAAACCAAATGACCTCACTGTTGGCAAAAGATAGTATTGTCTTGATTATTTTTAGAAAGTGAAATCTGTGGTTAGTATTCATTTCCACTTTTGCTGACTCTTTTTTTGCTCAATGTTACCCATATTCCCTCCAATTCTGGAATGACAAAAGATGATCCTGGAAACACACAGCGGGTCCCAACAGCATTATTTTAAATTAGTCATTCAGAATACAAAAAAAAAACAAAAAAAAAAGGTGGAAGAGCCAAACAAGTTCATGTTTTAGGTGTGGACTTTTCATCAGAACTAACTCAGCCAGCTGATGCTCAGTTCTGATGAAGGGTTTCTCCTTGAAATATGGATTAACCAGAAAATGTTTGCTCATTTTCTGTTTTCATTTCAGATCCCTAATTCTTTACGCCACACTTGCCAATTCTGGGATCTTTAAAAAAAAGTCACCTCAGCATCTTAAACGGCACCATCCTGCAACTTAAAAGCCAAATGAAAAATAAGTTAATGGTTTGCTCAGACTGCTTGTTTCCTGTTTCAAAGACAGCTAAAATCTGTTCACCAGATGACAAGCATGCTTAGTCAGCCATTTCATTTCTTCCAAACTCCTGCGGCGTATTTGAGTAATTAAACATAGTGCTGTCAAGGGCCAAGTGGTGGGTGTGTAGAGCAAATCCTGAAAAGGGAAAACTTAAATAGAACTGAATAAAACAAACTAAAGTTAGCATCTGCCTTTTTCTAAATATAAAAAGGGGCAGATTACTGCTAGATCAATAAGAGCCATAGATATGAACAATTTTTTACCCCCTCCGCCCCAAGGCTTTTGACCTTTAATTTCTGCTCTTGACAGAAGCTTTCATTAGGGCTGCTATATATTGGTCACAGTGAGTACCACTGTGCATCCTGCAGACAGCTCTTCTTTGGATCTTCCCTCCCTCTACACAGGGAGGTGCACGGTTTCCCTTCGACACTTGCCTGCAACACTTTTGAAATGGCAATTCATCACTGAATCTGCGACTTGCAACTGCAGGCGAGTCTATGTTGGCAATCGATCTCCATGCTCCATTAACATTGTCAGTGTGTCTGTACTGGGAGGACTTGGCTGGGTTTTGGCAAATTATCTAAACAAGACATTACTTACACTTCTGACTGAATAACTTCCCGTTCAAATAGCTCATTGCAACAAATATTATCCCAGCAAGGATTAAATAACCTATGATTCATGGCTGATTTTTAGCTTTCAAATAATTTGCAAAACTGAAGACCAATAAAAAGGCACTTATTTCTCTTGAACTAACCTTGGCTGTTGATAAATTTTATGGGTGTTGACCATTTTTCTACAACATTTACTAATCCTTAGTTAACAATACAAAAGCATCTATACCCCAAGCACTAAAACTATGAACACTTAAAGGTTAACCTCATGACAAGCTCTGTTCTATTGCACTCAGAGCCTTTATAAAATGGTTCTGTGACGAGTGTATTTACATAATCAGATATGCTACATATAATTAAACTTGTTTTATAATTTCAATACGCTTTTAGAGGCAGTTTCTGAGTGAGAACCAGATGAGTCCAATACACACAACCAACATTGTAAGTAAGCCTTTTAATAGGACACAAGAACATAGAGCAGAAGAAATGCTGCAGGAATAAAGAATATGCTATTCGGCCCTTCAAGCCTGCCTAATAGGAGCGGCCTTGAAGTATAAATGTTCGAGAAACTTTGTTTACAAAGAGGGAAAATGCCAGCAAATACTTTAGGCCACATTTAGTGACAGTGTCACACGCAGGTGATTTATTTCAACATGAATTACACCACTGGATCACGAATTTATCACCCCACCCAATTAAGCCTCTTGAAACAGAAAAGGCTGGCTTTCCAAAAGCTGCACTTATACAGACTAGGTTTCGGGGTTTTTTTTTACCCCATCAAGTGTCCCTTTAAAGGCACCTGCAGTGTATCAAACTCTTCATACATCAATCTTAGTACTGACGCTCCCCACCCCCTACCCTTAAAGGGCAGGCTCTGAGACATTTGCAAGACGGCGTTCCTCCTTCACTAACATACACAGTAAATCTCATTACATGAAAAGAAACTCAAGTGCCTCCTCCAGAACTTAACTGTTTCTATAATGGCACCGCAGTGCACCTCAGCAAGTCATGCAGGAAAATGCAATTTACTTTCAAACGTCAAAAAGACCAGCCGACAATTTGCTCACCTATTTCGTCTTCGGGGATGAGGGATTCTATTGGCGGGTCCAACTCCGAGCTCTGGATCAAGTAACTTTTAACCTGGGTCATGAACTGGCGAATGGTGAGCAGCATGTCCGTGCTGGAGACGTGGCAATCCTTGTTTTCCTTGAAAAAGCTGATGTAGTCCTGGATCAAGCAGCCAAAGTATGTGCGCTTATCCTGGGACATTTCTGCAATTTTCTTCACCATCCTCTTCTCCGGGGTCATGAACGAACTGAACACGCCACTAACTTTTTGAATGTGCGACTTTACTATTTTCGGGAGGACGAAAGAGCCGCGTCTTTTCTTTTTGGGGGTGCAAGGTGGGGGGGCAACCTCCTGGTCACTCTCAGCGTCAGAATCCTCCAAGCTGCTGTTTGTGTCGCCCTCGTGGTTGTACGGGCAATTGCGTTCGACATCCATAGTGCTGGAATCCGATTCCGTGGAAGTGGTCGACATGCTCACGTCGCTAAGTCGCTGCCTCTCTTTGATTTCCAGGATTTGAGCACTGATATTTCCAGCCGGTCCTTCGCCACTACAAATCACGTTGTGCAATGGCCGAGCCTCACCCTTGCTTCCAGCAGTCACTGCCTCCTCTGATGTGTAATCAAAGATTTTCTGTGCGGCTCTCAGTATAGGTGTCGAGTTTCTTTCCATTTCCGAGCTGTTGGCTTGCTTCTTGCTGCGGGGCGGTGGGATCGGAACAGCCTTCGTCCCTGGGCGTTTGAACGCGCCAGCATCTTCACCTGCTTGACTGCTGCTTGTCGTTGGGCTGTTGGTCTGGTTCATGTTCGGGCTCAGCCGAGGGGGCGGTGGTCGGGGTGGGGGGAAATAGGGCCTGCCCGTCTCCCTGGATTTTGCACACTGCCTTTTCAGGCTGCCGTTAATGTCTTTGCTATGCACTTCTAAAAACAGGGGATTTATAAAGCACAAAGCACCATTGGTCTGGCTACATTCCAGCTCTGAAGGCGTCCGTGTCTGTATGGAATGCACTCCATTTAAGAGAGAGGGCTGCTTCGTTTCTGTGCTCGGGCAGCCTGTGTTGAGAGGACTGGTAGGAGGTGCAGGATTCTTGGCTACTCTCTTGTACACAGGAGAACTCCAGAACTCTGAAACAAAAGAATATCATAAAGTTGAGAACAGATGGGCTTTAGTTTCCATCTAGCGTACGTCACTATAGATTAGAAATTAACCCTGTCAGGGACTGACCTGTCACTATTGCTGGATTTCACAACAACATCTTCAAGAGATCACTTTATGAATGTGGAAACAATTCCAGTGACAAGCTGTAAAATTATTAAGCCTTACCTGATACGAAGCAGCATTCGCGAACGCAATAAAAGTTTATTTGATTCTGGGTTTAAAAGGGGGCAAAGTCCAATAACGTCAGATAAGACGGTGTTTGCCGCTTCTGAATGAGTGAGTATTTTCTACAGATCAAAGACCCTACAGTCTTCTCAATCCCGCACTTCAAGCAGAATCTGTAGACCTAAAGTATACTCACCCAGACCCAAGAATGCAATTGCTTCCAGCTCTGTCTCAGTCTTGGCAGCTGTAATTCCATGAGGCAGTTTTAAAGGGAAAGGCAGCACATCCCTTTTGAAAACAAAAAGCCAGAATTTAACGTCACTGAAGGCGATATTGAATCCGCATGAGTAAGTCAGGCAAGCGGTAGGGAATACTTTGGGAAAATGTGGGAAGTCCCAAGGAAGTTTTGCTGATCATTAAATCGCAAAAGAAATTCTTTCACAATAATACATATGCATTCCTTTATATTCCAGTAAATCTCTACAAGGCTTTCAGTCAAGTATTCCCCTCAACAAGGCTTGCAACTTTCCCTTAATATCTTTTTAAGTTCAAAATATTAATTTGCTTTTTTTGCACTGGATTGGTGTGTGAATGGGGCTGAAGACACTTTTTAGACATTGCCGTGCTCCATGGATCCATTTACACTATATACCAGGCATCAGAGAGAAGTCTAACAGTGGTGCCACCAAAATTGATCTCAAAATCATGCTGCTGAGGGGTGTAAACTGAGGAGTGTACCTGTGACAAACTGGCTAGTGTGCAAGCACACCATTCAATTGCATCATGAAATCATCAACTAGTCATACCAGACCAGATTACAAAATGCGCGGGGAAGTGAGGCATATCTGTAATAATGTCATCAAGGGTCACCTCCATACAGAATGAGTAACACACTGCCATTGGTACAGCTCAAGTAGCAGGTAGACCTAACTCTCAAGAAAATCTGTCTCTTTCATCAGTTTAACAAAATTCATTTTTATTATCTTCACCTGCCTGTATGAGACCTAGGTAGTGGCACCTTGCAGTGAGGATGAATGAAGTAAGGTCACCACGCATGCACGTAAGAGCACAGGCCCCGACTCTCCCTCCTCCCCTCGCCCGTACAGGTAGCGCTGTCGGGTGTGTGTCACGCTGGGCGGGCCTGAACTGTCCCGCCCACATAAAGTGGCGGCAATCGGCTCCACGCCTGCCCGCGCCTGCTCCTGACCAGCCCGCCTGACAGGCAGAAAATTCTGCCCCAGGGGTCAAGAGTGTCCCACTGTGAAGAGGAGGGTCACTTCATCAACATTGTTAAGTTGGGCTCACAATTGCAATTGGAAGGCCGATTTACATTTGACAATTGTCGATTGCGTTTCCCAGGGGCTGAGAAACTTGGCAGTGAAAGGGAGGTGTGAGCTGTTGGCTGCACAAGATAAGTATCTTTCATAGCATCCCTCGAGAGTCAGGACCCACCACCCTGTCCAAAGGCCTAATGGCAACCCTCCCTCCTCACCCCAATTGGTGGGGACCGTCCCGGTCGTGGCCTCCTGCTTCTGGTTTTCCAAAGGCGGCCTGGATGTTAACTTGGCCGGCTGCAGGGCGGGAAACGCAAGAGAAAACGACGAGGCCCTGCCAGTAAATTTGGCAGAACCCCCACATCTTGTTGGGTTAATTGGCCGTTTTGGGCATCCCTTTGCCACCTCCCTCTAAATATCGGGGATCAGTACTAATAATCTGCGGACAAGGAAACGAATTGTGATTTCTCCTCAAGCACAAGAATATTTATTTATGCTCCTGATCTCCCATTCCTCAAAGCGGTTATATTGAAAATAAGCCCACCCACTCGCCCTAGAGTAACGGCCCCTTTAATAAGGAGCATCACCCAGATTGACATCCCCACCTGAAGTATTATCCTAACTTTTCAGTGCTGACAGACAGGCTGTGTGTTTCCAGGATTTAAAAAAAATATATATTTTGGACTAACAGCAGCCTTGCCCAACACAAGTTGCTTTTGTGAAGCAGTGACAGAGGTTGTTTTGACTTGAGTCGTGACCAGAATCATTACCACTGCTGCAG
The DNA here is from genome assembly GCF_964194155.1 of Cetorhinus maximus. Classification (NCBI taxonomy): domain Eukaryota; kingdom Metazoa; phylum Chordata; class Chondrichthyes; order Lamniformes; family Cetorhinidae; genus Cetorhinus; species Cetorhinus maximus. The sequence continues at coordinate 16,012,294 of NC_135892.1, forward strand.
GACCTAATTATACACCAGGTGTTCAGTGAAAAACATTGTGCTTTTAAAGAATTACCATTCTCAACACCACCCTCCCCCCTGCCCCCCCGCCCGATACCAAATGGTTTTTTTAAACACGCGTAATGGTTTTGTTTAATTTGGGGAAACTTGCTTTTAAAAAAAAAATTCCCCAGCAGCTTTGTGGAATCGCTCAACTATTTAATCAAGTATTTCCTGCACTGACCCAACAGGAAATGGTTACTTTTGTAGTCTAGGATAACAGCAGAGATGCATGGGCGTGGGTGAGTGGATGGGAGCAGACACACAAAAGAAACCTTTCTGAACTTCCGACATCAGTTTTTGCACCAGACAGATTAATAATGTTGACATTTTTCGCTCCTCTTACCTGCTGATACAGTAGAAAGCAATGAGCCTAAACAAGTCTGCGAAGCTCAGGCAAGATCCTTCCAGTGAAAAAGCTATATAGCAAGAAAGAGAAAATTAGCAAGCAGCACTTAAGGAGCGTATGAAAAATCCATTAGACAGCACAGGGTATTCTGTTAAAGCCGTGCAGTAAATTAACCAAAGTATCATGATAGTCTTCACTAGTAACAAAAAAATGCAATATGTCTGTTTTGAGACAGATATAGCAGACATGACTGCTCTCTCTAAGCTGAAACAGCTGTTCTGAGCCCATTCACATGCCAAAATTAACTTGTTCCACACTTGCGGTGACATCCTCAAGGGTTTATTGGAAACGTCAACCTTTCTGAATAGAACTAAACAAAGACTATTTAAGTTATATGTAGGTAGCACTTAGACAGACTTAGAAGAACGCAAGTTAATTTTCATATGGTCCTTGGGTTTAATTGAGCAACCAGCTTGAAAATCCAGCTCTATTTTCCAGCATCCCTCTCACCATTGCTGCATTAGCAGTAGGGCCGCCCAGCTGGTAAACACAAGGCCAGTCTGCTAATCACTATTTAATGTACCATGCACATGCTGCCAATATTGACCTTTTTTTTAAAAAAAAATGTCAATATTTGACCATGACACAAAGGCATAACGCCAACATCAGCAAAAAAATGGGAGCAGCCATAAATGCAATGGAGTTTAAGTTTCCATCCATTCCACTTTGACCGGAATAAGCAATTGGTTTCCCAGGCGCTGTTGCTAGCGATTCAGGAGAAACGGCTCTCGTTTGCACTGTTCTTGCTTGTGCAATGCCTCAGTTGTCAGGGCTAGCAGCCACAACCTGTTGGTTCCCCTGTTTATGGGCACACACTGCTTCATTACTGCCCGTGAGGACAGTACCATTAGGATCAATGAAAATTGCCTGGAAACTCCCAGGTCCTGAGAGAGCAACTTGGGGAAGAAGAGACATCAACACAAACTAGTTGTGGGACGGACAGAGAGAAAGCAATTCACACTGATGGAGTTGGGGGAGAGTGAGAGAAACACACAAACTGCAGGAGGAAGAAAGAGTGGGGGGGTGGGGGGGCGGGGGGGAAGAGAGAGAGAAAGAGAGAGAGAGTTAGAGAGAGAAAATAGAGACAGACAGAAAGAAAATAGAGACAGACAGAAATAAATGCAAATTAGGAGAAGGAAGGAGGGAGGGAAATGTAAACATTTTTAAAAATTCTTTCACTGGACCTGGGCATCGCTAGCCAGCATTTCTTGCTCATTTCTAATTGTCGCTTTCTTGAACTGCTGCAGTCCGTGTGGTGTAGGTATACCCATAGTGCTGTTAGGGAAGAAGTTACAGGATTTTGAGCCAGCAAAGGAATGGTGATGAAGTTCCAAGTCAGGATGGTGTATGACTTGAAGGGGAACTTGCAGGCGATGGTGTTCCCATGTGTCCGTTGCCCTTGTCCTTCCAGGTGGAGGATGTCACAGGTTTGGACAATGCTGTCAAAGGAGAATTGGTGAGTTGCTGCAGTACATCTTGTATACAGTACCCACTGCTGCCAGTGTAAGCCAGTGGTGAAGGAAGTGAATGTTTGAGGTGGTGGATGGGGTGCCAATTCAGTGAGTGGTTTTGTCCTGTTGAGTTTTTTGTGTTGTTGAAGTTGCACTCATGCAGGCAGGGAGGGAGGGAGAGAGAGTTCATGTTGGCCAATGATGCACATTGTTGAAAATGGTCCCAGGGGTTAGGCTTCAGTCCTTCTCTCTGAGGACTGAGCCACGCCTTCCTGAAGCTGGGAAACAGCAGTGGGGTGTAGGAATCAGTGTATTGAACTAGGTCGGGTTAGGTTTAATTTATTATGTTTATAGCCCGCTGTGTATTATAAATTCATAAAATTGTGCATGAACTTTAGTTGTAAGCTAATTATATCGGTGGTGATTTTGTTGAATCAGTGGAACTTATTTGATATTTCTCATTGCATTTGATAAGTGCAGAAACATACGAACCAGGAGCAGAAGGAGGCCATTCGGCCCTTGGAGCTGGCTCCGCCATTCAATAAGATCAATGCTGATCTGTTTATACTTTGAGTTCTACATTCCCAACTACCCCCAATAACCTTTGATTCCCTTGCCTAACAACCTTTGCCTTAAAAATATTAAATGATCTCACTTCCACTGCCTTTTGAGGTAGAGTTCCAAAGTCGCACAGCCCTCAGAAAAAAATCCTCTTCATCTCTGTCCTATAAGGGTGACACCTAATTTTAAAACGGTGCCCCCTATTTCCGGACTCAGCCACAAGAGGAAACCTCATTTCCATGTCCACCTTGTCAATTCCATCCTGCATCTTATATACTTCAATCAAGTCACCCCTCACTCTCCTAAACTCCAGTGGAAACAAGCCCAGCCTGTCCAAACTATCCTCACAAGACAACTCGCTCATTCCGGGTATCAGTCTAGTAAGCTTTCTCTGAAATGCCTCCAATGCATTTACGTCCTTCCTTAAATAAGGAGACAAAACTCCACACAGTATTCGAGATGCGGTCTCACCAATGCCCTGGATAACTGAAGCATAACATCCTTTCTTTTATTTTCAATTCCTCTCGTAATAAAGGATAGCATTCTATTAGCCTTCTTGATTACATGCTATACCTACATACTAACTTTTTGTGACTCATGGACAAGAACACTTAGATCCCTCTGCACCTTGGAATTCTGCAGTTGTTCCCCAAGTAATTGTCTGCTTTTTAATTCTTCCTGCCAAAGTGAACAACTCCCACATTATACTCCATCTGCTAGGTTTTTGCCACTTACTCAACTTATTTATATCTGTCTGCAAATTCCTTATGTCTTCTTCACAACATACTTTCCTATCTATCTTTGTGTAGTCTGCAAATTCAGCTACCATGCCTTCGCTCCCTCATCTAAGTCAATGATGTAAATTGTAAAAGGTTGAGGCCCCTGCAGGACTCCACTAGTCACACCTGCCAATCAGACAAAGACCCATTTATGCATATTCTCTGTTTTCTGCCAGCCAGCCAATCCTCTATTCAGGCTAATATGTTACCCCCTACACCATGAGCTTTTATTTTCCGCAGTAACCTTTGATGTGGCACCTTATCAAATGCCTTCTGGAAATCCAAGTACATCACGTCTACAGGCTCCTCTTTATCCACAGCACATGCTACTCCTTCAAAGAACTCTAATAAATTGGTTAATCATGATTTCCCTTTCACAAAACCATGCAGGCTCTTCCTGATTACCTTGTGCATTTCTAAGTGCCCAGCTATAATCTCTTTAATGATCAACTCTAACACCTTCCCTACAACAGATGTCAAGCTAACTGGCCTATAGTTTCCTGTTTTCTGCCTCCCTCCTTTCTTGAATAGAGGGGTTTTACTTGCTACTTTCCAATCTGGTGGATACACAGAAGTACTTTTTGTTGAAACATTACTTATTCTTATATCTTTCAATTCTTTTGTGCTCTTTCTTTGATTTATAAATTATTCTTCTCATCACATTATAAAACAGTCAAATATTTTATTCAGAACTTGGTGATTTGGAAACACTCAGCTTAGGTAAATTTAATAACACTTGCAAACAATAGACATATGAGTGGCAATCGATTGTCACATCATCAAGCATTATGAGCAGTATCACGTGATTATGTCTCCAGGATGCAGTGCTGCTGTCAGTAAACACAAATTGCTCGAAAATAAAGTCACTCTCAGAAATGAGCATTACTATCAAAGGCAGGGTTTATTGGCCATTGCTAATTGCCCTTGGAGAAAGCGGTTGTGGTGAGCTTTCTTCTTGAACCACTACAGACCGACCGCATGATGAAGATGCCCTCACAATGGTGTTAGGGAGGAAGTTCCAGGATTTTGATCCAGAGACGATGAAGGAATGGTGGTACATTTCTAAGTCAGGAAGGTGTATGACTTTGGGAGGACCTTCCTTGCAGGTAATGGTCTTCCCATTTGCCTGCTGCCCCTGTCCTTTTGGATGACAAACTTTGAAGGTTTGGGAGATGCTGTCAAAAAAGCCTTAATGGATGGACAAGTGCCTTTCTGGCTAGGGACAGTGCAAGTGCTCAGTCAGATCAAACAAGCCACCAAATCACCCACTCTGCAAACAGGAAATTAAAATGTTAATTACCACCTTCTAGTAATTCTGATCTTCCTCCAGCTGTTGCTCTGAAACTCCACTACAACATTACAAGGATCAATTCTAAAGCACTGGGTTATCAAGTGCACCATGGAACCACTTCAAGTAAAATATAAATGGGGGAGATGATAAATCTCCATTTAGGGAGGATGAATACAGAACTGCAAGGTTATACCCATCAGGAGAGGATGAATAGGCTGGGTCTTTTCTCCCTTGCAGACAGAAGGGCTGAGGTAATGGAGGTCTTTAAAACTATGAATGGATTTGATAGAACAGACACAGAGAGACTGTTTCCACGTGTGGGGGAAGAGCAAAACTAAAAGCCCTAAATAAGATAGTCACCCAAGAAATCAAATAAGGAATTGAGAAGACCTTTACCAAGAGTGTGGTGAGTGTGTGGAACTCACTGTATTAGGGAGTGGCTGAGGAAAACAGTATAAATACATTTAAGGGGAGGCTAGATAAGCATTTGAGGGAGAAGGGAATGGAGCATTATGTCGATAGAGTTAGACGAAGAAAGACGGGAAGAGGCTCGAGTGGAGCCAATTTGGACTGGTTAGACTGCACCAGTTTCTGAGTTGTACATTCTTTGTCGAAAGTCAAAGCTTTTTAACTGCAAAAGATTGCTAAATTTTCAAAAAGCCAGAATATGACAGTTTCATGGTATTTTATTTGCCTCATTTTATGACAATATCTTCCCTCCTGTTTATTTTTCAAAGATAATAGAATAAGACGGAGTGTACTTACTGTATTGGCTTTCCTTTATTGGAAAATCTTGAACAAAATGAGATCCCGATTCAGGCAAACGCATGGATATGACTTTCTTCTGCGTCCTGCACGATCTTCGGACCAGAAAGATCTGTTATAATAAACAGATACTGTGGTGTTAAACATGATAGAACATAAGAAATAGAAACAGAAGTAGACCAGCCCGTCGAGCCTATTCTGCTATTCAGTATGATCACAAATGATCTTCAGCCTCAACTCCACTTTCCCACTCGCTCTTATATCCCTCAATTCCCTGAGACACCAAAAATCTGTCTATCTCAGCATTAAACATATTCAGCAATGGAGCACCTGCAACCCTCTAGGGTAGAGAATTCCAAAAATTCACAACCATTTAGGTGAAGAAATATCAGTCCTAAATGATCGATCCCTTTTCCTGAGACTGTGCCACCATGTTCTAGATTCCAAAGCCATGGAAACAACCTCTCAGTGTCTACCCTGTCTAACCCCTTCAGAATCTTGTATGTTTCAATGAGATCACATCTCATTCTTATAAACTCCAAAGAGTTTATGCCAAATTTACTCAGTCTCACATCATTTTTATGAAAGTATAATAATTTTTCTAATATTATTCTGGTTTATTGTCAAGTAGGTTTATGGGTGCAAGTGTGTATGATTCTGTCTATATGAGTTAATTACTTTTGCAGTCAGGTAGACTGCAAGCTTGAAATTATCAAAAGAAGCTAGGTGTAGAAATTAACTTGAAATGCTAATGAGTAAACATGGATGCTGTCTTAGCATGTATGGTGTGAAGGGAATTTGCATTTTTAGATAAGTGAAGGGATTGTTTGGATTTCAAAGGGATGTTAGTCTGTTTACAACTAGCCAGATAAGCAAGGCTAAGGAGTGTGTTTATTTTTCCCAAAGGTTACTGACAATATTGGCAACATGAAAGTTTTTATATTATGAGAAAGGTACAGTTCCAAACACATGTATAAAGGAGGATGAAAGGCTATGATGGGGGTCATGTAAGATCTAACAGAATTGTGTGAAACAGCCTTGAAGAAGTCTCCAGCCATTTGTACAAATCTGTTGTGTCCAGTAACTGAAGTTGGAGAAATCCATTTGGAATTCCACTGTCAAGTGAGTACTGTGTTAACTTGCTGGATTTTAAAAAAAATGTAAAATCTACTTTGGACTGTTGTCTTAAAGGGGGTGTGTAACTGGGAGTCAGGTTAATTAGGAATTTTAGGATTTGTTATAGCAGTAATTGTAGTCTTATGTATGTGCTTGAAATCTTTCCTTTTGTTAATTAATATTAGGAATTTTTAAATTAAATTACAAAGGTCTTAATGGGCTCATTACTTCTGAATTCGGTGCACACATCTTCTCCTAATAAACACAAATTGAAAAACCGTTGTGATAGCTGGCCAAGTTTCCCTTAAAGATTTGGTCCGTATGGCATAAACATCTGCCACATCATAACAATCATAGGTCTACTTCTCATTCCAGGAATCAGTCTAGTGAATTTTTGCTATACCGCTTCCAGAGCAAGTATATCCTTCCTTAAATGTGGAGACCAAACTACGTACAGTATTCTAGGTGTGATCTCACCAACACCCTGTACAGTTGTAGCAATACTTCCTTATTTTTGTTCACCAATCCCAATGCAATAAAAAGTCAACATGCCATTTGCCTTCCTAATTGCTTACCATACCTGCACACTAACTTTGTGTTCCTTGTAACAAATACACCCAAGTCCCTCTGAACATCAACATATACAAATTTCACTCCATTTAAAAATATTTTGCTTTTCTATTTTCACTACCAAAGTAAATAACCTCACACTTCCCTACAGTATACTCCACCTACTACCTTGTTGCCCATGCACTTAACTTGTCAATGTTCTCTTTGCAACTTCTGTGTTCTCCTCACAGCTTGCATTCCCATCTAGCTTTCTATCAAACTTAGATAAACTACTCTGTCTCTTTGTCTAAGTTATTAATATAGATTGTAAATAGTGTTGGCCCTGGCACTGATCCTTGTGGCACTCCACTAATCACAATCTGCCAACTTGAAAAGGCCCCATTTATCCCCACTCTGCTTCCTGTCCATTAACCAATCCTTTATCCATACTAATGTATTACCCCCAACACCATAAACCCCTACCTTACTTATTAATTTTTTGTGTGGCACCTTCTTGAAATCCTTTTGAAAATCCAAGTATATACTACATCTACTGGTTCCCCTTTATCTAGCCCACTAGTTACATCTTCAAAAAGCTCTAATAACATTTGCCAAAGGGCAAATGATCTCTCTCTCATAAAACCATGCTATCTCACACTCTCCTTTCTTGGATAGTGGTGTTACATTTGCTAACTTCCTATCTGCTGGGGCCATCCTAGAATTTAGGGAATTTTGGAAAATCATAACCAGCGTATCAACTGTCTCTGCAGCTATCTCTTTTAGAAGCTTAGGATGTAGACCATCAGGTCCTGGAGATTTTTTGTTATTCACTCACGGGATGTGGGCTTCGTTGGCTGGGCCAGCATTTATTGAAACAAGTTGTTTAAAAATACAAAGCAAGCCATTGTCTGTAAGTCATTATTATAAGTTAAGAAATCCAGAAGGTAAACTGATGTCTAAGTTAAGATCAGCAGTCCTATTAAGGATAAAAGTCATCACTGAGAGTTACAATGCAAAAGTGAGTTGCTAATCTTTTTTAAAAAAAGATCCCTAGTTGTCCTTGAGAAGTGGTGATGAGCTGCCTCCTTGAATCGCTTCAGTCCACTTTGTCAAAGTTTAGTCCCTTAAGTTTCTCTGCTGATATTAATTACCTTAATAGCCTCATTCTTATCATCTCCTTGGTTACCCTCTATTTCTGGTACGTAGAGATTTGCACAACTATTTCCATTGGTTCAAGAACAAGTAAACCAACTCACCCCCCCTGGCGGCATTCCGTAGGGATCGTTCCCTCCGGGACACCCTGATCCACTCCTCCATCACCCCCTACTCCTCAACCCCCACCTATGGCACCTCCCAATGCCCACGCAGAAGATGCAACACCTGCCCCTTGACTTCCTCTCTCCTCACCGCCCAAGGGCCCAAACACTCCTTTCAAGTGAAGCAGCATTTCACTTGCATTTCCTCTAACTTAGTCTACTGCATTCGTTGCTCCCAATGGGGTCTCCTCTACATTGGAGAGACCAAACGCAAACTGGGCGACCGCTTTGCAGAACACCTGCGGTCTGTCCGCAAGAAAGACCCAAACCTCCCTGTCCCTCGCCATTTTAACACTCCATCCTGCTCTCTTGCCCACATGTCTGTCCTTGGCTTGCTGCATTGTTCCAGTGAAGCCCAACGCAAACTGGAGGAACAGCAACTCATCTTCCAACTAGGCACTTTACAGCCTTCCGGGCTGAATACTGAATTCAACAACTTTAGATCTTAAACTCCCTCCCCCATCCCCACCCCCATTTCCATTTCTTTCCCCTCCCTTTTGTTTTTGCCAATAATTTATATAGATTTTTCTTTTCCCACCTATTTCCATTATTTTTAAATCTATAACTATAATACCCTGTCAGTCTTTCCATCCCACCCCCACTAGAGCTGTACTTTGAGTGTCCTGCCATCCATTCTTAATTAGCACATTCTCTTAGATAATATCACCACCTTTAACACCTCCCTGTTCCTTTGTCTGTAACATCTTTTGATTATCTGCTCCTATCACTGCTTGCTTGTCCCTACAACCAACACCCCCCCCTCCCCAACTTCTCTTCCCCCACCCCCAACCTTAAACCAGCTTATATTTCACCCCTCTCCTAACTTCACTCAGTTCTGCTGAAGGGTCATGAGGACTTGAAACGTCGACTCTTTTCTTCTCCACCGATGCTGCCAGACCTGCTGAGTTTTTCCAGGTAATTTTGTTTTTGTTTTTGTTTTGGATTTCCAGCATCCGCAGTAGATTTTTGTTTTTAACACTTGAGAACAGTCAGCTTAACATTAGTGATAGCTAGGCTTTCAGAGGCCTTAATGCAAGATAAAATTAATCACCTAGAAAGACAAAGACTAATTAAGGGCTACCAGCAAGAGTTTGTGAAAAGGCAAATAAGGCCTTAACAAACGTGTAAGTCCTTTGAGGTGATAACTGTTTTCATGAAAAGAATTCAGTGCAGATAAAAGCAAAAAACTACGGATGCTGGAAATCCAAAACGAAAACAAAAATACCTGGAAAAACTCAGCAGGTCTGGTAGCATCTGCGGAGAGGAACACAGTTAACGTTTTGAGTCAGTGCAGGTTGTGTATGGATGTTCAAAAGGCATCTAACGGGTTGAAGCACGAGCGCTTGTTGATAAAATTAAGATGCATAGTATTGACAGGAATGTGGAAGCGTGGACAGAAAACAGAGCAGCAGGAGAGGAGATTGGGCAGATAGCGATTGGATGAAACTTAGTGTGGATAAGTGCATGATGAATAAGGAAAAGAAAAAAAACACCAAATGGCAAAAGCTTCAAAAAGATCAGCGAGGCTTAAGGTTTTAGATGCATAAACCATTATTTTATTAGTCTTTCCATTCCTAAAGAAGCTGGAATCAATCTTTAACTTTTGAGGAGAGACAAGAGAAACTGAGACTCTCAATAGGGAACGTTTGCTTAAAATTATGAGTGGCTTTTATAAGCTAAACAGTGAAAAACCACTTACACTGGTTGGCAGGTTCATAATTGGAAGACATAAACTTAACATCGCCATCAAATGAACAAAGGAAAAAAACATTGGGAGAAATAGTTCTTTGCAGAGCGTGGTTGGGACATGGAATATCCTACTGTGTACATTAATCGCTTTTGAAAAGGAAGTTTGAAAAAGAAAAATTAACAATGGTATGGGGCAATGTGTGGTAAAAGGACTGAGTGGATGATGGACTGAATGTGCTCCATTTATGCTAGATAATTCCATAAATTAAAAAAGATGTGGCAATACTCATGTTATCATCCAAATTCTGCTTTTTAGTGTCTTCTCTGGTGTACTCCTAACATAGCATGCACATGACAAGGGGTCACAAACTGAACTGAACTACAATGACCGATAAGGTGATGCCGCAGGGCATTGTATGGGACATTTAGATCAGTTGATGTTAACTCACAACACAGACAAAGAGACAGGAAGAATCACGTGCTGACAGTCCATATTTAGTTTGGTGGAAAGCCCCGGATTAACTATTAATAATTTCAAGTGCCGTGACTGGAACTATTGATAAAGCAGAGAAGTGATAAGGCCAAGATATATGATTAGAATTAATTATTTTTGTCTGACAAAAAAAAGAGATTTGTTTGCTGCCCTTACTTTATCCAAAATCAAGTTCCTCTTGCCCATCATTCCTGCCCTTGGCAACCTACGTTGGCTTTTAGTTCCCCCAATTTAAAATTCTCATTCTCTTGTTTAAATCCCTTCATGGTTTGCCCCTCCCTATCTCTGCAACCTCTTTCAGCCCTGCAATTTATCCTCCTGAACTCCCCATTCCGCTGACTCTGACCTATTGTGTATTCCCTCTCTTTTCGTTGCACCACTGACGATTGGTTTTTCAACCATCTAGGCCCCACTGCCTGCAATTCCCTCCTTAAATTCCTCCACATCACTTAAGACCCTCCTTAACCCTCTTTGACAAAGCTATTGTTTGCTTCCCCTAATACCTCCTCTATGGTCTGAGCATCAATTTTTGTCTGATTCTGCTTCTGTGAAGCACTTTGGAACGTTTTTCTGTGGCAGAAGTGCTTTAGAAATTCAAGTTGCAATTGTTTTATTGCTTAACTTCTTATAGTGGGCTTGTAGGAAGCTTAGAAATAGCATTCACCATCTGCACATACATCTGGACATGCTCATTTTAAAAAAGATTAGCAACTCACTTTTGCATTGTAATTCACAGTGATGACTTTTATCCTTAATAGGACTGCTGATCTTAACTTAAGACATCCGTTTACATTCTGGATATCTTAACTTATCATAATGACTTACAGACAATGGCTTGCTTTGTATTTTTAAACAACTTGTTTCATGCCAACTTCTTCGATCTAGTATATAAGGGCATAACAGGGAATGACATTTACTTGATATATATCTAGGGTAGCGAGGTGTGTGTGTGGAGAAGCTGGCAGAGAGAACTTTGTGGAACCATTCTACAAGACGTCAATAGTTGTAGTCCAATTAAGGTAAAAGCAGGCAGTACATGGGCTGCAGGAGGAGCAGATTTGATCAGTCAGTAGTATTTTGCTGTTCTATAATTGCATATGAGGATAGTAACAGAATCAATTAACTGTTACAACATTATGCATCATGCAAGTAAATAGAATGATGATTGAATACTTTGGTCCAGTGGTTTTCAAACTTTTTTGGTTGAAGGGCCCCTTTTCAAATGGATTAGTCATCATGGAACTCCCGCATCTAAATTGTAATACTATAAACCTCTTGCATATTTTCATTTCTGAACGTGAAGTGTTAAAGAGATTTGCCTGGAATTTTGTCAGGGCTGCCTGATACAGTGAGCATTGATGTGATTATCGATGTGAAAATTCTTATCTTCCCTTCAGCCAAAAGGTAACCCTACAGGTTCAGCAACATGCCAGTCGAGTACCTCACCGCACATCACCTCCCTGCTCTTTCTGGAGTGGAATTGGCTTGGTGGCTCTTTATTCGGACTTTCAGGGGTAACCCTCCACCACCCTCCTACTCACTGCACAGCTGCTGAGTGTTTCAGCGTTTAATTCCTCCCCCTCTGCTGTTTACCGGCCTGTCCACACTGGAATATTACTGACGGGTGGGTGGCAATTTTGCCATCGAGGCACTGCCAGTAACTGGGACTGTGGCTTTAGTCTGGATCCAGTCACAGGCCCAGCTGCTGAACTCAGTGTACAAAGTTCAGTTTTATCATCATCCTAGGCCCCTGAACAAAGCTGATGTGGTGGCTCCTTCCTACCTTCTGCCAGCCCCAGCCCCAAGAATCCATTCCTGGTTCTCTGTGACCTCTCGGCTGTGAATCTATTCCTGGTTCTCTGTGACCTCTCGGCTGTGAATCCATTCCTGGTTCTCTGTGACCTCTTGGCTGTGAATCCATTCCTGGTTCTGTGTGACCTCTCGGCTGTGAATCCATTCCTGGTTCTCTGTGACCCCTTGGCTGTGAATCCATTCCTAGTTCTCTGTGACCCCTCGGCTGTGAATCCATTCCTGGTTCTGCTTGACCCCTTGGCTGTGAATCCATTCCTGGTTCTGTGTGACCTCTCGGCTGTGAATCCATTCCTGGTTCTCTGTGACCCCTTGGCTGTGAATCCATTCCTGGTTCTGTGTGACCCCTCGGCTGTGAATCCATTCCAGGTTCTATGTGACCTCTCAGCTGTGAATCCATTCCTGCTTTTGTGTGACCTCTCATCTCCTTTCTTGGGATTCTCAGACAGTCCAAGACTCCACTAATCCCATTACCTTCCCATTTCCAAAGCTGCTCTGGCTCCAATGCCTGCGTGGCAATCACTTACCAACGTCTCACTGTGTGAATATACCAGGTCACGGAAAGTGAGCTCTTCACTGTTAAGAGTTGAGCGGGCACAGGCGATCAAAATAATGCCCATCAGTACGTGTCCATTCCTTGCCCCTACAGCAACCAGTCCCATCACTTTATTTTGTGGATCCTAGAAAGTCACTAAGAACCCAAAGTTTGAGACCAATTGCTTTAGTCTGTAATGTGCATCCTGTCCCAATCATACAGTGCAGTCATTCATTCGAAATTTAAGGAACAGTGTTTGGGTTTATTTTTGGATGAACGTTTTGTGTTTACTTTTTCTGCTGACAGGAGTTTTGAATTTGATTTTATAATTTTACAAAATGCAAGTGTATTTTTAATTAAAAAATAATAATCTTAAATCCTCTGCCAGATTTTCCTTGGATAATTACAATATGACTGAATTTTATGCTGGGGGTGGGATCCACCCTTAGGTAAAAATTGATGGTGAGCCTGCCTCCACCCGGCCATTTAACAGCTATCGGAGTTTAACTGGCTTGAGGCGGGCCTTCTGGTCCCTTCCAAGAGGATTTCCAGCCTCAGAGCTGCTGGCCAATTAAGGGGTGGGACTGCAGACAGTTCTGAAGAGATGTCGTCAATGCAGCCCAAACTTGAAAGGTAACCCCAGGGTCTCACTGGGCCCAGGGGCGTGAGGGTGGAGGTTAGGTGGTCAGGGATCATCAGGGCTAGGGAGAGAGCAGAAACCCCAAGGTGGGGGGCTTCCAATGGACATAGAGTGCCAATGGAGGCACCTTCCCTCTAACCCTGCTGCCCAGTCACCAGGACACTTGGCATTGACTCCCCCCGCTGCAGGAAACATCCCAGTGGCAGCAGGAAGAGGCTCTTAAGTAGCCACTTAATTGGCCACTTAAGGGCCTCAATTCAATTTATTGGCTACTTAAGGGCTTCAATTGGCCCATGGCCAAACAGGTTACCCAATGCTTTCCCCGCCGCTGGTAAAATCACAGCAGGGGTGGGCACAGCATCACTGCCACGGTGTCCAATTTTACGACATCCTGTTGCCCCCACCTTCCTGGGGTTGGGTGGGGGGGTGTGGGTGGGGGGGTGGGAGGAGATGGCAGAGCTGAACTTCCAGCAATAATGGGGCAGCAAATTTTACAGGGAGAATCTAGGTTTGTGGAATTAGCTGCTGTCCAAAAGACATAGTAATGGGCACATTCCAACCTGCCTCAGCATCCTGCAGAAAGTGGCAAGGAAGAAAACAATGGAAGCAAATTGCCCACCATTTCCACTCACTATCCGCCCTACCCACCACACTACGGTGAGATGGGCTGGGGTGCGGGGAGCATTGAAACTAGCCAATCACGGGTTTTTCACCTCTACCTCCCGTTGGCTGCTTATGGAGTTTAACATAAGAACATGAGAACTAGGAGCAGGAGTAGGCAATTCAGCCCCTCGAGCCTGCCCCGCCATTCATTACGATCATGGCCGATCTCATTTCGGCCTCAACTCCAATTTCCCGCCCTCTCCCCATAACCTTTCAACCTGTTACTAATTAAAAATCTGTCTATCTCCTCCTTAAATTTATTCAGCGTCCCGGCATCCACTGCACTCTGGGGTAGTGAATTCCACAGATTCACGACCCTTTGAGAAAAGTAATTCCTCCTCATCTCTGATTTAAATCTACCACCCCTTAGCCTAAAACTATGGCCTCTCATTCTCGAATGCCCCACAAGGGAAACATCCACTCCACGTCTACTTTGTCTATCCCCTTTAGCATCTTAAAAACCTCAATTAGATCTCCTCTCATCCTTCTAAACTCCAAAGAGTATAGGCCTAAATTGCTCAATCTCTCCTCATAAAACAAGCCCCACATCTCTGGAATCAATCTAGTGAACCTCCTCTGAACCGCCTCCAATGCAACTGCATCCTTCCTCAAGGGGGACCAAAGCTGTGCACAGTTCAACTGGCAAAGGTCTTAGAACAAGTCACCGTTGTCAGCCAAGGACGAAGCACATTGGCAAAGGCTCCAAAAATAGGAAAACAGAAGCAAAATATAATTTATCAAAGGATTACAAGTATTTTTAAAATTATACATCGATAGAAGTGATTTTGAGGCAAATCTTTTTTATTACCTGTAATTCTGCAATGTACCATGTGGGGGAGATCAGTAAGAGCAATTGATTCAAAAGGCCTTAGAATTATCAATGGTTTTCATTCTCCTGTCAACAAAGTCACAAGTGAGAAAAGACCATACGTCCTATCGTAAGGGAAGGTTCACTAGGTTGATTCCTGGGATGAAGGGTCGTCTTATGAGGAAGAGTTGAGCAGATTGGGCTTATACTCATTGGAATTTAGAAGAATGAGAGGTGATCTTATTGAAACATATAAGATCATGAGGGGGCTTGACAGGGTGGACGCTGAAAGGATGTTTGCCCTCCTGGGGGAATGTAGAACCAAGGGACGCAGCTTCAAAATTACGGGTCTCCATTTAAGATGGAGTCGAGGAGGAAGTTCTACTTTCAGGGCGTTGTTATCTTTAGAATTTTCTACGCCAGAGAGCAGAGGGGACTGGGCCATTGAATATATTCATGGCTGAGTTAGACAGTTTTTGATCGACAATGCAGATAAAGATTATGGGGGTTGGGGGGCTGGCAGGAAAGTGGAGTTAAGGCTTAATCAGCTCAGCCATGATCTTATTAAATGGCAGAGCAGGCTCAACGGGCCGAATGGCCTCCTTCTGCTTCTATTTCCTATGTTCTTATGTCACTGCCCTATTAAGAGTTTCCTGAATTTTTATTTTATCATGGATATCTCCCCATTCTTTCTGAGTATTCACTTAAAGGATCAACAAGTCCTTTTCTTTAACTACGTATTGATAGCTCTATAACTTTCAATCCCATCTCTCAATCGCAGCCAATTAGGCTCCTCTTAAGAGTTGCCAACCGACTCTTAATCAATGGTCTTCTCTGGAACGCTCCACATGTCCACCATTTTGTGGGGAAGAAAATGGGTTTTTAATCTTGCTTGACATTTGTGAACTTTGCTCTTGTGTCTTATGCTGACTGACCAATTTAAACGGCTTGTTCAATCGACCTGTATACTTAAAACAATTTTGTAGACACGATTCATATATCTCTCTCCTCAGTAATCTTTTCTGCAAAAAAAAAATTGGATGACTTCCGATTGGACCTCTTCTTGCTACCTTTAAGAGGATTGTTTTACAATTATTATCTCTAATCTCAATCTAAATTGTATCTATATTCCTTCATACGGTTGCCATCATCAATGTATCTGCACTCGTCCTTCACCTTTCACTATCTCTGACCGTTGAGCCGTTTCCTGATGCTTATTACTTGCTATTATGGTTTTACTGACTCTCTTCATTATGTTTATAATATTGCGTATTCTTTATTTAGCTGAAACATTAGTGAAACTGAATATATTTTAAACTAACACGGAAGTGTAGAAATTTTTTTTTAAAAAAAGCAATTTTAAAAAGGTATCCCAAAACAGCGACGACTCCCCTGGCATCCTGCTGACACCATGGTTAAATACCAGTTTACCACAAAGGAAAAGCTGACAAGCTCTTCCTATTTTTGAATTTCAGATGCTAAATTTCAGACTGACCGTGGAACTCAATGGCACATTTCTGCAATAAACATGTGAACGGTGGGGAGGTTCAACATTCCACTGCCAGTTTTCCCAAGGACTTACCAACGACAATTCCTACAAGCTAAGACACACAACAGCACTCTCCTTTAGTATTTATTTGAAAAACGAGTCAGCAATTAAGAAAACAATAATCTTCAGAAGCAAAGCGGCTGATCTCCTGATCAGGGCTGTCATGCTTGTTACATCTCTGCTCAATACCAGCAACAACTTCCACGTAAAAAGTTAACAGAGTTTAAGAAAAACACAATGCTCTTCGCAAATATAAAAATGCACACTGAGCTCGGTAGGGAGGTGTTAAAGGCCATGGTTAAAATAAGCAGTCTGCGGGATGCTTTTGAAAGCGTGGAAGCAAGTCGGACCTGAAGGGGTTCAGGAAGAACATTCTAGACAATTGAAGACTGCAAACTGCAGGTGGAAGAGAAGGTGCAAAGGCGGCAGGAGCTTAAAGAAACAGGCAGCTAAATTCGAGGGATTTGTAGATAAGGACAAGGATTAGAACTGAATCACCCGAGGGGTAGGGAGCCAATGGAGGCTGCCGAGGACAGGGGGATGGCGGGATGACTTTGTGTGGCAATAGGACGCAGATGTACTGTCGGTTAAGTCAGAAAGATTAGAGTATTGTCAGGGTTAGTATATTGTGATGATGGTCACAAGGGATGTCTGGAATACCTCTGACTAGGGCTGTCTCAGCCCTGTGCACAAGACAGAAACCAGACTAATGGGATTTGTTTAGTGAGTGATGAGAGAGAGAGACACACAGCCGTATGGGAATGATGTATAGGAGGATCATATAGAGGAAAGGGAGATTATAGTTAAGTGTATTGTTGAAGTGAAGGGAGGTTACAGGTTGGACACTGCTGGAAAGAACAACAATGTTAGTATGGGCTTTTCGAGGAGATGGTGATAGCCATCTGTTTTGAGTTCCGACCAGCAGATGGACAAACCCTGCAGAAAAAGTAGCTGTGGGCAATGCCAACCTTGTGCTGCTAAAGAGAGTAGTTAAGTTGCGATGAATTGTGTGGAGGCATGAGAGGTTGGTCTCACCGAAGAGATGAATCCGACATTTCTAGGCCTAGTCTGAAGTCCCCTTCACCACCACTGCTAAAAGGTACACACGGGCTGAAGATTAGACAGTCAAGTCAAGCTCCAATACCTCATTTTAAGAACATGCTACTAACTAAACCCAAACACGAAGGCCCCGCTAGCCTGTGGAGAATTTTACATTTTCTCTTCAAATTTTTTTTAAAAAATGTACTGGTGGCATATTTTTCAGACGAAAGTGGGATAATTCAGCCGCCAGACCTTTCACGTCACAATTGTAAGTTATGTCACTTGTCTTTTGAAAAGTTTCAGGTCAATAACTTACCCCTGCATCCTCCGGTTGTAGAATGCGCAGAGCATCCTCATCACTCAGGGTGAGATGTAGCCAGACTGGATGGGTGTGTAGAAGCCGATCAAAAATACTGAGGTTGCATAAGAAGCTTTCATAGCCAGAATCCCTCATCCAGTACTTAGCAGCTTCTTCTCTCTGAAAGCCATAGTCCATGTCCTCTTGCGCACTGCTCAATAAGATACATCTAATGAGAAATATGTAGGCCACTAAACTACATGCTGAAAATAGGCAGTTATATAAGTATGCAAAAAGCAAATTATAGCACTTCATCTTAAACATAATTTTATAAATATTTTTCATCACCAGGCTGCAGACTAACTTCAAAAGACTCAACCACAACCTATTTGTACGTGGTGACAGATAGAGACAAAACTAGAACAGGAGTGCAGTGTTTCTCTAGAACAGTACAAAGTAGCATAAAAGCCAATTTCCCCAGTGAGTTTTATGAGAATATGCAATCAAAATAACTCACGCACACAGTACTTGGCAGAGAGGAACTTATAATTCATTTCATTTAGTGTATTTTTTGCATCCAATAAAACTAAGTTTGAACTCTGGGACGTGGTGGGAGTTAACGGTGCATAATCTATTTGGGGACAATTTGTTAAATATTCTGCATATTTTCAGACTGCGTGGGAATGAAGGAGCGGGTTAGTCTACACAAATATTTGAAAACATGTCATTAAAACGAAAGCAAAATGCTGCAGATGCTGGAAATCTGAAACAAAAACAGAAAATGCTGGAAAAACAGGTCTAACAGCATCTGTGGAGAGAGAAACAGTTAACATTTCGAGTCCGTATGACTCAAGAAGAGCCATACGGACTTGAAACGTTAACTTAGAAAACACATCATTGTGAGCAAGTCACTTTGTGGGATATTACCTGTTTGGATAAAGTTTGAATAAGGAACTCTAACCTCTTTTTGAAATTCGCCACAAACAAGTTGAATATTCAATTTTATTTAACAGGCTCCTGGTGGATATTCTGTTCACAAGCAGCCAAGGAACTGAAGTGGGGTCAGTGAGGGACCGGGAGTCTGTCAATTGTGGTTTATTGCACGTTATTTTAAAAAATTTAATTAGTTTGTTTTCTAACTTATCAGAGAAAACTCTGTGCGCAGGACATATAGCAAACACACTAAATATCTCGCCGGCCAGGAGAATTGACAACCATTCCCAGTTAAGATGATGCATATATCCTGCTGTATACAACCAGAGGCAAAAGATCTCATTGCTGTGAATGCTGGGCTGTGATGAATTAGCTGGTATCTACCAGAGGCCTACAATTGAGCTCCGGTATCCCTGAGCTAAAGAGGGAAAAACAGTCAGAATTTACACTCTTGACTGCTGCCCAGTTCCTCCTTGCAGAAAGTGCATCTACGTGGAATTTGAAGCCTGTAACCATATATATGCTCGGGTCTGATGCCTTTGACATCCGAATAGCCATTAACACATGCTATGGGCTCACACATGCTGAGCAGCCACTTGGGGTGGTACTGGAGGGCTTTTGGTAACTTTGAACCAGAACCTAAGCAGGAGTCCCCAGTGAAAAAACCTGAGGGAGGAAAATAAATGCTAAATAAAGTGGCGGCAGCACAGTGGTAACAAATACCAGGTGCTTTATGAGCTTGTGCCCCAGTTCGAGCTGGTATTAAAGTCTGATTTGCACTGGCGAGTAGGATTTTTCTTTTCTCAGTTAAGATGGCAATGGGTACATTTCCTGTAACCATTGATTCTGGCAGCTAATGTACGAGGCAGTTTGGTCAAACTGTTTTGCCTAAACAGTAAAAAGTCCAACCCAGCACTGCAGGTTAAACCGGTAAAGCATGTAAAGATAATTAGACAAGAGGCAGCTCCACAGGGCTGCCTCAGTTACACTGTCAATTACAGTATAAAGAGGAGGTGAACTGTCAACATTAATTATAGCTAGGAATTTCCCTTGGACAGGAAAGAGATTTTGGGTGTACCCTACTGGCTGAATATTTACATCCGAATTGTGAGACAATTTTCTTCCTTTGTTTGCATTTCTGTTTGGGCATCATCGGGGAAACCTTGACTTAATAGATCCACTACAATACTTTCCATTGGTCTCACCAATTCTGCGAGCTGTCCCCATGTCACAAACAATAAGAGGCTCCAACTTTACGGAAGTAAAAACCGTCTAAATATAGTAGCAGTGCCTTTACTTAGTAAAAGCGCTTCACACGTTCAAATACTTTTGAGGTGCACTGACTTGTGTAAGTGAATGTAACACTGATACTACGGCAGCAACACCCCAGAAACAGCAATGAGATGAATGAGTAATTAACTTGGTTGTCTGGGGCTTGTAGAAAGGAGGAAGAATGTTGGCTAGCCGGCCAAGGGAGCAATATCTTCTCTTTTAGAAACTTTGTCATACAATCATTATCGTTCACCCAAAACTCTAGAACGGGCAGGTAGGATCTCAGTTTAACATCTAATCCAAGGAACTGCACCCACAACTCAGCAGTCCTTCAGTACCGCGTTGGAGCGCTGGCCCAGTATGCTCGCACTGTTACAGGACTTAAATACACAACTTCCTAATCCAGGAATATCAACTGACTTTGTGGAGGGATTTCTATTTTGCTGCATCGGCTCCTTTTTGATTGGAACAAATCCCCCTGTAAGTATTTTATTCAAGCCATATTTCTTTACTCCTTTGTGGTAATAAAATTGAGACTGTTTGATTAATTTCAAATGCAGCAAGTTGCTAGTTAATTAGTCATTTTAAAATCAATTTCCGTTTTCATTGTTTCTTTGTTGCTGTCGGTGAGATGAGGATTTTTTTTTAAAAAACGTAGCAAGTTATGATCTGGAATGTTCTAACTGAATGCAGGTTTAATAATAATTTTCGAAAAGAAGAACTGCATAAAATGTCTGAAGGAGAAAAAGTACTGCAGGGCAATGGGCAGGGAGTGGGACTAATGGATAGCTCTCCTGGTGGCATTTTCTGCCTTATGCTATTTCCAGTTCCCAACCCTGTTCTGCCTATCAGGGTGCCTGCCTGTGAGGCCTTCCCAGAGGCGACCAATTAAGAGGCTGCGTCTGGGTCCCTGTGCTGCAGGCCCAATCAGAGCCTTGGAACAACAGACACTGCCCCTGTGGGAGGGGGAAACACGAGGGTGCCTCCATCTTGATGCGCCCTCTGAAGTGTTTACAATTTAATGAAATAAACGGTGGTAGCCCCTTCACAGGATGGCTGGCGACAGCAGCTATGCTCACAGATGGCCGCAGCTCTGGTAAGCGGGGTTAGTGCAGGAGGCCTAGCAGGCCCAAGGGCCCGTCTGCCGCTGGCAGCCGTATCCCCAATTAAGTTAATTATCCAGACTGGCTACCGGCCGTTACCAGGTGGGTGGCCTCTGTCAATGAGGATCTGCTTCTGGCAAGATTGCCCAGAGGTCGGAGTGCACAGCTAGCCCAATGCCAACATCTATGACATTCCTCCCAGTTCTGTCTTCTAGCCCCCTCCCGCGGAACCGGGAAAATTCTCCCTTTCAACAGCCAGCGCAGGCGCAACAGGCTGAACGGCCTCTTCTATGCAGCATTTATACATGATCGTACGATTCTATGACCTACTTACAGGCCTCAAATTGAATACGAGGATTGAGAGACCAGGAAAAGCAAGAGACAACATGACAGAAACTTATTTTTTGTTATGAAGACACCTGCATCAATTGAACATTGAAACAATACAGTAAAGCAATCCAAAATTTTTACCTGGGAGGTTCCAAAGTAAATATTCTGGTCAGAGATACTGATACACGCAATGTTGGTTACAGAAATGTACAAGAAAATTTTATATGAAATAATTCATTACCACTTGTTTTTATTTTTCCAGAAAGCGAATAAGGTTTGATTAATTTGAACAATGCAACCCAAGAAAAAAAAACTTAAAATTCTAACTGTGTAAGAAACCCCTTGAAAGGAGTGCCAGTATGGAAAGGATCAGGAGAGATGGTGGTGTCGCGTAGTGATCCAGAGGCCCAGGCTAATGCTCTGGGGATATGGGTTCAAATCCCACCATGGCCATTGGTGGAATTTAAATCCAATTAATAAAACCTGCGATTGAAAGCTAGCATCAGTCTGGCGACCACAAAACTATCGTTGATTGTCGTAGAAATCTATCTGGTTCACCAATACCTTTTAGGGAAGGAAATCTGCCATTCTCACCTGGTCTGGCCTGTGCGTGACTCCAGACCCACAACCATGTGGCTGACTCTGAAATGGCCTGGCTAGCAATTCAGTTCAAGGGCAATTAGGGATGGGCAACAAATGCTGGCCTTGTCAGCCACGCCCTCATCCCATGAAAAGAATTTAAAAAAGGGGGGGCCCAACTAAAAGAATCTCTGACTATGCAGCCCAACAATTCCACATAAATTTACGATGATAAATTTAGGATACGTTATAGGTGCAGAAGGGAAAACGAGTGGGGGCTGGTGGCAGGAAATCATGGCAGGAAAAGATGCGCCACTAAAAAAAAAGATCGGAAAACTTACTGCAGCCACTGGGCATATTGAGCATCTTCATCTGGATCAGGGATTGAATGACCCATCTTCAGCTCTCCAATCTCTAAGGCAAGCGTGTCAATCAACTGTGATGAGCAGACAAAAGCCTATTGTTAGACAGCAGAGAAAACGAGTGAAGAGCAAGATTAACCAATCTGCAGAAACGTGACATCATTAAGAACACAATTTATTCAGGACAGGATTTCCCTTGTACTGCTGTGGACATTAATACTCCCATCAAAGGAATGCACGCTGTCCGTATGTCAAACTGAAAATGACAGATACACGCATTTCGTGCACCTTCTGAATAACATTTAGCTCCAGGAAAAATCAGAGACTGGAATGGAAAATGAATAGCTTTACTTTGGATTTGCCTGCAAACCTCACCTGTGTCTACACTAAAAGCTGAGTTTCCTGGAACTTCGCATTCCAACAAAAACATTCAGCAAGCTCATTCAAAGACATATCCATCTCATGAGTATTACTGCAGGTTTTGGTAAAAAGAACCAGTTGTACAAACAGCAGCAAAGCCTTTCCACTCCTCAGGTGTAATTTTCTTGAGCTGGTAAAAATAAATTAAGCACTGTGATTGGGAATCCAACTCTATCCCAAAAAATAGGCAGCATTATAAGATTGGCATACCCCTGATTACCCATCGAGAAAGTGGCTATCATTTCTCTTCATAGCATCAGACCAGCTCTTGAATTACACCAGAGTTAATGCCCCCATTTACTTTTCCAGATGTGCATTCTATACATTGATCACTCTGGGTGAAGATGGATCTCCTGGCAGTCTTAAATTTGTCCCCATTTCCCCTTGTCCTACTCTTGTGTCTTAACTTGAAGGATTTCATGAATCCATCTTACTCCGTGCTATTTTCTTTAATGTACCTCAGCGTGCTTCCCTCTTGTCGCCTCCTCTCAAGGCTGAGAAGCCCAAGTTTCTCCAGTCTCTTCTCATAACATGTGCAAGCTGTGGTTCAGTTGGCAGCACTCCACTCTGAGTCAAAAGCTTGTGGCTTCAAGTCCAAATCCAGGATTTGAGCACAAAATCTAGGCTGGCCCTCTGGTGTGGTGAGGGAGTGCTGAACTGTTTGAGGTGCCACCTTTCAGATGAGATATTAAATCAGGACCCTGTCTGCCCTCTCAAGTGGGCGTAGCGATTCCATGGCACTATGTTGAAGAGTAGTAGGGGGCGGGGGGTTAGGGCAGTAAGGGTAGGGAAGTGTCCTGGCCTGGTCATTATCACATTGCTGTTTGTGGGAGCTTACTGTGGGCATGTTGGCTGCCGCATTTCCTACACTATAACAGTGACGACACTTCAAAGGTACTTCATTAGCTGTAAAGAGCTTTGGGACAGCCTGAGGTCATGAAAGGCGCTATATAAATGCAAATCATTCTTTTTTTAAAAGCTTACTTTGACACAGACAGTCTCATAGTCTACCAGACTTGAATATTCCCTCATGCTTTGGTTAAAATGGGATACAATACTCAAGGTGCATACTCAATTAGTGCAAGGTACTGTTTTAACACCGCATTCGCTGCTCCCAATGCAGTTTCCTCTACATTGGAGAGACCATACACAGACTGGGTGACCGCTTTGCAGAACACCTTCAGTCTGTCCGCAAGCATGACCCAGACCTCCCTGTCGCTTGCCATTTCAACACTCCACCCTGCTCTCATGCCCACATGTCTGTCCTTGGCCTGCTGCAATGTTCCAGTGAAGCTCAACGCAAACTAGAGGAACAGCACCTCATCTTCCAATTAGGCACTTTACAGCCTTCCGGACTTAACATTGAGTTCAACAACTTCAGATCATGAACTCTCTCCTCCATCCCCACCACCTTTCCGATCCCACGTTTTTTCTAATAATTTTTTAAATATATTTTTCTTTTCCCACCTATTTCTATTACTATTTTAAAAAATTTTCCCATCCACTGTTTTATCTCCACCTTTTAGCCCATTTCGATCCCTTCCACCCCACCCCACCCCCACTATCTGTCACTTGCTCGTCCTGCTTTCTACCCTTAATGTCACCATTAGCACATCCTTTAGCTAATATCACCACCGTCAACAGCCCTTTGTCCTTTTGTCTATGACACCTTTGGCAGTCTCTTCCACCTATCACTGGCCCCCTATCCAGCTCTACCTGTCCCACCCCCCTCAACCAGCTTATATTTCACCTCATTTCTATTTTTCTTTAGTTCTGATGAAGAGTCATACAGACTCGAAACATTAACTTGTCTTCCTCTCCGCAGATGCTGTCAGACCTGCTGAGTTTTTCCAGCTATTTTTGTTTTTGTTTCAGATTTCCAGCATCCGCAGTACTTTGCTTTTACCTTACTGTTTTAACGCAACTTCTTTGACCAGGTGTCTACAGTTTGACTACACAGTTCATCTTTTATTTGCTTTGCTGACTGTTGCTCCGCAGTCATTTCTGTTTAGTGATTTCGGTTTCCACCAGTTCACAAAGGGGTTTACACACCACGCATGCAATAAATTTAAGCTGTATTTACACTATGACTGCAGCATTGGTGCTTTCTGGGGTTAAGTGGAGTGCATCTTCCTGCAGAGCCAGGTCATGCTCCGAACTCCAGGTTTACACTTCTCCTTTAGCACTGGTGCAAAGCAAAATTGCTTTACACAAACGCGATAGATGTGTAAACATAGCTTTCTTTTTTCAAAAAACAGTATTTTTGTGACATCCTAAAGACTGGGATCATGCCTACATTTGCCCAAGGAAATTATTTTGTAATAGAACCCCAGTGTCTTTTGTGGGATGAGGCTAGCACAGAACGATTGCCATATTTGCTTAGCTAACAAACGTGCACCACAAAAATCAGCATTTGAAATATTTCAATCAGTTGATAAAGTACCACATAATTGCATCTTTTAAATTGTATTTTTATAACTACTAATGGCACCAACCATATAAAAAATAGTCGTTTGGTAGTACAGAACCTGAGTATTGCTGAAAAAAAGAGATGTGCCAAAGCTTTTCGTCTTGCACTCATCAGGACACTTCACAAGAACACCAATACAAGGGGAAAACAACAATTTATACTGTATGTGAAGAGAGTGCTGATTGGTTGGCAAGTAAACTCTGATTGGTAGAGGTGATGCCATGGAGAACGCACCAGTGATGGTGACAGACCATTAACTGCCAAGCATTGTTTGAAATTTAAGCCAGGCCCTTGACCCCAAGTAGTCAAGGCGTTGCCCTGAGGAATGAGTCAGCGAACGGCTGTGACTTAATCTGCTTAGCTGAAACAGAGCAATGTGTGTACATGTTCTTTCTGTCTGCAAAGAACAGGGCCCTGTGATTAATAGATGTAGTTTCTAGTACAGGCAAATGTGTGATAGTGCGAGCCCGACTGATGATCTTAAATTGGTTGTCAGTGTAATTCTTAGCACATGATCCCCTAAGCCCTAAACTAGACCCCAGCCACACAACAAAACTGGAGTGGCTGCCCGAAGGATCATTTAAAGGCTCTGATTTACAATTAAGTTGCCTGCTGGTGGTCAGTAAAGAGGCTGCATAACACTTTAGTGAATGGGGCTTCAATTAACAACCTCTCCTAATGAAGACCAGCTGAACAGGAGTAAACAAAGTCATTACTGAGGAATGCGTGCACTATTTAAAGCTACGTTCAGCCTTTCTGTTAATTTGTGGCTGATGGTTTGAAGAGAACGTTGAAGACATTCTGGACCACTTTGACAAGACTTTGCTAACACTCTATCAACATGCATCCTGAAACTTCAATCAGGACTTCACCTTACTGGACGTATTATGAAGGACACTAGGAGAAAGGGCGTCCTTGGGTCATGGGTATCTTGTTAGGGGTCCAGCCATTGTCTTCACGGGGAGTGGGAGGTGGACATGGAGCCAGGCAGAGCAGCAGCAGCTGCTGCAGGAAGGAGGGACAGGGGGGGTGAGGTGGATTCCTTCACCCTCTATGGATATGGGATTTCTCTCTTCCTCTGGGTCTCCTCCACCAGGACCTCCAAAGCCGTGTCTGAGAACCTGTGTGCCCTCTCCTTTGGTCCCGAGCCACACATGCCGCTGTGCGTCAGCCAGCTCACTCCGCACTTTCAGTGGGGCTGTGCATACTGCTCCATGAAAATGGCTTCCAATCAGCCCCCGAGAGCTAAACCTGCAGGCGTCTGCTTCAAGTTCAAAATCACGGTAACCTCAGTTATATCCATGGCTGCACGCCAAAACCGGACGTTCAAAACAGGCATGTTTTATTAGCACAACACCACTTGGCTCCTTTATCCATTGTTCCTCCAAAATAACATCCTGCCTGACACTGAGCATTCTTCAATCTGATTGGTTGAAGAGCCATGCTATTTCTCATTATGCTCACAGATGCCACAGGTCCCCTGTAGAGGGCGCCACACCGGGTCAGACACCAGGTTGGAGCAGTGGGTCACGTGGCCATGTTTGAATCACCCCTCATTCACCTATGCATGCACCAGCCAGCATGGTGCTTTCTGGGGACAAATCAGAACTGCACGTCCACAAAGCGCGTACCGAGACTCCGGAATTCCCTCCCTAAGCCTCCCCGCCTCTTAAGACAGCATGTCACGGTCTTAAATCAGAAAAAAAAAATGGTCACAGGAACCCAAATGGTGATAAATTTCATGGTATAAGGGTGTTGAAACAGTTCTCTGTTAATTAACAACAGTGATTTCTCCAACCTTCCTGCAGCATTAGTGACTAGCTTTGCACCGTCCATTCAGGTTCTCAAAGGTGAGCAAAAACAGACTCCACTATTCTGCCTTGTTGAAATCAGAGTCAGAGGAAATTTAAACAGTCAAAAGGGCAACCAAAAGGGCAAGAGTCCAGACATCACCCCGGCACTTTTTTCCAAACCAACATCAATAAAACTTCACCTAGACTCTTATCATGCTGTCAAATTTGGTGTAATAGAGCACTCACTCATCATGTGAAAATGACATACAGAGCTAACTTGTTTTTGAAAATGAGATGCGTCAAAAACAGGTCATTATTTTTAAACCCAGCATCTCACTCTAAATAAAAGGAAATACTCAGCAGGCCCAACTCCTGTGACCCTGCGCAAACTATCCAAGTGGTACTCCTACAACCATCAACAGAGATAGCTTTTACAGCAGCCGCGTGCAATTTCACTGAAAGAAAATAAAATCAGATGTTCCAACTTGCATCAGCCAGGCTGCCCGCAGATTTCCTAAAACACTAAACACAGAGACCACAAAGCGACATTCCACAGAACTTAGATCCTGAAAACAAGTTCTTATGCAACATGAGTACTCCATTATCATTGTTAATACTCTGTATAAAAGAACAGATTTAGCAATTACAACTCGCACCACGTGCCCTGTTTTCTTTAACTGTGGCAGCCCACATCAGTATCTCGAGCTTCTTTACCCACTTCTCAACTTCTGACGAGATAGAACTTATGAAAGAAGGAACGTATTTGCTTTTACGTAGCACCTTCCATGACCTCGGAGTGTACCACGGCACTTTACAGCCTTTGAAGTGTTGCAGTGTGACCCTGATCAATCAGGAGGTGGTGAACTCGCTTAAAATGCATGGAAAAGTCTTGCTTGGGTGCCCTCAGTAAAATTGTTTCCCTTTCACTTAGTTGAAAATGAAGATTGACAAGGAAAGGCTGACCTGTACCTTAACTCCACCTACCGGCCTTGTGGTTCCACAACCCTTAATACCCTTGGGAAACAGAAATCTATCAATTTCATGTTTTGAATTTTCCAGTTGGCCCAGCCACAATCAGCTTTTGGGGGAGGGAAGAGAATTCCAGATTTCCACTCCCTTTGTGAAAGGGAGTGCTTCCTGACATCACTCCTGAATGACCTAGCTCTGACATTAATGTGATACCCCGTGTTCTGAACTCACCCACCAGAGGAAACAGTTTCTCTCCATCTACTCTATCAACTCCTTAACCATCTGAAACACCCCTTACTCTTCTCTATTCAAGAGAAATACAAGCCTAGTCTGTACATGCTGTCCTCACAATTTAACCCTTACAGTCCTGTATCATTCTGCTGAATACACACTTAACCTGCTTAAGGCCAACATATCCTTCCTGTGACACAGTGCCTAGGGCTAAATACAGTATTCCAGATGGGGTTTACCCAGAGATCTGTACAGCTGTAAAGTACCTTCTACCCCTTTGTATTGCAGGCTTCTTGAGATAAGGGTCAATGTTCCATTCGCCTTTTTAGTTATTTCTGTAACTGTCCACTACCTTTAGCGATTTCTGTATTTTTGGGCCCCTTAGTCTCGCTGATCATTCATAGTCCTAGCTTCCCACCAGTTAGAAAATAATTGAATCTATTTTACTTAGGCCCAAAATGGGTGGCCTCACACTTTCCCACAATGAACTCCATCTGCCACAGTTCTTTTTTCCACTCACTTAATCTATCAATGTGCCTTTGCAAATTTCTGCTCCCATCCATGCTACTTACTGTGCCACCTAACTTAGCGTCAACAGCAAACTTAGATATATGGCTCTCTATTCCTTCATTCAAATCATGCATTAAAAATGGCAAAAGTTATGGAGCCAGAACAGATCCCTAGGGGACAATACTAGCCATATCCTGCTAATTTGAGTACATACCTATTTTCTGTCTCCTACCTCCTAACACATTTCCTACCCTTGTCACTAGGTTCACGCCAATTCCATGTACTCTCATGTTTGTAACAGTCTTTTATCGAACCTTGTAAAATAGTTTCCGGCAGCTTAATTAAATAACATCCACAGGCATTCCCTTATCTACAAAATTGGTTACCTCTTCAAAAAATTCTACTAGGTTTGTCTGACGTGATTTCTTACCTTTGACAAATCCACACTGGCTTCTCTGATCAATTCATATTTGTCTACTAAGTCACTGTCACTAATTGCAGATTAGTTAAAACCAGGCATCCAGGTAGTTCCAGTATAAGGCTGTTTGTTAAGTGTCGATTTATGTTTTATCCCACTAACTGTTATGTCCAAGTTTTGATTGTCTCAGCAGAGCTGTCTACAGGAAGAAGGAAACACAACAAGGGCGGGATCATTTCCTCATCTCCCAAGCATGTTTCCTGGCATATTCACTGATGGCAAAGCACTGACAAATGCTGTTGGACTGAAGCACTCAAGCTCACACTTCCAAAAAAAAGAGTACAGTGTGGATCTGAGGGGTGGGGTGAAGAGGGAGAGGGAGAAAGGGCTCAAGGCAAAAAAATAGGAGAACAAATTAAAATAAAAAAAACAGCAGCACATAGTTTAAAAGCATTGCTTTTGATAAAAGTACTCCAACAAAATTAAAATACCTTAAAAAAACTCCCTCTCCGTGGCTCAACCAGACCTGACATTCTCAGTGGATATCCAGGATGGCTTCAGAGTTAACGAGACAGCCTGAAACCAAAGACACTTAATGGTTATTCCATGCAAAAGGAAATTCTGATGCTCGTTGTAAAACCACCAGTGACAACAGACGTTCTGCCAAAATCCATGGTAGCAACACCTTTTTATTAAATCCACACTGGCAAAGTTAAGGAGGGGCACGATTTAACATTTCTATGTTGAAAGGTGACCCCCAAAATAGAATAGATCACACAGCAGCAACAGAGCTCAAAAATATTTTACCTTCAAGTATCATCTCCACCTTTAACAGATAAAAGCAGTGTAAAGCTCATTGAATCCAAAGGCTCGAGAATTGTGCTGCAAATGAAGTTCTCCACATGCTCTTGAAGGCAATTTGAGGTCAAGCGACAGGAGCAGCTGCTTGTGTTTAATTTTTGGTTTGGAGTACGAGCTCATTAATTCCCTTTTTTTCTAAATAATAGCAAATCCACTGCTTTTTCACTCCAACACAAAAGTAATTTTAGCAAAAGAAAACGGGCTTTCAAACTGTTAGTCGTTCTTAAAGGGCGCATCCATTTTCAACCTGAGCTTTGCAACCATTTTTATTCCATTTTTGAAAACCAAGCAAAATAATTTTAAATGGAAGTCATATCTACAAATTGTCGTTACTGTAAGGTAATATTTTGAAGAAACTAGATCTTTACTAGACCCAAGTAGATAAGAGTTTAACTTCCCACAATTTACAATGCATATTACCATCATCCATACACACACACACACTTTTTACTGATTCAGAAATCAGCAAGATTCCTTAAATGTTTTTGGGCTTACTCAGATTCTGCTTCGAGGCGAGAAAACAACTGTGCTTTGAAATAGTAAGGGTACCTCCATGCCTCAAACAGAATTCCATTCGCCAGTCTCCAAAGAGACAGCTTGAAAGTGACTCTGCTGTTCTTAACACCGTTGACCAAGAGCATTTGTCATCCCCATCTCGCCATTGCTTCCTGCTGAAACAGCAGTTAAATGCTATTGCTTGGTGCACACACACACACACACACGCACGCACGACCTCTGTGGTAGTCTTCTTTTTTGAGACGGCCCTTCGGGATCGAGGAGAACATGCTTGCACTCTGGTTCAATGGGATTTGAGATGGCTGCTAAGCCCGATGCACAATCTGCAAACTCAGTCACGTGTGGGGTAGGTGGTGCTTGAAGGGTGGGGCAGATGAGATGTCTAGAGGTTTGTGTGCTCTCTCTGACACCTTGACTTCATCACTGCATATTCCTGATGTCGCTCAGTGTCTTCATGGATAAACCTACTCCATTTTGGTTGGTCACAGGCCAGCGACTCCCATGAGTCTGCAGGGATGTTTCATCTCTTCAGGGATGCTTTAAGGACATCCCTAAAGCCTTTCTGCTGTCCGCCTGGGAGTCTCCTGCTGCAACCCAGTTCCGAGTAGAACAGTTGAGCTGGGGAGGGAAGCTCATCAACGACAGGGGGACAATCAGCGCTTGCTGGAGAGAACATTTTTAATAACTCCCCAACTGAGACACTGCTTTCAACTCCATTCCTCAACACCCAGTCCAGATCAGTCCTAGTGCTACCACTTATTTTCACTTTAATTTATTTTCATTTTTATTCATTTATTCATTGTTTTATCCCCATCTTTTACCCTATTTTCAATCTTTTTTCCCCACCACCGTCCCCTCCTCCCACCCCACCCCCAACAATGGCCATCTGTCACCTGTTCATGTTGTTCTTTTCAGAGTACTTACCCTTGTCCTGCTATTATCACATTCTGCTTTATGACCTTAATGCCACCACCAGCACCTCCTTTAGTCCTTATCACTACTATTAACACCCCCTTTGTCCTTTTGTTCATGACATCTTTGTCAATCTCTCCTTTGCCCCCCACCAATCGCTGGCCTTCTATCCAACTTCACCTGCTCCACCCCCTTCCCCCTTAAACAGTATAAATTTCATCACATTTTTACTTCTCTTTAGCTCTGAAGAAGAGTCATATGGACTCAAAACATTAATTCTGTTTTTCTCTCCACAGACGCTGTTCGGCCTGCTGAGTTTTTCCAGCATTTTCTGTTAAAAAACAAATGTCGAAGAAACGCAGGCTGTCTTAAGCTAAAACATGGTAAAACAGAAAAAGGAACTCAAAGAGTCTATGCTTAATGACAGAGTTCAAGATGAGGTGAGCAGCCTTCGAAAGGAAAAAGAAAACCTGCTGAGAGACCTTCACACGCTACAAGATTGCCTCAGGTCTAAGTTTGTACCTCTGGAAAAGTATGAAGAGAAACAGAAAGAATTCAACACTTCTCTGAATAAACTGAAGGATGAGTTGGCAGGGAAGACACAACATATTCCAGGAGACAGCAAACAAACACAAAAAGGGACAGAAGAGCTGAAGAATCAGCTTACATGAAGTCAAAGAGGCTTTGGAGGCGAAAGTCACAGAATTTTCTAAGAAACAGACAGATGACGAAATTTTGGGAGAATCAACCACTGAGCTCACTCAAATAGAGCTTGCATTTGACAGTAGTCTTGCCAATACTGAAGTCGAAAAGAAGGTCAAGATTAAAGTCAGCACTAGGAAGAAGACACAAATAAGACTTTAATCCTGGCAGCATATGAGTATACTTTCGTACATAGGCTTGGCAGTCAAAACGCAAACGCCAACCACTTTGTCATTGGCCTTTATGAGGAAATGATTAGGATGTCCAGTTCCACAGGAACTTGTTTTATTGTTAAATTCTTTAGATTCCTCGCCGGTATGTGCTCGACAGGTCAGAGGCTGGACAAGTCGGGACCCAGCCCTATCTTAAGTAAAAGAACAAGCGCTTCATGGTTGGTCACAAGAGCCTGTATCTGACGAAATGAAACCATACTTTAACAGAAAGCATGAAATAACCAGCCAGGATGGCATCTTATTGTGGGGAGCATGAGTGATAGTACCTCCAAAGGGAAGAGAGCCACTTTTAATTGAACTACACAGCGCACATCCAGGAATATCCCAAATGAAGACCATAGCTTACAGCTGCCCATGGTGATCTGGGATGGATGGTGAAATAGAAAGTTTAGTGGAGAATTGTGTGCAATGTCAGCAACTGCAAAAGTTGCCATCGACAGCTCCGTTACACTCTTGGTAGTGGCCAGAAAGACCATGGGTGCGGTTACACATTGACTATGTGGGACCTTTCATGGGAACAATGTTTCTGCTCATTGTGGATGCCCACTCAAAATGGATGGACATGTATGAGGTAAAGTCATCAATGTCTTCTGCTACAGTTGAGAAGCTATGTCAAAGTTTCACCATTAACAGACTCTACCAAAAGTACTTGTTTCTGATAACAGCATGGCATTTGCGAGTGCTGAGTTTCGACAGTTTATCAGCCTCAGTGGTGTCACTCACGTAAAAACTTCACCGTGCCACCCTTCCTCAAATGGAATGGCCAAAAAAGCGGTTCAAACATTCAAGGCAGGCATGAAGAAGCTAGCTGGGGATTCCTTAGCAACCGAACTAGCATGCTTTCTATTCCATTATAGGACCACCCCTCACATAACAACAGATGTCACACCTGTGGAGTTATTGATGAAACGCCATCTCAGGATGAGATTCAGCTTAATAATACCAAATTTAGAGGGGAAGGTGGAAAGGAGACAGGGAAGCTAGAAAACTAGACAGGACTGGCATAGTTGCGAGAGGAAATTTACCGTGGGAGAGACAGTATATGTGAAGAACTTCGGAGAAGGACCAAAATGGTTACTGGGTGAAATAAGTGCAGTGACTGGACCTCTATCTTACCATGTGGAGATGGAAGACTGAGTCATACAGAGACATGTGGATCATAGAAGGAAGAGAGAAATAAATCACCAAGAATTGATTCCACCAGTGTTCACGACTGGGTGAGTGTTTCTTGTTGAGAGAACTCAGCCCCAGTGCAGACATGACTAATGTTCCTGTAAGAGTTGAGGATACAGTTCTGCAGGCACCCACCGAAGCACCTGATGTTCAGGCAATTCCAGAAAAGGAGGTTCCTGACAAAGCATCTGAAGCTGTAGAGTTAAGATTTTCTACACGTCTAAGGAAACCCCACACAAACACTGAATTTGTAAATTACTTACTAGTGTAAGTATTTTGTTATCTTTAGAGAATTGTGCTTGTAAATATAAAATATACACCTGAATAAAGGGGGAGGGATGTGGTAATTACGGTTTCATCTAAATGTGTAACATAAAACTTTAAGAAGAATGCTTGTTAAGGAAGATCACATGATCACAGGAGAGTAGCGCAGGCTACCTCAGTAGTCAGTAATTAGTAGTGTAGAGAGAGAGTTTGAAGTGAAAGTACACGTGTGGTTGCTGCTGAATAGCTTTGTAAATAAACTAGAAGTTTTCAACCTAAGAAATGTCTGCTGATCAACTGTATCAATAGCACCGACTTGTCCGCCTCTCACAACAAACTGGGGATGAGGGTCCACAGGATCCAACAAGTAACTACAGAGGAGTCTCCCCATACTGTCTGCCACAGAGAAGACCATTGCAAGGATCCTCCTCAATTGCCTCCTTCCAGTGGCTGAAGAGTTCCTTCTAGAGTCGCTGTTTGGTTTTTGCTCATCAGGAGAGACCACAGACATGATCTTCACCGCGTGGCAAATTCATGAAAAATGCAAGGAACGGCACCATCCACTGTATGTGGCCTTTTTCTCATGAAAGCGTTTGACTCTGTAGTAGGCCACTTTATAATCAGCCTGTCCAGTAAAGGCTCCAGGAATTTTTGCTTTATAGCTCTCCTTAAATGCATTTCATGTCATAGAGCCTCTCCAGTACAATTCACACGATTCATCTGTGCTGCAAATCTACCCTGAAAGTTTTAGGCACGTACATGGCATTGGGTGCCATTCCATGATAATCACATGGCACCTGCAGTAACTTATGCATGTCTGCATGTTGCACTGAGGCAAAACGTGGCCTTAAGGTGGTAGTGGAAGTAATGCTAACCTGATATACTGAACAGAACAGAGACCTTTCTGTGCAATGTCAGAAGAGGAACCGGGTAGTGGAGTAAATGTTGAAACAACTCTGCAAATGCTGACTTTTGCCAAGCATCGTCCTTCCATTTGTATAGCTCACACTCTTATAAGTCATCGATCATTTCACACAGCAAATCATTTTTTTAAATGAGGTGGTGGTGGTATAGGCAAACATTCAGGATTAATAAAAGTTAAATATGCATAAAACTTTGCAAAGCACCAGTTACAAGTCAGAGATAAAAACAAAAAACTACTGTGGATGCTGGAAATCCAAAACAAAAACAGAATTACCTGGAAAAACTCAGCAGGTCTGGCAGCATCGGCGGAGAAGAAAAGAGTCGACGTTTCGAGTCCACATGACCCTTCAACAGAAGGGTCATGTGGACTCGAAACGTCGACTCTTTTCAGTTACGAATCATAGTTGTTTAACCATATATGTCTACAGATAGCATTTGCTAAGATTTGCTTACAATATTTGTAGACAAAAATCAGTGCTTAAACCACTGCCTGCCCCTTCTCCTGACGTTGCTGATGAATGTCCTCTTTGCCTCAATGTGGCTTGCGGACATGCATAATCATGTGGCTCCTGCAACAAGCGTCATTAGCTCAGTGAAACAGCTAGGGCTGAGTGGTTTGCTGTCAAAACAGGGGCTCCCTATACCGAGAACCTAGTTGAAACAGCTGCCATACTGATCGCCACAGAAAGCTTTGCTCTGCAGAAAACTGCTCCTGTTTTCACTTTGGGTGTAATTGCTTTTCACAAATCTACAGATGCTCCCAGCAGCATATGCAACCGGTTGATTGCCGGTGTCAGGATTATGACGAAAGACTGGGGAAATGAGAGCTTTCAGGCTGGAACGGTGGTGCCCGAGTGGCGATCTTGGAGAGGAGTATGATATGGCATTCCAAATGAACATTTCCCATACTCCTTTAAAGTAAACTGTGGGAGTAGGATAAGGGGGGTGGGCAGGTTGAAATTTCAGGTCTGATGTCAGGTGGTATGGACTCATGCGGAGAGTAAAACCCTGTAATCAATGCAGAAAGGATTAGAAACAAAAATAAAAATACCTGCAAAAACTCAGCAGGTCTGGCAGCATCTGCGGAGAGGAACACAGTTAACGTTCTGTTGAAGGGTCATACGGACTTGAAACGTTAACTGTGTTCCTCTCCGCAGATGGTGTCAGGCCTGCTGAGTTTTTCCAGGTATTTTTATTTTTGTTTTGGATTTCCAGCATCCGCAGTTTTTTTGCTTTTATCAGAAAGGATTAGATACAGCTATGGGGAAGAGAGGAGGGTTGTTTTAGATGGATAAATTATTGAAGGGTGAATTAAAATGGGATGAATGGCCTTCTTCATCCATTGTAAAATGTATGATTATATACTTGCATTGCGATCTCCTCTATACAACACTGAACGTTGGTCTTGCAAGATAATGTACTAATTGGATAACAACACTACTCCAAGTCAAGACTAAAAAGCTCTGAAACAGAACCAAGAAGCAAAGACGATAAACAAAATGTAGTCTCTTGGGACTTAGTGATTATTCCATAGCTTTCTGGCACAACCTTTATTTACACCATATAAGTGGTAGAAAAAAAACATTTAATTTGCAAAACTTTTAAGGTCGGAGATCTTTACTAATGGTGACCGTGTCTTGACATTGGAATATATAAACAGATATATCACAGCTGTCGTGGGGCTCAGTAGGAATTTCCTTCACACTGCTAGTAAATCCATCAGTGGTGGAAACACCTTGTTTACTTTTTATTCACAAAGTCTCCTGAGAACTTTGAAAAGTGGTCAGTGCTAGAAAATAAGTTTGACTTTTGTCCTTTAAACTTAATTTGAGGTAAGTGCAGTTTTGGAATAGAATAATTTGCCCAGTGAAGTTATTTAGAGGGGTGCTTGCTAAAAATCTGACCAAGGAAATAAATCTGAACAGGCCAAACATGCAAATAATCCTATAGGACAACCGTCAGTATAACTTCTGCAGCTTTATCACCCTATCCTATATGCCAGCAGCTCCCCAAAGTAACACTTACATATAAAACAATGATTTTTCTTCATGTAAGTCTGCAAACGCCATCCCAGCAGGAGCAAAAACTTGGATGCCTTTACAGAGCTTTATCCAACTCATTTTTATTTATTAAACGAGGTGGTAGTGGAAGTAATGCTAACCTGATATACTGAACAGAACAGAGAAAAAGGCCTAGAAATTGGATCTTGCTGCACCTGTGCTATAGGCATAAAAATGTGCAACTAAGGGTCCAATATGTTGGACAGCGTGCACTCATTTCGCCCGCAATGTTGGTGAAAGTACCATAGTAGGCCGTTCTAGGGCAAGTGCCTGAAACATGCTTTAGGCTCTATGCATATGCAAATAGGGAGCCTTACACCTATTTTGTTCTAAGTTCATTGTGCATGACTGCAGCATGCAGTGTGTGTGCAGCAGTCAATTTCCTGGAACCAGAACTTAACAGGCCTTAAAGGGGCCACTGGGAAGGAAAGTTACTCGCCTTACTTTGGAGCCAGGAGAAGCACTCTTACTCCTTCCGGTGCCACATTAAATCCAGATGCTGCTGCTAGTCACCGCTCCATTGCTTCCAAGGTACCTCTCCCCACTCCTGACTCTCCCTGCCACTCTGGCTGGCATGCAGCCAACCAATCATGCTGCCCCTTGAGGAGTGGGGACTGGCACCTACAACTTGCCTGTGTTAAGCAAATGAAGACCAATGGGCCATAGCCTTGTCACAAACCCCATTAAACACCAGCACTGGGATCGCACTTCGATTCGGGTGCAGTTCAATTTCTAGGCCAAAGACTGCAACTAAAGGGCTGAAACAACAATACAGACTCAGGTTAATTTTGGTTATCCTATGTGTTCTGATCGCAAAAGGGGTTTTGCTTTTTTATCTTCCCCCCCACCCCCCTTTCTTGGAGCTCTATATCCACCTGCTGAGAGGTATGTGGCAGAGGTACAAAGTGATTCATCCTGTGATCTTTCTACATGATTTGGCAGGAAGCTTGTAACATCCCCTCGAATGACTGGCCAGGATTAGGGATCCATGTGCTAAGGTCTTTAATATACTTTTCTACGCCTCCGTTTTTTTGGTACATCAATCTGCTACATCACCAGCTCAGATTCTATGTCGTTTAAAGCTTTAAGAGAAAAAAAAGAGAACTCTTCTTATATCATCAAATGCTTATTAGTCAAGGCCCTGAAGTTAATTGACACCTTTTCCTGCCACATTATCAGGAATATTGAATTTTTCTGTCACTAGTTAAACAGTTCAGGTCGAGGTTACCCAACCTTTACTGCACCTCGATAAAAGCAAAATACTGCGGATGCTGGAAATCTAGAACAAAAACAAAAACAAAAATACCAGCATCTGCAGAGAGGGGTACAGTTGACGTTTCGAGTCCGTATGACCCTTCATCAGAACTAAGGCGTATAGAAATGAGATGAAATATAAGCTGGTAGAAGGGGGTGGGACAGGAGAGCTCGATAGGGGGCCAGTGATAGGTGGAAGAGACTGCCAAAGATGTCATAGACAAGAGGACAAAGGGGTGTTGACGGTGGTGATATTATCTAAAGGATGTGCTAATGGGGACATTAAGGGAAGCACCTCACTCTCTGAAATCTATACTGATTAACTTTTATGGTGTAACCTTTCATCCTAATCGATTACATACTGTTAATGACATCAAGAAATGATGGTAAATTTGGTATATCACTGATTTATTGGAAATGCTAGATGAATTTTCTCTTGTTTTATTGAGGTTAATTGCACACAGACCAATAGCAATCCTGGAACCTTGAAACAAAGTTGTTATTGTTCTGTGTACAATTAGCCTCTATAAAGCTAGAGAGAATTCATCTAGGCTTTCCAATCACGATGACTTATCACATGGCTCCTGCAGGGTAGGGCATCACCGTGTGGATGTCACATGCAGACCAGATCAGAATCAGCTACGATGCTTCCATTGGTTGAAAAGCCTTCTGAAACCCATGGTACAGATCCACTGTCTTCCCTTGCCCCTGTCCTTTGGAACCGGGATTGACTCTTCTATTTAGTTTCACCTATGTCCCGTCTTTCAGAACTTAGTCAGTCAGTTAGTCAGATACTGAAACTTGTTTTGTTGCAGTGCACATGTCAGGAATTTGGTGGTGTTGATTTACCTGATACCAGGGTGAGCCATCTCCTTCAGGAGAGCAGGGTTGGAGTTATTTATGCAACACCCTTAAGATACCTAAATGTATCAGAAAAATCAACACCACCAAATTCCTGACATGTGCACTGCGACAAAACAAGTTTCAATATCTGAATAACTGAATGACTAAGTCCTGAAAAACGGGACATAGGTGAAACTAAATAGAGGAGCCATTGTGGGGTTCAATTAATGTACTTTGAACATTTACAGTACATTATTTTCTGAATTGCCCATTGAACCATTCAAAGATACGGAAATGAAACATAGCTGGGCAGGTTTCCAATTTTGGTTTGCTTGTGCTCTGATTAAGCTATTGCAAAACTAGCTGGTATAAAATCTCACCTAGTCTATGCTCAATGTTTCTCATAGAAACCATGAAAGGATCTGGTGATTTCCCACAGGAGTGTCAGGATATAGATAGTGACAGTTTTCCTAATTTCAGCATTTTACTGCACATCAACGAGAAATGGAAGCAAAGGGTTGGCCAGGAAAGGCTGGTCTAATGCCCATCAAGACACCCAGAATAAATATCTTTTGAATGGTTGGACTAAAATTGCCATACTTTTAGAAAGACATGAAGCACCCTGTCCTTTCCAACCTAACCAATTTTGAATCCACATCAAAAGCCTCAATTAACACTGAAATGTCGCAGTCCTCAGCAGACCGGTTTAATCAATTCTTATAACGCTTAAATACTTTACTCACTTACAAGAAAGGCACAAATGATCCAGCCCCACCCTACGAACACACTTTTTCTTTGGCTTGATCACTGCGTAGAAACGGCTGTCGCTATGGAGGACGCAATGGCAAAGTTTACAACAATAGATCAAATAAATTGCTCCTAATCTAACCAGGAACCAGGAAGGATAAAGAAATTAGGTGTGTCCAAACAATCCGGCTCACCAGAGACTAAGTACTTCTAAGTAAACACCTTCAGAATCGACTTATTGCTTCGACCGATTTAAGGACACACTAATTTTTCCTTGCTGAAGAGATTTTATATGCTGGTAAATGAAAGCTTTCTATTTCGGACACCCAAGCCACAATTTTAACTATTGCCTTATAGTGCTGAAAGTGACTGAATCATCTGTGACTTCCTCAATATATCGGTAACTACTAATCTTACTAATGCTGCTCTTATCTAGGAGGGTGCCAGAGCATAATAATTAGGGGCCATGATCTCCTTGATAGTCCCCTCGTTATGTTTGAAGGCACCTGAAGATCTTCTTAAGGCAGATGATGCAACAATGGAATTGCCTCCCTGTTACGCCACAACATCAGAATATCGCAGCCATTGGCAGATGCCTGGGCCTGCAGACATAATGGATTGCATAGTCTAAATTCCCTTTTCCAGTTATTCACATGCCATAACTGCATTGTAAGCTGACAACTTTGAGATATCAATGATTGGATATCAGTAATTAAAAGGAAAATCTACCTATATAATTGTAGCACATTAAAAACTCTATCCAAAATTCATAATATAAAGCATGGAATATTATTAAAAATGCAAATGCTCTGAGAATAAAGGAACTAAATACCTGTAACTGCTGCACTCCTATTTACTGTGACTGAGAGCTGTGATTACATTGAAAGTAGCAACTTCATCTCCAAAGGTTGATCAATTGTGATTTCAAGTTCAACCACAGTTCTTACCCCTCCTTGTCTGAGCTGAGAATCCAGTACCTAAGCCACATAGAAAACATTTCAAAATTCAGCAATTGCCTTTGACTCCCAACATGCAAACGCCTTGAGGCCACTTCACACGGGTGAGTGCTAAGTTATAAAATCAACACGAGTTTGCGCTGGCATTATGCTCACAGCCATTTCCGGGAATCCATGGGGCTCTCTTTTTACTCAAAGGTTAATAGCAATAATGCAATATCTGCTAATTAATAGACAGTGAAGCAGAGGAGTTAGCGAAGAAAAGTTCTAATGCGAATCTCACATGAAAAGGAAATAAGGTCAATTATCTCCTCATGACACAATTATTGTTGGGAAATTTGAAGCAGACTGCATGCTTTACACAAACCTATGTTTTATGTGGGAATTATTAAAAACAAAGAATTTTTAATGTTTGGATTACAACTGTTTCAATACTGGTGTGGAAGAGATCACATCATATTGACTATTGTTTTATGTATATACGTACAGAATCTTTCACAGAATCATAGAAATTTTACGGCACAGAGAGAGGCCACTTGGCCCATCATGTTTGCGCCAGCTGAAAAACGCGCCACCCAGCCCAACCCCACTTTCCAGCATTTGGTCCACTTGAGGCAGATATCCAGACACCTCTTAAATGAGCTGAGGGTTTCTGCCACTACTACCCTTTCAGGCAGTGAGTTCCAGACTCCTACAATCCTCTGGGTGAAAAACCTTTCCTCATCTCCCCTCTAACCTTTCTACTAATCACTTTAAATCTATGCCCCCTAGTCACTGACCTCTCTGCTGAAGTAAACAGGCCTTTCCCATCCACTCTATCCGGGCCCCTCACAATTTTGTACATCTCAATACAAGCTCCCCTCAGCCTCCTCTGTTCCAAGGAAAATGTTTACCCCAGCCTAAAGCTGCAGTTTTTCAGTCCTGGTAACATCCTCCTAAATCTCCTCTGTACCCTCTCTAATTTCAGACAACAAAATTACAAACTTAGAAAATAGTTTAAGTCTACAGTTAGGAATGCTGATTTAATTTATAAAATTTCCA
Organism: Cetorhinus maximus; assembly: GCF_964194155.1. Lineage (NCBI taxonomy): Eukaryota > Metazoa > Chordata > Chondrichthyes > Lamniformes > Cetorhinidae > Cetorhinus > Cetorhinus maximus. The sequence goes on from NC_135892.1 coordinate 16,053,971, forward strand.
GCAGCTTGGTTCTTTCTAATATTCTATCTTCCATTCAAGCCCTATATTCATTGTGAACTTTATTTTATTTCAATCTTATATTCCATATTATAGTCAGCTAGTATACTCTTTTTCTGTTAGAAAATATAAAATTCCAAACATTTCATGAAATGTGTTTAGAAGCCTCGCCATCTACAACAGATAGGAGCAGCACCTAACAATAAAGCGGGCTCTGATTGGCTACAATTGGGTCTAGCTCCAAATGGTGTACTTCCATTCAACAAAGCTCTCCATTCCTAAAATTGAGATGGTTGAGGGCAATGTTTGGCAATTTTCTAATACATTTATCCCCTTCAATGTTACCATAATATATATATTATGGTAGTATGATGTGCCTGGACACTTCCACGTTAAGCCATCGGCTAGGATCATTCCATTTCAGTGTGTAATATTATTAGGGATCTCAAAATGAAACGTTTGACGTTAGTACTGCGGACAGGCTCAATTCTTTGGCAAGCAGTAATATCATCAGTTGCAGAAAGAGGTAGTCTCAAAGTCACAGGACAACATTCTAAATCACCCCCCGGAGCACGTCTAGACTGTTAGGGTGGACAACCATGCCAAACTCTAATATTAAAACAAAATCTAAGCAAACAGGTTACAACTATTAGTTTCTAAACATGATACTTAAAAATAAATTTGCATGCATTCTCAACTCAAAGACCTTCATGGTGATGGGATTAGCAAAGCTTTAAAGATGATTACCAAATCAAGGGAAATAAACAAATTTCAAATTGCTTCTGTATCAATTTAAAAAGTTGTATTTACAACGTCCTTCACTACATGAAAGGGGGCCTAACTGCCTCTATCTATTTAAGAGTTTGACAATCTCTACATGACCATTATTTGGAACTTATCCCAAACTTCCCTTCAGTCCAAAGTTTAATTATCTTTATTTAAGACAGATCTTGTTGTCAATGCTCGTTTTTGTTGCGATTCTAATCTATTTAAAAGGTTGAGTCTCCTCAATGTTTCCAAGCGCACTCTGTAATTGAGTATAATAGGGCTTGACTAATTCTTTCAAGGATTTTGAAAACATATTTTTTAAAATGATCTTACATAGCTCTCTTCTAGGCCCTTCAGCTGAAAAGTAAAGAGAGGTGATCTCATTGAGACGGACAAGATTCTGAAGGGGCGTGACAAGATAGACATTGGGAGGTTGCTTCACCCTGGCTGGGGAATCTAGAACATGGGGCACAGTCTCAACATAAGAGGGTCAATCATTTAGGATTGAAATGAGGAGAAACGTCTTCACTCAAAGAGTTAAGAAACTTTGGAATTCCCTGCTTTAGAAGGTTGCAGATGCTCCATTGTTGAGACAGATTTTTGGTCTCTCAGGGAATCAAGGGATACGGGGATTGAAAGGAGTAGTTAAGGCAGGCAGAAAATGAACCATGATTTTATTGAATGGTGGAGCATGCTTAAGGGGCCATATGGTCTATTCCAGCTACTATTTCTTATGTTTTTATGTAATACTTTTCCAGTTTCATCTTTAGAATGAGTGTAATTAGGAAAAGCATAACTGACTTATTACCAGCAATATGATTTGAGGAACTGAGTGGGTAGTTGAATGGTCACACTTTTCTTTCACTTCTGTTCCAGTTTGAAACTCTCCTTTTGCTTCCAGCTGGAAGAAGACTGGAGATCTCAACCCAAATCCAAGCGAGCACATCGCTCAGTGCCTTTCAGCAACAGCTGGTGCCAAAACAGAAAGCGTTCTGGCAAATGCAACTGGAGGCTCTACTGAAGGTGGGAAGACAGACACATTTTCAGAGCGCAATTTAAATGGGAATGCTGGGCCTGGTAACTCCTCCAGCACAGGTTCACCCAAGTTACCTGGGAAAGCCCCAGGGATTCCCCATCCAATGCAGAAAATGTGGGTATGATCGGTCTGCATCCCTTTTTCCTCTTCACTTTGCCAGATTTCCTAGGTGCAGTAAAGCGGAAAGTCTACTTAATTACCTTGACGCCCAGTAAATAGTTACAGCAGTAGCCCTTGAAACTTCAAACTAGAGCCTTTGATAGGACATGACATCCAGCGAAGAGCTGGATTCTTGAGCATATCTAGCTAGCTAACGGACAGTGTATGTGATTTCCTTGGAAGACTATGTATCAAGCCATGTTTATAGGAACAGGAGTAGGCCTCTTAGCCCCTAGAGCTAGTTCCACCATTCAGTGAGATCACCCAAGACCTAACTCCACCCAGATACCCCTCCAGCTCTCATATGTGTCAGAGTTTCTCCAATTCACACTCCCGCACAATGACCCCGAGCTGGAGAGAATTGAGACGGCATCTGTTGCAGATATTGTTCACTCAGAACAGTTTCACTGTTCACAAACTCTCTCACACTGCAGTCTAGATGTGCATCCTGCTTTGCCATATCTTAGTCTAGCTGATTTATATCTACTTTTCAGCTTCTTGTAATTATTTTTAAAAAATATTACATTAACTTGCACAAACACACTAGACAAAATTTTATGTACTCACTCAAGTTCACACAAAGCACTACAAATATGGTTAGCTAGGCCTTAAAAAAAGACAAACCAAGCACTAGGTTTTATTTCTAGAGGGATGGATCATAAGACCATAGGACATAGGAGAAGTAGGCTATTCGGCCCATCGAGTCTGTTATGCCATTCAATGAGATCATGGCTGATCTGATAATCCTCAACTCCACTTTCCTGCCTTTTCCTCATAACCCTCGATTCCCTTACTGATTAAAAATGTCTGTCTATCTCAGCCTTGAATATACTTAACGACCCAGCCTCCACAGCCCTCTGCAGTAAAGAATTCCACAGATTCACTACCCTCTGGGAGAAGAAATTCCTCCTCATCTGTGTTTTGAATGGACGACCCCTTACTCTGAGATTATGCCCTCTGGTCCTAGACTCTCCCACAAGGGGTAACACCCTCTCAGCATCTACCCTGTCAAGCCCCCTAAGAATCTTATATGTTTCAATAAGGTCGTCTCTCATTCTTCTAAGCTCCAATGGGTACAGGCCCAACCAACTCAACCTCTCCTCAAAGAAAATCTCTCCATCCCTGGGATCAACCTAGTGAACCTTCTCTGGACTGCCTCCAATGCCAGTATATCTTTGCTTAGATAAGGGGACCAAAACTCTTCACTGTATTCTAGGTATGGTCTAACTAATGCCTTGTATAGTTTTAGCAAGACTTCCCTGTTCTCTTTGAAATAAAGACCAACATTCCATTTGCCTTCCCTATTACCTGCTGAACTTGTATGCTAGCTTTTTGGGATTCATGCACGAGGACCCCCAAATCCCTCTGTGCTGCAGCTTTCTTCAATCTTTCTCCATTTGAATAATTTTCAGCTCCTCTATTCTTCCTTCCAAAGTGCATAACCTCACACTTTCCCACATTATATACCATCTGCAACAGTTTTGCCCACTCACCTAACCCGTCTATATCCCTCTGTAGACTCTTTGTGTCATCCTCATCACTTGCCTTCCCACATATTTTTGTATCATCCGCAAACTTGGCGATAGTACATTCATTTCCCTCATCAAAGTCATTATTATATATTGTAAATAATAATGATTGTATAATAATAGGCTCCAGCACTGATCCCTGTAGCACTCCACTAGTTACAGGTTGCCATCCTGAAAATGCCCCCCGTGTCCCAACTCTCTGTCATCTATTAGTTAGCCAGTCCTCTATCCATGCTAATATACTACCCCCAACACCATGGGCTCTTATCTTATTAAGTAGCCTTATCAAACGCTTTTTGGAAATCCAAATATATTACATCTACTGGTTCCCCTTTATCTATCCTGCTTGTTACCTTCTCAAAGAATTCTAATAAATTTGTCAGGCATGACTTCCGCTTCATGCTGACTCTGCTTGATTATATTATGCATTTCTAAATGCTCTGCTATTACATCCTTTATAACAGACTCCAACAATTTCCCAACGACAGATGTTAAGCTAATTGGCCTATAGTTACCTGTTTTATGTCTCCCTCCCTTTTTGAATAAGGGGGTTACATTGGCAGTTTTCCAATCTTCTGGGACTTATCCAGAGTCTAAGGACTCTTGAAAGATTACTATCAGTGCATCCACTATCTCTGCAGCTATTTCCTTTAATATCCTAGGATGCAACCCATCAGGTCCAGGTGACTTATTGGCCTTTAGCTTCATTAGTTTCCCTTGTACTTTTTCTCTAGTGATAGTTATTGTATTTATTTTCTCCTCCCCCCACCTTTTGCTCCTTGATTATTTAGTATTTTTGGAATGCTATTAGTGTCTTCTACCGTGAAGACTGATGCAAAGTATTTATTCAACTCCTCTGCCATTTCCTGGTTCCCCATTATTATTTCCTCATCCTCAGTCTCTAAGGGGCTTAGACTGACTTTGGCCTCTCTCTTCCTTTTTATATATTTAAATAAGCTCTTACTGTCCGTTTTTATATTACTTGCTAGTTTACCCTCAAAGTTTGTTTTCTCCCTCTATTATTTTTTTGATCATCTTCTGTTGGTTTTTAAAATTTTCCCAATCCTCTGGCTTACCATATCCTCTGATCTTTGCCATATGGTATGCTTTTTCTTTCACTTTGATACTATCCTTAACTTCCTTGGTTAACCATGGTTGATTTATCCACCACCCCGCCCCGCTACAATCCTTCTTCCTCACTGGGATATATTTTTGTCATGACCTATTTTCTTAAATATCTGCCATTGTTCATCAACTGTCTTTTCTGCTAAACTCCTTTCCCAGTCCACTACAGCCAACTCTGCCCTCATTTCTTTGTAATTACCCTTATTTAAATTTAGCACAGATGTTTCTGAACTAAGTTTCTCGCTCTCAAACTGAATGCGAAATTCCACCATGTTATGACCTCTGTTTCCTAGGGGATCTTTTACTCTGAGATCATTTATTAAACCTGCCTTGTTACACATTATTAGATCCAAAATAGCCTGATCCCTGGTTGGATCCACAACATATTGTTCTAGGAAACTGTCCCTTTATTAAAGGGACTGTCCTTTTATTAAAGGATGGAATTGAATAGGGGTGTCATGTTAAATCTGTATTGAACTTTAAGAGTACTGTGTGCAATTCTGGTCGCCAAATTCCGAAAAGGATATAGATGGCATATTGTTGTCTGCATGGATTTTAATAAGGCATTGGTCAGAAAAATTAGATCCCATCGGAAACAGGGGAAGGTGGCGAGTTGGATCCAAAATTGGCTCAGTGACAGGAAACAAAGGGTCATCGTCACTGGATGTTTTTGTGAGTGGAAAGCAGTTTCCAGTAGCACTCCACAGGGCTCAGTGTTGGGACCCTTGCTGTTTGTCGTATATACTAATGATTTGGACTTCGGTGTCGGAGGCATGATTGGGAAATTTGCAGATGACACAAAAATTGACCGCGTAGTTGAGGGTGAAGAGGATAGCTGTTGTCTCCAGAATGATATCAATGGTTTGGTTAGTTGGGCAAAAAAGTAGCAAATGGAATTTAATCCAGAGAAATGTGAGGTAATGCATTTGGGGAGAGACACCTGGCACCAAAATCTTTGTTCATGTTGGGGTATGTGCCACACTAACGCCACTGGTTCCTGATGTGCAACTGGCAAGTAAAGTAAGCTTGTTGGGTTTGCAAAGACAAAACTGCCTGAAAGACCCATAAAAATCCAAATCCAGATCCAGCAAATTCACCCTGAGGTCATCGTGGGCTGCGCAAGGCCCTCATGTTAAGAACCAGGAACACTTGCGCTACATGCAACCTAACATAGAAACTGCATCCTGCATGCTGAAGTTAAAATGCAGAGTTTTCCACTATTTGTTCAATGAACATTGCTGGGCTATGCATTAATCTATGGAAGCTCACTATGGGAATCCCAGTACAATGTTTCCAAATCTTACTGTACTCCCAGTGGCCAATTTTGTATAACATCTGTATGTTGCATTGCCCTTCAAGCCCAAGCTAACATTTTTAAAAAAACTATAAAAGGGAATTATCTTGGACTGATTTCCCCTAATCTTTATGATAGTAAAAAGAAATACCATTATAAAATTATCACTTATTAATTAGCCAATGCAATCTTCATCAGCTTGATGCTCCAGGGAAGAAATAACATTCAAGTACGTATTCATTCATTTTATTTGACTCTTGCTTTCAATTGTTACAATTCTAGTCACACTCAGCATTTGACCTGATGTTGTAACATGCACATGAATGTAAGCTGCAATTAGTTCAAAATGATTGTAGATAAGGAATAAGATCATGAATACCAAAGTTATTCCTGTGCGCAATTTTAAAAAAACACTATTTACATGTTGTGATGTTTAAACAGTACACCATTTCCTGAGAAAGTTGGCAATAACTGTTGTGCATCTTTATTATAAACAAGCTTTCCTAGCGAGATTTTGACTGTGTCACATGGCTGAGATAACAGCTCAGCACAGCCATCAACGTTCTCACTTTTGCTCAACATCTTCCTGTCGACTCACTCTAAGCACTGCCGCACCCAGTCTGAACGGGCGGATAAATGGCCCTGTGCTGGTTTCTGCTAATGATGCACTATTACTGATAGTTAAGAGCAGCAAAAACATGGACTGGGCAATGTTCTCGCCTGCCGTCGTCTGTTGGGAAGCAGCTCCCTCTCCCCTACACCCGCCAGTAAGCAAATAAAATGAAGTTATGTACAGAGGCAAATCCAGATTGTGTTGTCCTGTCAGTGGGGGTTGGAGGCAGGTCACAGCATCGGCCATTTCTCGGCACCCCCGCCGCGCTTGATCACTCAGAGAAAGGGAATAACGGCAGTATCTTGTGGTTGCCCCTTCCCACTGCATTAGTATGGTGCAGTCCAGCCCCCAAGGAAAAGCCCTGGGGATCCCAGTGGTAGACGTGCGCAGATCAGGTGATCAGCATTCCCAGGCCCTGAGTATTCACAACTCTCAGTTGTTAGCACAATGTCCAAAGATCAGAAGTATCGGCATCGATTTTAACTCAGCGGGAATGGGTTTTGAGTGAGTTAAAATTGGGTTCGTGGCGTGTGACACCATTGCACCCTTCCCTCGAGCCACCTCACTTGCTGGCTTGTGTAAAACCAAGGGGGTCGTTTCACACGGAGTTTTAAGTCCTACTTTTACGTAAACGTACAGATCCTCAAATTTAACAACACCCCACCAACAGGCAGGAGAGGGTTGGGTTAAAATAGTGGGAATCACCAACCTGACTTCATTTCCCCCCGTATAAACCTTTAGGAAACCAAACCAGGTGATCGACAAAGCTCCCACAGGCGGGGTCCTAGCTAAAGTTCAAAAGTCGTGGCTCGATTACATCAGTGCCGCAACTTCATCCAAGGGGAGGACTACACTGTTGGCTGCCAGTCACCAGGTCCGAGGCAGGAGGTGTCAACTGCCTAAAGTACTTACCGCAAGTCAGCTCCTTTTAGCGCTCCTTGTGGGCCAGGAGGAGCAGGTGTAACCCCTGGCCTTCAGCTGGTCCCTGCCTTTCCCCGCCAAACATGATTGCAGCCTCAATTTTTGCCACCACCAAGCAGAGCATAGGAGTCACTCCACCCCACTCCCTGACTGCCAGTGACCATCCCCACATGTCCCTAAGCGTAGCATCCTACCGATGTTTACGGCTCCCATGCATTGGCCAGGCAGTCAATCTGGCAATCTTTCGTGTGCAAGTTTGCCCACATTTATTCAAATGAGGTCCTGTTGTTAAGATTGGCAGGACCTCCACGTTCCCTGGGCCTTGCAGCAATCATCACCCATTAACATGCTCCCCATCACCCTTTGTCAGCTTTCCATCAACTGGCTTGCTTTTGGAACAATCCATTCTAGAACTGAGATTTCTATGCATGCAGAAGTTCTGCCACGTTAAGATTTACCCTAACATTCAGAAACCCGACTCTCTGTATCTTAACTTGAGAAAAGCTAACATTAGGAATATTGGGATAGTAGTTTAAATATGTAAGAGCCTAGTGGGTAGCACTCATCTGGTGTTAGAGAAACTGTGCCATTTGTTTATAAGTAAGAAATTGGGCATGAGAATAAAAAGAGGCAGACTTGAGAAGATGTAATTTGCAACTCCCACCCAATTGCTCAATTTAAGTGCACACCCATAATACTTGGAATGGTTTAAATGCATCACAGATTTTGCAAACTCATGTGCCAAGGCCTGTAGCACTTTTGAGTTGAAAAGGACAAAACAAGGCAGTAGTAGTATCGTAAGGAATGCTTGAACCAACCAAATTCACTTATGATGAATTACGGCAATGCTTCCAGCTGACAGTCAAAACAGCTGGATGGATGAGCCAGACATGATGGGTAATTGCTTTTCTTTGCAGCTACACCCATGGTTGCTTTTTTTTTGGAAAAAAAAACACATATGCTAAACATATGATTTAGGAAAGCAGCATGTTAACCTGCGACAGAGAGCAACAGGTTCTCCACACCACCCTCACTCTGCTGAGGAACGAAGGTTGCAGCTGGTCTCCCCGAGGATCATCACCCAAAGGCCTATAGTCTAGGAATTATCGTGTGCACTAAGAGCATTTGAATGTTTAATATGTTAATGTGACATTTTTCAGGTCACTATTTTAATGAAGGCAATAACTTGCTTAGAAAAATGTCCCGTCTCCTAATATAGTGCTTCGTCTGTTACTTTAAGTGGCTGCGCATTAATATTGCCAAGTCCATCCTTATAGCACTAAATGCTACAGCAGCAAAACTGCATCAAAAAGCTAATACTGCTTTGGTACAAGTTACTACTGCAATAAAGTTTATTTGTCTGCAGGTGCCTGTATTCGTTTGCGAGTACAGATGAGCACCATAGGTTTATGTGGGTTGTGCTGACCAATGTTTATGCTAGTTAAGTGTTAAGTGCAACAGTTCGTTCTTTCTTTTTTACATAGAATTTACAGCATAGAAACAGGCCGTTCAGCCCAACAGGTCTCTGCTGGTGTTTATGCTGCACATGAGCTTCCTCTCACTTTAATTCGTCTCACCCCATTAATTAAGCCTTCTAATTCTTTCTCCCTCACCTGCTTAGCAATTAGGAACTTATTACTTTTATGTGGAGGGGGTCAAAAAAGTGAAGCAGGACTTCAATAGGATATAAACCAACAGAACATTGCACGTACCCGTATTGATTCTTCTTCCACAGGAGATAGCTATACCATTAGGAGTCAGTATGTCACTAGGATTAAAACAAAAAGGGATGGTTAGAATAGAACAAAATGAAAAAACAATCCCAAAATATTTCAGCCAACAGTCAAAACACTGATTATATCTAATTTGGCATTTGGTCATAAGATGTAATACAAGAAGAAATTAAACAGTAAATCATTTTTCCCATATGAAAAGACGCAGTCTGGTTCAAAATGCAGATGGCGTATCACCTCTGGTATTGCATACTATCCTACGTGACAGTGAAATGCTGGGCAAAATTTAAAGTACTCCAAAAGAGGGCTTATGAATACATCCTATCGGACCTCACTCAAAAATACCTCACCTGGCTTGCAAAATTTCTCAATACTAGATATAATTTATTACGTGCATCAAGTTGCATTGACTCTATAACCTCTAACTCCACCTCTCAATAAATGCCCCACTGACTCTCAGCCTCAGCTTATCCAATGCAAAGTGATACTATTACTTACTTGTGAACAAAGCTACATCTTGTTCAAAACACATTTTTAAAAAATTCAACAAATGTATTTTTAAGTATTTTATTACTGTCTATAATAGTAATTGTGGAAAAGACAAAGTTACTACGAAGCTTCATTCGTCAGTGTGGCACTTACAAAAACATGTGCAGCATGCCAAATGATTTCGGAACTTCAACTATGAGGTTTGCAGCAATCCAAGGAATTAGAACGGGCAATAACCAGCCTATGTACCAACAGACCCTGGCTAACCCTACAGTAAGATCACCAACTTGCATTTATATAGCACCTCTGACATGGTAAAACGTCAGCAGATGCTTCACAAGGGACCTTACAAAACTTTAAGGAATTAACAGCTACAATGCTTTTAATTATCTTAACCACCGCTGTTAGTTCCAGGAGGTTCAACATACGCCTTAGCCTACTTATCTCTCCTTGTAAAGCTACATCTTGTTCGAAACAAACTTTAAACAATTCAACGAATGTGTTTTTAAGTATTGTATTACTGTCTATCATAGTCAACGTGGAAAGAAACAAAATTACTACGAAATTTCTGATGAAGTTAGAGACAAAAAAGATAAACTCTGCATATGCAAGTAATATACTTCTTTGAATGTTTCATCAAAGGCTGCCTAACCTCAGTCAGCCCCTTATGAATAGCGACGAAACAAAACGCTAACAGCAGTCTAAATGAAGAGCCAGCGCTCCAAACGTACTTACCTAAAGAAGTTCTGGATTATTTATAAGCACGACACGAGAAGTGTAACAGAAACAGCATTCTGCACCAAGCACAGACTTTTGCAGAAACAAAGCAGAGTAGCACCCTTTTTCCTGTGGGCTGCAGTCCAGGTTCTCATAGCAAGCTTCTCTGCTGGGCGAGCCAATAGGAAGAAAATTACTTCTGCAGAGATCATTTATAATGAGGTCATTTAAAAAGGAAAGTTGGGTCTGCTATCAAACAACTTGCCTCTGCCAACCCACTTCTGTTTGGGATCCAACCAAATGTTATTTATTTCCAGGCGGCTGGGTAATGGCTCACTTGAGAACTCTAGCGCTACAGAAATAGGTTCCACAATGTACTTCATCCAGCTCCCCCCCATTCATATACTTTTAACCCCTTTTGCCATCCTACTTTTGCCCATGACAAAGTTGTCAAGATTGCACCGAGTTCTAGATTCTGCAAGGCTTGCGCTTGATACAATTCAGCAGGCTCAAGAAGCCACCTGGTCTGCTCTTGCTCCTGTCATGTTCTTATTGCGCTTGCTTTTACAATCGTTTTTTTTTCAAGCAATGGCGTGGCAAGAGGCATACAGGTGCAGACGATGGAGTCACAAAGAGAAGGATGGGACCCAGGCTTCCTCCCATTGCCCCGCTGGGTTCTCAATTTCAGCTATGCTGTTGTGGGGAAGTAGAGGGTAGAAACTGAGGCCTAAAAAGCAGAGGAAGACTTTTCCCTAATTATTCCCACAGGGTAGGCTCTAAGTGGCTGGTCCAGCAGAGTTTAGGAAGATTCCTGGGCACCAGGCATTCACACTTCTGGACTAAAAACTGTCATATGGCCATGGAAGAATCTAGAAGAATTAATATTCTTCAATACAAAAGTCCATGGCATTCATGAGCAAGTTATTTTCCCTTTAAACTAAATGTACTTGAAGAAGTTCAACAATCCGATGGAACAAAGTGCCATTAACTGACCTTACAAGATATTATTTTTGGGCACGACATAAGATGAGATATACATCAGATATATTGAAGTATAGTAAAAGGACATGGATTTGACAAACTATATTATCGTATTGAAGTGGGAAATTTTAACACCTTTGTCTTTCTCTGAGAATCTGAGCCATCAAAGAATATTTTTGAATTCTAATGATTCAACAATGCACCCCAACAATAAGTTAAATGAAACCTTAACAATCTAACATTTCTTTGATTGAGATAAGACCATAAGGTGTAGGAGCAGAAGTAGGCCATTTGGCCCATTGAGCCTGGTCCGCCATTCAATGAGATCATGGCTGATCTGATCATCCTCAATTCCACTTTCCTACCTTTTCCCCATTACCCTCAGAGAAGAAATTCCTCCTCATCCCTATCTTAAATGGGTGACACCTTACTCTGGGATTATGGCCTCTGGTCCGAGACTTTCCCAGAAAGGGAAACAACCTCTCAGCATCTACCCTGTCAAGCACCCTAAGAATCTTATGTGTTTCAACAAGGTCATCTCTCATTCTTCTAAACTATTCAAGATCCTGAGGGGTATAGACATGGTAAATAGTGAGAAACTGTTCCCTCTCAAGCGAACATCAAGAACTCGAGGGCACAGGTTCAAAATAATGGGCAAAAGGAGGAAATGTGATGTGAGGAAAATTTTTTACACCCAGAGTGTGGTTGGAGTTGGAACAAACTTCCTGTAAAGGGTGGTGGAGGCAGGTTTAATTGAGGTATTCAGAAGGGAATTGGATTGCTACCTGAAAAGAGAGAATGTTCAAGGTTACGGGGATAAGGCAGAGGAGTGGGACTAGGTGGAATGCTCTTTCAGAGAGCCAGTGCAGACTCAATGGGCTGAATGGCCTCCTTCTGCACTGTAAGGATCCTGTGATACTGATTCCAAATGGAAAAAAGTTTCTCAGGTAAGTACAATTATGGAGCTAAATTGGCCGTGCAAATTAACACTTGTTAATTTAATAATTTAATTAATTTAATAATGTCAAAGTGAAAGAAGAAGGTCATGCAAACCAGGAAAGTCCCAAGTTTGACTTCTGATCTGTGTTAATTGGACAGTGGTTAGGACACTGCAATTAGGGAAGGTGGAGAGGTGGGGTGGGGCTAAATAATGGGCGAGGTTCCAATTCCTGAGCACTATCCAGCAATCTGTGTTGGCTGTGCGCGCTTGGGTTTCAGGTGGAAACAGGGCGAGACTACACGACGATGCAGATAAATAGCCTGCAGGCACTCACTGTCACAGGTCAACATGAATGGTCATTTCCATTAAGGTACTGGATGGCACCAAATATTCACAGAATCATAACCCACCAAAAGATCTGCGCTTTCAAACGAGGAGGGGAAAGCTGGGAATGACAATAACAGATGTCTGTACAGGAACTCTTAAATATTCCATTCCACAAGCGTTGTAGGCTTGCCAGGTGAAGGATGAACAGAACTGCAAAAAGGATGTATGGATTAGAACCACACAAACAGTGACTCTTCATTATCGTATTGAAGCAGGAAATTTTAACACCTTCGTGCTTTCCCTGAGAATCCCAGTCACCAAAGAATATTTTAGAAATTTTAAAAATGCATCCCAACAATTAAGTTAAATTAAACCTTAACAATTCAACATTTCTTTGATTGAGATGTCACTTTCTGTTGAATAAATGACACTTTTGGTACTCTTTTCTAAAAACAAATATAACTAAGGAGGAGCAGGCGTTGCTACTACCTAGAGATCTTGGTGCCTTTTGCTATAACCTGCTTGTATGCTCATTAAGGTTGGATGGGATGCATGTCCAGTACATACATAGCTTAAAGACAGTGAATGGTGTAATAAGAAAGTAACAAATTATGATCATGATAAATAAGTTACTTTTAAGAAACAAAAGCAAAAGGTGAAATCTCAATGTTCAAACTTGATGATGTCCTGCACTTAATAAAAGTGAAGGCAGGATATGTTAGGGAGGCAGCAATACGCTAATCCTAAGCCTAGGAGTTAAACACCTGATGATGTATGTACAGGGCGAATCCCTCAAACCAGTCTTTTGAGTGCTGAATGTTCCTTTCTATATTCAGGGTGAGGAAAATCCTATGTGTAGAAATACATAGAAGCCGACTTCCACCTCCATAACATTGCCTCTGTCTCCAGCTTATCTGCTACTGAAATGCTCATTCATGTCTTGGTTACCTTTGTACATGACTTCCCACATACTCCGGCCAATCTCCCAGGTTCTACCCTATGTAGACTTGAGGTCACCCAGAGCACTGTGGCCACTATCTTAACTCGCACCAATTCTTGTTGCCCCTGATCACCTCTGTGCTTGCTGACCCAAATTGGCGCCTGGTTAAGCAATATCTTAACTTTAAAATTTTCATCCTCGTTTTCAAATCCCTCGATGGCCTCGCCCCACCCCATCTCTAATCTTCTCCAGCCACACAACACTACGAGATATCCGTGCTCATCAAATTCTGGCCCCTTGAGCATCCTCAATTTCAATCACTCCACCATTGGAGGCTGCTTCAGTTGCCTAGGCCCAAGCTCTAGAATTCCCCTCTGTGCCTCCCTACCTCACTTTCCTCCTTTAAAACACTCCTCAAAACCTACTAAGGTGAATCAAGCTTTTGGTCGTCTGACCTAATGGGTGGAATTTTCTCATCGCGCCCGCAGCGGGTTTTGTGCCGGGCGGGGGCAGAGAATCCAGAGGCAGGTAAAAAAAAAAAAATTGCAATCCGCCCTCGTAAAAATAGGTTGCAGTTCCCCCGATGGTGTGTTTATGGCGGGTTGGTTATCCTGCTGACGAGAGGCGTGAACGCCATTTGCATTTATCAACACGTGATGAATGCTCATTAAAACAGCTGCTCACTGGAATCTGGTCAGGCCTTCCAATTCTCCGTCACGCCAGCAGGAAATTATGTGGGCCTCAAATCTGTTTGAAAAGGGGTGGGGTGCATATGTTGGGTGTCGTCCCCATGTTGCCTACATCTTGATGGTGCCCACCAGGGTGTGTGGCTATGGAGTGCAGGGCCGAGCGCAAATCCAGCAAGACCTGCTGGACCAAGATCTCCGTGGTGGTCGCCAGCCTTCCCATGGTGACCTTGAGGTGCTCGCATGTTGGAGACCCCGACATCAGACAGAACACAGACGGACCCCTCCATCATTCGCTCTCGTCTGCTGAGTGGCTGTCGAATCTCTGCCTGATGTTCTGCCGCCTGTCGTTGCATCTCCAGCATTGAGTTGGCTGCTGCTTCCAGAGGCTCATCATCTGATTCGGACCGAGCGGATGGCTGATCTCCAGCAGCCCTCCGAGTGCCGGAGACCTGGGCTGTCCCTGCCTCCGGCTGCTGCAGGGACGTGTCAGTGAGGTGTTCTCCAGAAAGTGACCCTGAGCCTAATCTACAGCCACCCACCGATGGGTGTGTCTCTGCACTGGTGGGGGGTGCGTGTGAGCGAGGTGACGGTTCTTCTGGAGCTTCCTCTTCAGATGAAGTCTGTGGCCTCGCGTGTTTGTTGGGCTGGCTTGGGAGCCTTGATCTGCATGCGCCTAGAAAATAGAGTTTCAGTTAATGAGCTAGATAAGACTTCATGTGTCTCACTCTGAATGTCAGGGTTTGACGAAGTAATGGAGTTGTGATCTGTAATAGGTTGGTGGGAGAGGCCGATCTCTCCTTCCCTACAGGAGCGATCCCTGTCCTCCCCAGCCAGCTTGGCTACAGCCTCCTCAAACTCACTGAGGGCAATGATGTCGGCCGCCCCTCCCCTGGTCTATGCTCTTTCCCTTCCATTGTGTGCCAGCTTGGTCTGTATGAAGAAGAAAGGCAGGTATGTGATGAGAAGGGATGGAGCAGAGGTTGGGTGAGATGCGTGTCCCCTGTGTGTGGTGAGCCCTCCCCAGAAGCGCCAGAGGATGGAGTGTAAGCAACATAATAAATGAGATGGTGGTGATGTGAAAACCTCGGTGAGAGAATGACTGTTGATATGTGTCCCCTGCTAATGGTTGTGTGGGATCCCTGAAGAGAGCAGCCATTTGAGTGCATGATGCCACGATGAGAGTTTGATATTGGAGGGAGTTGAAGGATGACTTACCCTGGAGTTGATGAGATCATTGATCCTCTTCCTGCACTGGATGGCATGTCAGGCACAGCCGAGCTGATCTGCTCCGAGACAGCCTCTCACGCTGGAGAGGTGAGGCTGCTGTGCTTCCTGGGATCCATCCCTGGGATAGAGAACGTGCCTTTGCACCCGCACCTCTCTGACCAAGGCCTGGAGGGCCTGGGGCATGAAACCGGGTGCTGCCTTCTTCTTCAGGCTCTCGGCCTTCTTCTTCTGGCTGCCAGACATCTCTGGTGGGCTGGAGAGGGTGAGATTGTGGTGTTGGGCTGGCCTTTAAATATGGTGCCTGGACCTTCGAACCCACCAGCTGACGGATGGTGAATCAGGCGATTCGGACCGATACACGCCTTTGCATAATTAATGGCCCTCCAAGCGCAGAATGGGGCGCGAGTTCCCGCCATTCCGGACAGCGGGGTGGGCACTGCCCAAACTGCCCCCCCCTCACCGCACTACGTCTGATTAATGGAAAACTCCGCCCGATATCTTATGTTTCTCTGCGTCATAAATTAAATTATAATGTTCCTGTGAATCGCCCTGGGACGTTTTGTTACCTTAAAGGCACTATATAAATATAAGTTGTTGTTACAACATGGGAGATAGGTATTTTGGCCCAACCAGCCTGTCAGCAGTTACTGCCCACACGAGTAAATAATGCTCATCCCAACTACCACCAGGCCGGTTTCCGTCATCTGCCTATCCAGTCGAACCTTAAATATTGGCACAGTTTCTGGTTCAACTACTAGCCAAGCAATTCCACATCTTCATAACTCTCTTGCTTAAAGAAATTTGTTTACTCTCTGTTCTAAATCTTTTATGTTCAATCGTTGTACCTATGTCCCCTTGTTCTAGACCCCTCAACTTCTGTAAACAATTTACTTATTACAGTGGCTTATCTTTTCATCATTTTGAACTCTTCCACGCTATCGCCCATGATCTCCATTGCTCTCACGATAAAAGGTTACATTTTTCAAGCCTCTCTTGCATTTGTTCATATCAGGCAGTAGAATCAGTGTTGTAGCTCCAATAAAACCTCAACATAATCGGCTATAGTGAGGAACTTAATACCGTGCGTGGTCTCTGACTGAGGTCTTAGAAGTTTTATATATATATATAGGCTTTTATATTCTGCAATTCTTGTTATAAAACCTTGAATTCAATCGGCTTTTTGTGGCCTTATCCACCTCATGTGCTGCCTTAATGTTGTGTAAATCTGTACCCCTGAATCCATCAGCCCTTCTGCAGCACCAAATCTACGTCTTTTCAGAGTAAAAAACTGATGTTAGCTTTTTTTTAAAACTAAAACACATTACAGTATCTCACACTTATTGACATTGTCAGATTGTCCACCCCTCCCCCATCTTAAATGGTATCCATTTGCTACTTCCTTTGTTGCTCTGTGAAATAACTGCACGTACACATCATCTAAAAAAGGTAACATGCTCCCTCTACACCTACATCCAAATCAATATTTACAGATTGAACAGAAGCAGCCTCAGAAACGAACTCTGTGGGACACCACTAACCACTTCCTACCACTCTAAAAGGCCCCCTTATAATTCTCTATTTCCTCTTCCCTTATAGTTGCTTTATCCACATGCACTGTGATGTCACCATGAATAAAGACTCCAAAGTTTCCCCATTACAGAAATTAAACTTGTAATTATTTAGATTAGCTCTATCATCCAATTAAAAAATGGGTACTATATTGAACCCTCTCCAACACTCTGGCGCATATCACTAATCAATAGAGTCCTGAGCTATAATTTCTAGGTCCTCACAATTTCCCCTCTCATCAACTAAATTATCTGAAAATGTCCTTTTACCCCTCATAACAGCCTGGACTTTCATCTTTAAGGTGGGTAGTAGGAGTCGGGAAATTTCCTGGCTTGACCCGCCTTGGGAAAAAGACTGCAAATTACCACAAAGACGGGATTTTCATTGCAGGTGCGGGCTGCAGTTGGGCCAGCCGACCTGGGGAAGAGATCGGAGAGAGTCACAGGGGCTGCGGGGAGCCAGGGTGGGCTGTTTAAAGGGCCCGCCTTGGTGCTGTTGGACTTCATCACAAGGACAATGAAAAAAGTAGGCCCTCTAGCTCTCACCTCCCACACTACCCCCATGCCCCATCCATGCCATCTTATTGCACCCCCCCCACCCAACCATGGCCATGTCCCCCATGCCAAGGTATGCCACCCATCAACCCCCCCCATGCCAAGGTATTCCCCCATGTCCCCCCCCCCCCCACCTTGGACCCTCATGTCCCCCCATGCCAAGATAAGCTGTCAATTTCATAATATTTATTTACACAAGATAAAGAGGTTTCAAGTGCTTGTAGTTTCAGTCATTGATACTTTAAAGGGTCTGGATGGTTGACACTGGCATGCCTTGGCATGGGGGGCATGTTTTGAACTTGCCTTTCAAAATGTTCCCTCATGCAGACTGACACCTCAGGAGGTGTCAAAAGCCACGATACATTGAAAAGCTGGCCTAACTCCATGAAATTTATGGAGGACTAGGGCATGTCTATCCCCGCAATGGACAGGTCAAGAGTACAGGGTGTGGCTTCGTGACCTGGACCAGCCTGCACCCTTACAAAACCCTGGTAAAAAATTGGAAACCCTGGGAATGGGATCGGGAATCCCAGAATCAAGTCTTGGCCACCATTTTTATTGGTCCACAGAGTCTCCCCGACTCCGTGAAAATCCAGCCCAATATTTCTCACTCCTTCTCAACTACTTAGGATTCACCTCTTCTCTGATATGTTTGTCTCTGGCAATGTCTGATCTGAAGTACGGTAATTATTAAGTATCTCCTCCAGCTTTTAATGGTCACCCACAAATTAAAATTCCTCTCCTTTTGGGGGCGCCTCCTGATTAAGGACAGGCGTTTGAAAAGAAGGAGTTGAATATCTGAGCTCCCTTTTTCCTGAAACCCACTATTATTTCCATAATTTCACAACTGACGTGTTAAAAAACTTTAATTTGCAGACATTAATTGTGATTCATTGACAGACATATTTTTACTTCTATTTAACTAAGTCATCCTGAAATCTACTTTATTTTTAACGGAATATAGTTCTGCAAACTATTTTCTTCAAAAAAAATGCGGTTGCTTCATAGAAACTGATGCACAAGGCTATTTCCAGCGTGCCTTAGCTAGCTTGCAGCATCTTGCTGAAAAAACTTACTTTAAAAAGCACGAACCATCTATTGTTCTAAACTTTATGCTCACTTTTTCTCTTTCTGATTGGATGTTAAACCATATCATACTGCAGTCACTATTCCTGAGTTACTGACCCACATTGAGTTCATCAACATCAGCTATATCCTTAGTCATAGCCAAGGTTCATCTAATTTTACCTTTAACCGCCCTTGGTAATTGCCTGATGTATCAATAATTGAGTTGTTGACTAATCACGGAAATTACTCTCAATCAATTAGTCTACAGTCCCATACAGGAGAGAAGGAAAGCCCCAGTGGAGGACATTTTTGGGATCCATAGGTCCAAAATCACCTATTCCTCCCAATCATGCCACGCCCACACTTGTCCTGTCTCATATTAGTCCGATACTGTATCACAAAATATTACTTCCTGAAGAAAAACTTATCTAACTTTGAATGAATCATTATTCTCTAGAATGCCTATTTACGATTTGCTCAGTGAAATAATGTTTTGAATCTCACTGCCTTCAAGTGCAGTTCATGTCTTCTGATCCTACCAGAACGAGGCACGGTCTGCATTAACCCACGCTAACCCACGTTCAATTTTTCTTCAGAAAAAAAGAGCTGAAGTGTTGAACAAAGAGAATTTTAGTGATCAAGACCTGTACACAAGACTCAGCATAAGGCGTACTGCTACATGTTACCATACCAACAGATGTGACCAGCTCACAAGAGGAACATTTGAAAGAAAATAAAAAGTTGGCAAGCGCGAAGCTTCCAATTAAATCACAGGTCTGATTTTTCCCAGAATCCAATGAACATAATGCTTACTGACAAAACTGATGCCCTGGGAACTCCCAAGGCTGACCTCATTGCTTATGCCCAGTGAGCTTCAAGTCCGCAGGGCATTTGTTGGTGGGAATGTACTGTCGGCAATGAGTGCGACACTGTCGCTACTTAAAAAGGTTGCTTCATTGCCAGTCGGGAAGAAAACCGATGGCTGGCCAACCTCCACGCTGAGCATTTTCAGCTGCAGTTTTCCCTGCACAAAGTGGCGCAAAAGAGGGCTGCCGCGTCAAAAACCTTGGGATCCTCAATACACCTTCACTGTGCACAAAAGGACCGGTACGTTTGCCCTCATAACAACAGTCACCGTACTTTTAGATAATCCTGAGAAAAGTTACATAGAATGACGTAGAATCTACAGCACAGTAACAGCCCAGTTTTGGAAATTATATTCCACACAAGCCTCCTCCCACTCGAGTTATCTCTTTCCCCATATTGCCCCATTCCACTCTCCTTCACGCAAACGTGTCGCCGTTAGCTTAGTCAACCACTCCATGTGCCAACAAGTCCTGCATTCAACACGTTCTGCATTCTTACCACTGCATGTGTGAAGAATTTCCTCTTAAACGCTACAGTTGATCTCTTTGTGGCTTTCTTATATCTATGCCCCTTGGTCTGGATTCACCTGCAACTGGTAACAGTTTTTCAACATCGGCCCTATCAAATCCATTCATAATGTTGAACACCTCCATTCAAAATCATGAAGGGTCTGGACAGGTTAGATGAAGCTGTTCCCACTCATGAAAGGATCGAGAACGAAAGAGCACAGACTTAAAGTAATTAGTAAAAGAAGCAAAAAAGTGATATGAGGAGAAACTTTCTTATGCAGTAAGCAGTCAGGGTTTTGAATGCTCTGCCTGAGAATGCAGTGGAGGCAGGTTCAACTGAAGCATTCAAAAGGGAATTAGACTTTTATCTGAAAAGAAAGAATGTGCAGGGTTACAGGGAGAAGGCCAGGGAATGGCACGAGTTGAGTTGCTCATTCGGAGGGACAGTGCAGACAGGATGGGCCAAATGGTCTCCTTCTGCACTATAACAATTCTGTGATTCTATCAGGCCTCCTCTTACCCTTACCTCTCTGAACTTGCTGCATTCCGTTCTCTCAGGTCCAACCCTGACATTGTCATCAAACCCACTGACAAGGGTGGTGCTGTTGTTGTCTGGCGCACTGACCTCTACCTCGCGGAGGCTGAGCGTCAACTCGCAGACACTTCCTCCTACCTCCCCCTGGACCATGACCCCACCACTGAACATCAAGCCATTGTTTCCAGCACTGTTACTGACCTCATCTCCTCTGGAGATCTTCCTTCCACAGCTTCCAACCTGATAGTCGCCCAACCTCGGACGGCCCGCTTCTACCTCCTACCCAAAATCCACAAACAGGACTGTCCCGGCAGACCAATCGTGTCAGCCTGTTCCTGCCCCATGGAACTCATTTCTTGCTATCTTGACTCCATTCTCTCTCCCCTTGTCCAGTCCCTTCCCACCTACATCCGTGATTCCTCTGACACCCTACATCATATCAACAATTTCCAGTTCCCTGGCCCCAACCGCTTCCTCTTCACCATGGACGTCCAATCCCTCTACATCTCCATCCCCCACCAGGATGGTCTGATGGCTCTCCGCTTCTTTCTTGAACAGAGGCCCGAACAATCCCCATCCACCACTACTCTCCTCCATCTGGCTGAACTTGTTCTCACACTGAACAATTTCTCCTTAAACTCCTCTCACTTCCTCCAAATAAAAGGTGTGGCTATGGGTACCCGCATGGGCCCCAGCTATGCCTGTCTCTTTATGGGGTATGTGGAACATTACTTGTACCAGTCCTACTCCGGCCCCCTCCCACAACTCTTTCTCCGGTACATCGATGATTACTTCGGTGCTGCTTCATGCTCTTGTCTGGACCTGGAAAAATTTATTAATTTTGCTTCCAATTTCCACCCCTCCATCATTTTCACATGGTCCATCACTGACACTTCCGTTCCCTTCCTTGACCTCTCTGTCTCAATTTCTAGTGATAGACTGTCCACCAATATCCATTACAAGCCTACCGACTCCCACAGCTACCTTGACTACAGCTCCTCACACCCCGCTTCCCGTAAGGACTCCATCCCATTCTCTCAGTTCTTTCGCCTCCGTCGCATCTGTTCTGATGATGCCACTTTCAAAAACAGTTCCTCTGACATGTTCTCCTTCTTCCTTAACCGAGGTTTTCCACCCACGGTGGTTGACAGGGCCCTCAACCGTGTCCGGCCCATCTCCCGTGCATCTGCCCTCACACCTTCTTCTCCCTCCCAGAAACATGATAGGGTGCCCCTTGTCCTCACTTATCACCCCTCCAGCCTCCCCATTCAAAGGATCACCCTCCGCCATTTCCGCCAATTCCAGCATGATGCCACCACCAAACACATCTTCCCTTAACCCCCCTGGCAGCATTCCACAGGGATCGTTCCCTCCGGGACACCCTGGTCCACTCCTCCATCACCCCCTACACCTCAACCCCCTCCCATGGCACCTTCCCATGCAACCGCAGAAGGTGCAACACCTGCCCCTTTACTTCCCCTCTCCTCACCGTCCAAGGGCCCAAACATTCCTTTCAAGTGAAGCAGCATTCCACTTGCACTTCCCTCAGTTTAGTCTACTGCATTCGTTGCTCCCAATGTGGTTTCCTCTACATTGGAGAGACCAAACGCAGACTGGGTGACCGCTTTGCGGAACAGCTTCGGTCTGTCCGCAAGCATTACCCAGACCTCCCTGTCGCTTGCCATTTCAACACTCCACCCTGCTCTCACGCCCACATGTCCGTCCTTGGCCTGCTGCATTGTTCCAGTGAAGCTCAACGCAAACTGGAGGAACAGCATCTTATCTTCCGACTAGGCACTTTACAGCCTTCTGGACTGAATATTGAGTTCAACAATTTTAGATCATGAACTCTCTCCTCCATCCCCACCCCCCTTCCCGATTCCCTCCATTTTTTTTCCGATAATTTATATAGATTTTTCTTTTCCCACCTATTTTCATTATTTTTAAATGTATTTCCATCCATTCTTTTATCTCTACCTTTTAGCCCATTTTGATTCCTTCACCCCACCCCAACTAGGGCTATCTGTACCTTGCTTGTCCTGCTTTCTACCCTTAATTAGCACATTCTTTAGATAATATCACTACTTTCAACACCTCTTTGTCCTTTTGTCTATGACATCTTTTGGCTATCTCCACCTATCACTGGCCCTCTATTCAGTTCTACCTGTCCCACCACCCCACCTTAAACCAGCTTATATTTCACCTCTTTTCTATTTTTACTTAGTTCTGATGAAGAGTCATACGGACTCGAAACGTTAACTGAGCTCCTCTCCGCAGATGCTGCCAGACCTGCTGAGTTTTTCCAGGTATTTTTGTTTTTGTTTTGGATTTCCAGCATCCGCACTTTTTTGCTTTTATCTCCTCTTACCCTTCTTATTCCAAGTGAAAAGAGCCCCAGTTTGCTCAAGCTTTGCCAAGAGTTGCATCCTTCCTATATTGGCAATATCCTGGTGAATCTTTTCTACACTTTCTTCTGTCCCAGTTATACTATTTTCCCAGGGTTTTAGTGGCTCTTTCACGAAGGTAGTAGCCCTGCAGAAATTCATCCCCTTTAGGACATAGTCTCTTACCCTCTTCATTGAGCTAGTTCAGGAGTTAGTTCCTGCCTTTGGGACAAACGAAAGATCATTGTTGAGATCACTTTTGTGCATTGCAATAAATACTCAGAAAACTCCTTATAAAGGAGTTACTTTCACTGCTCCACTGATGGGAAACCAGATTTCCCTGAAGCTCGGAACCATTGTCTCCAGGCCTCAGCAAGCATAACTCATTTGGAAAGGAAAAATTAGACACCCAACTGTAAGATTTATACTCCAGATAATTTGCCCGCAATTCAAACATAGTAACGCATTCAGAAGAAGAAAAAAAACAGCAGCTGGCTACATAGGAGGGAGCTTTAACAATGTGTTTCAACTGACAAACTCATCTTTTACACAAAATACAGGCACAGCAACTATTACGTAAAGCAATGTGTCAACCTTTTACTAGGACCTCCACAAGGATGATAAAGGCTCCACTATTCTGTAATTGAATGAATAGGGACAGGGTGTGAGTTCATCTCTTTTCAAGGTTATATTTGGCATCTCTGACATTTGAAAGGCTGTTGTGTTGCTTGTTGACAGGTCTGGTTGATATTATAATCGTGGTGGTTACACCCTTTTGACTGGGCTGAGCAGACATGGGTCTTACAATTCGCAGTACATTACTGACTTTTGGCACAGCCTCTATTTTTTTGCCCCCTCCCCCCCTCCCCGCCTTGTTGTTCTGCAAGCTAAAACATATTTTAAAAATCTTGTAGGATCGGACAGTCACGATAATCAGGTTGCCATTTGAGGTGCAAAGTTGCTTTTAATTTCTCTTAAATTTCGGAGAGAAAATCTAACAGTTGCATGATAGCATAGTGGAGACCTGATAGTCAAAAAGTCGTGTTCTCACTCCGTTTTCCTTTTCTCAATAATAACATACCTTCAATTCTGTAAGTCTATGGGGGACAAAATTGGCCATCTGCAGTAGCGCATATGGGGCTCATAGCAAGCTGGCAGATCTTTACAATGCAACCAAAGTCATGGTTTCTGGAGCAGTGGAGTGCCGGGTCATCAACAGTGCTATCAAGTGGCACTTGCTTAGCAATAACCTGCTCACTGACGCCCAGTTTGGGTTCCGCCAGGGCCTATCAGCTCCTGACCTTGGTTCAAGTATGGACAAAAAAGAGTTGAACTCCCGAGGTGAGGTGAGAGTGACTGCCCTTGACGCCAAGGCCACATTTGACCGAGTATGGCATCAAGGAGCCCTAGAAAAACTGAAGTCAATGGGAATCAGGGGGAAAACTCTCTGCTGTTTGGAGTCATACCTAGCACAAAGGAAGATGGTTTTGGTTGTTGGGGGTCAGTCATCTCAGCTCCAGGACATCACTGCAGGAGTTCCTTAGGGTAGTGTCCTCAGCCCAACCATCTTCAGCTGTTTCATCAATGACCTTCCCTCCATCACAGGGTCAGAAGTGGGGATGTTCGCTGATGATTGCACAATGTTCAGGACCATTCGCAACTCCTCAGACACTGAAACAGTCCATGTCCAAATGCAGCAAGACCTGGACAATATCCAGACTTGGGCTGACAAGTGGCAAGTAACATTCGCACCACGCAAGTTTCAGGCAATGACCATCTCCAACAAGAGAGAATCCAACAATCGCACCCTGATGTTTAATGGCATTACCACCACTGAATTCCCTACTATCAACATCCTGGGGGTTACCATTGACCAGAAACTGAACTGGACTAGCCATATAAATACTGTGCCCATAAAATTAAGTCAGAGGCTAGGAATTCTGCGCCGAGTAACTCATTTCCTGACTCCCCAAAGCCTGTCCACCATCTACAATGCACAAGTCAGGAGTGTGATGGAATGCTCCCCACTTGCCTGGGTGAGTGCAGCTCCCACAACGCTTAAGAAGCTTGACACCGTCCAAGACAAAGTAGCCCAGTTGATTGGCACCACATCCACAAACATTCACTCCCTCCACCACCGACACACAGTAGCAGCACTATGTACCATCTACAAGATGCACTGCAGGAATTCATCAAGGCTCCTTCAACAGCACCTTCCAAGTGCACGACCACTACCATCTAGAAGGACAAGGGCAGCCGATAGATGGGAACACCACCACCTGGAAGTTCCCCTCCAAGTCACTCACCATCCTGACTTGGAACTATATTGCCGTTCCTTCATTGTTACTGGGTCAAAATCCTCAAACTCCCTTTCTAACAGCACTGTGGGTGTACCTACACCACATGGGCTGCAGCAGTTCAAGAAGACAACTCACCACCACCTTCTCAAGGGCAACTAAGGATGGGCAATAAATATTGGCCCAGCCAGTGAAGCCCACACCCCACGAATGAATAAAAAAAATAGGAAATGGGTAAGTGCCCAAAAATGTAGCAAAAGAAACTATTACAGGAAAGTTCTGTGGGTCTGGACTTGTGGAACCGGCATAGTTATAGACAATGATGAAGAGAAGGATGGAGGCACAGGGGAAGAAAGTCAGAACGAACAGAAAAGCACTGTGGTGTAAATGTCTGCCCATGGGTAAAAGAAAGACACCATCCAGGAGAAGACAAGTAGTTGTGGGAGATCTAGAAAGCACAAAGGAATATGTAGAAAGATGTGAGGAAAGGGAGGGAAACTGGCCTGAAGACATGGTTCTCTTAGGAGCCTCCATTAACAAAAAGTAAAATGGAGACATTGCACGGAAAGAGTGTAGTTAAATCAGACTGATATTGATCACCTGGTTAAAGGAAAGACTGTGATAGCAGGCATCACATAGGCCTGGTTCAGTAATAATGCAAGCAACTTTGCAAAGATACAGGAGAAACCCTGAGAGGATGCCTGAGAGGATGCCCACCACCAAGGAACAACACCCCAGTAGAAAATCCCACAGAGGAGAAACAGGGTGGGGGGGAAACATTAGGAGAGATAAAATGGTCAAGAAATATGCTGACTTGGGCACAAATCCAAGCAATTGTGTATTGGTGTACCACCATTTCTGTGGACTAGTCAGAATTAGCTTGACAGATGAAGGTTAACATCCATTTTTGTGAATTGAGTGTGTGTTTATCATGGATTAAAAAGGAGATAAAGCAGAAATAATTATCTCATGAAAATACTCCAGATTATACATTAGTAAATATAAAATCCCATGGGGGAAGAATTTTCTCCCCGTCGGAGGGGTTGGGCGGGCGCGCCGTGATTGGCTGGGCGCCGCCATTTTACGTGGGCGGGCTAATTAAGGCCCGCCCAGTGTGACGCGCACCGAGGAACACTGAACGCATGCACGCAAAAGAGCGCAGAAATCTCCCTGAGGCACAGAGCTGCCTCGGTGAGATTTGATTAACATTTTTAAAAGAATCAAACTAAAGAGAAAAAATAATTTTTAAGACATGTCCCTTCATGTGACGGTGTCACATGAACTGGGGCATGTCAATGGACTTTAATAAAAACTTTCATTCAACTTATAAACCCCTCATGAAACCTCACCCTGCCCGTGGATGATGTTTCATGAAAAATGCGAAGGCCGCCTGGGCTCTTCGCCTGCCCTCCCGCCAACCGTAAGGTTGGACAGGCAGCTCCATTAATTCATATTTAAATGGCCTTAATAGCCCTTTGACAGATCGGCGGGCGCGCAGGCGACTCTGGTGCAGGCCTGCCAAACTGAAGATCTGAATGAGCCGCGCTGACGTCGGGACGCACACCCCGACCCCCCCCGCCAACCCGAAAATTCTGGCCTTGGAATCTGGCAATAGTTTGGTGGGAGTTGAATATGGAAAATAGCTTGTTCATGGCTAATTGACTTTACCAGTTAAGACTCTAACAACATTGTTAAAAGTACTGAAATATTGGTAAACCTATACTACTGTAAGGAATATATATATATATATATAATTTCCTAAAAAAGGAAGCTCTTTATCAAATCACAACATCAATACCCAAGAAGCAACAATATCCAGCAAACATAAAATAAACACAAGTAGCCTGGCATGATTTAATTCAAATACATATTTAATATATAACATCTTCTGTCATAATGTATGTTAATTACCAAAATATGATGGCCCAAATTTTGCGGTCACTTGGCATTAACTTTGCTGACAGCTGCCCACAGAGTTTTTGTGGCTTTTAAGCCAAGACTTGCTCTAATCAGATGTCTTTCCCAAAGCAGTGGCTTCTAGAGGGGGTATATGACATCTCAGCGGGGTAAAATACAGCAAGGCTCTTCAACCAATCAGATCGAAGAATCCTCACTGAGGAAAAAAGAGTCTGAACCAGGGAGTATAAATCAGGAAATATAAATTAGATTTACATCATTTAATCAAAATTGAAAAACACAGATGGGATGAAGGGAGCAATAAAGAGGCAGACGGAAAATGTAAAAATATAGATGTATTGTTTTTCATTTCCAGCACTAGTTTTCTTCTGAAAGAATGAGACGCTACGTGTGTAAGATTAAATTTTCAGTGTTAGAGAGGTTGTTCAGCGATCATTGTCACTTAACATGCTGTTAAAAATTCACCTGCTGCTGAGTGCACTAACACTAACATTCGGTCCAGAACTGACCATCTCCAGGGGATCATACCCTGAATGCACCCCAGAAGACACGCTGGGGGACTCCCTGGAAGTCTCCATGCAAGGGCTGCATGGGAATTATCCAGGAACTGCAAACTTCCAATACGAGATTACCCTGAACTGGGAACCATCCGATACTCCGATTTAAATCAGAGGCTTCGGATTGTTCAGACTGTGTTAGCAAAATAGTTGCCCATGAAAAATTAGAAGAATTAAAACAACGTCTGGGTAACTATAGTACTGACCCACACCTGACCACCACCACCCTGCCCCGACTACCCCACCTACTCCTGACTACCCACTCAACCACCCTTCACCTCCCTGAATACACCCCCATCTACTGCCCCCATAAACACCTGACCCGAATCTACCCTACCACCCCCAACTAACCCCCACCCTCCCCAATTGAGCACCCAGCTCCTTCCAGACCCTACATACCCCCCACCACCTTCCTGACCTCCCAAAACCCCCACCTTGACTGACTACTTGACCCCACCGCCGACTAGCCACCTGACAACCCCCATCCAACTCCCCAACTGACCACCTGACCCTGTCGACCCATCCTACCGTACTCATCCTCAACTGACCATCCTACTGCACCCCTCCCCACCGCCCCAACCCCCCACAAAATCCTACCCACCTCCCTTACACACTTACCTTCCCCCCTGGCTTTTCAAAGTGGCTGTGACTTTACAGCAGAAAGTGCCTTAAAAAAGCGTGTCAGGCTTCCTTACCTCCGACACTGCTGCCCTAGACTGAAGGCACTGGGAACCTGCTGCATTGCACTGAACTTTTCTGAGGAGGCCTGAGTTGGAAGGTTGGGTGTGAAAAAATAGGCAGGTAAATAAAAAGGAGCGGCAATCCGACTGTGCTTACCACTCTATGGAAGTTATGGCCCTTCCAGTCACCTTTAGTGTGGAAATACAGGGCAAGTACAGCAAGTTCAGTCATTTCAGTGCCGAGCCTATTGGCAAGGACTGTAACAGCGCATCCTATGGAGGAGGAGTTGTTCCTTATTATTCTACTCATTATACTACCATTATTCTTATTGCAAAATTTGGTCCTTAATTACTCGTTTAGTTCCTCCATGGCCACTGATACTTTTCCACCACCTGAGTAGTTTGTCCTAAAATAATTTCTACTTAACCATGCCCCCTTGAAGCTCTGGTGATGCCCATTTCAAACAAGAAATAGGGAGCCAATCCCAGTGAAACATGAAGAAAAAGGAAAGCTTTTTCCTTTAAAACTTCAATTGTTCATAATTGCATGTGTATAATATATATATCAATCACCAAGTATCAGCTATTCCTAGATTTCAATCATCAATGGATGATCTTCAGCAAGTTAACGCAGACAAAGACATAAGCCAATAATTGCACAATGCAGCAAAAAGCTGAAGAAATATGAGCTCATGGCCAGATTACAAACTGGTAAAGAATATATAAACAATTTATTAAAGGCTGATTAGGGTCGATTAAGAAAGGAGAAAACAAGGGTAAACCCTGATTGAAAATTCGATACTCAGTCATGTTTGCACACACAGACATACACACACACAAATGCATTTTGACTATTTATCCCAGAAACAATAATGTCCAAGTAACCTCTGGTAACCAATTTAGATTAATGCCCGTGTTCAGTTTATCTTTACTGTAAAGATTCAACATTCAACTTTCCCTCTGTAGTTCGTAGAAAAACCACATCTTGCAGCTATGAGTTAAAATACTAAAAATGTTTACATAATTTATTTCCTGGCAATTCAATTATTGTGAAGCCCACTGCAATTATGTCACAATTTTAATCTTTCAATGAGTCCATTATGCATCGACCACAAGCTGCCTGGGGCTGAACAATATTAACTGGCGACAAGTACTGTTAAAAATCAAGGGAACACATTAAATCTGTTCCCAATAATTGTTTAATTAATTACAGGCAGTGATCTTAACTTGCTTGTAAATTTCTCAAGCATCATTCTCATATTTTATGATGCAATCCAGACCTTTAATGAAATTAAAGCATAACAACAATGACTTAGCTATATCATTCTCTGGCATTTATATAAGCACCGACACCATATTAAAACATCCCAAGACATTTGACGAGAGCATTATCAAACAAAAATTTGACACTGAACTGGGTAAGAAGATACGAGGACAGGTGACTAAAGTTTGGTCAACAAGGTAGGTTTTAAGAAGCGCCTTAAACGAGAAGATAGAGAGTCAAAGAGGTTTAGGGAGGGAGTTCTAAAGCTCAAAGCTTAGGAAGCTGAAGGCACAGCTGCTAATCGAGGAGCAATGAAAATTGGGAATGTTCAAGAGGTTAGAATTGAAGTAGCGCAGGGATCTCAGTGAGTTGCAGGATTGCAGGAGGTTACAGAGATAGGGAGAAATTATGGAGGGATTTGAAAAGAAAGGTAAATCAGCACAACCCTGCTGTGCATTGTACTCATACCACTCAGTAAACTGGCCCCTTTTTTTTTGGTGTGATTCATGTCAGTGCAGACAAATGGAAGGAGGTAGATTTGAGATAATTTCTGAAGATAGGCGGCGAGGTAAGCAAGGCAGAGGAGTTTGGTATGAGAATTGCAGGGAACAGGAAAAATCCTAAAACACTTTACATACACTAAAATACATTATCTGGTTACTGTTATGTGGGTAAATGCAGCAGTCATTTTCCATTCAACAAAACCCCACAAACAATCCCAAGCAATGAGCTGGATGACCAGATAATCTATTTTTCATGGCGTTGGTGGAAGACAATAGGCTAACTTCTTATATAAAAGCCAAAAACTGCGGATGCTGGAAATCCAAAACAAAAACAAAAATACCTGGAAAAACTCAGCAGGTCTGGCAGCATCTGCAGAGAGGAGCACAGTTAACATTTCAAGTCCGCATGACTCTTCAACAGAAGTAAGTAAAAATAGAAAAGAGCTAAATATAAGCTGGTTTAAGTCGGGGTGGGGGGGGGGTTGGAACAAGTAGAGCTGGATAGAGGGCCAGTGATAGGGGGAGATAACCAAAAGATGTCACAGACAAAAGAACAAAGAGGTGTTGAAGGTAGTGATATTATCTAAGGAATGTGCTTATTAAGGGTAGAAAGCAGGACAAGCAAGGTACAGATAGCTGTATTGGGGGTGGGGTGAAGGAATCAAAATGGGCTAAAAGGTAGCGATAAAACAATGGATGGAAGTACATTTAAAAATAATGGAAATAGGTTGGAAAAGAAAAATCTATATAAATTATCAGAAAAAAAATGGAGGGAATCGGGAAGGGGGTGGGGATGGAGGAGAGAGTTCATGATCTAAAATTGTTGAACTCAATATTCAGTCCAGAAGGCTGTAAAGTGCCTAGTCGGAAGATGAGCTGCTGTTCCTCCAGTTTGCACTGAGCTTCACTGGAACAATGCAGCAGGCCAAGGATGGACATGTGGGCATGACAGCAGGGTGGTGTGTGGAAATGGCAAGCGACAGGGAGGTCTGGGTAATGCTTGCGGACAGACCGAAGGTGTCCTGCAAAGCGGTCACCCAGTCTGCGTTTGGTCTCTCCAATGTAGAGGAAACCGCATTGGGAGCAACGAATGCAGTAGACTAAGTTGAGGGAAGTGCAAGTGAAATGCTGCTTCACTTGAAAGGAGTGTTTGGGCCCTTGGACGGTGAGGAGAGGGGAAGTAAAGGGGCAGGTGTTGCATCTTCTGCGGTTGCATGGGAAGGTGCCGTGGGAGGGGGTTGAGGTGTAGGGGGTGATGGAGGAGTGGACCAGGGTGTCGCGGAGGGAACGATCCCTGTGGAATGCCGCCAGGGGGTGAAGGGAAGATGTGTTTGGTGGTGGCATCATGCTGGAGTTGGCGGAAATGGCGGAGGGTGATCCTTTGAATGTGGAGGCTGGTGGGGTGATAAGTGAGGACAAGGGGGACCCTATCATGTTTCTGGGAGTGAGAGGAAGGTGTGAGGGCGGATGCGCGAGAGATGGGCCGAACACAGTTGAGGGCCCTGTCAACCACCGTGGGTGGAAAACCTCGGTTAAGGAAGGCTAACTTCTTAGATTTGTTCAACATGCATCATGGAATCATTTAACACTCTGCTGAACCATTGCAACAGGCAAATAGGCTTTGGTATAATATCTTCACCAAAGGATGCATATCCAAAAATGCAACATTCCCTCAGCAGTCCATTGAAAAGCGATTTCAGGTGCTCAAGTCCTAGAGCAGGGCTTCCAGCCTCAGAATAGCAGAGAACGCCTGCTAATATGTAGGCAATACTAATTAGTAAGCATCCATTACCCATCCCTAGAGTCAACCATTTAATACAGGACTGGAGTCACAATGTAATGTAAGATTGGAGTCACGTGTAGGCCTGATCAGGTTGGGCTCACGGGTTCCTCCCTGAAGGGCATTGGTGAACCAGCTAATGACAAAATGTTAAGTTTTCTAGTGCCAGCTACGGTTTACTAGATTACATGAATTTCATTTCCCAACCTTCCATGTTAGACCCTCTTGGTTGCTAGTCGCATGGGGGATATGATTATGGAATGGGGAGTGCCCTGTTGGGGCAGGAATGGAGAGAGGGTCAGCAGCAGCCAAGTGCATCATCTTAATTTTGGATAAGGTCATGACTGTGTATTTCAAGGCTGAAACATATTTAGATCAAATTCTTTTTCTGGGGCAGTGGACATGAGGTATCATTTATTACATGACAAAGTTTCTAAAATTACAAACTGAAGTTAAAGTTTGAAGTAGTTTAAAATGAAAAAAAAAATACGCTATTAAGCCTTTTATCTCTAATAATTATATCTGACAATTAGCCCAAGGTTTAATCCAGTATTAATGTTAAGCCTGATAAAACCTGGAACCATTTATGTCGACGTACTGCTCTCATATTGTGATCCACATACTGCTTTCCCAGTTTAGTACATCATCTCGCTCCCGTATTGACAACATACCGCTAAGTTGTGCCACATAGACATGGTTATAAAAAGTAGGGAGGAGAAGCTGCTAACTGAGCAGCTGTCAATATTTATTTCTGATTGATATTTGTATATTTTGTGGGTTAAAATCAAAGTTTTCCAAAGACAAGTGTTCAGTTTTATTGCTCCCAAAAGAACACAACTGCTTGTAGTTGACCCAAACCCAAAACCCAAAATTCAGAAGACTGATCCTTAATGTAGCATTATCTGTGCATTGTTCACAGCATCATCTTTGATCTCTTTACACGCAAAGCTCAGGAAATAAATCTGCGTCTGTATTTTCCGACTGCAAACCATTCTTCATCTCGCTGATTTCCGCGACAGTGAGTTGGATTTCACGGTTTCCACGGGGTGAGCGAGACGGGACACAAAGTGCGTGGTCCGCTTGGTCACACCCCCCAGCAAAGGTGAAGCAAGCATTGGCCGGCCAGTTAACGGCCACCCCAGCGGGAAGGCTGGCCAATTAGCGTTGGGAAGGGGGAGCGGGGGGGGCTCCACACCCAATCGGGCAGGACATTCGGCGGGAGCGGGGTTAGGCCATGAACTGGAAGTAGGTCCTGGGCACCCATAAAAAGGCACATTGGCATCGGGTTGGTGGCAGCTTCACGGCAAATCCACGTTTGGTGACAGCATTCTCTGAAAATGACAGCACCCGTAGCGGACACTGAAGCAGCAGAGTTTGTTTTTCCATTCTGTGGGCTATTGAGCCAGCAGTGTTTCATTCAAGGCCCTTGCCAGTGAGGAAACAACATCTGAGCACACCTGTCCCATTCCCCAAGTGTTCAGGGGAAAAAAGTCATATTCTACCCTTTAACTCTGTTTGTCTCTCCACAGAGGCTGAAAGGCTATTTTCAGCATTTTCTGCTTTGAATGCTCACCACCTCTTGCAGCTATCAGGCCAAGTGGTGAGGCTTAGACCACAGTCGGCCCCATGGCTTGATGATTGACCTCCTGCTCATCTTCAGACTCATCCCAAGACTCATTACCAGAAGATGTAGCTTGCTCCATTGGATCATCTGTGTCAGGGCCTCCACTCTCTGTAGCACCAGGTTGTGCATGGCGCAGCAGGCCACAATGGTTAAGTGAGTCACGAGCCCGAGAACTTGCAGACAGCCACCTGCATGGTCCAAGCATCAAAATTTCACTTTGAGCAGACCATCGGCCTGCTCAGCGACAACGCTGGGGGACCTGAGGCTCTCATTGTAACACATCTCGGCCTCTACCCACGGATTTCTCACTGGGGCCACCAGCCATCTCCTCAGTGGGTATCCCTCGTCTTCAAGAAGCCAACCCTCCAATGGCTCTGTTAGACAGAGCATCCACGGCGCCTGGGAGTGCCTAAGGACGTAAGAGTCGTGACTATTGCCAGGGTAGCGAGTGGGGCTCTGAGAGAGAGGCCACGAGATCCAATCTGGAGTGAAAAATATATACTGGATTTATAATAGTCAGAAAGACTGCTACAGGGGCAATAGCCTTACTGCGCTCTCTATTTCTTCTGAAGCCTCCCTCAGGAGACCTCATTGCTGCAAACTGAGCGTTCTTAAAAGGAGAATTCTTGAATCAATCAGCCACGACTGCAGACTGACTGCTCCACTGTGGAAAACAATCCTTCAGCTGTAAACAAACCTCTGGGCAATCCGTGAATCATTTTTTTCTGATGTTACTTGTTGCTTGCCCAGTTTTTTTTTTAAAAGATTTGATACTCCCCAAAAGTTTTCTGTCTTGTGCATGCCTGGGGGTTGTGTATATTGTTTTTGCATTGGTGGGTCGTTAGACACATTTGTACATTTTAAACCTCATCATTTCTGCATCTTTACCTGAATGAAATTTAGCAATAAAACTAATTCTTTATTTGTTAACTTAGGGAACCTGGCCAGCTTATTTCTTGCACTGGGCTAGACACAGTTAAATGGGTATTAAACTGGCTTTTTAAATTCAAATTCTATTATAACCAGCTCAGGAGTGGCCCAAATGGCTATTTACTGGAGAGAGATGCCTATTGTTAGGGAATAGAGATATTTTATGTGAGCTATATTGGCAATTGTGGGTATTAGGAATGAGTTTGAGCTTTAATGTTTAAGTTTGATTTGTATTTCTGTATCTGTGTGTCAAGAAAAGGTCAAGTTGAGTTTTAGTTTCACTTTAAAAGGTGCCTACATTTCTAATGAGAGTTTACGACTGGAAGAGAAGACAAGAGTCTGAGAGAAAGCATCAGTTTGGGAGAAGATTCCAAGGAGACTTCTTGGAGAGTGGAGATTGGAAACCCTCGTGCGAAAGACAGAATTCAGTGAAACTGGTTGGCTCATGGCGTGACAAGCATCTGGGGGGAGTTGAGGAGAGATGCATAGCATCTGGTTGAGTGGCATCTGTCACTTGGTTTCAGAGTGTGGTGTGTCTGACCACAGGTTGCCAATTGATTTACATGGACTGTACTTACTGTGAATATTAGAGTATAAGATAGCTTTTGTAACTTGTGTTATCCTTCCGAATCTGCATATATCTGTAAAAGGTATAGTTGTGGGCGAAGGAGTATTGTAATGTAATTCATCTTTTCTTGTTTAATAATTGTTTTATGCTTTTGTTAAAAGCTCATTAATCCTCTCCATGTATCTAAACAAACAATGAAAAGTTAGGATCTATCAAGCTGGGTTGCACCCTGGGATCAGGTCTGTCCAATGGTAACCTCAGCAGTAACCTTAGCAAGAGTCGACACCTACAGGGTGGAAAGAGAGTAAAGATAAACTGAAAAATACCTCCAATTTAGCGGAGGAGGCGTGTGTGTGAGAGTGAGGGCAATATGTAGCACCATCAGTAAACTCTTCCACTGCAAACTGTAGGGATTATGGGCAAGCACCACTTAATACCCTGGAAGGCAAGAAAATACAAAAGCTGCCGTCTACTTAGCTTGTGACAGCTTTCCAGCTAAGACCCCTCCCAATTAGCATCGATGATTAAAAGGGATGCTCATCTACAGAATTTCAATGCAAGGCTTTTGACTACAGCGTGCACCGGACCCAACAAACACAGCAAATTCAATAGACCTTTTTCCAATTGTGCCAAGTGAAAGAGGGTGAAAAACTATTTTGACGGAGGTATCTATTTTTAAAACTATGCAACTATCCATTTTCTAACAAAAATGGCACCCCCTGAAAACAAACAACCTAAAACTAAACAATGCACCCTGACCGATTCAGTTACTGTGGTCGCCAGTGTTCCCCAAATATTTGCACCCTGCATTTTCTTTGAAAAAAAATCAGATTTTTTTTTTTAATTGTCTCAGAGAGTTGTTTGATTTATTTTGGCTTGTTAGATTCATTTAGTATTTAATCTATTTAGATGCATTTACATATAAAAAGATTTTTTATAGATTGTACAAAGGCTTTATGAAAGAAAGCTCCATTTACGAGGGAGGTAAAAGCGGGATAAGACCTGAACAACCTCTTCTGATTTTACTATTTGAAAATAAAGATGAGCAAAGTGGAGATATGGCAGCAAACAGCAAGTGCTTTCGACAGGTTTAGGCTCACTGTGACATCAGTTTAGTACAGTATGACTGATGCAAGCAAAAGGCTGCTTCCAACAATTCGCTCAACAACACTCTTCATTCTAGTCCCTTTTTCATAATTGGAAAGCAAATCCGCCCCTTCCATCTGAAGAGTATAAAAGGAGCACAGGTTCACACTGGTGCTAAGTAGGTGTAGGCTCCCTGAGATACTCATTTCTAGGTCAGGAGATTAATCTAATATTAGCGCCATCCAGTGTACACACAAAGTAACACAATTTTGTATTGTACAACTTCCACTCCTTACAATAAAATCTGATGTGATATTTAATTTAAATTTTTCTGAATGACACTGGGCAGACAGCAAGAGAATGCAGATTTTCCCATTTGGTGGTATTGACTAAGAGATGAATATAGGCTCTTCAGTCATTTCTTTTTAAATCCTCCTGAACAGGCCGATGGGCCCTCGGCCCACCATTTTATCTAAAGGGTGGGATTTCCAATAATGTAGCCTTCCCTCAGTGCTGCATTCATGTTTCAGCCAAGACTGCCTTCAAGAACCTGAAGTGGTGCTTGAATCCATGACCTGCACACTCAGACATGAGTGCTACTATTAAGGCAAGTTGCAGTGTGGAAAGGGTACAGCAAAAAGGATACAAGGAATGAGATTAAAGTTGTGCAGAACGGTTTGGAACACTCGGGTATTTTTCCATTAGAACACAAAAGATTAAAGGGTCGATTCAATAAGGCTTTTCAAAGTTAGAAAAATATTTTGACGCAAATACTGAAAGATTATTTCCACTAATGGCAAGTCGTCAACAAGAGAGTGTGACAAAGAATTATCTCTGAAAGAGCAATAGACAAAAATTAGAAGATATTTTTGCTTCATTTCTATGTTTGGATGGTCAATAATCTCAGAAGTCTACCACTACTTTAACTCAGGTGTTATACAGATCAATATGTTTCTCCAGCCACAGCCCAAGTTAGGAAAGGGAAATTCTTATTGTGCTTGTAGTTAGATGTAACATTTTGAGCGTGCACAGGGTGAAAACTGCACTCGCTCACTACACTTCACTGAATTCCTAATGGAAAGACTGGATATGTTGAATGCCAATTTTCACATAATTAACTTCCCATCTCAGCCAGATGGCCAGTAGGGAGGGGCACAGCATCGGGAAGAAAGAGTCAATTATTTAGGCATTTCCAACATTTAAAGACTATCCACCCTCAAGTAAGCAACAGTTACAATTGCCAAACCATTTGATGATCAGTTCTTGTGGAACGCTCCTATCAGACCATGAATATAGGTTTTGTTTCGGAGAATGCCATTCGTCACTGCATGTCCCCCACATCAGCGCCTGGATTAAACGGTTGGTGGTAAATAAGAATTATACACAGCACCAGCCATGGACTTCCAGAAGACCAAAACACCTGGTGATGATGTGTAGGACCATCTCCCCATACTGACGTCAATCATAGAATGAGGAAACGCAGAATTGGGGGCAACAGTTGCTAGGAAACATTATTCGGAGACTGAATAAGAGACTTACACATATACACCCAGGGCTTGGTCCCTAAAATTATTAGGCTGCAGACAGGGATGTGGCTGCTCCTAATGTGCCACACTTCAAGTTACAGGATCCTCCATTCCATAGGGTTTGGTATGCAGCCATAACATGCTCAGGAGCATAGTAACAATGCACATTTTACGACAAGATGTGTTGCTTACTGTGCTACCTTTGGAGGAGCACCAGATACCTATTGACCATATAATGAAGGCTACTGACAAATGTGAGCCAGAGCCAATGAATAACCTTCATGTATCCACCAGGTAAGAGGCAGAGGTGAACTATGTAAGGTTTCCTTTTGGTTCCAGTGGCTTGAAGGTCACACAGTGATCATCATTATTGGAAAGAGCTTAACTAAATTTGCTTGTAAAGTGGCCAATGAAAACAGGAAAATAAAAAAGGGTGATCGCCTCCCGAGAGCAGGCAGTATCTTCAATACATGATGGGGATTATGGCATGGTGCTGCTCAGCCTCGGCTATAAACTGGTTAGCCTCTGAAAATAGGTGTAAGAATTGCCGTCACAATTAATCCACATGCACGACTAGAGTGCAGGCAGCATGCTAACTGTACTGCCTACTGATTATAATGGTTTCTTTGTGTAGCTGACCACACTGTTCGGTGGCTGCACACATCAGTTATCACTGGTAACGTTTGTTAAAAGCTAACCTGTACCTTTAAGAGGAGGAGAGGTGCATCGTGGCTACAGCAGATGCTGGGAGTTGTTTTACAATTGAATCTGGCCTGGAAAAGAGATGGGAACGGCTGACCAAGGGAGACAATGGGCCCCCCCACCACCATCTTATCGAATGCTGCACTGGAGGAAGAAAGTGGAAAAAAGAAAAGCAATCCTGTGACAGTAGTGAAGGCAAGGGGCACACTAAACACACAATGGGACGACAGTAAGAACAGATAGTCATGGAGGTTACTGCCAGGAGTGCAGCTCGAGGGGCCTGGATGAGCGCCAGAAGAAATGTCATTATCTTAAGTAATTAACATTCCTGGGGAATTTAAATTCAATTCAATAAATCTGGGGAAAAAACGCTAGTTACCAGTAATGGCGATCTGTTTCATTAATGTCCTTTAGAGAAGAAAATCTGCCTTTCTTCCCGGTCCAGTCTTTGTGTGACCTACAACAATGTGGCTGACTCTCAGCTGCCAGTTGAAATGGCCTGGCAAACCATTCAGCTGTTAAGAAGGTAACTCACTACCACCTTCTCAAAGGCAATTAGGGATGGGTAATAAATGCTAGCCTTGGCAGTGATGCCCACATCCCATAAACACATTGGGAATCCTGCCAGACAGCCAGCGTGCAATGTCAAGGAGTATTGAGAAGTCTGTCAGAAGGCTTTGCCCACATCTTGGAAGGCCGACTCTATGAACACATTTGTTGAACCAATGAAGTTGACATGACCGATGTCTCAGAACAAGCAGTAGCCACCCAAGATCGGAGTGCTTCGATGTAAGTTCAGGCAGCTGCCATCATGGCTGTGGATACCAGTGTCCAAAGGGGCAGTGCCCAGCACTATTGCGAAAATCCAGCAATTTGTTCTCTACCAGGTTACGAGGATTGCTGAGGTGCTATCTGGGAGAGTGACAACAGATTCACGCTTCATGAACCTGCTGCCCTGTCTCCAGGTGACACCATTCATGCTTAAACCACCGCACTCCTCCAGTGCCTTTGCTGTTGCCCATCAGGTAACCAGCCCAAACTGCTGCTAACCATGGTGCAGACTGAAGCTGGGGTTTCTAGGCTGAGAACTGCTCAAAATCATCATCCACAGCCAAGTCCAACCCCGCCTCCCACCCCCCACACCCCACCCCACTGCAAGTCTGCAGCCTTCCACCAGTCATGCTTCAGCCTCAGAGGGTAGCACTGTGTAGAAGCACAACAACAGGCAAAGGCACAAGGAAGACAGGCATTAAGGGAATACACAAAGGTGATCAATTTATTTTTCCATGCAATATTGTATGATTTCACTTATAAATTTATATTGGAAAGTTAATTTTATATATTTTTAAATTTTTGCTTTGTGGGTAAGAGGATGGCAGAGGGAAGGGAAGGAGTGTGGGACTGATGGCAAATGGGAATTTAGCATTGACGGATTTGCTATCTCTCGAATTAGATTTTCGCATACAGCCTAGGCAGAAACGGACCGTCTAGGTTACACTCTCCCTTCCTTTTCCTCCTTGTTCTCCTCACCTGCTGGCAGTGGCAGGAGTTACTCCCACATGATGGCAAGGTTGTGCAGCACGTACAATCACCACAAGTCTTCAGAGTCCTTCAGCGAAATACTGCAGGGCTCCTCCAGAGAGATCCAGGCAGTGGAATCACTGCTTCAAGACGCCAGTGTTTTGCTCTGACAGATTCCTTAAAGCACGGCTCTCATGGAATGCAAGCTGCACATCTGGGCGCGAGTTGCAAATCATGAGTCATGTCTGTGGACGATTTAACTCTGAACAAGTGTGAAAAATCTCCCAAAATGAATAGAACTTGCAGCAACAGCCTGGAAAAGAAAATAATCCAGCAACCAACCTGTAAGGGAATGTGGCGTTCAAACTGGCAATGCATCAACGTTACATGCTGATTGATGTCATGATCTGCCTGTTCTGCATCTGGTAGACTCTTTGACATTAATTGCCATACCAATATAGCATCCAGCATACTTCATGAAGTGTGCGTGTGAAGGGCCTTAAAGGGTCTTCTAGCATTCGAAAAAGAAAATTAGTGCTACTGAACCCCAACTTTTCAGGTCGATGACCTCTCATCAGATTGGTTCACCTTTTCTCTCTCCACAGATATGGTTCGGCCTGTTGAATACATCCAGTGCTTTCTGTTTTTATTTCAGATTTCCAGCACCCGTGGGATTTTGCTTTTGTGAAAGAATTCGAGGGTGGGAGACAGGCAAGGAAGAACAAAATAAATTTACCATTAACACACGCCATTTAATCATTCATAGGACAGATATGGAAACTTCATAAGTTATCATTTAAATCGCATTTCACCAGGAGACCTTCTGCCTAGTGGATCAGGTAATCTACCTACAATCCACATAATATCTCAAGACAATAAAGTAAAGTGTAGCAAAATAGCTCTGCTGAGCTAAATGCTTTTATTCATTTTCAAGTAGTAAGTTTTTCTGGCAAGGCTAGGAATTATTGCCTGGCCCTAGTTGTCCAGAAACTCACTGCAACGTTATGGGGAGGCACAACACTTTGAACGAAGAACAAAGAACAAAGAAAGGTACAGCACAGGAACAGGCCCTTCGGCCCTCCAAGCCTGCGCCGATCATATTGCCTGTCAAACTAAAACATTTGGCACTTCCGGGGTCCGTATCCCTCTATTCCCATCCTATTCATGTATTTGTCAAGCTGCCTCTTAAACACCACTATCGTACCTGCTTCCACCACCTCCTCTGGCAGCGAATTCCACACACTCACTACCCTCTGCGTAAAAAACTTGCCCCGCACATCTCCTCTAAAGTTTTCTCCTCTCACCTTAAATCTATGTCCCCTAGTAATTGACTCTTCCACCCTGGGAAAAAGCTTCTGACTATCTAATCTGTCCGTGCCACTCATAATTTTGTAAACTTCTTGCTCCGCAACAGTAGCCCTAGTCGCAAGGACAGTGTCAGGGACATTTAATCTACTCCAACTGAGTAGCTCCTAGTGTTGCCCCACATTGCCTGACCTGTCATTTACCACAACGCCTTCATGATACATGAGATGGAAAAAAATTCGTGAGCAAAACTGACCTTCCCAAGATTTGAAAAAAACCACCACAAAAGCACTTGAAGTCGTACTGGCCATTCTGGGAAATAGCAGCTAATGTTCCTACAGCTGGTATCAACTGACTATCCAAATGGGATGGAATTGTGGAACCAACACCTCATCACTGACCAAACAGCAGAGGCCCCTGGCATCAAACTCTGCCACAGTGCACAGAGCTCAATGGAATCCACACAGCTAGGGGACAGATGACATGGCCATCTTCTCCATTAGTGGAACCGGAGAGATGACCCAAGGTGTCATTGTGGCCATGTCTCCCAGACCATGGAACACCTCACCTTAATCTGGCCACTAAGATCCATTGCGAGAAGTACCTCATTTCAGTATTGCAGGAGGCCACTGAAT
This sequence comes from Cetorhinus maximus, assembly GCF_964194155.1. Lineage (NCBI taxonomy): Eukaryota > Metazoa > Chordata > Chondrichthyes > Lamniformes > Cetorhinidae > Cetorhinus > Cetorhinus maximus. The sequence continues at coordinate 16,095,837 of NC_135892.1, forward strand.
GGATAAATTACATTTTCCAGGGCCAGAATATTGCGCTCGTCAGGCGGGCGTGCGCCCAACCCGAACGAGCGTAAAATGACGCATGATGTGTCAGGTGAGCATCCCGACATCATCGCACACTTGTGCAATATTTCAGTTGGCGGGCGCGTGCGGGAGTGGGAAGCACGCCTGCTGACAATTAATGGCCTATTAAGGCTATTAGAGATCCAATTGAATTAAATTTTTCGCTGCCCACTCAACCTTACAGTTGGTGGGCAGGCAAAAAGGCCAAGCAGCCTTCAGATATTTTAGGAAACCTCATCCACGGGCAGGATGAGGTTTCCAACAGCAATTAAAAATGAAATAAAAATTTTAACATTTCATTCATAACATGCTGGAGTACTGTGTGCAGTTCTGTTCGCCACACTATAGGAAGGATGTGATTGCACTGGAGAGGGTGCAGAGAGGTTCACCAGGGTGCTGCCTGAGCTGGAGTGATTCAGCTACGAAGAGAGACTGGATAGGCTAGGGTTGTTTTCCCTTAGAACACAGAAGGCTGAGGGGGTTCCTGATACAAAATTATAACGGGGAAATATATAGGGTAGATAGGAAGAAACTTTTCCTCTTAGTGGAGGTGTCAATAACCAGGGGGCATAGATTTAAGGAAGGGGCAGGAGGTTTAGAGGGGATTTGAGGAAAGATTTTTTCACCCAGAGGGTGCTTGGAATCTGGAAAACATCACCTGAGGGGATGGTAAAGGCAGGAACCCTCACAACATTTAAGAAGTATTTAGATGAACACTTGAAACGCCAAAGCATACAGGGCTACGGGCCAAGTGCTGGAAATCAGGATTAGAATAGATAGGTGCTTGATGGCCAGCACAGACGAGATGGGCTGAATGGCCTATTTCTGTCCTGTATAACTTTATGATTCTATGTCTCTGCTCATATGACAAAGTTACGTGATAGCTTCAGGAGTGCCACTCTGCTTCAAGCATGGCTGACCCACAGACTCTCCTGTGCTTACCGCCTACCACAGGCATCTTGGAAAGATTTGCAGGTTGGTAATCAACCTGTTTGTCCAGGTTTTGAACACACCTTACTTGGCCATCAAGTCCTGGGGTTGGACTCAAACCCAGAGCTTCTGGCTCAGAGGCAGGAACGCTACCCACTGCTCCTCAAGACCTCACAAACATAAGCCTAAAACATGATTTCCTTCATCGGTCATCAATATATAAGGTAAAAAGCTGCTACAGATCAGTAGGGAATGGAACTTGTCACATCCCACTAATAACAGAACATTCCTTCTACTCCTAATTTCCTCTTATCACAACTCTCCTACTCCCCAAGCAATTAACAACCCATGTTACAAGGTTACCTCCAATTCCATGTGCTATCATTTCTGCTAATAATCTCAACTAGAAGTCCACAGGTCTCACCCTTATCCACCATACTAGTTCAAAAAATTCAATTAGATTAGGGAGTGGTCTGCACAAGAGCTGTTGGGTTCACAGCACTACTGGTAAAAGCTATAAACTTAAATGCTTAAAGAACAGAGACAGGTGAATCTTCGCTCACTTGCATTTAAATTAGGAGGCCAGACAGAGACTTTACAGAACACGTTTGACATCACACGGTAATTATGCTCCATGCAGTGCTAAACCAAAGCAGTGAAAGACTGCTTCCTCTAAGGAAGTTAGTGAAGTGATAAATCAACATTAAACTCAGTGTAAATTTGCTGCGAAAGATTATTAAAGGTTTTAAATAGTTGTCATAAGATGCATTAACATTCCTTTACATGGCCATAACAAAAATTAAACTGGATGAAATGGGTCAGCACACAATCATAAAAACAAGATCACAAAGATTAAAAGAGCTGTGCATTTTAATTACTGTTGATACTAATGAGGGACAAAGGGTATACATGCAAACGAATGACTACTGGGACACTACTGTGACATAGGTCTATACCACTCAATTAAATCATCTATCCTGAGGCATAGCAAACACCTCAATTCACATTGCACTGGATCCCAGCAGCTAAAATTCAGTTGAGAAGTGTTCGTACAGTAAGACTGTGCAGAGATGGTAGGTTACAATAACTCACATTTACATGGCACAGAAAAAAGCGTCACGGCATTTCAGAGACATAAATCTTAGAAAAGTTTGTTGCTAAGGCAGGAAAGGTAATATTAGGAGCAGTAACTAACAGCTTGGTTTAAGAAATGGGTTTTTAAGGTCAGTCTTCAAGGAAGACATAGAGAGGTGGAGGATTTTAGGAGGGGGGGGGGAAGAACTTAAAACGATTATACTCCCTAGAGCTTACTAAAGTACTAGGAAAATTAATGGGACTAATGTCTGACAAGTCCCCTGTTGTTTCCCCGTTACTGTTGGTAATTTCTTGCGAACTGTCCTGATGAGTGCAAGACCAAAAGTTTTGATAGCATGTCTCTTTTTTCAATAATACTCAAGTTCTGCACTACCAAACGAAAATCATAAGGCAATCGGGCAGAATCAACATGATTTTCTGAAAGGGAAATCATGCTTGGGAAATTTATTAGAGTTTTCTGAGGACGTAACAAGCAGGATGGATAAAAAGGAGCCACAAAAAATTGGCAGATGGAGTATAATGTGGGAAAATGAGAGGTTGTGGTGGTACAGAGGGATCTGTGTGTCCTTGTACATGAAGCACAAAAGGTTAGCATACAGGTACAGCAAGTAATTAGGAAAGCAAATGGAATATTGGACTTTACTGAAAGAGGGGCAGAGTATAAAAATAGCTAAGTCTTACTACAGAACTGCACAGTGCATTGATGAGAGCACACCTAGAGTACTCTGTACAATTTTGGTCCACTTACTTAAGGGAGGATATATTTGCATTGGAAGCAGTTCAGAGAAAATGCACTAGTTTAATTCCTGGGATAAAGGGGTTGTCTCATGAGGAAAGGTGGAACAAGTTGACCCTATACTCATCCAAGTTTAGAAGAATGAGAGGTGATCTTACTGAACCATAAGATTCTGAGGTCGTTGTATAAGGTACATGTTAAGAGGATGTGTTTCTCGTTGCGGGGGAATTCAGAACTAGGAGCCACAGTTCAAAAATAAGGGTCTCCTATTTAAGATGGAGAAGAGGAGGAAGTTCTTTTCTCAGAGGGCCATTAATCTTTGGAATGCTCTTCCCCCAGTGAGCAGTGGAGGCTGGGCCATTGAATAGATTCAAGGCAGGGACAGGTGATTTTTGATTGTCAAGGGAGTCAAGGGTTAGGAGGCACAAACAGGAAAGTGGTGAAATCCTGCACCTATTTCTTATGACGGAACTCCAGGGTGTGGGGCTTAGACATCTGAAGGTTCCAACTTGCCATAGTGGGGCTCCACAAGAAGCCATACTAAGAAGAATGGAGAGTTTGGAGAGTTGACTACAGAGCTAGATGAGATTACAGTGACAGGTACAGGTAAGGGGGTGAAGTGTTAGAAACAAAAAGATGAGAATTATATGTGGACGTTTCGCAAGCAAAGGAGAGATGGGTGAAAGGATACAGGCCACAGAGTTTTGGATAAGCTAATGTTTATGGAGGATGGGAAGCTGGCCAGATGAGCATTCGAATGAAGAAGTCTGGAGGGGCTGTAATTAGTATTGAGGGCTGAAGCTAATGGTTTTGGTTTACCCAATGTTTAACTGGAGGACATTGTGGTTCATCCAATATTTTCAGTGGACCCCACACAGCGATGTTCAAAGACCACTAGTGTAAATGAATTATTAGTAATGCAACCAGTAAGCTAGTTGTGGTCATTTGAAGGAGTTTTTACCTCAGTAATGTGGATCTCTTGATCTGCAATCAAAGCCTATTGAGCCAATTCAGTCAATATAAATAGCATCACAAGGGATTGAAAATAAACAGGAGGGAACAGCACATGGGAAGGATATAGTGCACCAACATTCCCAAGGGCCAAACTAAATCTAGAAACTCTTCAAAGCAACAAATTTAGGAAAACCCCTAGCCCTCCTCCATTCGTCTTTATGGAACTATACCACCTTTGTTTTTTATGCTTTTCATGAGGGCCAAAGGTTCCCACTTCCCGAAAGCAATGGTTAATCTTGTTTCGCCTTTGCTTTGATTATATGAAGCAATTGAATCAAATTTCATGCCCACAAGCCACATTTGAGTGGGCCAAGCTATTGAGTGTGTTTGAACAGCTGTGACAGACAAAAAGAAAAGCAAACGGTATAAATCCCAAGGCAGCTTAAAGAGATAAAGGAAATGAGACAACCAGCCTTGCACTAACACCTATGTAACACTATGGCCAGGAGAGAGTTGGGATGGCAGCTGGTGGTGTTAAAAATGAAAAAGTAGGAGAATGTATTCCCAATCTGCAGCATGTAAACCTGCCACCATTTTTACAGTGGTGTTTTAAAAAAATTCATTCACAGGATGAATTTATTTACCATCTCTGGTTGCTCTACAGAAGGTTGTGACGCATTGCCTTCTTGAACTGCTACAGTGTCCTTGTAGCCACAGTATTTATATGGCTGGTCCAGTTCAGTTCCTGGTTAATGGCAACAGATTCAACAATGGCAATGCTCTGATTGTCAAGGGGAGGGGATTAGGTTCTTTCTTATCGGAATTGTTCATTGCCTGGCACTTGCCCTACAATAAAGTTACTTACCACATCATCCCAAACCTGAATGTAGTCCAGGTCTTGCTGCATGTGGGCACAGCCTTGTTCAATATCCAAGGAGTTACAAGTGGAACTGAACTCTGTGCAATCATCAGCGAGCATCCCCACTTCTGACCTTATGATGGAGGGAAGGCCATTGATGAAGCAGTTGAAGATGGTTGGGTCCCAGACCCTGAACCCTGGCCTCCACCTCCAGCTCCGAATACTGACGATTATCCTCAAGACTCACAGCTTCCGCACCGTGCTGCTGGTTTTTCCACCTGGCACTCAGCCAGACTGCCAATTGGGGTGGCTGCGAGGTGGGAATCGAGTGAAAAAAAAATTTGATAAGTGAGGTACTGCCGTTAAATTCTGGAGAACCTCTTTGTCCTCAGATTTGAAGTATTCCCAGCTGCTTTCTCTCTCCCCTGCACCCTCTCTGCCTCCGTGGTAACATTGGGGTCTGTGTGTTCCTCTTAGCCACCCATCAATGTCACGGATTATGCTGTACACGGGCTGTATTTTAGACTTCTATACTTTGGTTTATTCATTATAGTTGGTAACACTCTTGCCTCTGAGTCACAAGGTTCAAGTTCCACTCTAGGACTTCAGCACAGAAATCAAGGCTGACACTTCAATGCAGTACTGAGGGAGTGCTGCACTGCTGGAGTTGCCATCTTTCAGATGAGACATTAAACTGAGGCCCCATCTATGCTCATTGCTGTTTAAGGAACTTGCTATGTGCAAATTGGCTGTCTACATTACAATAGAAACTCCACTTCAAAAGTACTTCATTGGTTGTAAATCTTTGAGAAGTCTGGTGGTTAAGAAAAATGCTATATAAATGCAAGTTTTTTTTTTACAGGCAAAGCAGTTAGCTGCGTTCAGGTAGACAGAGATAAACTGCATATATTATTGCAACATCTGAATATCTAGGATAGATAAAAATAACTGGTCCACTGAGCCTGTCCAATACTTTCACAATGTAACACAGCTAACATCACTGTGCCAGCCAATGTGTTGGAGCCAGGGCGGGACTAATGGCAAACACTCCATTGTACAGCACTCAGCAAGTAGCAAACTGGAAAGCAAACAGAACCCATTTCCTCTGCAAAAACGTTTACTTTGATTTCTACCAAATACAACAAACAGGTTCACTACCAAAACTGTAGCAACTTCTCCCGATAGAAGCAGGATGATTTATGCAGCAAAATGCAGTGAGTGGGGCATAGTGACACATTATAAATAACGTGCATAACATCAGTCCCAGTCACTTACAGCAGTGCAGCCTCCAGGTGGGATTTATAAGGGAATTCCCAATCATCTGGATGGGAACTGTGGTGTCATTATATAGGGATGATTTAGATTACTGTGCTGAACTTAAAAAGGTTTATAAAAAATAATCCCTTACTTTTGGCAGGGGCCAACCTTGGTTCAGTGCCTTGGAACTGACTCAGAAGATCAGTGTTCAAATCCTTCTCCTAAATCTTGTGCACATAATCCAGGCTTGTGCTTCATTCCAGGCTGAGGGAGTGCCAAACTGTCGGAAGTGCCGTCTTTTGGCTGAGATGTCAAAGCAAGGCCCCATTTTCTTTCTCAAGTAGACATCAAAAGATCCTGCGGCACTATTCGAAGGGAAGCATGGGAGTTTTTTTTTAAATAGGACCTGGCCAATACTTATCCTTCAGACCGGTCATGGTTGCTGTCTGTGGGACCCTGGTGTGCACAAACTGGCTGCTGGGTTTGTAAATAGTACTCAGAAAATTACTTAAAATTAAAACAGTTTGGGACAGAATAAAAAGTGCTTTCTCTTTAGTGCTTTCTCCTGGGGAACTACAGACCCACATCTAAACACAATACCACCCAATCACACAGTGTTGGAACTCAATTCATGCCTGTAACATATCATAATACAACATGTTGGTGTCACCACAGGTGCACAGGAGGGGAGCAGGATGAGTGGAAGAGTTATAGTGGCAAGGGATTCCATAGTTAGGGGACCAGACAGGCAGTTTGCAACCTCAGACATGACCCCAGGATGGTATTTTGCCTCCCTGGTGCCAGGGTCAAGGATGTCACAGAGCAGCTGCAGGACATTATTTTGTGGGAGGGTGAACAGCCAGAGGTCGTGGTCCACACTGGAACCAATGACATAGGTAGGAAAAGGGATGGGGTCCTGAAAACAGATTTTAGGGACTTAGGAAGGGAACTAAAAAGCAGCACCTCAACAGCAGTAATCTCAGGGTTACTCCCAGTTTCACACGCCAGTGAGCATAAAAATAGGAAGATTGAGCAGTTCAACATGTGACTGGAGAAATGGAGGAGGGAGCGCTTTAGATTTCTGAGGCATTGGGAATGGTTCTGGGGCAAGTGAGACCTGTAAAGAAGGACGGGTTACATCTGAACAGGACTGGGACTAATGTCCTCGCCAGAGGTTTGCTGGTGCTGTTGGGGAGGTTTAAACCAGATTAGTAGAGGGATGGGAACCCAAGGGGAAATTCAGAACGGAGAGAAGAAAAACTGGCAGTGGGAAGTAGAGAAGTACCAACTTTTAAAGAAGGATATATCAAAGAGACGTGTCAAGGTAAATAGAATATTTGGAGAGGTTGACAGAATTAGACTAGGCAATAGTAAGTCATTAGGTGGGGTCAGAGTAAGAGGCAAAGTAAAGCTTAAATGTGCAAGGAAATTACAGAGAGGTGCAAGAATTATAGAGTATTAATAATGGGGGACTTCAATTATCCAAATATAGACTAGAATAGGAATAGTGCAAAGGGACAAGAGGGGTGAGAATTCCTGAAAGGCGTTGAGGGTAATTTTCTGCAGCAGCGTGTTTCCAGTCCAACTGTTGGACCTGGTTCTGGAGAATGAGTTGGCCCAAGTAGATCAAATATCAGTGGGAGAGCATTCAGGGGACAGTGACTGTTGTATCACAAGGTCTAGGTTGGCCATGGAAAAGGACAAGGAACAATCCAGAGCAGGGATAATTAATGGGGGGAAAGCCAACTTCGATGGGATGAGAATGCATCTGAGTCGTGAGAGTTGGAATCAAATGTTGACAGAAAAGACAGTGGCTGAACAATGCCTGCAATACCTTTTCTTTGAAGGTGGCCCAATGTCAAGGTATATTCTCTTGAAGGGGAAAGGTAGGACAAATAAATCCAGAGCACCCTGGGTGATGAGAGAGAGAAAGAAAAGTGAAGATGAAGAAGAAGAAGTACATGTATGACAGATGTCAGGTAGAAAATACAATGGAGACTCAGGATGAATATAGAAGGACCAGAGGGGAAGTGAAAAAAAACTTAAGAAAAGGAGAAAACATGGAAAGAGACTGGCAGTTAACATAAAAGCAAATTCCAAGGTTTTCTATCAGCACATACATAACAAAAAGGGTGGTAAAAGAAAGATTGGGCCAATTAGAGATAAAAAAAAAAGGGCTCTTGCACGTGAAGGCAGGAGAAATATCGACGGTATGGAACAAATACTTTGCATCTGTCTTTACAAAGGAAGAAGGTGCTACCCAGGCCGAGGTGAGACAGGAGGTAACTGGTACACTAGAAGCATTTACAATTGAGAAGGTGGTGTTAGAAATGCACCCTTTACTTAAAATTGATAAGGTACCAAGACCGGATGAGGTGCAAGCGAGAGTGGAAATCGCAGGGGCACTAATGAATCTTCCAGTCTTCCTTAGACACAGGGGTGGTGCCAGAGGACTGGAGAATTGTGAATGTTACACCCCTGTTCAAAAAGGGGTGCAAGGATAACTACAGACCAGTCAGTCTGACTTCAGTGGTAGGGAAACTTCTGGAAATTATAGTTCAGGACGAAATCAACAGTCGCTTAGACGAGTGCAGGATAATTAAGGAAAGCCAGCACAAAGTCATTAAGGGAAAATAATGTTGAAAGAATTTGGAGTTTTTTGAGGAGGTAACAGAGAAGATTGGCTAAGTTTGCAGATGATACAAAGATAGGTGGAGGGACAGGTAGTATTGAGGAGGCGGGGAAGCTGCAGAATGATTTGGACAGTTTAGGAGAATGGGCAAAGAAGTGGCAGATGGAATACAACGTGGGGAAGTGTGAGGTCATGCACTTTGGTAGGAAGAATAGAGGCATAGACTATTTTCTAAATGGAAAGAGAATTCAGAAATCTGGAGTGCAAAGGGACTTGGGAGTCCTAGTCCAGGATTCTCTTAAGGTTAACTTGCAAGTTGAGTCGGTAGTTAGGAAGGCAAATGCAATGTTGGCATTTATTTCGAAAGGACTAGAATATAAAAGCAAGGATGTGCTGCTGAGGCTTTATAAGGTTCTGGTCAGACCACATTTAGAATATTGTGAGCAATTTTGGGCCCCGTATCTCAGGAAGGATGTGCTGGCTCTGGAGAGGATGCAGTGGAGGTTCACGAGAATGATCCCAGGATTGAAAGGCTTAACATATGAGGAACGTTTGAGGACTCTGGGTCTATACTCGATGGAGTTTAGAAGGATGAGGGGGGATCTGATTGAAACTTACAGAATACTGAAAGGCCTGGATAGAGTGGATGTGGGGAAGATGTTTCCATTAGTAGGAGAGACTAGGACCCGAGGGCACAGCCTCAGAGTAAAGGGAAGACCTTTTAGAACAGAGATGAGGAGAAACTTCTGAAGCCAGAGAGTGATGAATCTATGGAATTTATTGCCACAGAAGGCTGTGGAGGCCAGGTCATTGAGTGTATTTAAGACCGAGATAGATAGGTTCTTGATTGGTAAGGGGATCAAAGGTTACGGGGAGAAGGCGGGAGAATGGGGTTGAGAAACTTATCAGCCATGATTGAATGGCGGAGCAGACTTGATGGGCCGAATGGCCTAATTTCTGCTCCTATGTCTTATGGTCTTATTGATAAGGCAAATACTGTTGATGTGGTGTATATGGATTATCAAAAGGTATTTGATACAGTGCCACACAACAGACTTGTAAGCAAAATTCTAGCTCATGGAATGAAAGGGAAAATGGGCACTAGGATAAGCAATTGGCTGAGTGACAGGGAACAGAGTAGTGATAAATGGCTGTTTTTCAGATTGGAGGAAGGTTTGTAGTGGGGTTGCCAGGGATCAGTGTTGGGACCCTTGCTCTTCTTGATATATATTAAATGACCTAGACTGTGGTGTTCAGGAAATGATTTCAAAATTTGCGGATGATACGAAGATTGGAAACGTTGTCAACTGTGATGAGGAAAGCCTTGAACTTCAAAAGGACATAGATATGTTGGTGGATTGGGCAGACAAGTAGCAGAGCAAGTTCAATGCAGAGAAGTGTGAAATGATCTATTTTGGCAGGAAAAATATGGTGAGAGTATAAAATAAAGGGAGAAACTCTAAAGGAAGAAATGCAGGAACAGAGGGATCTCAGTGTATATGTACATAAGTCATTGAAGATGGCAGGGCATGTTCAGAGAGCAGTTAATAAAGCATATAGTATCTTAGGCTTTATTAATAGGGACATTGAGTACAAGAGTAAGGAGGTCATGTTGAACTTGTATAAAACACTAATTAGGCGTCACCTGGAGTACTGCGTCCAGTTCTGGGTGCCATACTTGAGGAAGGATGTGAAGGCATTGGAGAGAGTACAGAGATTCACAAGAATGATTCCAGGGATTAAGAACTGTAGCTCTTTGGATAGACTGGAGGGTTGGGACTGTTTTCTTTGGAGAATAGATGGCTGAGGGGAGACTTGCTAGAGGTATTCAAGACCCTGAGGAGTATGGACAGGGTAAATAGTGAGAAACTGTTCCCACCCAAGAGAACATCAAAAACCAGAGGGCACAGATTCAAAATAATTGGCAAAAGGAGTAAAAGTGATGTGAGGAAAAATGTTTTCACCCAGAGAATGACTGGAGTCTGGAACCAACTTCCTGAGAGGGTGGTGGGGGCAGGTTCAATCGTGGTATTCAAAAGGGAATTGGATTGCTACCTGAAAAGAAGGAACATGCAAGGTTATGGAGATAGGTTAGGGGATTGGGACTAGGTAGAATACTCTTCAGGGAGCCAGTGCAGACTTAATGGGCCAAATGGCCTCCTTCTGCACTGTAAAGATACTGTGATTTTGTGAACATTATTGCATGAACATAATGTAAACTGACTGAAGCTGGTATGCAAATATAGGTTTGTGTGAATTTTTTTTTTAAGCATTCTTTCCATGAAAATAAAATGGCTGACGTTTTGCAAAATGCTATTTTTAAATGTGCTGGTTAATACACATTGGTTACAGATACATGTATCTTTTCTATACAAAGAAAGTCTTTAACCCATTTAAAATAACGCACAGGGATTTTACACAAACACACTGTACTACTTAAGTCAGACTTGCATTTATACAGTGCTTTTCAATGCCACAGAGCTAAGAGCCAATAAAGGACTTTCCAAGTGAAGTCACTGTGTAATCAATCAATGTAGGAGTTGCAGCAGCCAATTTGCATACATAAAATAATGACCAGAAAATCTATTTTAGTGATGTTGCTGGAGGGATAAATATTGGCCAGGACACTGAACTCCTCTGTTCTTCTGCGAATAGGATTGTTTACGTTCAACCAAGTGGACAGCCAAAGAAAAGGCACGTCAGTGATTGCAACAGCTGGAGAGGCATAACACTACCGTCAGTACTTGGCAAGGTCTTCAGCAGGGTGCTCCTCAACAGATTGAAAGCAGAAATAGACGGTGCCTTTCGTGAAGAACAGGCAAGTTTCTGGGGTGGCAGGTCACGCTGCGAGCAGGTATTTACACCCAGGAACATCAGGGCAGAGCCTAGGGTATCAGGAGCCACTGGGTATCAACTTCATTGATCTCAAGAAGGCTTTTGATAACATCCATCGGACATCACTCTGGTCCATGGCGAGACAATATGGCATCCTGGAGCGGTACATTAACATCTTCTAAGCCTTATATTGCAACTCCAGCTGCTATGCCAAGACCAGCATGGAGACCACAGACTCCTTCAACATCATCACAGGAGTACGGCAAGGCTGCATACTCTCCACTTTCCTTTTCCTCTTGGTTATTAATTTCATCATATGGAAGGCAATAGTGGATGCAGGCTTTGGCATCCCATGGCAATGCCACCAGTTGACTGACCTGGATTTCACAGATGATATCAGCTTGCTGGCTAAAGAACCGTGTGCATTCCAAGACATGACCACCAGTCGTGAGAGTAGCAGCACCGAGGTTGATTTACAGATCAGCTGTGAGAAGTCTAAGACGGTGACAACTGGATGGCAACAAGGCCTTCCCATCACCATCAGGTGACTGAGCCTTGAGGGCATTGACCGCTTCCCCTACCTTGGAAGCAACATCTCCATGGAGGGTGATATAATGATCGACGTCCACACGAGGACAGCAGATCAGCATTGGGCTTCCAGTAGCTACAGGCATCCAATACCATAAAGCGGCGACTCTACACATCCAAAGTACCAACTGCAATCTATGCCAGTGAGACATGGAAGAGAACAGCAAAGATGTTACCTAAGTTGGATGTCTTTCACCAGTGTCACCTAAGAAAGATCTTGGGCATCACATGGAGAGACATCACCAATGAAGAACTGGTCAGAAGCGCCTGTGGAACATCATGATGGAGGGACGACTGAGACTGGCAAAACATATATTTCACCTTCCAAATGTACTCTGCACCAGAGTGGCAGTAGGATGGACACCACCAGATAGCAGTAGAAGATTGGACTGGCAAAAGACAAGCTGGCGAAGCACATTAAAAGAAGACCTTAAAGAGTGGCACACCACCTGGGCAGAATGAAAGCAACTGCGATGGACCGGGGCCTCCAAGAATATAGTTCTCCCTCAGTACTGTTCTAGTGTCAGCCTAGATTATATATGATCAAGTCTCTGCTGTGAGGGAGGTTTGAACTCAACCTTCTGATTCAGTGGTGAAAATGTGCAACCACTGATCTGAGATCTTAAAATAGCACTTCTTGGAATTTTAGTCTCGACATGTTAAAAAAAAAGCTAAAATATGTATTGCATAGTGATTAAAGTTAAGCACATTCCTCTTAAAAAAACACAGGAAATGCAATGCAATTTTCGGACAATGTATGTTTCAAATCCACGATTTCAGAGCTGCCTGAGCGTTTCCAGCATTTTCTACCTGAATTTCAGATTTGCAACATCTGCAATATTTTATTTCTTTACTTCATTTTTAAAAAAAAAATAAAACAAGTTGTTCACTATGACATGTTCTTGTTTGTCAGTGACAGGGCTTCCACCACCCGGAATGTTAGTTGCACTCAAACCTGTCACTGATCCACAACTTGGAGGACGTTGCAGAGCGAGCTGATTCAGGAACAGAGCCCAGCCAAAAACTCCCTCGCGTGACGACAGTTCTACAAAGCCTGAGGAAGCTTCATTTTGGACACCATACAAACCATAATCCAAAACTAACATAACCAACCAGGAACAGTGCTGCAAGACATGAAACAATTACCTTATGGAGGAATGCTGGCCCACTGTACAAAGGCTTACTAAACAAAAGAGCAAAAACCAAAGTAATGACAAGGGTTTAATTTACGAGTGAGACTTCCTTGTATTTTGCCCTTGTTCTGCAGGTTATCCAAACACTGCGGACTATCCCTAGCTCAGAGGACAGATGGGCGAGTTAGAGGAGCACATCAGAGCTATCCGGTTTCCCCCCTCATTTCTGTGGAGAAGCGTTTGAGCAGCTATCACGCAGTGGCGTCAGAGGTAGGATTCCCTCCCATCCCTGAAATAGCAACTCCTTTCCCGAGCGCTGCTTCTAGTCCCCCAGTATATCAGCCCTTTAAACTTCTGGCCACAGACCCAAGAGTAGCCTCAGTAAAACCTACTGTAGGTACAAAGCTGAAATCCTCCAATAAAGGCTATTTTGAAACAAAGTACAAGCATTGCTACAACATAAAGTATGTCTTTGAACAGCAAAGTGCTTATTGTCGCTTTGACAAAGAAGATAGCTAGAACCACGGTTCACTATTTCTGGACACATACCTCTGTAATATCCTGCCTTGTTGCTTTTCAATGGAATTGGCCAAGTTCAGTATGTTAAATTCTTTGGTTTCAACTGGAGTGGAAGAGGGAACCAGAGGAAGGAAACAAAAACAAACTCGCTATCTGGACACTATGCAAACACATGGTCAAACACACTCACACACACAGCATTTTACAATGCTTACTGAAGGCTACACATGTGAAACTTTATCTCCCGAATTTTCTCTTTACCTTCTTGGTGGTGGGGTTGGGGGGTGGGGTTAGAACTTCTGCTCACTTACATAAGTAACATCGGCACAATCTGAGCAGAGTCATCTGAACGGGCGCAAAAAGAGACAACTTAAAACGTGAGATGTGTCAAAAATCCACTTCCACCGGTGATTTTTGTCATTTTTTAATTTGGGTTCAAGATTCAATTTGCCCAGATCAAGCCTCACCCACAAAACTGGCCATACTCCCCAGGCCAAAATTCAGGCTGGGAACTGAATACTCAAGGGTATTTGACACTTCAAAAAGGATAGGAAGAAAGGAAAAGAAGGTGGAGTTGCTCAGTTCATGAAGAATGAGATGGTATAGCAGTGAGAAATAATCTTGATGCAGCAGATCAAGATGTGGAATAAGTTTGTGTTGAGATAAGAATTAGGAAGGAAAAGAGGTCACAAGCGGGAGTGGTTTATAGGTCCCCTAACAGTAGCGACACCTTAAGATAGAGTATAAATCAAGAGCTATCGGGGGCTTATAAGAAAGGTCTTACAATAATTGTGGGCAATTTTAAGCTTCATATAGATTGGTCAAATCAAAATTGCAAACAAAACCTCGAGGACAAGTTCATGGACAATATTCAGAACAGTTTATTCGAACAATACATTGTTGAACCAACCAGGTAACAGGCTGGTTTAGACCTGGTAATGAGCCTTTGACGGTTTCTCTTGTGGGGGAATCTAGAGCTAGAGGGCAGAGTTTCAAGGTAAGGCTCCCCCATTTAAGATGGGAGCAAGGAGGAATTTATTTTTCTCTCAGAGGGTCGTTAGTGTTTGGAATTCTCTTCCCCAGAGAGCAATGGAGGCTGGGTCATTGAATATATTCAAGGCTGAGTTAGACAGACTTTTGATTGACAAGGGAATCAAGGCTTATGGGGGCAGGCAGGAAAGTGGAGTTAAGGCCACAATCAGATCAGCTATAATCCTACCGAATGACAAAGCAGACTCGAAGGGCAGAATGGCCTGCTCGCTCCCATTCCTTATGATGCTGTAAGGGAACTCCAGAGCGTGGGGGCTTAGACAGCTGAAGGTTCCAACTGGTAATGGTGGGGCTACACGAGAAGCCAGAGTCGGAGGAATGGAGATTTCAGGAGGGCATTATAGGGCTAGGTGAGATTACAGTGACAGGTACAGGCAAGGCCATAAAGTTATGGAAGTATGAGAAGTGATAATAAGTGGACATTGTCGCAAGTGAGGTGAGCAAAATCTGGAACTAGGAGGGCACAGTTTCAGAATTAGGGGTCTCCCATTTAAGATAGAGATAAGGAGGAATTGCTTCTCATACAAGGTCGTTAACCTTTGGAACTCTGTACTCCAGAGCAATGGAGACTGGGACATTGAATATATTAAAGGCTGAGATAGACAAATTTTTGATCAACAGGGGAATCAAGGGCTATGGGCGGTGGGGGAGGGGAGGAGGGAGTGTTGGGGGGCAGGCAGACAGGATGGAATGTGGAGTCGAGGCCACAATCAGATCAGTCATGATCTTATTAAAATGTCAGAGCAGGCTGGAGGGGCTGAATGGCCTACTCCTTCACCTATTTCTTAGGTCAAAGGTGCAAATTTGAGCTGGTTAGGGAAGATTCTTAAATGTGCTCATTTTCTTATGGGCAAAGGCATTAGTAGGCATGTTTTATTATTTTTTGATATGAAGGGAAACTTAAGAAACTGACTGGTGTACACTAATAAAACTATCAAAAGGTTCAGTATAGTTGTTTTCCTAAAAGTCAATTTAATATTAAACCAGGTGGAGAGAAACTTATTTTAAAATGGTTACTTTTGGTGATAATCCTATTTTTCAGCTGAATTAATAAAACTGCAGCAATTTAACACTCTAAACTATGCCAAGGAATACTTTTTACTGGAAAAATAACATAATTGTTTCCTTTTTCTTCTATTCAGCTGCCCAAATAGACTAGTTGATTGTCGATTCTACATTTGTGATACTGTAAATCAGATTAGAGGAAACTTGAAGTGTAGCCTAACCAGCACAATCTCAAGGGTGCTGTGGGTGGTAATTTCCTGATTGCGGCCAAAATCGAAACTGGGAGGTTTATTGCACGCACTTTGTTTTCATTTCAGGTTTTCAGTATTTGCAGTTTTATTTTTGAAAAGGAAAAAAAATGGACAATGTTTTGACAATGGAGTTCATTACACATTCAGCAAAACAGGCTCTTAAACCCACAGGTTACTCAGCATACCTCACTCCAGGACAAGATATTCCGACCTATTCCGTGACCCCTTGCAAAATAAAAATAAAAAACGTGCATACAATGCTGAATTACAGAAACCTTTAGTATTAAAACTAACCTGGCAATACCAGATGCCCTACCTCACAAAACCGATGCTCTGGCAAGTTGAAAATCCAACTAATGCCTTCACACAGGAAAATAAACACAACAGCGGAGAAAAGCCAAAATTTTTTTTTAAATCATGAATCATTTTGTATGCAGGTCCAGTCAGTCATTCTTCATTCTAATTAATGAATCAGATTGTCCAAAAAAAAAGAAAACACCAATTACCAAAACGAATTTTGCCCAAGGTACAGCTACCACCACACTCCCTTGCCGACTGCACTCAACCCAATCTCTTACAACGGCCAACAGCACAGAGCTCGAGCAACACTTTTCTTCTGCTCACGATCCGACTGGAGAAGAATGAGGAACACTTCTCGAAGTGGCAATTGGTCCTTTGTGCTCCCGCTCAGAGAGCTGGCAGCACGGTCCCTTCCTTATGCCATATCCCCAACTGGCAGGCCAGCCATTTCTGCCAGCGCACTCTTCCCAGTGCTGAGCTCGCCTTACCAGCAGTAACTTCGCTTAACTGTGACTCTAAAAGGAGTAGGAGGGGTTTGAAGGTCCCAAGTTACAAAAACTGTTTGTCCCAAGCTTTGCTGCGAGTCATGCCAAGGGAGATCCAATGATTATATCAATAATAATTTAACATGAATGTGAACCGCATAATTTAAGAGGGTAATCCAATCTGTTCAGCACGTTAACATAAAACACTTGTGGTTTCTGACATCTTGAGATTTCCTACCGTAGATTAGTGCTATGCAATTCATAACACAGTATCCAGCACCTTCCATTCACATTGTGCTGACACAGCATCTACAGTGCATTTGGAACGGAAATGCGTTTTGTAAAATTTTAAAGGTGAAGGTGTGTGATTAGCAGTGCCAAGATCTGCTCAGAGAAGATTTGCATTCCAGCTTCTTTCTCTGACCAGCAGTTATCACAGAATGATTGTCGATTATTTGTAGGAATCATGATCACAGACAAAAAGACAAGGCGCAAATTAAAATGAAAAATGGGGGCCTTTGAACCGCGATAACTGCTGAGGAACTGAAATGATTTAAAAAAGGACACTGCCAAGAAGTTCACGCAGAAAGTCCGGATATGAACACAATAGTCTCGAAATAACATGAAAATAATGATTGAAGCAAAATATCGCTGAGTCCAAACGCTTGTGTTGTTTGCATCTTTTCAACTGGTTTAATAAATAAACTTCATTCTTTGACGCAATGAAATAAAGAAGCAATGGCCATTCTTTGAAGCTCATCGGTCTGCTCATTCCAGTAGACCACAGGCAACTTGCACAATCCGGGACTTTTCATTACTCGAGTTCGAGGAAGTTTAATTTCCAAGATTAGAGTTTGAATTCTCTCCCAACCCTGAAAAAGAGTATGTACTCCAGGGAAGCAATCTTAACATTATTCTTCTTCGACCCATTAGATTCCACGAACATTATCACTGTGATGCCAGCAGGACTCGAGCCACTGGGGGCAATTTTCAACTGACAGCTGTGGATTTCTCAACTGAAAAATAGGCCTTAAGGGACCACTGGCGGCCACTCAAGAAACAACCAAGGCATTTTTGAACTTTTATTTTTACCGGGCTGCGTGGGAATCAGTTAATTTCCCACCATGCCATGACTGTTAAACAGCCCCAGGATGCCCATTTGGCAGATTAAACAAGGCCTCAATAAAAAATCATTTGGGGCTCCTGACACCATCTTTGATGGAACAGCATAGCCACTTCTCTCTTTGCGCAGGTTGCAGAGGTCAAAGATCACTCATATTCATGGAATATTTGTTCTTCCATATCCACTACTTATTCCTAAAAAATTCAATCCCTTTCATAGCCAGACGTTTGTCCATTTTTAAAAAGGTTGTCTACTTTGATCGACTACTTTTAACACATGCCTCGCTGGTCTCCCACATTCTACCCTCCGCACACTCGAGGTCATCCAAAACTCTGGTGCCCGTTACTTAACTCGCACCAAGTCCCGCTCACCGATCATCCTTGTGTGCGTTGATCTACATTGGCCCCAGGTTTTGAATTTAAATTAATCATCCTTGCTTTCAAAACCCTCCATGGCCTCGCCCCTCCCTATCTGTATAATCTCCTCCAGCTCCGCAAACCTCCAAGATATCTCTGCTCACCTAATTCTGGCCTCTTGAGCATCCCTGATTTTAAAATCGCTCCACCGTTGGTGGCTGCGCCTTCACTTGCCTCAGGCCCAAGCTCTGGAATTCCCCCTTTACATCTCTCTCTCTCTCCTCCTTTAACACACTCCATATCTCTTTGATCAAGTCTTTCATCATCAAAATAAATATCTGCTTTTGCAGCTCAACGTCATTTTTTGTTTCATAATGTTCCTGTGAAGCGTCTTGAGATGTTTTATTTCGTTGAAAGCTCTATGTAAGGACAAGTTCCTGTTGTTGATGCCAGTGCATCAGTCATTATTTCTATGGGATCACTAGTTGGAAGTGCAAATGCAAAATTCTCCAAACAACTGCAGCTTGCATTAACATAGATCAAAACTGTCTGCTGTACCAGAAAAGTAACTTGACTAGTGAGCAATTGTTTCAACCATACTCAGACACCCAAGGGATACATCATGTAATTAGCTTGTTCAAACAGCCACACGTTGGCTTAATCTGTGTATAATTCCACTCATATCATTTTGCTTTTTCAGATTTCCCAATGGACATCTTTGTACAGATTAGGCATTTTTTTTTAAAATGGCTAGCAGAACAGCCAAATACATAGTATTTGTTCTGCATGAAGCTTGTTGCTTTAAGGTTTAGTGTTTTGGAAAGAATATATTTCAAATGTCCGCTACTAAAAGCCATACATTCCAGAAATGTTCAGTTTGGGTGCGTATTTGGCCAGTTTCAGAGCAATAGCAATAAGGGGGAAGGGAGGGTGTGTGCGGTGCCTGCCCACCCTGACTTAACCAGGGAAACTTAAATCACAATCCTCTCTTCCAATCCTGATTCTGCATCCCGTGCTCAAAGCAAAATTGTGTGGATGTCAGGCGAATTGGGTTGAGCAATGCTGAATCGCCTCCCGAGACACTTGTCTGTATTCACGCAAGAAGAAGAGTCACATGAGGGGTCTGGAGAGTGATCAGCATCTGCGAAACCACGTCCCAGTACCGAGCTGGCATCCTTTCATCCACAGAAGATGATGCGCACACAGCAAACAAACCCACTCCACATGGGGTGCTTTCATACGGCACACCTTTGCTAATCGAGGCCAACTCTCGACAGGCAGGCTCTGCCACAAGTGCCGCACGTGAAGCTACCAAAGTGTCGTGGCGGGTTGTTGTTTTCGGCGTTGACGTCTGTTGGCAAGCCACTGGTCATCGTGGTGGTGCACACCAGCCTGCAGGAGGTGTCACCATTTCCCTCTGTCACCAGCTAGTGACTCCCGGATGCGATAATCGATGTCCAGCGTCTTCAAGTCATGTTTGCAAGTAGCTTTGAAGCAGAGCTTTGGCCATCCTACTGGCCACCTCGCCATACACAAAGTCCTTGGGGATGGGACTGTCTTCCATCGCACAGACATGCCCGGACCAATGAAGCCGCCTCTGTTTGACGAATGCCAGCAAACCCAAGATTGAGATGACTGCTACATTCATGGTGTTGGCCTGCCAGGATATACTCAGGAAATTGTTGAGCTTCTTTTCTTGATAGATGTATTTCACAACCAAACAGCAAGATGCAGAGAACACAGGCCTTAAGAACTATCAGCTTGGTCCTAAGGCCCAGTTTGCTGCTATTTCACACGCATTTCATGAGTCAGCCAAAGGAGGTAGCCGCTTTCCCTATGTATGTATCAAATTCTGCAACAAGGGACAGACTGTCTGTCACGGGGACCCAAGGTAGCAGAATTTGCTAACCGCCAATCCCAATAATAGGACTATAGCTTTAAGAGGACAGAAGTAAAGATTGGCAGGAAGAGGGGTTGAGGTGGGGAAGCGAATGACTGCAGACAAGTCTGCAGAAGTAAAAAAAAAATCAGAAAATATTTTTGAAATTACTACACAGCCTTTTCTCTTAATCTGAGGAATTTATCCTTTTTAAGTGGATAGCTTTTCTTCCCTCAGTCTTTTGATTCAATCTTCTTCATTTCGACCCGTTGATCATCATGGGACAAGTCACCATGAATCACTGTTATGCGCTCACTAGCAGCAACCTGTTTCTGTTCTTTGACCTTAACGTCCTTTGTAAGGCACAGCTGAAGCTCCACGTTGAAAAGCCCTATGTAAGGTTCTTGGTAATCAAACAGCAAGCTGATTTCTAAATTTTAGCAGCTCACAGTTCGATGAGAAACATCAAAGAAAAAACAATGAGTGCCAGGGAAAAGTAAGAGCAGAAATCAAAGTTAGCTGGGTATTACGTGCTGTGCTTGACTGAATAGAATTCAAACTGTCCAAATTTAAAATTAATTTAGGACCTTTACAGCCAGAAAAGGTTTCACACCATTTGCCCAAAAAGGAAGTAACATAAAGCTGTGGCCATCATTATAATCAAAGGAGACTTGCCAGCAGAGACAGGCGAGGTACTGCCTCACCTAGAATTGTGTGTTCCTGGATCAAGCTCCACGTGAGGTTATGGTCTCATGGGCAGAATTTTAATGTGGGGAATTGGTGGGGCGGGGAGTGGGTTGGTAGGACCGACTTTATAAAGGGCTGCCCCACAGCGATGTTACACTGCAGGCGGCCTTAACAAGCAGAGAGAGGGGCATCCGCCCCTCAGTGCAAGGGAGTCCCACTCTCGCAAGCAGCCGGCCAATCAGAGCTCAGTAGTGGGTGCTGTCTCACGACGATGGGCACCGGACCCAGGTAAGTCCCAGGCTTTTTGGGCAGAGGGGGATCGGGCACCCTAGGGAGGGGGAGTGCAGGTTTTGGAGGCCAGGCAGCGAGGCACAAAGAGGGGTGTGATCTTAAAGGGGGACGTGACCCCAATGCGCACAGGGCACTCCCAAAAGATGCACCCCCTCTTCCTACTTCAAGTACTTGCATCAGCTTTTGGTAAAAAAAAAAATGGCCTTCCCACTCTTGGCCACCTTGCACTGCCCAGCAATGGAGGCGGTTTTGGTCTTGAAGTTGACATTCATAGGCCTAAGGGCAGGCAGGCTAGTGGAGGCTTTACCTGCCCATCATGTTTTGAAAGTGGGGGCAGGCGGGGGTCGTCTAATTGAGCCATTTTCCACATTGTGATGGTGGGGCCCTACAAGAAGCATTCCCACATTATAGCAAGCCAGCTTGAATTCTGAGCTGGGGGCAGGGGGGGAGAGAGAGAAAGAGGACCGAGGGTGGGGGGAGGGGGAGAAGAGGAAAAAGGAGAGAGAGAAAAAAAAGAGAGAGAGGGAGGGAGGAGGTTTATGATGTGCATATGACAAGAAATTAAAATGCACTGCATGTGCATGGAGATGCATTGATGTGGTAACATACTTAGGTAGTTTCTTGCCTGTCAGAAAATTTACCAGCACTAGTTATAACAACCTGGGCTACCTTGAAACCATTTTTAATTTTTTGGTACAAGTTGAGCAGGATGACAAAAATATTGCATGGTTGATAAACTTTGAACAATATACATTAATTAGACTGAAGCTTTGTGAGCCAAGATGCAGGAAATGTTCTGGACACCATGCTGTTTCCAGTATCCACCTTAAATCCCAACTCTGGAAGAGTTGTCTATCTCAAACCTGACATTTGTATATAAACAGTATTTTTGAGTGTAAGGGTAGTGGAAGTAGTAGAGTCTAGAATTTACAAAAAAGAATTGTATAAATTGAAGGGAAATTAATTGCAAGGTTATGGGGAAAGAGCGGAGGAAGGATAGGAATAATTGAATAATTCTACCAAAGAGCTGGCACACACATAATGGGCCAAAAGACTTCCTTATCCGCTGGATTATTCTAAGAATCTCCATAGTACATACACTTTCTTGATGACCATTTTTCTCAAAATACCAGAACACAATTCAACAGCAGCAGCAATTTATATAGCACCTTTAAGGTAATAAAATGTCCCAAAGCGCTTTACAGGAGCCTTGTTACGAAGCAATAGTATGACACCAAGCCACATAAGGAGATATTAGGTCGGATGACCAAAGCTTTGTCAAAGAGGTAGGTTTTAAAGAACATCCTAAAAGAGGAAAGCGAGGTAGAGACACAGAGTGGTGTAGGGAGGGTACAGTATTCCAGAGTTTGGGGCCCAGGCAACTGAAAGCCTAGCCACCAATGGTGGAAGCAATTCAATTTGGGGATGAACAAGAGGCAAGAATTAAAGAAACGCAGATATCTCTGGGTGTTGTGGGGCTCGAGCAGATTACAGTATTAGGCGAGTCTATGGAGGGGTTTGAAAACAAGGATAAGAGTTTATAAAACTCGAGACTCTGCTTGACTGGGAGCCAATGTAGGTCAGCGAGTAAAAGGGGTGATAGGGGAAGATGTGGGTAGCAGAGTTTTTGATGGCCTCAAATTTACAGAGGGTAGATTGTGGGGTACTAGCCAGGGGTGTGTTGTAATAGTCAAGCCTAGAGGTATGAAAGCATGAATGAGGGTTTCAGCAGCAGATGGGCTGAGACAGGGGCGAAGTTACAGGAGGTGGAAATAGGCGGGCTTACTGATGACATGAATGAGGCCGAAAGCTCATGTTGGGATCAAATGCGACACCAAGGTGGCTAACAGAGAAGTTTAATCTCAGACTGTTGTTAAAACAACAGAAAATGAGGGAGTAGCTGGGGTACATAGTATTCATTATTGCTCCAACATGCTGTTTTTCAGGTACTAAAGAACATGTTATTGAATTGGTCTGATGTCATCTGCGTCCTCTCCGCAGGGTTTCTTTCAATGACAGTGTTGGCTTTCTAATGTATTTGAGCTCGATGGCACCAAAAAAATCATACTTTTCATTCCACAGGGTGATCAATATAGGCAATAAAAACTAGTTTAAAAAAATAACATCACAATTTAGAGGAGATTAAAGTGCAAGACATTGGGTGAGAAAATGGGGCTTGTCAGCACCCATATCCTGGCTTATGAGTGTCCTTAGCGCTCACTAAGTGCGTTCACTGTGCATGCGCGTATTTGAGGGAAAGATCACTTTGGACACCGTATAAGTGAAGCCCGTTAATGTCTGCTGGAAGTATACAGAACAGCCAGAACATGACATCAGTCAGGATAGAATGCTCATTTGATGCAGGCAGCATTTTCGAGCAAACAGTGACTACAAAGTGAAGCACTTTGGGACATCCTGAGTTTTATGAATGGTGTTATATAAAAATGGTCAACTGCAGAAAACAGGTTCTGCAGGAAAGAGAATATGTGTGTGTGTGTGTGTGTGCGCGCGTGTGTGCGTGTGTATATTCAGAGGGTTGGAATTTGTCAAAGATAGGACATAGCCTACTTGAGCATTGAGCCAGGTACTGAGGTACCTGGTTGACACCTGTGCAAGTGTATTGGGTCACTCGCTTGTGAAGTTTCAAGAGTGAAATAAAGAAAAGGAAAAGATAGGAAGAAACCTGCAAAAACCTTAACCAAACAATTCAAGACCTTTCCTTTTCCAAAGAACCTGGTCTTGTTTACATGTCGAGATGAACTGGTGAGCTTCTCTCAGTGCTTTTTGCATTTCTTCCAATTTCAGAGTTCAACACTCCAGCCAATGCCTTCTCAAACCTGTACAAGTGAACATGTGTTCAGTAGCAGGAAAGATCCTGAGCCAGCACTATTTAACGTGATCAATTTTTAAAATTCATTTACGGGATGTGGGCGTCTCTGGCTAGGCCAGCATTTATTGCCATCCTTAATTGACCTTGAGAAGGTGGTGGTGAGCTGCCTTCTTGAACCACTGCAGTCCATGTGGTGTAGGTACACCCACAGTACTGTTAGGGAGGGAGTTCCAGGATTTTGACCCAGCGACAGTGAAGGAACAGCGATATATTTCCAAGTCACGATGGTGAGTGGCTTGGAGGGGAACTTCCAAGTGCTGGTGTTCCCATGTGTCTGCTGCCCTTGTCCTTCTAGATGGTAGTGGTCATGGGTTTGGAAGGTTGCAGGTTAATCACTGGTTG
Organism: Cetorhinus maximus; assembly: GCF_964194155.1. Classification (NCBI taxonomy): domain Eukaryota; kingdom Metazoa; phylum Chordata; class Chondrichthyes; order Lamniformes; family Cetorhinidae; genus Cetorhinus; species Cetorhinus maximus. The sequence continues at coordinate 16,120,097 of NC_135892.1, forward strand.
ATTTTTTTCTGGCTGTTGCTATGATTCTGCAAGTGTTTGGTGCTTTGTGCAGTTGCTTCAAGTTGCAAAAAGTGCAAGAAGTGGTGTGGCAGCTGCTGAGGGAGCTATTGCTGATTTCAGGGTTTCTGTCAATGTCTGAAAATAAGAACATCCTCACTGAAGTCTGCCAGCAGCCATAACAGCAACCTCAGAATGGGGCAAAGACTGCAATGCCTATGGCCATGATGATGAAGATGATTGTGGCCATGAATCTTTATCTATTTGGCTCCGTCCAGACTGGAGTTGGAAATATTTGCAACATCTCACGGTTTGCTGTCCATTGTTGCATAAGCAAGGTCACTGAGGCTCTCTGTTTAAAGAGAGCTGCCTACTTTTGATTCTCCCTAGCCAGAGACAGGCAAGTGAAGCAAACTCTCGGCTTAACTTGGATTGCTGACTTCCCCCATGGCACAGGGTGCCGCTGACTACGTGTACATTACTTTGCAGGTGCCACATGTCAACCTTTGTTGAACCTTTAAAGAGCTCTGGTCAGACCACAGAGTATTGTTTCCAGTTCTAGTCACTACACTTTCGGAAAGGATGACAGAAGTCCTTGGGAGGGTGCAGAGGAGATTTACCAAAGTGGCTCCAGGGGACTGAGAGAATTTAGCTTCAAGGTTAGGTTTGCAGTAGTTGGGGGTTGCTCTCCTTGGAGCAAAGGTGGTCAGATAGAGGTATACAAGGATGATGACAGATTTCGATAAGGTAGACAAAGAAATGCTGTTGCCATTAGCTGATGGGCCAAGGACTAGGGGACATAGATTTAAGGTTTTGGGGAAGAGATACAGGGACTGTGAGGAAGAACTTCTCTTACACAGCATGTGGTACTGACCTGGAACACTGCCTAGGAGAGTGGTGGAAGTTGAGACAATGACTTCAAAAGGAAATTGGATGGACACTTGAAGGAAATAAACTTATAGGATAACGGGGATAAAGCAGGGGAGTAGCACTGACTGTATTGCTCTACAGAGAGCTGGCGTGGACCCGATAGGTAGAATGGCCCCCTTCTGTGCCGCGATGACTACGTACGGCATAGAATGCTGTCAGTCACCACCCAATTTGGACAGGCAATGGGGACAAAGCTAGTTTCAGACAGGTACTCTGGATAGCTCTGCAGTTCTCTCACCAACTGGCGAATGGCTTTTGCCTGGCATGGACTAAGCAGATGCAAGCCACATACCCTTCCAACACCTGCTTCTCACCCAAAAAAAAACAAGTGCTGTATGATCCAATTTCTAGACCCAACTCAGATTTCTAGGGTCATGAGGACTCAAAACGTCAACTTTGTTCTTCTCCGCCGATGCTGCCAGACCTGCTGAGTTTTTCCAGGTAATTCTGTTTTTGTTTTGGATTTCCAGCATCCGCAGTTTTTTGTTTTTTTTTGTTTTTATTTCTAAAGGAATGGGTGGATGGTGGAAGGGGTGCAGGAGAAAAAGGGGAAATGTAATGCTCAAACATCATACTTGCTGTGGCTATTTTATCTTTCGTGGAAAATCCAAAAAGGAGATTTGCTTGAAACAGATTCGAAGACTAATTACAATTTAGTAATTTAGGTGGAGGGCAAGGGAGACACTGCTCGGGGGAAGACAACCTTCAGCCTCATTTTCTGTCTATTGCTGGCAAACAGAATGATAAGAGCCTTTCCAAACTCGAGTGAGGACAATGCACAGGGAATTTTTAAAAAAGGAGTTAAGGGAGTGAGAAGCTGGAAGAGTGAAACCGGTTTTAAAAAAAAAAACCCTCTTCAAAATTTTAACACTCAAAAGCTGAGGCAGTCTCGCGATGTCGGTGAAACAGCCTCAATAACTGCAGGTGAGAATGGTTCCTATTCAAAAAGAGAATCACACCACTTAAACGTGGCTGCCTTGCTTCAACATCTATTACAAAGTAACAAAATTGCTTTATCTAAGAATTTCAAACCCACTCTAATGATAACCCTAGAGCTGGTTGAAGTCTCCCATGTATTAGAGACCGATTCCAATGTCAGCAACTTGGGACATAGGGTAGATTGTTGAGTAACTGCAATAATCTGGGTCAAACTGCCCTGGAGTTCCAAGTTAAGACAGCACCTTTGGGCCAGTAACAATGCTTGCTGTTAAAAACAAAACAAATAGGAATTCCTCTGCAGGCAACTAGCCAGCACCATTGATCAAAGTGTTTCATTACTTCCTCCATTTACTAGTAACTGTTTTTATACGGTTAGATTTTTCTAGGTATTAATTATTTAGGTGGGGCAGGGCTGGGTGAGAGACGAAGGTAGGTTCTGGGAGAGAGGGAGTGGCAATGGAAAGGAGAGGGACATCATACATCAGCCTGTCAGTGAACTGCTCCATTGCAAACCGCAGGCATGAGACACAAACCAGCTCTTCATATCCGAGAAGGCAAGAAAATTCAATAGCAGTCGAGTGCTCCTGTCTGCTCTGCTGATAACTGAGCTATTCCAGCTAAGATCCCTGTGGATTAACACTTATATTGGGAAAGGTTGCTGATCCATAAAAATCTCAGTTTGAAATTCTAAGCAACAGAATGCACTGGACCTAAAACAATGATAACACAACACAGCAACTTCAAATGGATCTTATTTGTAAATCTTACCTCTTGTGATAAAAGCAGGAAGCACTTTTCAGGTTGCCTTCTTGACTACTTCTAGCCCAACAAGGAAGGAAGGATTGTTTGATTTAACTGAATTGAATTTAACTAATTGAAGTGGGGGTGAATAACTGATGCGAGGGCAGAACAACTGGAGAACAAGGAGTACAGCTTAGCTTCAATGCAAGAAGGAGAAGAATAATGAGCAGTCAAAGATAAGGGTGCTCAACAGGAGAAAGACAAAGTTCAGCAAGATAAGAAAATGGCTGACTCATGCCAATGTTAGCAAACAGATTGATGGACATCTTCAAATTCAATAATTGTCATTCAGGATAAATATAATCCTGCAAGTGACGTGTGCAAAGAACAGAGTTTGTGGATAATGAGAGATTGAAACTAAGCCAAAACTTCAAAGGGAAGCATAAAATTTGGAAATATAGCAATACTAAAGAAATGAGGAGGGATAGAGAAAGTGGGGAGGTGAAGAGGAGGTCACATGGCCTGAGGGGTAATACATTTTATAGATATTTAGAAACTAGAAGAATCGTTAGAGAAAGGGTAAAACTGCATTTCATGGTTGAAGGAGGGAGTCCAACTGAGGAGGCTGAATTAATGGCAATGCTATTCAATAAATATTTTGTATCAGTTTTTACAAACGATGCTGTAATTGCGAAAGCAGACGCACTTCAAGGAGGATAAGGAACATGTCAATGGTAACCACAGAACAGATACTGCCTCTAAAAACAGTTCACAAAATTTAATGTGAATAAGTCACTAGAGCCTGATGTCGTCTATTCAAAGCTGTTAAAAGAAGCCAGAGAGGAAATAGCAGAAGTCCTGGCAACAATTTCACAATCCCCTTTAGAATGCAAATTGGGCAATGACATTAGAGGAGATAAATACACTAAATGTCAGTTATGGGCAATTTGAGATAAAATTAGTGAACATTTAGGTATGTGTAGGTTAACCTAAGACAGCCAGAAAAAGTGTGAGATAATACATTTTAGGAGGATGAACCAGGAATTGGAGTAAACACTATGGGAAGACACCGAGGGTTATGGATAAACATACTTGGGGTCAAATATATACAGTGGCTCCCTGAAAACAAAAGCAGATAGATAAAGCCATAATGGGTGTAAAAGATGCAACAAATTGATATGAAACAGTGCATAATTAGAGTAGTGTGCACCATTTTGAATGCACCATTATCCAAAAGTTAGTGAAGTTACAGTGTGCAATTCACCAGGTAGAGGGTTATAGTTATGCAGAGAGACTGGGGAAATTGGGGCCATTTCCAATAGAGAAGAGAAAGCTTTAAAAATTATCAAGGGTCCAGAGTGAAAAAGGACGCACGCGGCAGAATTTTCCCTGAATTGCACGACGTGTGGTGGCAGACATGAAAAAAGATGTTTCTTCTGCCGGCCGCAAGGGTGGATTTTTGCGCCGTATCGTCCTCCTGCCTTATTAATTATTCAGCCACAGGAAACACGTCGTTTTACAGTCAGGCGGCCTCTGAATTGCCTACCATGTAGTTACCTCAACATTTCCTCACTCCAGATGCCATATCTAAACTGTAGCCGCGCACACAGTTCTCAATGCTTGCAGCCCAGGATGGCTCCAGTGAAGACATGGCCCCAAAAGTCAAGAAGAATTCAGTGGCCCATCTATGGAATGCCTTTCGGAAGCCCGCCGTGATGTCCTCTATCCCCGCACTGGCTGCAGGAGATCCAGCAATCTCACCACTCTGGCTTGGGAGGTGATGGCAGTGGTGGTCAGTGCCAATGCTGCACAGAAGAGGTTGGCCATCCAGTGCAGAAAGAAGATGAATGATCTAACCCATGCCGCCAGGGTAAAGCAACCAACTCATCACTCTAAACTCTCACACTCGGTAAAGTGATGGAAGGGGTCATCAACAGTTCTATCAGGCAGCACTTGCTTAGCAATAACCTGCCTACTGACACTCAGTTTGGGTTCCACCAGGGCCACTCAGCTCCTGACCTCATAACAGCCTTGGTTCAAACATGTACAAAAGAGCTGAACTCCCGAGGCGAGGTGAGAGAGTGACCACCCTTGACATCAAGGCAGCATTTGACCAAATGTGGCATCAAGGGACCCAAACAAAACTGCAGTCAATGGGAATCAGGGGGAAAATCTCTCCACTCGTTGGAGTCATACCTAGCACAGGAAAATGGTTGTGGTTGCTGGCGGTCAATCATCTCAGTCCCAGGGCATCACTGCAGGAGTTCCTCAGGGTAGTGTCCTAGGCCCAACCATCTTCAACTGCTTCATCAATGACCTTCCTTCCATCATAAGGACAGAAGTGGGGATGTTCGCTGATGATTGTACAATGTTCAGCTCCATTTGCGACTCCTCAGATACTGAAGCAGTCCATGTCCAAATGCAGCAAGATCTGGACAATATCCAAGCTTGAACTAAAGTGACATGTAACACTCACGCCATACAAGTGCAAAGCAATGACCATCTCCATCAAGAGAGTCTAACCATCGCCCCTTAACATTCAATGGCATTGCCATTGCTGAATCCCCCCACTAACTACATCCTGGGTGTTACCATTGACCAGAAACTGAACTGAACTAACCACAAATACTGTGGCTACAAGAGCAGGTCAGAGGCTAGGAATCCTGCAGCGAGTAACTCACCTCCTGACTCCCCAAAGCCTGTCCACCATCTACAAGGCACAAGTCAGGAGTGTGATGGAATGTTCTCCACTTGTCTGGATGAGTGCAGCCCCAACCAACTCAAGAAGGTACTAATGATCACGAGTGCTGCCCAAAGCAAAGTAGGCAAACCAACTTTGAAGTCCTGAGTGAAGTGCAGGTTGCCAAGTTCATGTTGCTTATGTACAGTTGTGCGACACGACGGCATGCCCGGACGATCCAGCATGGTGAGGATGATTCCGGCGAGCAGGGCTTATAATGAGGTGCTAAAGTATTGAAATGAGCTTCCCGATGTGCTGCAGCGGGAAGCACGGCCCGCCATTGACGCATGGAGCAGACGATCGCAAACTGGCTTTAAGGCTACGTGAAACTGATTTTGGTGACTTCCCAATATTTCCCGCTCCCACCCGCTACAACACCCGCTGCAAACGGGAGCGGAAAATCCCGGCCATTATTCCCGCTCTTTGGGCGCTCGGTAACGAGGGCTCAGCGGTATGAGATTGTCAAAGAGTGCAAAGAGAGGTTGGGTGATTGGAATGTTTTGTCAAAGAGCAGTGCTTGAGGCAGAAACAACTGCATTTTTTACAGGGAAATTGAATAAATATTTCAAACAGGGGAAAGTACAGACCGAAGGGAAGAGTTCTCAAGGCAGCGAAACTAGTTTTGTTTCTATATGCTCTAAACATGTATAAGTTTTAAGTTCTGACGAAAACTTTGGGAATTGTTGGTGAAGAAGTCTGATTTATTAATTTATCACTTGCAGGCACTTGGAAGAATAAAACAGTGTACCTGTAAAAGTAAAAAAAAAACAAAAACAGAATTACCTGGAAAAACTCAGCAGGTCTGGCAGCATCGGCGGAGAAGAAAAGAGTTGACGTTTCAAGTCCTCATGACCCTTCAGCAGAACTGAGTAAAGTTAGGAGAGGGGTGAAATATAAGCTGGTTTAAGGTGGGGGGTGGGGGGGGGATGGTGGTTGTAGGGACAAGCAAGCAGTGATAGGAGCAGATAATCAAAAGATGTCACAGACAAAGGAACAAAGACGTGTAAAAGGTGGTGATATTATCTAAGAGAATGTGCTAATTAAGAATGGATGGCAGGACACTCAAGGTACAGCTCTAGTGGGGGTGGGGTGGAAAGACTGACAGGGCATTACAGCTATAGATTTAAAAATAATGGAAATGGGTGGGAAAAGAAAAATCTATATAAATTATTGGAAAAAACAAAAGGGAGGGGGAAGAAACGGAAAGGGGGTGGGGACGGAGGAGGGAGTTCAAGATCTAAAGTTGTTGAATTCAATATTCAGTCCGGAAGGCTGTAAAGTGCCTAGTCAGAAGATGAGGTGCTGTTCCTCCAGTTTGCGTTGGGCTTCACTGGAACAATGCAGCAAGCCAAGGACAGACATGTGGGCAAGAGAGCAGGGTGGAGTGTTAAAATGGCAAGTGACAGGGAGGTTTGGGTCTTTCTTGCGGACAGACCGCAGGTGTTCTGCAAAGCGGTCGCCTAGTTTACGTTTGGTCTCTCCAATGTATTTGGATTTTTCTTTTCTTTTTCTTTTCCCACCTATTTCCATTATTTTTAAATCTATAACTGTAATGCCCTGTCAGTCTTTCCACCCCACCCCCACTGGAGCTGTACCTTGAGTGTCCTGCCATCCATTCTTAATTAGCACATTCTCTTTGATAATATCACCACCTTTTACAGGTCTTTGTTCCTTTGTCTGTGACATCTTTTGATTATCGGCTTCTATCACTGCTTGCTTGTCCCTACAATCACCACCCCCCCAACTTCTCTCCCCCCACCTTAAACCAGCTTATATTTCACCCCTCTCCTAACTTTACTCAGTTCTGCTGAAGGGTCATGAGGACTCGAAACGTCAACTCTTTTCTTCTCCGCCGATGCTGCCAGACCTGCTGAGTTTTTCCAGGTAATTCTGTTTTTGTTTTGGATTTCTAGCATCCGCAGTAGTTTTTTGTTTTTATACCTGTAAAAGTAACTAATTGCAATTCGTTTTAGAGATCAAATTGCGCACACATATTATTAAACAGCCGATGGAATCTGTGAAACTGTTTGTGGTCAGGACAATGACCATGATGGTCTGCCACACGTCACTCTTTTCTGTAACTGTCTTCATGTATAACAGAAACCAGACAGGTTACAGTACCATCCTGATCTAAACAAGTGATGGTGTGGTTTAGATAAGATTCATTCCAGATGTGTGTGTAGGTTGTGCCCAGAGTGTGGGGGAAAATCCTTTAGCTCTTTTGCTAATGCTATAAACCATTGCTTTTCTGGATAATACACTGAGCTTTGATTTTCACTGGGACCTATCTTTTTACAAGTTAAAAAAAATTTCTGTAAGGTATTTAAGTTCAGAGGTCATTTGACAAGTGGACTTTGACCAATCTAAAATGTTCATTTGAAGTAAAAAAAACACGAAAAAGACATTTGCACAGCTTCCATTAGAAGTTAATATTACAGCAAGGAAATTATTTTTATTTACCATTCTTCAAAGAGTATTATGTTAAAATGCATAATGGACTTCTGTCAGATGCACGTTTTAGAGTAAAATACTATTCATGGAAATCACATATTATAGGAAGATTTTCACTGGTAGGTGATTACCATACACAATCCTGCTGTGTGCATATGTCACTGTAAAGAGTTTAAGGATGAAAAAGAAACATATATGCTTGTATCGTTAAGCATATTCACAAACATTAATCCTGACATTGCTTTTTGACGTATAGATTTTTATTTCTCCAGCAAACGGTTTAATATTTCTTTAAAAATGGATTTCTGTGCTTCTCAAAGATCTGAATGCCAGTGAATAGAATGCTCCAATCTTAGTGCCCTGCATCAGAATTTAGCACCCTCACAAAAGATACACCAGAGGCTACAGTACCAGCCAGAGTCGAGCTCGCTCAGCTCTCTCACAATAGCACCAGCTTGACATTTCTATTTATACCACAGGTATGGACTCAAAACGGATGGGCTGCCATGCAGTGGGCTATTTTGGGTTCTGGATTCATTGTAAATTCTACGCACCTCCATTTAAAACAGTCATTAATAGATTCTTGGGCCACTGAAGTGCCAAAATGGTTGGAATTTGACAAATATTATACATACATTTCTCTCTTTTTTTCTGACACAATAATAATTATCAATTTCAATCCCGTAATAAAATTAATGAAAAGGCTGTAAATTATGGCTTTAAGTAATGTAAGCACTTTATGCTCAAGGTGAGGGGTAGGAGTGGTAGAGGACATTCCGGCTTTTAAAACAAAATCTGCAAATTATGGAATTTGCAAGCAAAATGTGGTTGTTGGCAATGGAGAGTTACAGTCATAACTTTTAACTCTAATTTTATCTTTACACATGTACTGTAAGAAAAATAATATGTTAGTATACATTTCTGGTCACAAAGATATAATTTTTTTCTAAACTACTGTTACACTTTAATTAGCTTGTCAACCGGATATTTTACACTATTCGAATTGGGTTAATACACGGTAATTTGAAGTGTGCTAATGATGGCATTTATTAAGCTACAGGCACACAGTGGGAAACTCTAATGAACGCATTTCATAAATTACATTGTAGGCATTCTAACACTGGGCTATTCCAGTTAACTATTCCCAGATTTTCAGGGTGTGTGAATTGAATTTGCGATCTTAAATGGGACAGGGGTCCAAGTTGCACATCAATCATTTCTATAGAAGATTGTAACAGGATAGGATGAAGACAACATGGTTTCTTCAACATTCCTATTTCCACAAAGGACATGATACAGTCCCTCACAAAAAGGGCAGAATTTTACAGTCTTACCGAAGTCAATGGACTTTTGAACGGCTCGCTGTATTTTCCAGCCCCACCCCTGCCGCGACAGGACCATAAAATTCCGTCCATGATTAAAGTGAAAACTCCTGGGATTGAGGAGGAAGTTGCAAATTAGATAATTAAAGTGTTTTAAAAGCCCACTTCCAAATGAACAAATGTGACTAGTGTAATATCCTGAGGCCCAGGAACTTTGACTACTTTCAGTGCGTCAGCTGTGGCTCAGTTGAGAGCACTGTCACCACTGAATTCAAATTACCATGTATTAACCCAATCCGAATATCCGGGTAAAATATCCAGTGGAGTACGGAGGGAGTGCTGCACTGTCGGAGGTGCCATCTTTCAGATGATACATTAAACTGAGACCCCATCTGCTTGCTTGGGTGGACGTGAAAGATTCCATGGCACTATTTCTAAGAAGGACAGGGGAGTTATCCTCTGTGACCTGGCCAACATTTACCCTCAGTCAACATCACAAAAAAAACAGGTATATTTGGTCACTATCACATTGCTGTTTGTGGGCGTTTGGTGTTAACATATTGGCTGCCATGCTTCCTACAATGCAGCAGTGACTACAGTTCAAAGTACTTAATTGGTTGTAAAGCACTTCAAGGCATCTGGTGGTCATGAACGGTGCTATATAAATGCAAGTCTTTATTTCTTCAGTATTTATAAATGGATTTAGTGTGGCAGTGAAACAGGACATTTCAGATTACAGAGCTGGGTGAAAATTTGGAGTAAACACTGGCTAGTGTCGTCACATTTTATGGCAACAGTGCCAATTAAGTGAAATGAGTGCAGTAGGATGTAATAGTAGAAATGCAAGAAACTATTGTAATACTCGAGGAAGGATTAGTGAGTCAACACGAGGAGTATTTCAGTCAGTTTTCACCACAATATAATAGATAGTACAACTGATTTAAAGAGAGTAACAAAGATGGTTCAGACTTAGATCACCGAGCTACGAATAATGTGGAAAATATTTAAAATTATTTATCATCACGCATACACTTTCCCAAAAATCAACAGCTGAATTCTTGATAAAACTATCAAATCAAATCTCCCACAGCTTGTGGCCATATTTTCAAAAAACTACTGTATTATTTCAGGTCAGCAGTAAGGAAGTCAATCCACATAAACATTTCCTATTATCCTCCAAGAGAGAGGTGATAACACATCAATATCACTAATATGTATTGATCAGAATGCCACAGCCATCATTATCCAGTGTATGTTGGGTGTGCACATCTGAGACATTCTAATCTCGGTCAACAGAAACATTGTGCTATAGCTGAAAATGCTGCTTGACAAAACGAAAGAGGCCGTTGATGTTAAAAGCAGAACAGAGAACACAATGGCTGTTTGATAAATGGCGATAGAAGGAACAAACTTGCATTTACATGCTGTCTTTTACAACCTCAGGCTGTACATCTGACAATGCAGCATTCCCTCAGGCTTGCATTGGAAAGGCAACCAAGGTTATATGCTTAAAACTCAGGAGCAAGAGTGCTCCCACTGAGTCAAGGCTTATCAATCCCACCTTGGATTGTTAGAGAAAAGTTAGGTGGTTAAAGAAGGGATAGTTTTTAATACAACTGGAGGTAACAATTGCTCTAAAATGTTGGTCAGGGAAGGTAACATTTATATAGCAATCCTTAAATCTGGGAGGCATCTCAAGAGCACTTTAAAATAAGGAAAAAATATTATGACAAAGAGCATTGGAAAGGGGGCAAGAAATGGAGAGGTTAGGGTGGGGAACTGCCGTCACAAACTGAAGAGGGAAAGGATTGGAAGCTGGGAACATTGAAAAAAAAAAATCTATTTCTCAAGTTAGGACGTTGAGCTGAGGATGGAGCAGGAAGTCAAGGTTTTATATGATATGGCAACCAGGAAAGTTGATGGAACTAAGGCCGGAGGTTTCGAAATGCTGAAGCTAGCCAAACAGAATGGCATGGTCCTGCCAATATTCAGCTGGAAGAACTTCTGCCTCATTGCTTGTCTTATACCAAGATCTCAATCTCACAGCATGACAAAACCCTTTTGAATCAATGGAGAAGGCAAAACGTTTAGATGGATGTCAACAGCATATATGTGCATCTGGATAACATTTAAGGAGACCAATAAGACAGTGAAGAGGAGGGGCTTGTGGGTGAATCATTAAAGTACACACTTGAGTTGCACAAGCCTTTGGCAGCTGTATAATGCCAGTTACACAGGAGCAGGACAAGAGCATGCAGTGCAGGTATACTGCAGAGAACAGCCACTGTTGAAGACTGGGATTGAAGATTGGAGAGGTGTCAAAGAGGGCAAGGAGCCATGGTTACGGTCACATAGAATGTGGTTTTTGATAGTGCTGGCACTATGTGTAAGGAACAGACAGATTAGAGAGACTCCAAAAAATGGTGAAAACTCCAAGTGAAGTTGCAAGCAACAGATTCAAAAGATCCTAATGAAGCATAAGCATTAGAAAGAAAGAGAATTGCGGTACATGTAAGGGCTTAGGATATGTTTCGTAAAGAGAACAAACAACAGTTTTGAAGGACATGGTGACAGAAGAATGGTTAATGATTTCAAATATGCGTAGAGGAGGGGGTTTTGGGTGGCCAGGAGCTGGGGTGGAAGGGAATGAACATTGCATGCGGCGGGATTTATGGACAGGACGAATGAGTTGAGGGGAGAAGCAGCAAAGAACTGAATTGTTGAGGAAAATTAGGTGGAAGACTGATGAGAAAGCTGGGAGTTTGGGTGCTAGCCAGATGCAATAATGTATATGAAACACCATCCTGCCTACAGAAGGGGAGAGAGATAGATACGGTGTGCCATTGGAAATGGGGAGCATTTGAAGCCCAAAGCATTTTGAATGTATAAACAATTATGTGTTTAAGTATTTAAATGCTCTTGTTTGAAAACAGTCCCTATAATGTGTGAAAATTACAAGTTTTCTCTTATTTTCTGTCACAAAAAGTTTTGGAAAGGAATTTTATGCAGTGTATTACTTTGAGAGTCATGTTCTTTTTTGCAGTTGCTTGCTTAAGCGATCCATTCCACAATCTCCTCTTTAATCAGTCATGACAAACAAGTGATTACATTCAGTCTTTGTCCCCACAGGAGTTACAGGAAAATGATAGCATGAGTAAGTATCATTTTTTACTCATTATAAAATACAATGTGTAGGCAAACAATAGTAATATTCAAAAAGGGATTATGACATTATACACCTCCCTAACAAGTACATCTTGTCCCTGAGTGCCCCTTAGTCATCCATCTCCACCATGATAGATGGGAGTGTGGAATTTGAAACACAAACAGATCAGCTATGATCTTATTGAATAGCAGAGCAGGCTCCAGGGGCCGAATGGCCTACTTCTGCTCCTATTTCATATGTTCATATGTACGTACATATCTAAGGTCAACAGCAACACTACCTAACACCACCACTTCACACCAAGATGGCAAATGACATGCAGACCTACTGCTGCAAATGTGATCTACTCCTGCGAAATTCAAACATCAAAAAAAAAGTTAATTTGTCAAATGCCAATGAGGATGCAAGAATTATCGGAGGCTTTGCTACTGTTTTTATTGTGTAACAACTTGGTGAAAGACTTAATCACCTGACAAATTAGGTCACAGCAAAGTTAAAAAAACAGCAAAGTGCAGGCCAGATCAGTCAACCGATTAATAAATGTGGCAACTAAGAACCCTGCGAGATGAGATTACCTGTTCCGCCAGCTGTGTGGTTTTGTCAAACAGTGATGTGTATTTTTGAAGTCTATCATTTACTCCAGCGAAAAGTTGAGTAAGCTGGTAGACAGTAATCAGTCTGTTCTTGTGCTCAGTTTGCTGCAATAGAAAGCACACATATCAGTGCTACTGCATGAAATATTAAAATTCTTCAAAGTGGCATGCTATAATTATTAATGTCCACTTTATTGCCAATTTAAAAACCTACCTGTTTCAGGTTTTACTGTGAGTAAAAAAGGAGAGAAAAATCAGCGGGAAACAAACTGGGTGCGTTCCAGATCATGTTATTGATCTGTACGCAGTATGTGCTGTATTGAAGTGCAGCACAGACAGCACAATGCATCAGTACACACTTATATTCAATACATCACACTTAAAAGACTAAAGACTAAATCAGAAACAAAGGAGATAGAGTGAACAAATGAAAAGAGAACAGGCAAAAGCAGAAAAACACTACAGGGAAAATTATAATAAACCAGTCGGGGTAAGAATCCAAATGAGAACATAAATTATGAAAAACTAGGCATTTAGAAATTTAACAGATCTTGAAGATTTCCGTTTTTGGATTCCCAATTAACTTCCAACGATGAAGGGAAATATATTTTTGTAGCCATATTATGTGTGTCCTGAAGAGTTTATTCCCTGCCACAAGAATCAGATTTCATCACTATGTCAAGCCTGGGTGATGAAAACTTTAGAAGCCAGGGAGTAGCTGATTAAAATCACACAGTCTTCAATATTAAATAACACATTTACAGCATTGTGATTGGAATGTAATAGAGATTTCAAAGCTTCAAGGCTTTATTGCTTTTTAACAGCGAAGTCAGAAAGCTGAAATGAAAATAACAGCCAGAATATTTACAGCAAGATAAGATTAAGATTACATGAAGAGAGATGGAAGTCTGCTGCCAGTAAAAACAGAAGTGTGTCGCAAAAGCACTTGTAGGACTGTATAATCAAAAAGCTCTTAAAACTCCAGGAGTACAGTCACTTTGCTACTTTTCCATCAATAACAAGTGGTTTCACTCTGCAGCGACACAAAGTGGCAACATAACTCTGCCAGTCTCCATCAGGCGCCAAAAAACACCAATTTCCAACCGTGTTGGACCTCTTTCAGCAGGCTGTCTCACTGCATTGGTTCAACATATGTGGAACATAATTGCAGCACGCTATGAAGCGAGGTTAAAAGTGTTCTGTCTCTTAGTCCCTAAAGACTGAGATTGATAGATTTCTACATATTAAAAACATCAAGGGATATGGGGATAGTGCAGGAAAATTATGTTGAAGTCGAAGATTAGCCATGATTTCATTGAACGACGGTGCAAGCTCATAGGGCTGAATGGCCTACTCCTATTTCTTATGTTCTCAAGCTTCTGCTAAAGGCATTTTTTAAAATTTAGGACAGAATAGGCAAGGAGATGTTCACTTTGCCCTATTAATAGAAAGGTTCTGCACTGCTTATGATTAAATTGTATTCATAGGATGAGTACAAAATTATTTTGAGATTTCTTGCCACAGTTGTGCTTCTGCTGTGAGTGATACTAATTTGAGACAATTCATTCTTGCTCCATTGGGTCTGGGAGTGAGGGATCCAAATTAGTAGTCATTCTGTTCATTGGGACCATGTTCTTTTCAGCTTGAGTGGGTCACAGTTATTAGGTTATTTCCCTTCAAACTCTGGTTCTCTTTCTTACCCATTGGTCCTTGTCATCTGACAGCGATGAGCCTCATGCCCATGCAGGGTAGCACTGCTTCACCTGCTAGCTAGCAAGTGTTGCATTTCCATCACTCCTGGCCCCAGCAAGCTCCATTTGCTTCTGTTGACCTGATAAATGGTCCAATATCTTCAATCCCTCCATGGCTATCTCAACCATCCCTTCTCGTTGTATGTTCTTCCATGGTTCTAGCTTACCATTATTTCCTTTCCTTATCATCTGTCACGTTTTGCCCAGCTCTACTTTAGGTACCAACCCCTAATGTGGCACCTAATTGCTTGATCTAGATGTAAATAAATCTCACCTAATACTCATGATAGGGTGTTACATGCTGCACAAAAGTCACCTGGTCCTCCAAGCCCCAACGTCAACAGACTGTTGGAACTTTCTTTCAAAGGTACTTGGACACTCCATGGCACAGCAGCAGATCCATCTTTTGTTTTCATTTCAAAGTAATTTGTAACTGGCTGGAGAAACACAACTTCCTCTATTAACATAGGAACCCTGTACCTTCATCAGATCTCATTACCATGACACTAGTTGCATTAAATTCTCCCTCGTTTTCTTTACAATTACATTTTTTGACGATATTTTGTGCTCATCAAGGAGAGTGACTTTAATATTGACGAGTGGCAAGTAACATTCACGCCACACAAGTGCCACACAATGACCATCTCCAACAAGAGAGAGTCTAACCATCACCCCTTGACATTCAATGGCATTACCATAGCTGAAACCCCCACTGTCAACGTCCTGCGGTTACCATTGACCAGAAACTGAACTGGACTAGCCATATAAATACTGTGGCTAAAACAGCAGTCAGAGGGTAGGAATCCTGCGATGAGTTACTCACCTCCTAAGTTCCCAAAGCCTGTCCACCATCTACAAGGCACAAGTTAGGAGCATGATGGAATACTCTCCACTTGCCTGGATGAGTGCAGCTCCCACAACACCCAAGGAGCTCGACACCATCCAGGACAAAGCGGCCTGCTGGATTGGTACCCCATGCACAAACATTCACTCCCTCCACTACCGACACACAGTGGCAGGAGTGCATACCATCTACAAAATGCACAGCAGGAACTCACCAAGGCTCCTTAGGCAGCACCTTCCAAACCCACGGCCACTACCATCTAGAAGGACAAGGGCAGCAGATGCATGGGAACACCACCACCTGGAAGTTCTCATCCAAGTCACTCACCATCCTGACTTGGAAGTATATCGCCGTTCCTTCACTGTCACTGGGTCAAAATCCTGGAACTTCCTAACAGCACTGTGGGTGTACCTACACCACATGGACTGCAGCGATTCAAGAAGGCAGCTCACCGCCACCTTAAGGGCAATTGGGGGTGGGCAATAAATGCTGGCCTAGCCAATGACGCCCACACCCCATGAATGAAAAAATAAAAACAGGATAGGTATAATATAGTTAGGTTCATGCATGCTCTGCCTGTCTTAGTCACAATTCCATAAAGGTTCCCCCTCATGACAGCAGTGTGACACATCTGCATCTCCGAAACCAGCCAAACTGCGGCTCCTCCAAGCGAGATGCCCAGGCCACAAAAGCACTGGATTATAGAAACTCATTTCACGTACAACCTTTGCAGCTTACGTCAGACATAAATGGTTTGAAACTCCAAATCGGTGTGGGACAACTGTTACCTGCAATTCTGATATACATCACTGTAACACACATGCTGCACTGAGGACCAGCAGCTTAAGACTATAGACCTTAATAAATAAGTGTTCTTTTCAGCAATGCTTCATGACTATGGAGAGTATTTATGGTATTATAGTTTTGGATGAGGCTTGTATGTTGCTTCCTCCAAATCGTTCATTTGCACTGACCCATGGTGTAGTTGCCCCTTTTGTTAATAAAATATCCGGCTTGCAGTCACTAGAGTTCTCCATTACAGAAGGACTAGCAGGATATATATATTACCTGTGGTAAGAAGGTGAGTCACACATTTAACTGGTTGCCAACTACCCTTTCAAGCTCACTGAGTTTGAAAGAATGGTTTAAGTCAGCAGGAAGCAGAGTTTTGTTCACAGGTATGATTAAGATGCAGATTAACGAATAGTCCTCCCTCCCCTGGATGCATTACAAACAATCTAATCAGGACAAAACTAGAACAATGTATATCTTAATAACTCAACCTTGACCTTTTATGTTTGAGAAATATATGCTTTTTCACTGCTGTGTCGACAACAGTCCAATGGCAGCCAACAAAAAAAAAACCCAATTCATTCCTGACCCTTCATGTGACTGAAAGGGGGAATGTTTATAAAGGCGTAACAAAAGGTGGGGGGAGTTTGCCAGGGTCAACCTTACACACCTTGTAGCAGTTATCTGCATGCTGGATTTATGGAGTGATATACCGAGGGACTGGAACCTATTTTATTGTACTGAATAGCAGAGTAGGGTCAACAGGCCGTATGGTCTACTCCTGCTCTTACGTCACACTTTGTCTGTGAAAATCATTTGGGCTCTAGGCACCTGACAAATGCTGCAGTTGAGGGCTACAGAGGCAAACAGTAAAAAATCCTAAAATGTTCACAATTGCACTACAGCAGCAGATCAACAGGAATGAAAAGTTAAAAAGGTGGATTCCGTGCTCTTGACTTTTCAATAGAAATTAGAAGTAGGGAGACTCTCCAAGATTAAACCGCAAAATATTCCATAACACAAGGGCTCAGAAGTAATGCCAGAATATTTAAGAGAAATATTTTTCACTGGGAGTTACTACCTGCACTATGCGGCATGGTTGGGCAATAGAATGTAATGTTAATCAGCAGAAAATTCTCAGATTCCTGCCCTAGTGCTCACTGTATTCTAAGGCCAAGAATTTAAGACTATGAAAAAAATGTAAAAATTACAGTGATACATATCTGCATGCACTATTACACAACAACTTCAATCCTTTGCCACCCGGAAAGAAAAGTCTGTTGGGTACACACAATAAGGAATCTTATGGCCATTACATTTTAACTTATTCAGTTTCATCCATTTCTAATGAAATTGTCTCTAATGGTTATACATTCTTCTTGCTGAATAATGAGTAAGAGGCATTTTAATATGTCAACAGTAATGGCATGCTTGAGAGCTAATAAAGCAACCTCAACTCCAGGAACTTACATAATAGATCCTAGGCTATGTCTCGTCCCTGCTGTCAAAGACCTGATGTTCCTCTGCCTTTGTCTGCGTTCTCAGTTAAATCCAAGTCTTTGTTTCTTTATCTGAGCCTGAGCTTTAATTCTCCCCGAGAAGTTTAATCATTTTAACAGCGACGACGAGGACAATAGGACAGAGCACCAAACCCAGGCGCAACTAAAGATTTATCTTCCTCTGTAACACAAGATAACAAAGGCATTACACTACAGAGAACAGTGGCATTGAATGCAGTCGCGCACCACTACAACCCAGCAGCAACAAACCAATGGCCAAATTGATGTAGGAGGTGGCACACATGAAGGGGTTTAATAGTGGAAAATGAATCAGCGTCAACAAACACACAGGTCTCATCTCTCCCATTGATGGAGGGTATTAAAATCTGAACATTCACATGCTTAATCCAGGTTAACTCTTCCCACTGAATTCAATTCAGCTGTACTGCGGGTTACAAATCTATGCCACCAGAGATCAACTTTGTCAAAGCCATCATTATGTCAAAGCAAAGGGAATTTGCAAGAAGAACCTCTCTCCAACACGCAACCCCCAACATTACAGAATGAGTAGTGAGCCTTCCCAACAGGACGACCCTCCCCATCCCCATCCCCGCCCCCACTACAGATATGCTCTTCACTGACAAGACTATAGGACTCTAACCATCCACTCACTCGGGCTGGTCTCCAGGGAAACATGTCGAGGCAGAGAGTACCTTCAAACACACAGTCAAGCTTATGGGATAAAATGCAGCTGAGAAAGAGAGAGAGAGACGTAGCTCAGTCAAACAGCTGCTCACCCCACGTCAGGACACCAAAACAAAAGCCGACTGCAAGCAACAAAGGCTCTTCTTCCCTCCAGCAAACACAACCGGCGCGCCTTTTAACTTCTCCTCAACCTCTCGCTCAGTGAACTTACCTGTACCCGAGGAGATGCTTCACTTCTTCTCCTCCCCCCTCTCTCTCTCTCTCTCTCTCTCCTCCTTCCTTCCCTCCCTCCCTCACACTGACATCTCTCCAAAGACCTGAGAGTCCAGCCTCACGACTGATCGGCATTCGCACTGCGCAGGCGCCACTGCACCGACCACAATTTAAAGACAAAAACAAAAGTAAACTTTGCTCAAACTTTGGGAGATCACGTGAGTTATGGGTAAAAGTGGGTGGTTTTGGGGGGAGGATGATCCTGCCGCCGGCTGTGCTGTTGAATACCGACTGTTTGCAAACATTGTACATTTGGGTTTTTTCCCCCCCCCCAGCTGTGTATGTCAAAGTTTATTTCCTCATGCTGAACAGAATCAACTTCTGCAACATTTTTTGTCTAAGATTTGTTAATAATAACATTTCGTTTCTTTCCCCCCTCCCCATAAATAAACCATCAATGTGTCTGTGCAGGGCAAATCCAGGAACCACTTGAAGGAAGGAAGTGTTTAAACAAAATTGACTCTTTCAAAGCAAACAATTTTTCAAAATATTTTCTTCCTCAGTCCATTCTTTGGATATTTGAATGGATGTTGTTTGAAAAACAAATAGTTTACCGTGGGATTTTGTTTTTTCCCCCCCTCCGGAAATATCATTCTGGAAATAAAAAGTTACGCTTTAAGACCCATTTCGTAACTTGCAGGAGTGCTGTGTCCTCCTGCTTTTACATTGGGAGTGGAGGAAACTTTTTTTTTACACAAGCGATAAAATAACGCGAGTTTACCTGAACACAAGGTGCCTCCTTGTCCAAATCAGGGACAGAGACGTTTTTCCTTGTTCACACTTTGCAGTTTGGAGAGGGAGACCTGCTGACTTGATTATCTATTTTTCCCAGAGTATATTTTTCATAAAATTTGTAAACGTACATGACACAATTCAAATTTGACATTACATAAGGTGGAAATACAGTTCCACCTTGGAGCATATTTCTACCTTAAAGGCACAATATAGAGACATGTCATTTGTGTACATGTAGATTAGGACACCTTTAAGTGAGTCTGGTTTTCATGAAAGAAACCCTTCCTTTGTGGGTGGATGTTTGTAATGGTGACATCTCAGGGTAATGAGGGGGGTGCCCTGTGGATAAATGTTATCACACAGCGCAGTGATTCCATTTTAATTCTCGCAGACCTGCCAAGTGTCACTTATCACTCGTGGTAATTCACTTTGGGCAGGGGATGGGGAGATAATAAGAAGCTTGTTTCCAATTTCAAAAAAAATGGGCACTAATTAATATGCCGATCATACATGTCAAATGTTACTTCTTCAATTAAAGTGCAAAGGAAGTGGTGTAAATATCCGTGATAAACTATGATAAACAAGCTCAGGCGTCAGAAAGGCTACTTTGACCATATTACCAGAGAGCCTCGAGAGTTGATACCACAGCTTTAATGACTGTATCCAGTAGGAGGAGAAATAAAGGAGGCATCGAAAGAACATTGCAGGAGGGGAAGAAAAGCCAAAATTTGTATCATTAATTAAATAAATATGAATCAGAATATGTTAGAAGCCAAAAATTTAATGTCAATGTAATTTGTATCATTATATTATTGTTTACTAATCACTGACAAAAGAATTGCCAAAAACTCAATGTACAACTTAAACATTTTTCCTGGTCTTTTAGATGATTCATGTAGTATTATTGTAATGTGCTGAATGATTTCTCGGAAATGCCCACATCTGGGCAGCCACAAGATCACAGACATTGCAGACAAATAGCTTCACTCAATCCATACAATCGAATTGTGGAGTTTACCTGCACGCCTTTGTGTTTCTCAAGCACTTTCAGAAATTCATTTCTGAAAACTGTTTCAGCCTTTTGCGGAATGTGCTTGATCATGATGTAGAATAATGTAGGACTACAGAGTGAACTATCAATATTGTCAAACAAGCATCATCACTTCCACAACTTTCTTTGTGCTTTAATGTTAAATGGGCCCTCGATTCTTATCCAACAAGCGGTGGAAACTTGAATATTGCTGAAAAGAGAGACATGTTGCCAAAGCTTTTTGCCTTGCACTCATCAGGACCAAATACAAGAAAGTCAAATTTCAAATGATCATGGCAATTTATACTACAGGAGAAGAGGGTGCTGATTGGTTGGCAAGTCGACTCTGATTGGCTGAGGCTTTACCATGGAGAAAAAAACGGAACGAAAGGCTCCCCAAGTTCCTGGGTATTCAAAAAAGCTGCAAGGCTTGAACATAGTCCTCTTGTTTGCAAAGAATGGGTCCCTGAAGTAGAAAGGTTCTTGGTCCGTAAGTGTACAGTAGAAGTCATTAGACAACGGCTTAATTGAGAATAATTAATTTGGAGGTTGGCACCATTGTGGAACAATGTTAGAATGCACTGTGCTAGGGAGTGGTAGATCACATGTCTATGCCCACGGTTGCTCAAACTGTGTCTTTGCTATCAAACATACTGAAATATTGCCACTATAGGGTGGTAAAGGGGGAGAGCAACAGCGCCAATGAGAGGGAGGAAAATAGATTGAAAACAGGGTTACTTTGAACATTTTTCCAGCGATCTGGCAACAGATAGTCTGCCCTCCCTTTGTCCCTGCTCAGATAGTAGGTGATATATGTATAAATAATGGGGAAGGGGAGAAAATAACAGAACTAACTTAAGTGAAAAAAAAAGCTTGTAGAATGTACCTTGCTTGCCATCTCTTGAAATCACAACATCTTTGTCACAATTCTGAATTATGGAACTTTAGTCCCTCGCTCCCCCTTAGCTTTATAATTTATTCGAGTTGTAATGTTCGTAATTTTTTTCATTCATTTATTTTAAAATGAAACTTTGCCAGAAAATAGAGCTTTTTGTTTCAAGTAAGTACCTTTGTAGGATGTTTGGAATTGGTGATTTATATTGCTACAATATAAAATATTAATTCGTCATTTACTGTCTCTGCATATGACAGAACATATGTCAGACTCTCAACCAGTGTGGCTTGGAAGATTTGAAAGTTTGCCACACCCAACTTATATTTGCCAAACACAATTGGCAAGGTAATGTAGACAGTATCAATGTTTTGGGAAGTAAAGGATAATGTGTCAGGAAGATATAATAATTTTCATAATGTTATTGGAATTTATTGTAAAGTAATAGTGGTGTGTGTGTGTGTGTGTGTGTGTGTGTATGAGACTTAATTGAATTAAAGGCAGCTGGTCTGAAGGCTTTGATGTGACAGAAGATAAGCCAGGTTTGAAATGTTAGGTAGGTAAACATGGTTGAAGTTTTAGAATGTGAGGTGTAAAGGGAACATTAACATTTTTAGATAAACAAAACTAGCTTGAATTCAAAAGCGGGAGTGAAATGTTTCACCTAGCCAGGAGAAGTTAAGAAACAGTGTGTTTATTTTTCCCAAAGATTACTGGTAAAATTGGTATGATGATAGATTTTTATTATTAGAGAGGTAAAGTCCAAAGACATAACGAAACAATGGGAATTTGTATTCAAACAGGGAAAATATGTATAAAGGAGAGAAGGCTGTGTGCAAGGGAAGGCATTTTAAGATCTAACACAAGTGTGAAAAGCCTCCAGCATCTAAGCTGCTGTCTACAAGGAACTGAATCTGAGAAAACTCACTTTGAATTCGACTGTGCAGGGAGTTGCTTTGCCTGGGTCTGTTTAAATCTCTGCGTTTTACTGTTGCCTTAACAGAGGTGTATCTGGGAATTAGATTAATTAGGGGATTTGGAAGTTATCATAGCAGTAATTTGTAGATCTATGTATGTGCTTAAAATCATTTCTTCTATTAATAAAGGTTTAATTTAGCTTTGTAAGAAACCTATAAGATTCGGTGATCTTATTCTGAATTCAAAACCCACATCTTGAAATAAGTACAAATTGCAAATAGTTGTGACAGCTGCTTCAAGTTTCTCTCAGGGATTTGGGCAGCTTGGCATTTACCATCCACCTGCCATAACAAATGAAACCCCACATCTGTAAATCATTTTTATTATTGCCATACCATGCAGATAGCAAGTAAACATTGAATTAAATAACCACTTATCAATTAGCTTCTCCAATGAGTTAACAGGCTTTCATTTCTAGGATCAGTTTTACAGACGAACACATAAAAATGTCAGGCAGAAAAAGACCAACTGGTTCATCTAACATGCCTCATACAATCATAATACCTTACACATTACTACACAAACACTCTGTCTACTCAGAACCATGTAATCACTTAGGAGAGGAGAAAAAAATATAAAAACCCAGGACAATTAAAGAGGTGGGGTGGGAAACCTGGAACATTTCCATCTGACCCCTTTAAGTGATTGAAACTAGTCCACGAGATCACATTGACCTAGGCTTGTGCTACACTAAACCTGCCTCTTAAATGAACTGAACTCTCCAGCCAGCTCTTAGAGGAAGAAATACAATGATTCAGCATGTACTGTATGAGCCAGCAGCATGTTCTACAAGCCAACTATTCTCTGGGAAAAGAAGAACCACTTAACATCCATCCATGATCAATCCATACCTGACTAATGTGATTAAAGTTTCCCTTTTCTGTCAGTATTAAAGATATTTTTGGAAAAGGATGGATAGCAAAAAACTGACCATAACATTTCAGTTCAGAATAGCTATTTTGAGAGATGGAAATACCATATTTGACTCAGGTTAAGGAGAAGGCATATTACTGTGGCAGTGCAGACTGGTTTATTCGGCATCTTGCCACTGTTATGATCCCTGTAGAGACTGATAACTTTTAACAAGAAATTTGAACTTCATATTAATAGCTGAATGGATGACACACAAGATTAAAGTTTAAAATGTTCACTGTAACAAACAGACTAAAAGCATTATTAACTAAACACTAATTTTGTAGGCAACTTATAGTTTAAACTACAGAACAGAATCTACACGTTGAACTGTTCTTTAAGTAAACATTTAATTCCTCCAGAATCAGCCCAAATTGATTCTTAGCTCCTGAGGATTTACTTCCGATCTTTTCCTTACCCACCCTGCAAACTTTAATCCCAGAACTGTCTTTTACGTTGCAAGTTTTCATGGAGACTCTCTCTCCAGCTAAAGCTAGGCAAATCTTCCAGCCTCATTATAACTCCTAATGAATTTGATCTTTCCAATCCAAGTGCAAGCTTCTATCCGTATTCCAACTCTGTGAAGCAAATAGACTTTGGGCCTCTTGCTGCTCTCTCTTTCCCAGACCCTGGCATACTAACCTGTCTGTGAGATACAGTGAAATTCGAGGAAAGCCAATGTCACAATGGCTTCTTCTGTACCCTTCCCGTTTTAAAGACCATCACCATGGCAATGCGAATCACATGGGCCTTGTATCCAGGTACATATGCTGATTAACTATCCTTGAGAGCCCAACTCTCTTTCATATTGGAACTAAATGGAAAATTTAAGAGCACAAGTTTTTTACAACCTAACATTCTCAACACTTTTCTGGGACTTTGAAGACTCTCAGACTATCCACAGGCTGCTGCAATTGTATCCAAGCATGAACACCTTGCACCTTCTTCCCAGGAAAACAACCTGGGCCCCCTACAATCTCTAACAATCAAACCACCCAGGCTTGCTGTCAGAACAGGTCATATGACCCATTCATTTTACATTAAATTAAAGTCACAGTTTCAAAACATAACAATCTTATAAACCTCATAATTGTAACACTACTCTCTGCAGGATTTCACCTGCGGCTGCACTATTTGCTGGCCACGGAATGGGACTGTTAAAAGCAACGAAAATGTCCATTGTCTTCAACTCTTGCTCTGAATTGATATCTAAAAGTCCAGCCTTGGAAATGTTACAGAGGAGAGATTAAGTTCAATGCAACCACATTAAAAGTGTTTTTCCAGAAGTATAGTCAATCAAATACAAAAATAGCAACATGTTTTATTGGCCCAGTTCCCTGGGGCATCATATCCTGGAGGTACTCCGGATGATGTGTTGGGGGACCTCCCTGGAAGTCCCCACACAAGGACTGCATGGGAATTACCCAGGAAGTTTAAATTTCCGGTGGGTAATTACCCTGTACGTGGTACCATCCGAAACTCCAATTTAAATCAGAGTCTTTGGAAGATTCCGACTTTCTCAGCAGAATCGTTATCCAGGAAACGAGGTGTGGTCAGGCCTTTTGAGGGGCAGTTGGGGGATTTCTTGGCTCTCAGCCAAAGCGCATTATCCATTCTTGGTTGCGAGCCTAGACATGCATTGGAATACTGAAACACCTGACCCCCAGGAAAAATAGTGCTTGATTGACATCTCTGGCTCTCTGATCTATGCTAAGAATTGCAAAATGTTTATTTACACAAGATAAAGAGGTTTAAAGTGCTTGCAGTTTCAGCTATTGGTACTTTAAAAGGTCTGGATGATTGACACTTTTATTGGGCTATAGTGGAAAGTTTATTTTTTTAAAAAGTGGAACATTATCAATGCATGACTTTTTAAAGATTTTTTAAAACATCCTATTGTGACTATAGGGTTCATTGGTTCTATGCAGTGTTTAGTGGGTGAATGGGCATGCAAATGCCATAGCTTGGCATAGGCGGCATGAGGGGCCATAGAGGTTGTTTCGGGAGTATACCTTGGCATGAGAGACTATAGAAAGTGAGCAGGAGGCATTAGATGGCAAGGATGAGGCAAGGGGAGTGTGTGGGGGTGTGAGGGAGTGAGAGGGGTGGTTGCTGGGAGAGTCTGTTTTTATTATAACTGGGATGAAGTCCCACAGCACCAAGGTGGGTGGGCCTTTAAAACAGGCAGGCTCTACACCCAGCAACCCCTGTGGCTATCTTGATCTGTTTTCCAGATTGGCTGGCCGAACTGCAGCCTGCACCCGCCCCCCCCAGGAATGAAAATCCCATCCTTCCTGGCACTCTCCTGAGATAGGCGGCCGAGCCGGGAATTTTCCTGACTCCCGCTACTCGCCTTGAGTATGAAAATCCAGCCCCTGGCATTTCTCCGGTCCCAAATGTGAGAAAGCAAAGTCGATGCATCATGATTCTGCAGCTGGGAAGAGGAACCTAGTATTTCCAATGTAAAATGCAGGAAGGAGCAGATGCAACCACATTGCTTACCCATAGTTTGAGCTATGCACCGGCCAAGTGTAAAAGTGCCTCAACTCCACTCTCTCCTCACCAGCAGTCTGCTGTTAAATGTCATTGTGAGTATTCAGTGTGCCTTTCCAGAAAAATAAAACCAGCTACAAGTCAGTCTGTGAGAGTTGCACTAGTGTTCTTATGAGGTTTGGGTTAGGGCACAAAATTAGGGCAAAGTTAAGGGAAATTCACTTTACATCTGGCACAGCTTCATCTCACCTGGGAGCTCCCTTGTGCATTCTACTGTTCCTCTTTTATTGCTACAGGGAAGCTTTATTGCATCGTATTGATATCACACCGATACGCTAGATTACTTCAATAAAGCTCTGCCAAGCTCACATTAGCACATTAGTGCTTAACAAAGTAATACTGTGATAAAGATGGCCTAGTGGCATCAGTGCCACCAGACCACCTTTTCCAAGAACTCAGGGGGTCTCTTGAAATTTCTAAATGAAGGAAGGAACTGACTACAACAACAACTCGCATTTATACTGCACCTTTAATGTAATAAAATGTCTCAGGGTGTTTCATAGAAATGTGGGAATCAAAATTAGACAGCGAGTCACAAAGAGATGTTAGGGCAGATGACCAAAAGCATGCCCTAAGAAGTAACTTTTAAGAGTGTCTTAAAGTAGGAGAGTGAGTTGGAGAGGCAGAGAGGTTTAGGGAGGGAATTCTTGAGCTTAGGGGACTTGGCAGCAGAAGAAACATCCACCAATGGTGGGGCGATTAAAATCAGGGATGCTCAAGGGGCCAGAGTAGAGGAGCACAGAAATCTTTGAGGAACTATCCCCACAACTGTTTTGTAACCAGCAGTTTCGCTGTTAGTTGGAGACCGCTAAGCAAAGCTCTTATGCAATTAATTAGCTCTCCTATTTGTGGCTCAAAGATGATGTTAAAATAAGCAATATAGTTCTAAGCTTTTTCTGGTCCCAACATTTTACCAAGACAGCTACTCTGCAACATGGCTTTACCTTGCCCCACCTTTCCCCCTTTGCCACTAAAACTTGTCTATCCATGCTTTAATTATCCCAAGGTTGGACCTCTTGAACACTCTCCCCACTGGTCTTCAATTCATCCCGACACAGATGCTAATTTGTCCAAAACTCCACAGCCTGTATCCTGTCACTCACTAGGCTTTACTCACCCATCACTGCTGGCATCCATTGGCTGTTTCCCAATGCACTGGATTCAAAATCCTTGTACCTGTTAATACATCTCCCCAACTACCACCACAGCCATGCATTTTACCATCTCTATGTACCTGCTTGTGCTGCAAAGTTTTTCAACTCTTGGCTCCTATCCACCCCTTTCCCTTTGTCCCCACCTCCACACCAGCTTTCCTCACACAGTGGCAGACTATGGCCCCACCCTCTGGAACTTCCCCCTTCAACCTCTTAACGAAGTCACATCCCTCCTCACCAAAACTGGATAAATGTGCCATCCCCAGCATTGACTTCCAAACTAAGAACATCCATTTGGAAAAAGTCCTACGTGCAGTTGCCTATGGTTGTCCAATTGTAACACCACAGCAGTCCGTTAAAATGAATAGTTTACAGACCACATTATGATTGGAAAGCCTAGGTCGGTGTATTTCCGAAATTATCAACATTCAAATTAATTTCATCTGGGCATAACTATATATCTAACCTGCATGAAGGCCAAATCTTAGCGTGGGCACAACTTCTAGCTATTTGAACACTGAATTATTTTTCATATTCTGCAACATCAAATGTTTTAAATAAGGATGATTTTTCACGTTGTGGGTGTTGGGGGACTGAATCATTTTTACACTGGGCCAAGCTAACAGCTGAATGTAAAACTGAAGTGTTTGTGTTAGAAAGTTTTGAAGTGGGCTCCATGCATTTTTCACTCATCAGCTGTTCATGGTTAAGTAGGAACAGCTGTTGGTTATGGGACAACAATGTCTTGACATGCAAACTACTGTTTATTTTTCACCGTTGTCAGTCTAAAGCCCAATTTATGTTAGAGATCCTCCTACCATCCCAAACACATTCAGTTCAAAACTGAATTTGATCAACTACACTTTCTTACCTGTGCCTTGCACCAAGTTAGTAGTGACTTGCAAATCTGACACAGGCACAGAGGTGACCTTTCCTGCAGAAAAGTAATAGAGGGAGCAGGAGATACACAGGAACCACTTTATAATCAAAATTTGGATGGTCCCAGGTGCACAGCAACTACTGACTGTGGCACATCATCTTAGCTGGGTATCCAAATTCTAGAGAAATTACCTGAACTCAGTATCATCCACATATCATATCATCCCGTAGTGAGTAGTCACTTCAGCTATCTGCTTTTCTTCTACAGCTGTGTCTGTACCTAAGTGGTCCTGTAGAAGGAAGCTTGTGAATGTTGGACATCAGGTGGACTGAAGTGTATGATAAACACGGATAATAGATTCATTAATTAATGTGTCTTCCTTGTTTCTTTCTCAGTTTAGCTTTCTTTCAGACATGCCCCTTTAAAAGCGGACACCTCTGTTCATTTTTGTTGGATGACACGAGGGTAGCCCAAGACCTCCATATCATTAATTTGTTTTCTTTCATGGGAAATGGGCATCACTAGCAAGGCCAGCATTTGTTGCCCATCCCTAATTGCCCTTGAATAGGTAGCGGTGAGCTGCCTTCTTGAACCGCTGCAGTGTGGTACTCCCACAGTGCTGTTAGGAAGCGAGTTCCAGGATTTTGATCCAGTGACCAGTGAAGGAACGGCAATCTAGTTCCAGGTCAGGATGGTGTGTACCTTGGAGGAGAACTGCAGGTGTTCCCATGTGTCTGCTGTCCTTGTCCTTCAAGGTGGTAGAGTTCATGGATTTGGAAGGTGCTGTCCAAGGAGCCTTTTAGATGGTACATACAGCTGCCACTGTGTGGTGGTGCAAATGGTTAAGGTGGTGGATGGGGTGCTGATCAAGCAGACTGCTTTGTCCTGGATGGTGCTGAGCTTCTTGAGTGTTAATGGAGCTGCACTCATCCGGGCAATTGGAGAATATTTGTTATAGACTTGATTTTTCAGACAGGTTTCTCATAAGAAACAGTGAACTTTATTTACAGGGCTTCAGCAGCAGTTACATGCTCCCATCAAGAACCACAGCTGGACAAACACCTCTGCTAAGGTTCCCCACGCTTCAGGCTGATTGGTTCACACTGTTAAGTGATACTACACAGTACAAAAATTATTAAAGCTACAGTCACTACATTCCTTAAAGCTACAGTTACTACAATCCTCCCTGTTTAATTTTTTTAAATAATTTGTATTCACAAGAACAACTACATTCATGATATTACAAATATATACACGGGTTATGAAATTATAAGTTCAGTCTCTCAGATGGTTTCCTGATACGGGTGTAACGTCGTAGCTCCACGACTTTAGAATCTCTTACTGAATCTTCATTACCTGGAACTGCCGCAACATCAGGTACTTCCTCAGGCCCAGGCAGTTCAGTGTTATCCCCTCCGACAGAGACATCTGGTATGTCTATTCTTGGCTGACCAATCACAACGGGGACCACAGGTTCTACAATGGTTACAGAAGGAACATTAGTTTGTTGGCGGTATCTCCCTTCTTCTCAAATAAGCCACGCATTTTCGGGTGATCCGGCAGGGAGCTTCTACGTAGTACGACAATGGTCTGGTCACAGAAACTATTACACAGGTAACCAACTCGATCCACCACCGAAGTTTCATACAAATACTGTTTCACCGACAGTAAATTCTCACTCTCGACTATGCAAATCATGAGTCACTTTTTGATTCCCTTGACTGTTCTCTACCTTCCCCTCCAAATTGGGAAGTACCAGGCTTAATCTCGTACAAAGGCAGCGCTTCATTAGTAATTCTGAAGGTGTTGAACCTGTAGTAGTGTTAGGGGTCGTTCTATCGTGAAACAGGAAATGTGAAAGTTTATTCCCCTATGATCAATCTCAACAGTACATCTCTCCGCCCCTCTGTCTCTGATCTGTCACACTGCTTGCCCAACGTTCAGTACTGGATGGGGAGAAATTGTCCAACTTCATCCCTTCCCCGAACTCATCTACTGCTAAAACCCTCATCCATACCTTTATTCCCTCTAGACTTTTCTATTCTAAGGCACTCATGGCTGCCCTTCCATCTTCCATCCTTCATAAACTCGAGTTCACCCAAAACTCTGCTGCCCCTATCCTACCTTGCACCAAGTCCTGTTCACCCATCAACTAAAGCTCCCTAATTACATTGGCTCCCAATCGAGTGATGTCTTGTTTTTAAAATTCTCATCCTTGTTTTCAAATCCCTCTGCGGCTTGACACACCCCATCTCTGTAACCTCTTCTAGCCCTGCAACTCTGAGATCTCTGTGCTCCTCCATTTCTGGCCTCTTGCACATCCCCGAATTTAATTGATTCATCATAGGAAACTGGACCTTCAGCTGCCAGGACCCTAAGCTCTGGAATTCCCTCCCCAAACATCTTTAACTCTCCCTCATCCTTTAAGCCACCCATTTCTACCTTCATAACATCACATGACTCTGCCTCTGTCTCAGCTCAGCTGTTGCTGAAATGTTCACCCATGCCTTTGTTACATCAAGACTTTATTCTAATGGTGGTCTCCCATCTTGCACCCTCCATGAACTTAAAGACATCCAAAACTCTGCTGCCCTTGCCCTAACTCACACTAAGTCCCATTCACCCCTCATCCCTGTGCTCATTGATCGACATGGGCTTCCAATTAAGCAGTTGTATACAAGGCTTCCTTCCTAACAGCACTGTGGGTGTACCTACACCACATGGACTGCAACGGTTCAAGAAGGCAGCTCACCACCACCTTCTCAAGGACAATTAGTGAGGGCAACAATGCTGGCCTTGCCAACACCGTCCACATCCCATGAAAGAATAAAAACTATTATGATCCCACAAAGACCAATAACTTTAACAAAAGAAATTTGAACTTCTAGTGACTGACTGAAAGGATCACATGACAAGATTTCTAATTTTAAGACTTTTACTGTAACAAACCAAAAGCAACGTGGACTAAACACTATTTCAGCAGGCAACTTATACTCTAAACTGCAGAAAAAATACCTCATTTAACATTTAAAATGACTGAAAATCTCCCTCTTTGGTTATACTTTTTTCTGTCCCTTAAGTAGAAGGCACTCAATTCTCCAAGAACCAGTCCAAAACTATTCTCAGCTCCTTCTTCCTTTTCTAGCCAGATAACTTCTACTCCCCAAACTTACTTTATTTAGTGAGGTGAGGGATGAACAGCTATAGTCGAAGTTAGGCGAATCTTTCAGCTTCGTTTAAACTCTTGTGACCTTGGTCTCTTCAATCCAAGCGTGAGCTCCCACCCGCATCCTGCATAGTGAATGATAGAGACTTGTTGCTCTCTCTCTCTCAAATTCTTGCAGACTACCCTGTCTGTGAGGTTCAATGATATTTTTTGGAAAACCTGCAACCTGGAAGGCTGCTCACAATCTTGGTGTTATATTTAACCCTGATATGGGTTTCCAACCACACATTCACACCATTACTAATACCACCTATTTGCAATCCCGTAACATTGCTGAATCTGCCCCTGCCTCAGCTTATCTACTGCTGAAACCTTCATCCATGCATTTTTTTAACCTTTGTCTAGCCAGCCTCCCACCTTTTACCCCCCCATAAAATTGAGTTCATTCAAACTCTATGACTACCAGTGAGATCATAGAATGCCTGAAAGCACACTTCAGTCATTATGGCATTCCCAATGTTGTGATGAGTGACAATGACCCTCAATTCACGAGTGAAGAATTCAGCCTGATCTGAGCAAGGCACTTATCTGTTAGATTCTTTGGCGCAGATCTTTCGGTCTTCAGATGGTCATACTCCAGAAGTATCCTGGGTGATGTGCTATGGGACACCTCAGAAGCCCTAACACAAGGACTCCACAGAATTGCCTGGGAAGTTTCAACTTCCAATGGGCAATTCCCCTGTGTCCAGGACCCTCTGAAAATGTCTCCAACTCTCAGTTAGAGTCGGAGAGTTTGGAGAGTTCTGACTCACTTACCTGGATAGTTACCCAGGGAACGTTAGACAGGGAAGAACCATTCTAACTCCTGGTGGCTATGCAATTAACAGCCCCCCGCCCCCCCCCAACCCTCCGACTTCCCCCCACCTCCCACACTCCACACTCCAACCTGACCTCACTACCTTATCACCTTACCACCTTACCCAGCTGACACACTACCTACCCTGCCACATACCACCCTGCCACCTTACTCAGCTGGCACCTTACCCAGCCTGCCACCTGCCCACCCTGTGACCCTACCCACTCTACCACCCTACCCACCCTGACACATACCACCCTGCTGGCACTCTACCATCTTTGCTACTTTACCTCACACATTCATTCGTTAACACACTGAAAAGCTATTCAAATGTCCTAAAGCTTTTCACTGTATTAGCTAGTGCCGTAAAAGGGGGACTTGGCTTCACCTGATGATCCTGCGCTACGAGGAAGGACTCCCAGGACAGGTATGCTCCGCATTTCTGAAGAGGCGCAGTTCACAAGACTGAGCAGGAAATGTGGAGCTCTAGCATTGGGTAAAGAAAAATAGAGTGATTGCCACAACACGGAAGGTTTGGCCAACTGTCTCTTTTTATCGTTCATGGGATGTGGGCGTCACTGGCTAGGCCAGCATTTATTGCCCATCCCTAACTGCCCTTGTTCAGAGAGCATTTAAGAGTCAACCACATTACTGTGGGTCTGGAGTCACACGTAGGCCAGACCAGGTAAGGACAGCAGATTTCCTTCCCCAGATGGGATTTTATGATGGTAAATCACAATTATCAGACTTTTAATTCCAGATTTTCTTTGGATTCAAATTTAACATCTGCCAGGTCCCTGGGGTATTACCTTGAGTCTCTGGAATGCTAGTCTAGTGATAATACCACTATGCCACCACCTCCCCATAATAATGGCATAGGTTCTTTTATGTATGCTTGGCAGGACTTTGGATTAATGTCTCTTCCAAACAACGGCATCACCAACGGTGCATCACTCCCTCAGTACTGCACTGGAGCAGCGGCCTAGATTATCGTCCTCAAATCCAGTAGTGAGACTTGAAACCAGAACCTTCTGGCTCAGAGGCTAGTGTGTTAACAACTGAGCCACTCTCTAGTAGATTGATGTTTTCCAGAGCATGTCGTGCCACTGCTCCTTGTTAACTCTGGAAGAATTCACACTCTATACCAGCATCAACTTCCTTCAAAGGGAGTGCGGCTCTCAATAGCACGTTGGCATTGTACATCTTCTTCCCTTGCTTGTACTTCACTTCCAAATGATATCTCTGCAAACAAAATAACTTCCTTTGCAGATGTTTTGGAGCATTTGGAAGTGGTTTGAGAAAGATGTTTTGAAGTGGCTTGTAGTCAGACTCTGCTGTCACTTTGTCTCTCCCAAACAGGTACTGATTAAAATGTTCACAAGCAAAGACAATAGCCAGGCACCCTGTCGCAAATCTGTGTGTAGTGTTGTTCAGTTTGCATTAAAGCTCTGGGTGCAAACACAGCTGGTTGTCCTTGCTGCATAAGGGTTGCTTCAAGGGCTGTTTCACTGGCATCAAACTGCAGGATGTCTTCATCATTGACATCATAGTACCTCAGTACTGGCGTTGTGATCACTAGTTGTTTGATGTGAGTGAAAGCTGCTTCTAGCTCTGTGACCCAATACCACTGAACATCCTTTGCAGTGAGCTTGTGTAGGGGTTCACACTCTGGTGACAAATTGGGCAAGAACTTTGCTAGGTAGTTCACAAATCCTACAAATCGTTGAACTGTCTTCACATCTGTTGGTTGCTGCATCTTTTCTACAGCGCGTACATTATCAGGATCAGGGCAAAGCCTTTTCACTGTCAGTACATGACGGTGGCACAGTGGTAATGTCAGTATACCAGAGGTCTGGGGACATGGGTTCAAATCCCACCACGGCAACTGGTGGAATTTAAAATAAATCTGGAATTGGAAGCTAGTCTCAGTAATGGTGACCATGAAACCATTGTTGATTATCATAAAAACCCATCTGGTTCACTGATGTCCTCTAGGGATGGAAACCTGCCATCCTTATCTGGTCTGGCCTACATGTGATTCCAGACCCGTAGCAATGTCTCTGAAATGGCCTAGCAAGCCATTCAGTTCAAGGGAAATTAGGGATGGACAGCATTATGTTGGCCTTGTCAGCAACGTCCACATCCCATGAAAGAATTTAAAAAAAATCTTCAGTTGCAGTTTTTTCTTGCTCAGCTTCAGGTTCATCTGGCGAGCTCCCTCTAGCAGGCTCAGTAGATTCTGATCATGGTCTGTAATGGCTTCTTCCATCATATCTTCACATCCATTGAATGGCAGATCATCCGTGATTGCTTCCACTCCTGGAAGATCATTGACTATCTTATGCTGTTGGCGTTGGTAATCTTCCAGAGCAGCAGAAATACCCAAAGGCATGTGCACCTCCCAAATGGTGTCCAGAACGTAGTCAGAAAATTGCTGCTTTCATCAAATTTCACTTGCCAGTATCCATCCTTTGCATCTAGGGTGGGAAAGACCTTTGCCTTGGCAAGTTGCAGCAAAATTTCTTCAATGGTTAGCATGGGTTAGTGAGATCCCTTCAAAGCTTTATTGAGGCTCTTTGGATCTATGCACACTCTCAGCTGTCCAGGTTTCTTTTTTACAGTTTCCATGCTGCTCATCCGCTCTGTAGTTGTTGTCACTTTCTTGATGATTCCTATCTTTTCTTTCAGGCTGGACTTGAGGGATGTCCTCGGAAGATGTTGAGTTGGTCTCTCACACTCTCATCTACTTCAAGATGATACTCACCAGGAAGACATCCAAGACCTGTGAAAACATCTTTCTAGTTTGTCAGGGTCTGTTCAGCAGTCAACGGCTCGGTGCCATACAAAACACTGGAAATCACTGCTGGTACATGGAGGGTGACCAGTCCAAGCTTTTGACTTGTTTCAGCTGAGATGATGGGATTTTGTTTAGAGTCTACTATCTGGAACTGTAGATCTTCTTTCTCCCCATTGCACTGGGTTCTCAGTTTAGTCTGTCCACTTGGGGTGAGCATTGTTCTGTCATATATCCTCAACTTTACCTTTGACGGTTTCATTTTTGGGTCACCATCTTGGGCAACTTCACACAGGCCTGCGAAGCTCATGATGTTGCACATAGCACCAGTGTCTGACACTTCATATTAACCTGATGCTTTCCTTCCGCAGTCATCATTCCAATAGTCACAAACCATTTTTTACCTTGAGACTTGAAGGTGCCAGGCTGTTCTAGGGTGTATTCATCAGAATCATTGTCCAACATCTCGACAGCAACCATCTTTATAGGCCTGCTTTTCTTCTTTCCAGCAGAAACCGCAAGTGTTTCAGCTCCTTGCAGTTAGAGCCCTGCTTTTCCCATCCTGGATATGTTTCCTTTTCTTTAGTGTGGTGTCCTCCATAATATTTACATCCAGTACTCCGGCCTTGATCTTCCTGCTGGCCCTTCTGTAAATAGTTCTTCCTTTTCTCCATTGTCTTGTGCTTGGAAGGCCTGAACTGCCTCTCTGCATAGCGCAAAGCCTCGTCAGTCCTGCCATCAATACTCTTCAGCTGATAACTAATCACTGCAGAGCTTCCGCACATGACGATAGTTTCCTTGAGAATAAGTTTCCCTTTGCTTAGCGGACGTGCTCTCATGCAGGATCTCTTGTTCATCAGACAATCCCATCGCTGATCAGTTGCTGAAACTCACAAGATTCAGCTAGACATCTGTGTTGTTACATACTGTTCAATACTCCCCCCCCCCCCCCCTCCGCCCCCCACCCCCTGACCCACTTCCTGAGCTCTGGTGTTGAACACATAGCGTTGATAAATAATATTAGTAGGGGCTTCAAAGTGGGTCTTCAGGGCCTCCAAGTTTTCACAAGACTGGCTTTTCTGCTCCTCAGTGAGATCTAGGGTGGAATACAGCTTGTAGCACTCTTTACCCAGCACTAATAACAGAGTTACTGCTCTTATTTGTTCAGGTTTCTTCTTTAGCTCTGCGGCAATTTTGTAGTTCTGCCTTTGAGACTGGAAGAATTTCCAATTTATTCTCAAATCTGTGTTCATCTCCATAGGGGCCAGTACTGGAATATTCAAAGCCATACTGACTCACCCAGCAGTCAATGCCCTTTACAAAGTTGCAAACTAAAGTTTTACTTATTCTCTGCTGGCTTTATTTTTTAAACAGCAGCTGGCTCTATCACAGCTATCAAAATCCACTCAAATTCATTGTATACTCCTGACACCATGTTCCATGTGGTGGATAAAAGGGCTTCTGCCCAAAGTCTTTGTTTCCCCCCAAGATTACCTCAGCAGTCACATGACTATGGCAAGCCACAGTACACAAGTGGCAGCAGTGCACAAAGGCATTTCTCCAAACAATGGTCCTGTCCCTCCCTGTCTTTGTTACCCCCTCCAGTCCCACAACCCTTGGAGGTAACCCTTCTTCCAATTCTGGCCTCTTGAGCATCCGTGATTTTAATCATCCCATCATTGACAGCTCTGCCTTCATCTAGTGCCAAGGCACTAAGCTCTGGAATTCCCTCACTAAACCTCTCCACCTCCACTCTTTCATCCTTTTAAGTTGTGCCTTAAAATCTAACACTTTGATCAAGTTTTTAGTCATCTGTTTTAATATCTACTTATGTGGCTCCAATTACAACATTAAAAGTGCCATATTAATACAGGTTGTTGTTGTTGTTGAGGGCACCTAATTCCATCTCTACCACCTTATCCTGCGTTGCAGGGTAATGCTGGGTGGGTGCAAAAATGAAAAAGTGTTCCCTTTCCTAATGCTGATACTATTCACCTTGGCGAGAACGTAAGTTTGCCTTCTCAACGAAAACAAACATTAATTTTTACATAAAGCAATTCCGTTCTTCAAGGACAAAAGTAGTTCCACACACAAACAACCAAGCTGAATTAAAGTTGTAGAAAAATCAGCATCGGTCTGTGCGATGAAAACAGAAAGTGCTGGAAAAACTCAGCAGGTCTGTTTGGAGCTCAAGATCCACCGAAGAGTTGGACTTGAAACGTTAACCCTGTTTCTCTCCCCACAGATCCTGCCAGACCTGTTGAGTATTTCCAGTGCTTTCTGATGTTATTTCAGATCTCCACAGTATTTTGCTTTTATTTTAGAATTTATCAGTACGTAAGGTTGCTCCATTGATACATGGGTCTCCAGCCAGCTCGCTTGTCAAAAAGCATTAGTAACTTAAGTGATGCACCTACACCC
This sequence comes from Cetorhinus maximus, assembly GCF_964194155.1. NCBI lineage: Eukaryota > Metazoa > Chordata > Chondrichthyes > Lamniformes > Cetorhinidae > Cetorhinus > Cetorhinus maximus. Next base: position 16,157,211 of record NC_135892.1, read on the forward strand.
TGTGGATTTTTGGATATCAGAATGATCTTCAGAGTAAGTCGTGCTTGGATGCTAAGAGTTGTCAAAGTCTGAGCTACAGAAAAGGCTGAAAATACAGGATTTTAAATCCCCCTGCGACTCCACCAAGGGACAAAATATCATTTGCTTGTTTAGGTTAGACTGACATCCAAATTTGCTGTTCAGGAGCAGCCAAGGAACTTCAGTGAGTCGAACCAACCTGCTGCAAAGGATGTCACCTCCGCCTCTCCATGGCAGCAGCTGCCACACGCATCATCTAGTCTCTCCATTATCGGGATGTGACTGCATGCTGGTGTTTGTTGTGCTCGTTTCAATGGATTTGGCCATTATCAGGGCCAGCTGCAGTAAGGTTTAATTGATGCCCAGGCTTAGTGCAAAAGTGATTGAAACACTTGTGCCTTGCCATTAATATCAACACCCCACCACCACCCGGCCCCCTCCAGTAAAGTACTCACTGACTTGGATTAAGCTGCAGATATGAATGAATTTAGGCTCAATTTTTAAAGGGAAACATGTGCCAAAATTCAGAATAGCACATGGCGCTGAGACGGTGAAAGTAGTGCTTGCACTATACTGAGCCCCTGGGAACATTTCATTCAATATCTATTACAAATGACCCTTCGCTCCCAGTTTCTAACACACAGTCAATTCATTCCGCCGAACTTGCTTAGATCGTGGAATGAAAGCAACAGCTGACAGGAATCTTCCTTCTCCAAAAACAAAGTCTCTGCTGAGAACCTCGATTCATGATACGAAGATCTCGTTATCAGTTCACAGGCAAAAAAAAAAGTCCTTTGTTAACATCCCCGCGGTCACAAATGTGCTTACACTGTTCCTCAGAACCTGCTGATGAATGCTGTGGTTTAAACAAAAGAGAACAAAGACATCTTCAGTGAATGATTCATCTTGCTGCTTAAATAGCAATGGATTACATCCAGATAACTGCAAACCTTCCTGGCACAGTCTGGCACCAGGATAACCAGTTGCATCAAGAATATCCCGCAACTATGAACAATAGCCCAACGATTTGTTTATTTTGATGTCTTTATTTTGGTAGGAGAGTGGATAGGGGGCGGGGGTGCGACAGGGAATTAAAATAAATATAATTTCTCTGGAAAGGCATCCTGTTATTATTGAGCCCACATACTCCATTCCTGAGGTTACATCAGTGCGTGCTCACTTTGCGGATCAGGCTTGAGTCCCACTCTTGAGCAATGCTAGGCTTCACCTCGTGGTATGAGTTTCGTATAAACTTGCATTTTTTTTTTATTTCCCTCTTGTCCATCAGTATATTCCCTCTGCTCTGCCTTCCTCAAGGTGTTGCTGGGAAAACCAAGGCTGAGCGTCGGCAGGGGATGGCAGCAAGCTATTCGACTGCAGCAGCATCGCATCCGAGTCTGGACCCGTCCTCACCTGTTCCTGGGGTTTAGGGGGAACAATAGCAAGACAGTGTTTATTGCCTAGTCCAGATAGTCCTGGCAGGCATTAAGAGTAATGGAATTCCCATCAAAAGAAGGAATCTTGGCTGACTTTCCCTCTCGAATCCAGGGGCATGGAGGCAAATGGCAGTGGCCCGTGCTCTGCCTGTGCTGAAACCAGCTGAGAACAGGCCATGACCCAGATTTTGGCTCCCGGGTCGGGTGCATAGAGATGGGAGAGTTCCTGGCGGGTTGCTTTAGAAATCGGGCACCCAGAACCTGTGTGGAGATTGCCAGGTGCAGAGGCAGGCTGGGCAAAATGTCTGCCTCTGTGCTCTGGCACTTTGTTGAATTAAATAAAAAAAGATTGAAACACAAAACAGCCCTCCAGCCCTCATCCCCCACACACTCCCCATTCGCCATCCATGTCATCTCATGCCCCCCACCCGCCCTCCTATAGCCCCTCACATTCCCTTATGCCAACCCATGTCCCTCTAACCAGCCCCCATGGCTTCTCATATCCCCTATGCCCCCTTACATCCCATGGCTCTTTATAACCCCTATGCCAACTTAGTGCCAACTCATGCCAATACATGCCCTCACCAACCACCCTTCACCCTTACCCCCTCCATGCCAACTCACCTAGTATCTTTAGACAGTTCTTTGACAGCTTGACAGTTATTTTACAGTTCCAGTGAGGTTTGGCACTTTTTATGCACAATCAAGTTTACTTTTAACAGGTGCCTTTTTTTAAGGGTGCTTTACCTCTTCGAAAGGTGTCCTTGGACCATATCCAAAGGGGTACCTTACCTTTCTAAAGGGGTGCCCTGGCTATCCAAATGAATCCACCAAGTTCAGACATCCTCTTACCTGGTCTAATCTACACACTCCAGATTACACACTCCTGGCAAACCAAAATCCCACTTTAGTGGAGGCAGCTGGGGAGTTCAATGACCAGCTGCCTCTGTAAACAGCGCACGTGTGAACCCCGGCCTGACTTCAGTCCCAACCCCGCAAAAATACGCAGTGCTGTGTTCGGGGGCGGGTCTTAGGATTTCTGGGCTTGTGTCCACCATTTTCGCCATGATAGGGAGACTCTCCATCATGGTGAAAATCTGGGACCATATGAGCAAAGCTTTCTGGAATTTGGGGTGTATGTTTTTCATGCGTGTGCTTGCACTTACCAAATGACTGCAAAGGCTCTGAAAAATAATTAAACCAAGATAAATCTCTCAGCATCATGAAAAAGTAGAGGTGGCCCAGCATTGGGAAGGGGGGTGTGGGACACTGCGATGGGGGTGGGTAGAGGGGCATGGGCTGCCAACTTCCCATCTACACCTGATTAAACCTGTAGCGGGACAGCATCTCTCCCCCACCTCCCCTCCCTTACTCCCAGCCCCTCCCCTCCCCCTCTCCAACCCTCCCCTCCTCCCCTCCTTCTCCCTCCCCTCCCTTCCTCCCACCCTCCCCTCCCCTCCTTTCCCCTTCCCCTTCCCCCTCTCCCCTCCCCCCACCCTCCCCCTTCTCCTCCCTTCCTTCCCCCCACCCTCCCCCTCCCCCTCCTCCCCTTTCCCCCTTCCCTTCCCCTCCCCCCACCCTTCCCTTGCCCCCACCCTCCACCCTTTCCCCCTTCCCTTCCCCTCCCCCCTCCCTCTCCCCCTCCCCACTCCCTCTCCCCCTCCCCCCTCCCCCTCCCCCACCCCCCCTGTTGGGGCCAATTGAGGCAATTAATGCCCACTTAAGGGCTTCATCCCTCCGCTGTTCGTGGGCGGGAGACTCACCATGCAGGAAGCCTGAGAAGTAAACCCTTGTATTAAGACACAGCCGATGGTAAAGGCTGAGTTGTTCAAATCCCAGAGGAAAGCTTGAAACAACCGTCATAACCCATTTTTGAAATTTGTAATTTTGAGATGCAGACTTTGAATTCAGTAGGAATAAGACCACCGAGTCGTGTGGTTTTTAGATAAAACTAAGTTAAACATTTATTAATTTAACAACAAATGAAACACATATCCAAGGTTACAAAGTATGACTATAATAACTTTTTAACAAACCCCCAAATTAATCACCCCCAGGTAAATATCCAGTAAGGCAACAATAACCCATAGACTTTAAATAGACACCAGGCAAAGCACATTTGACCTTATGAATTCCAAATGAGGTTCCTTTGCAAGTTGTTTGGAGGTGTACAGGCTGGTTAGGTCTTAAATGCCACTACCTTACACACACAAACTCTTTTCTTTATATACCTAGCTTTCCCTTTAAATGTAAATTTTCCACTGTATCACTCGGGGTTTTGAACTTCAGCTTTTCTAACAATAAAAAACCCCTTTCATTTTCCCAATTTTATTAGTAATATAAACACATTTTGATGTCTCCCAGCTAGGTGCAAGATTTTACCCATTCTTTTGAATGGTTTATTCAACAAATGCAAATTGACTTTACCTTTTAACTTATGTTTATCTAATTAACATCTCAAATTACTATACATCAAAGCACCCAGACTAGCTGGCTTTCATCCAGTTAAGACACACACAGACATACACATAGACACAGACCCGACTACAAGTCGAATTTAAAAATAGTTTCCAATAACCTCATACACATTAATATCTCTCCATGGCATTTGCGTGTTTGCTTGGGGGTTTTGGAAGGGGCTGACGTCCCTCGTTCAAAGGCACTCACCGCCTGACTGAAGGATCCAGCATCAGGAAGATGGGGGGGCAGAGGTGGGCACTGTGAGCCACCCCCTTGCTCTTGCTGCTGAACCCCCTTCTCATCCCCCCCCCACCCCCGCAACTCTCACCCGCACCACACCGCCACCACCCCCATCACTCATCTGTACCTTAGTGTCCATAGCGATCCTAGGCCTCGGGTGGATGTAGGACTGGCACTAGCCACCACCTCCGCAGTGGTGCTGCCAATCAATGAAGAGCTGCTGGCCTCTGATTGGCCAGCAGCTCTCAGCGGGTGGGTCTTCAGCCCCTGGGCTCCTTGATCCCAGAGAGGCCCACTGCTGCCCAGGTAAGTACCCGCTTAGCACTTAATTTGATGGGCTTTTGCGAAAAGAGGTGAAGCAGGGCTCTTGTCAGCCCTGAAGCTGGCTGGCAAGACCCCCATTACCTCCGTTACATACCATCCAATGTTTTCTTGCACCGCAACCAATTGACATTCTTCCACTAAAAACAAAGGGTGAAGAGACGACAGTTATGGGAATATGCACACTGCTCTGTGTTTATTGACCCCTTGTGCTTTCATTATTTTCATTGGGAAGACGAGCTTTTGGCCTGTTTCCTAAACAGTCGATTAACAAAAGAGAGACTGCTTAAAAAAAAAACTAAAATTGTTGTCAAATTCCGCCCTCTCACTAAACCCTGTGTTCCCCAACATTTCTGGTATGTTATTTGTGTCCTCCTTTGTGAAGACAGAACCAAAGTATGTATTTAGTTGGTCAGCCATTTCTTTGTTCCCCATTATAAATTCCCCTGTTTCTGACTGTAAGGGACCTACATTTGTCTTCACAAATCTTTTTCCCTTTACACACCTATAGAAACTTTTACAGTCAGTTTTTATGTTCCCCTCAAGCTTACTTTCATACTCTATTTTCCTCTTCTTAATCAATCCCTTGGTCCTCCTTTGCTGAATTCTAAACTGCTCCCAATCCTCAGGTCTGTTGCTTTTTCTGGCCAATTTGTGCGCCTCTTCCTTGCATCTAATACTATCTCTAATTTTCCTTGTAAGCCATGGTTTGGCTACCTTTCCTGTTTTACTTTTTGCCAGACAGGGATAAGCAATTGTTGCAGTTCACCCATGCGCTCTTTGAATGTTTGCCATTGCCTATCCACTGTCATCCCTTTAAGTAACATTTCCCGATCCATCTTAGCCAACTCACGCCTCATACCATCGTAGTTTCCTTTATTAAGATTCAGGACCCAAGTCTCAGAATCAACTACGTCACTCTCCATCTTGATGAAGAATTCTGTCATACTATGGTTGTTCATCCCCAAGGGGCCTCGCACAAATAGACTGCGAATTATTCCTTTCTCAAGACAGGAAACTGAATTAAAACAGAAAGAGGATTATAAGAGAGGTTTTTAGTTGAAAACAACATCAGGATATGCAAAATGCCTTAACGTGATCTCAACCACCTGGGCGTGTGAGAACACTGGCACTTCCTGGTTCCCCTGCAAGTCACTCATCCTGAGTTGGATGTGTGTTCCCATTCCCTCACTATCGCTGGATCAAAATCCTGGAACTCTTCTAACAGGACTCTAGGAGCATCATCACCACATGAACTACAGCAGTTCAAGAAGGTGGCCCACAACCATTTTCTTTAGGGAAACCAGGGATGGGCAATAAATGCTGGCCTTGTTAGTGATGCCCACGTATCCTGAGAATTGATGAAGAAAGGAATATTTTCCCACCTTGTACATGAGTTGGATTTATGATTCATGGCTCACTAACTAATTAGTGCTCAGCTTGAGTGAGAAAATGTTGTTTTCTTAAATCATAACATTGCATTGCTAAACTTTTTTTTGTACTGTTTGTGAGGTAAACATACAGCTGGATGTAAGAGTTAACAGAAATAATACATTTCGATCATAATCTTAAACTCAAAATTGGAACCAAAATCCAGAAATTGATTTACAATCCCCATGAAAGTCAACTTGATAAAGTTATCAAAAATCAAACCAATTTCTCACCTATGGCGGAACAGACTCAATGAGCCGAATGGCCTAATTTCTGCTCCTATGTCTTATGGTCTTCTGGTCTTATATGTCAGTTGCTTTGCAGATGCATTTTCTCTCAGTTCTTTCCCCTTCACACTATCATGCTTTTTCCCTTGGAGCTCTACTGCACATTTAAATAGCGCCTCTCATTCCTAATTCCCATTGCTGATTTGAACTATTCCCTCCCTGTATCCTACCTGCTAGAGCTGATTTCAATTAGGGGGAGCTTTCAAATCAGGCTCGAGATGGTCCTCGAGACAGACGGAGGGATCCTGTGATGAGTCAGATTGATCTGTTGGAGCTGAATGTTGAGAACAGTCAGATAGACGGCTGAGATTACCTAACCCCGCCACCCAGAATGTTGCCGATAGCCTTCATTCTGCAGTGCATACTTCCAGTTTCAGGACATCACAAGAGATTGAGAGTACATCACTTGGCATAGGAGGGAACATGGGACAACAGTGTTAACCCAATCCATCCAACGATAGACAGAGAGTTCTTTAAAATTTTATTCTTGATTCATTTTGTGGCTTACAGAGTTGAATGGACATAGGATACAGGGCTGTAGCTGCAACTCAATTGGAATATTTAGCCCACACCTTGTGGCACTGAGGTTACAGTTGGGTATTAGTTTATTTAATAACGTTAAAGCATTTTCTCCTGAATTATCAGAAGTGAAAAAAAATTGACTCATTAAAAAGCTAATCTCACTAGGTGAGGCCACAGGAGGGGAAATGAAAGATATCGCGTTTGGCTTCAGACTTTGGGAGGCCGAGGTTACAATCTGGTGCAGCAGAGTGGAAGCCAATTTGTGGCTAAATTTTATGCGTATTCCTGGCACGCCTGCTGAGTTTGTATATCAATAAATCATGAGCACGATCATTATAATTTTCTGTCATTGAATTTTGGATGAAACGTCGACCTGCAATATCCCACTGTGTGTTTCTGTCGGGCGAATATGGAGTGCGGAATATTAAAACCACTCACGACTCTGCCTCCACTTGGGCTCCACCTGACCCCAGAATACTTCACACTACACTGGGTACCTGAAATGGGAGAGGATTCCATTTACTGGCAGTCGTATTTGCACTTTGACAAGTGCAAAATTAATTTGTAAACCGGCATTCCGTGCCAGTGGATAGTGAACAGATGAGTCATGAAGTCATAATCAGGTCTTGTGATTTGAATTTCCAGTTTCCGCATGAAAGACAAACACAAATCCTTGGGCAAAATAAAGGTCTAACCTCAGGTCCATGCGAGGGAAAAGGAGCTGAGCAATTGGATATTTTGAGTCCTAATCTAAATCCATCAGTCACATGACTGTACCTCAGCTGTGGCAGACACACCTTCAATCCTTACTCTCTGGCCAAGATCAGGGCTAAATAGTAACAGTGTGGGGGGCACGTTTTTGTGGATTCTGCCTGTGCCTGGTTTAGCTGATTTTGAGCCTTTGTCTGATTCAGCAACAGGTTCAACACCAAATCTGTGGCTGCTTAATTGCACAACTTCCTCCTTGACATCTGGCTTTCCTGCATTATTTCCTCTATCTGTGAGCTGACAGCCAGTTTTAGAACCATGTGTAAACAGACTCTGCTTTAGATTTCCTCTTTTACACGCCCACCAGCCTGAGACTGTTTGGCCACCATTCCATTCAGGTTAAAGGTGCTATGTGGTTCTAATTCTTTCTACTGCAGACTCTCATACTGTGGGAATGTTGAACTCCCCTCAGTCCTACCTTTCTCCTTTAATCTATGAACCTTAAAAGTACTATACTTACATACAAAACAGAAGTAGGCCACTCGGCCCTTCGAGCCTGCTCTGCCATTCAATAAGATCATGGCTGATTTGTTTGTGTTTTGAATTCCACATTCCCATCTACCCCCAATAACCTTTGATTCCCTCGCCTAATAAGAATCTATCTACCTCTGCCTTAAAAATATTCAGTGACCCCCCACCCCCAGCACCTTCTGAGTTAGTGAGTTCCAAAGTTGCACAACTCTCTCAGAGAAAAAAAATTCTCCTCATCTCTTTCTAAAAGGGTGACCCCTAATTTTAAAACAGCATTCCCTAGGTCTGGACTCACCAACAAGAGGAAACATATTTTCCACTTCCACCTTGTCAAGACCATTCAGGATTGTATACACTTCAATCAAATCACCCCTCACTCTTCTAAACTCCAGTGGAAACAAATCCAGCCTGTCCAACCTTTCTGTTCATTCCAGGTATCAATTTATTAAACCTCCTCTGAAATGCCTCCAACGCATTTACATCCTTCCTTAAATAAGGAGACCAAAACTGTGCACAGTATTTGAGATGTGGTCTCTCCAATGCCTGTATAACTGAAGCATAACATCTTTACTTTTATGTTCAATTCCTCTCATAATAAGGGATAAGGTTCCATTAGCCTTCTTGATTACTTGCTATACCTGCACACTTACTTTTTGTGACTCATGCACAAGAACACCTAGATCCCTCTGCACCTTGGAATTCTGTAGTTGTTCTCTGTTTAAGTCATACTCTGCTTTTTTATCCTTCTTGCCAAGGTGAACAACTTCATATTTTCCCACATTATACTCCATCTGTCAGATTATTGCCCACTCACTCAACCTATTTATATCCATCTGCAAACTCCTTGGGCAGGATTTTTGATATGGCAGGTGGGCTGGGTGGGAACGGGCGGGGGTGGGCGCAGAGCCAATCGCCACCCGTGCCACCATTTTACACAGGCGGGCCAACTAAGGCCCGCCCAGCATAATACGTGACCGGTAGCGCTCAGCTCTACCTCTGTGGGTGGGGGGAGGAGGGAGAGTTGGGGCACATGCATGCGAAAGGATGCAGCAATCTCCCTGAGGCACGCAGCTTTTATTTAATTAAAGCTTCAGGATACCTCATCCGCTTTTTGATGAAGTTTCCTGAAAAACATGAAGGCCGCTTGGGTTGGACAGGCAGCGTTCACAAGTGCTTCAATTCATTTCTTAATGGCCTTAATAGGCCATTTACATTTCAGCGGGCACGCAGTCAACTCTGATGCGCGGCCACTGAACGAAATATAGCGTTGGCGCACGATGACATCGGGACGCACGCCCGACATCATCGCGCGTCAGCGTGTCAGGCCCGCCCCCACATGCCGACCGGAAAATTCTGCCCCCTATGTCTTCTTCACAACATACTTTCCAACTTGGCATCATTTAATCAGTATTTACTGCTTTACCTCCTCTTGTCTATGACACGTTTAAATCTTGCCTTACTTTTTCAATGCTAACAGGAAACCAAAATAAACACACACAGTCCTAAAATTCCCACGGTTTGATTAGTAGGGTTTAAACATGGTCTGGATCTCTATTCGGGGGGTGACGGCGTGGGGAAGAGGGGAGAGAACTTGGGGAGGAGAGAGGATTCAGCAGTTTTATATCCCCATTGAAGTTGCACTGTAAATTCTAACATAAGTGAGAGGGGGCATAAATTGCACTGGGAGCTAATGCCTTAGCAACTGTATTGCCATTGAAGTTAAGAGGTGACCGGGCTTTCCTTTGTTTAAATGATCTTTTCCTTGCACTTACATGACGCAAATGCTAACCGACACTTGGCAGCCTCGGCTTGGATGTCACCCAAGTCTTGTTGGAGGCTGTTTCATTACTGGAGTTGAAAACTGTCAAATTATTACCGAGCAATTCCATTCCTGACCTTATGATGAAGCTGCAGACGGTGGATGCTTCTCTATGCAACAGTGGCAAGTGGTGTCCTATGGTTTTAATGATTGGTATCAGACACCACAATTGTTTTCTTTAGTCGCAGTTATGACTCCAGCTACTGGAATTATAGCATCGCGGTTATTGCTGAACTAGCAATGAAAGAAGAAAAACAGTAAATACTGGGAAATAAGTGTACTGGTCTTGTATATATAAAATGGAATGCCAGTTCAGACCAGCACACTTATTTCCCAGTTTTTATTGTTTTTTTCACCCCTGGGTCCTGGGCTAAGGACTTGGACACGCAAGTCCAAATCTTACCACAGCAGTGGGGGGACTTTAAATTCAGTTAATAAATAGAATGAAAAGCTAGTATCATCAATGGTTACCATTGTAGCTACTGGTCTGTTCTAAAAGTCCATCTGGTTCACTAATGTCCTTTAGGGAAATCTGCTATCCTCACACAATCTGGCCTGTTTGTGATTCCAGATCCACAGGTGCCTGGCCACCATCAGCACCTCCTTTAGGCAGTACCACTACCATTAACACCCCTTTGTCCTTTTGTCCATGACATCTTTGTCAATCTCTCCTTTGCCTCCACCAATTGCTGGTCTTCTATCCTGCTCCACCCCCCTCAAACAGTATAAATTTCATCACATTTTTACTTCTCTTTAGCTCTGAAGAAGCGTCATATGGACCCGAAACTTTAACTCTTGTCTTTCTCTCCACAGGTGCCGTTATGAGGTTTTCCAGCATTTTCTGATTTTTGTCCACAGCAATTGACTCTCGAATACAGTCAGCCACTCAGCTAAGGCCAATTAATGAAGGGCAATAAATTCTGACCTTGACAGTGATGCCCACATCCTGTGAATGAATAAAATAAACTGGAGAGATTTCCCATTGATCACCCTCATACTCCTTGGTACTTTATTTGGTCAAATGATGCCTTGATATTTAGGAGCACTATTCCACTCCGGCTTCAGCTCTGGCGCCCATGACCAAGTTAAATTTGTGATAACATTTAGGGCCAATGGCTCGGATCATATTTTGGTACAACATTGGGTTGAGTTTTCCCTGGCCTGTGGAGCTGGCTTTGGAGGGTGGGATTGAGGGAAATTTGGAAAAGTGGGTGTCTGCTTCCCACGTCCGAACACTTTTTCCAGAGGCAGGCTAATGGGTTTAATGGCAACCCGCCAGGCAGCAATCCAATTAAGGGTGGTGATTATCAACGATACAGAGGTCTGTTACATTTGCTGAAGCACATTCTGACAGTGAGACCACATGGATGGAAGAATGTGGGGAGAAATTGAGCCAATTATATGGGCTTAAAATGGCAGAACAAGGGTCAGCTTCAAAGGTTCAACCTCCCACTCCTGATCCATGCCAAGGGTACAGATGCTGCCATATTGGCATTAGCACCTTCTCAAGTGTCCCCACACCCTTCTGAAAGAAGCGTAAGATCCCTCACATATGTAAATATAGGGTCTTACACCTGGTTTGGGACCCCCTGCACCAAAGTGGTGAGTGACGAGTGGAGGTTGTTCCACTTGGCCTTCTTCAGTGGTCACTGTGACCCAAGCAGCACCAGCCAAAGAGTATTGCACTCGTCAGGGTACTCACAAGAATAACCCTTATATTGGTGTTCTTACAAGTGTCCTGATGAGGGCAAGACGAAAAGCTTAGACACGTCTCTTTTTTCAGCAATAGTCAAGATCTGTACTACCAAACGACTATTAGTATGCATTTTTTTTAAATGAAAGTGTTCCTGTGAATCTCGGAGGAAGAGGAGTGCTCCTCTTGGCTCCACAGCACTCCTGGCAGACGCATCTGACCCATATTTGTCTCCCTCCTGTTGTCCTCCCCTCTCAAACCTGCTAGGACTTACCTGAAGGTTGCTGCTGATGAGAAGGCCCACAATTAGGATACTGGCAATGGATAAGCTGCCTTTGGAGTATTGAAAGGACCATGACCCAATGTTGGTGAGCTGGGAACTCTCAGTTGGGGTTCACACTCCAAGTGTTGCATCAGTTATGAGCCCCAAATGGGCGATAACTAATTTTTACTCCATTGGGCAGGATTTTACTTATTGCCAGGGTTCCCACCTCCCCCACCCCCCAAGCTAAAAAAGTTGACGACGAACTTCCCCTGCTCCGGCAAGCTGCCCTGCAGCCATTTAACACTCAGGTGGGTGGAAGTTACACCTCCAAGAGCTGCTGGCCAATCAAATGGCTGGCAGCTCGCTGGGTCCAGCAGTGCCATTGGGAGTGGTGGCCACTGCTGGGGCTGCAACCAATCCCCAGTGAAGATCATCACTGGAGCTGGATGGAGAGGTAAGTTGTGGGGGCTTTTGGTGGGGCTGGGATAGGAAGGCCTGGTGAGGAGAGTGGAGGCTAGGGTGCACTGGCCAGTTGGGGGTGGGGAAACCCAGGTGGGGCCAGACCGTGGCAGGGGAAGTTGGGGGGGGTGCCTCTGATGCACCCAAGTGGGCCGTAAAGGAGGGACCCCCATTTCCCATTAGTAGCCCCAGGAGTGGGACCTGGTGAGCTTTGAACCTGGCTCTCTCCCCTGCTCGCCATGGGAAAAATTGCGGCAGGGGTGGGAGGAGGCTTCCTAAGGACCTCAATTGGCCCAGGGGTGTGTGAGCTGCCCAATGCCTCCACCCCACACTCAAAATGGCAATGGGGTCAAGGATTGGCAGGTAGGCATTGCCTAAAATGATGCCTAATTTTAAACCACCCCCCACCTGCCAAATTGCCCCCGGGGTATGTAAAATTCTGCCCTTAAAGTCAAAGAGAATCAGTGACTATCATGTACTCCTGAGAAAAGCTGAAGACAAATTCATTGAAAATGTGAAGAATGCTGACATATCGCAGTAACTTCCTTTCTCAGAATGGTGTCCAAGTGAAAACTCAAATAGCAAATCAATGAAACTTGTCATTCTGGTCAGATGGCAAATGGAAAAACACTGTTCCCCCTGTGATTAAAGAACACTGACTTTTCCAACCTATACCGTTATTCCATGATAAGACCTTGTTCTGCCTTAAATATATAATGCAGAGAATATACCCCAGCCAGGCTGAGATTGAACACCTGCACACAGTCCAAGAATTGTTATGTACTAGTCTAACACGATTGTTGAAATAAAGTCAAATTTCACTTTTACCACTTGCGATAACTTGGCAGACGGAGTGACTTTCTCGTGTCTAACTCTCCTATTTTCATCCCACTGAAGTTATGGTGCAGAAATAGAAACCTCCCAAGGAAATTTATCCTTTAGACCTTGGGTGTACCCAAATTCCAAATCATGTTGAACCCAACCATTCATTGTTTGCTTTTCCCTAGAGATGCTACAACCTCCATTTCCTTTACAGTATGTAGGTGTCAGGTTGAGGGGAGCATCTGACTCACGAGGCTTATTTGACACGCTGGGTGGCAACGTAATTATGAATTATCAATTCTGACTCTAAAATAGGTTTTACCATTTTACATTTGGCTGATTGAAGTTTCCCATTGGAATAACACCCCTACTTTCACGTCCTCTCCTAACTTCTTGATTGAGCATATTCGTGTTTTCCTGGAGGTCAGTAGCGACGTCATTGTAAGTTTGGATTTTTTAACCAGTTTAGTTCACCTTGTAGTTTGCCCACTCATACAGGGTCAACATCATTTACCTTCTGAATGTCTTTGTCATACAGGTGTACACCACCTCCTTTTCTGTCCATTCTCTTTCCTGGACATACTGCACCCATGAATATTAAATTTGTTTTCATGATGTTTCTGTTGTTCTCAGCACACCGTAACAAAGCCTGGCACCTTATTTCTCATGTTCCTAGCATTAGTAAAGATCCATCTTATAGATAAACCTCCTCTATGTTTCTCACTATCTGTCCATTCCTGGTCTCCATTTCTTGCATGTGACTCTGGGCATTGTCATTCTTGCCCACATCTTGTTCTCAATCATATCTGAGATCCGCTTTTGCCCCCTTACCCAACTGGTATGATTCGTGTCTGCTGCCTCACTAATGTTGAAAGTGAAACCAAACTGGACATGAGCCCAGAGAGGAAAAAGGCAACTCAATTCCAACAATGACACTCATAAGTAACCACAACTAATCAAGCAGAAAAAAAATTCTTAATAAGCAGGGCTGGGGGGGGTGGTCAAACTTTTTGTTGAAGTTGAGGAACTAAACACCTTCTAAACTATTAACTCTTTGCAAGAGTTCCTTTTATTTGATGAGAGACGCAGCTAAGGAACATTGTATTATTGCAGACCCTGGAGCTAAGTTTCTTCTGTAAGGCCATCCAAATGCTTTAATAATTACACAGTTGTACAGAATGGGTTTTGAGTCATAGTGTTTTAGATTGAGTTTTTTAAAACTTTATTCATAAGAGAGACGCATCAGGCAGTAAAACAACTGTTCCTTTTTCCTTTAAATATACTCAGAAAAACCTCTTAAAAATCATAAGCATTACATTAGGCATTTCACAAAAGCTTCAGGGACTTCAGTGAGAAACTGCACCCTTTGCAAAATATTGCTACTTATATTTGGTTAAAAAACAAATGGAACTTATTTGGTGGCATGAGGCACAATGCACTGAATAGTCCAATGTTTAGCATAAAGCTGTAGGGCACAGGCTTATCCATGCTGTTCCACACATGCTGTTTCCAATACCAGCCAATCTGTCATGGGAAAGTGCCAAACACGGTCAAGCATTTCCACAAAGCAGAGACAATGGGGAGTCAACTTTCACCCACTGCCGGCTACATACTCAAAGACCAGTATAGACATAGGTATTGGCAGCATGTATCTTCAACCTTCTTTGTTAACTGTGCAAACTATGTGGGGCATAGAAGTAAGTTAGGGATGGACGAGAAGTAGTTTACGTAAAGGAAAATAAAACAAGTTTTATAATGCTGCCTTATAGTGCAGCCATTCATGAGTTTTTAAACAGTAAGGTACTTTTAACTAAGATAAAAACAAAAAGCTAAAAGCTACTGCGGATGCTGGAAATCCAAAACAAAATAAAAACAGAATTACCTGGAAAAACTCAGCAAGTCTGGCAGCATCGGCGGAGAAGAAATCAGTCAACGTTTCGAGCCCTCATGGCCCTTGGGCTCGAAACGTTGACTGATTTCTTCTCCGCCGATGCTGCCAGACTTGCTGAGTTTTTCCAGGTAATTCTGTTTTTATTTTACTTTTAACTAATTCACTGCTAAGAACTGCACAGCATGAAAAGTCAACAGTTGATTTATTTTGATAGTTCACCAAGAAAAACGATAAGATTTAAATATTGACAAAAGTAATTGTTGTCTTCAAATTTCAAGATTCCTCAAAAAAAAATCCTTCAAAGAATTGTCTTTTTTTCAGAAATGTTTAAAATTGGAGTGCGTGAAGCGGTTTAATCAATCAACGTTTTCTCGGTAAGCTGGGCCTGTTACAAGGTGCTAAAGATCACAATTCATACAAATTAATGAATGAACAAGATGCGTTATACAAGCAGTGTTTATGGAGCAGAATAGAGAAAGTGCTTGCAAACTTGTAAAGCAACTCTGTTTCTAAATAATACGCTTAATAATCGCTAAAAACTTTATATTTTTTTCTATGTTCACCCAAAATGCACAATGTCACTGGTTTCATAACAGTGGATAACATACTTTATTTTGTACAAATTCATGTTTTGCCCTAACTGCTTCATTTTACCGAGCAGACAGGAATGGTCTCTCCCTCTCGTTGGGAAAAAGGGCATATCAATTTTGATTGAATTGTAGATTTGCTTGTAGTGCACAGAGAGAGAGAGAGAGAGAGCGAGAGACATGCAATATGTTATCGTAGAATTCAGCAGCATGCATCCAATGGTGTGGCAGTCAAACCAAAGGAAATGGATCAGTGCATCCGTATGGAGCAAGAGGTTCACGACTAAAATTTTTTGCTGGGGGTGCAGTACGTTAAGGCAGAGGGGTAAATCTGGATTTTGTGCGAGGGTAAAGCAGATGATAGCAACTCATCAGCTTGTACATCTCCTCCAATTTTTATTTCCAATAATCATAAGAGTTGAAAATCGGCATGTTATCACCAAATTATGACACAAAATCAAGATCTATCTCAGGCTCTTGCCCACCTCGCACTTAGTTGCTGGTTTCAATTTTATAGCAATATCGTAGAAACATTCAATTCTTCAGTTGAGTGCTCAAAATATTTTCATCAATAACACTCTAAAATAAATGGAAGCTGTGAATAGTGGAAGGTGGCTATCAAAACCCCAATAAAAGCTTTGGAACTTGAACTAAAGTATTTGATCCAGGTCTGCCAGTTTTGTCTATCACTAGTCTTGAAATAAAGCAGATACAGATCAGCGTCAGTTGGAAACCACTGACATTATTCATTGAGATCAATTCCTCTAAACACACTGAGATAGAAACTAGATCATTTCCTTCTCTGTTATACACCACATTGATTATACCTGGGGCTGGGGAGCGGAGGAATACAGTACGGTCAATCACAACAGCTTTTGCAAATGCTCATTCTCCTGAGCTGCAAGTTAATCACGAAGGTTAAATCCACATTTCTTACTTTAGCCCTCCTCTTCCTCAAATGTTCATTTCAGATAAGCTGTCAATTTCAGACAAGCCATTGGCAGAAAGGGCGGACTGTTTATAGACCAATCCAAATTGGTTTTTTTCCTGAGGCTCTACAGAGAAAATTGATTTAATTGTTATGAACCTGGCCGCTATCTGATCCTTCACAAAGTCTTCGACAAGAAGTTACATTCTGCCTGGTGTACAGGCTGTCATTCACCATTATGAAAATAATAGTGCACACATGCATCAAGCATTCTTACAAACCATTTAAAAAAAAAATAAACCCGCCCTTGCCTTTTAAAATTCTTAAATTTGTGAAGATATTTAAAACATTGCTCAGAAGCTTTGAAGAGAAAGAAAATGACAGATGGGTGCTGTCTCGAAGCTTTGTTTATCTTTCCTGTATCCGTGGGAAACTGCACAGTAAATGCTAACTTCACTCTCGTAGTCTACAGGTTTTTTATGGGCACAGCAAAACTCCCCGCGGAGAGCTGCTCTGAGGTCCTATAAATTGGCCACATCCCTGGTGTAAGCATGCAAGTGCATTCAGTGCTTAGGGTAGGGTTGCTAACCCTCCAGGATTGTCCAGGAGCCTCTAGGGATTAAGGATTAATCCTCTGGAAACTCCTGTAAATAACCCGAGAGAAAAATTATAGGGACGTTAAAAAAAAAAGGCGAATTTGACTTTAAAAGCAAAAATGTTCTTAAGAAGCCATATTGGACTCGAAACGTTAACTCCCTCTCTCTCCACAGATGCTGCCAGACCTGCTGAGTTTTTTTCCAGCGCTTTCTGTCGTTATTTTGATTTGAACTCTTTTGTTCATGAGTAATAAAATATAGGAGATGTGTGTGGGGCGGGGGGGGGGGGAGGGAAGCTATTTGACTGGGTGAGGCTGTTGGTGGCGGAAGGTCATGTAATGAAATTGCCAGGAAGACAGGAGTTGGAAACCCTGGTTTAGACCAAGTGTGATTGCGCACCTGAAACCTCAATAAATTCATGGTGGGAGTTTCTGGGAATCTGACCTCAGTGGGAATTAACAATTCCTGTTTCCACACCAATACTGCAAACTTTCAAGCGGATTTAAGGACACACGAATGGGAAAAGGAACCCCGTTGAAACACATTCGTGGCATAAACGGCGTGATGAAGAATCTGTTGCTCTTGTTACAGCTGCAAAGCAAACCGCTGAAGTAATATTCCAGGATCAGCCTCGTTCATCTGACAAGCACAGCTTCCAACCATCTCCTGAATCTACTGTGGCCTCAGAGTGCAGATGTAGACTATAAATTGGTGATGTATGCTCAAGCCCCCCATAATAACCCAAAGTGACAAAGCCTCACTAGGTAAAGCGGGTGTGAACGCCTGGAATTTCCATGGTGGCAAGCTCTTCAGTGGGTCAAAAACAGAAAATGCTGGAAAAACCCAGCAGGTCACAACAGCATCTGTGGGGAGAAAAACAGAGTTTTTCGTTTGGAGTCCGTAGGACTGTTGTTCAGAGCCAGCATTTTGCTTTTAACTTCAGTGGGTGCTTGGCGGAAACGCTGGAGAAAGGGCATAAGCGGCCTTTCACTCGCTGTTTCCCCTGGGAGTTCCCTGCAATCTTTCAGCGATATTATGGTGGGAGGTTGGGACAGCTTGCCAGGAGCGTCCTGTCCGCATTCAGCGGGGAGTACAAGAGGCTAATGGATATCTGCAGATGAATCACAAGGCAGGTAGACAATGTCATACAGCACCTGAGCAAAGGCTGAGCAGTTTCTGGCCATCAGCTCTGCTAGATTTCAGCCTGAGACTTACTTACATGCAGCAGTTATTATAATAAATATATAGCAACATTTCACTTCAGACTTCTTAATATTGCAGCAGCCCACTTCCTTCATGTAAACCTTTTGATCTGTAAAGATAAAAGTAGCACTGTCTCATATAAAACAAAGAGTATTGCCTCTGTTATGATGAAAAGGCTTGAAGATATATTGGATCATATGTTTCCAACATGGCATAATTCAATTCACTATTTGATTCATACTCTGCAAGTAGCTTCTGTCATTACCTTTAATTTATAGGAATGAATAAAACCGTCAGATTTGACTGGCCCCTTTAAAAAAAAAATATTATTTGTCTGATAAATGGAAAAGTAGTTGTTTGACAAAAATTCAAACCAGATTCAATTGGGTATGTCATGATGGGACAGTACAACACACTGTGTTGTGCAGTTGGCTCCAGCTTAACACTAACCTGACCTTCTGTTCTGATTTAGGCATTTCAATCTCCCAACTCAGTCCCTGTTCATTCCTCATCCGAACATAAAATGTTCCATTGTTGTCTGTTTTTTTCTCTTGCATCTTTTTTGCACATCGAGCTGAGGAATGTTAACACGAGGGACCAGAACACAAGACCGTCAGCATTAAATACTCCCTGGCCTGGGCGCCCTATGGTCAGGTGCAGAGCAAAGCTTTCTCCGCTGTGCTTTGAGAATGTCTCACCCCGCCAACCTCTCCCTTTCTGCTCCCACGCCCTTGGAAGAGCAGGAGAGTGAAGTATCTAGATCTTGCTTCAATCCTGCTCATGCGCTGTAGCAGTAAAAGTGTTAACCTATCATCTACTTAAAGAAAACCTTATTCTGTGAACATAAACCCAAATTGGTTGAGACTTTCCTAAACCCATTTTATTTAGGATCCCTCTTCTCCTGTCAGTCTGGGCCGGTTGAAAGACTAGTATCCCAAAACATTACACCCACCCAGTCCACTTAAATATATGTTTCTAATTTTAAGAAAGCTTCACACTATGAATAGATAAACCACTTGCCAAACATCAAGTAGAAACAGCAGTGCACCCTAGATGCATAATTATTTTAACTTAGAATAGGTGCGTTTGGCCAGTATTTTACTTTTGTTTTAAGCTGAATTGACGAATAGACGATTAATCGAGCTGCAGTGTTGACATTTTCAAATTCCCAAGTTAGTTCGTAGAATTCCTGATCCAGACATAATCCTGACACAAACAAACAATTTCTTGGCAAACTAGTGACATCTTTGAAGTACTTAACTGCATGAGAACTTAGTGGAAAAATACAGAAAAAAAGTCTTATTATTTTTACATGAAAATCGACACAAAAACCATTTTGACCATGCTTGACTGCAACAATGGAAGTAAAAAGTGGTTAAAACAGAAAGGATCATTTTTTTTCCCTGGAAAAAGGTCAGAGGAGGAGAATTCATCCTTATTATCACGATGGTCCCTGAAGTGGGGTGTGTCTCAAAAAAAATCATATTGTGGCATTTACAACAAGAACATGAACATATCATGTACTCTGCAGAGGGGCACGCCTTCTAACACACCATAAGCATGCTTCTACTGCCATGAATCAACATTATTGTGAACTAAGCAGATGTGTTGATGCAGGGAGGACAATGCTTGGCAACTTAGTTATAGATTATCAGGATGCTGCTGCCTGGTTTGGCCTTAATCAGGGAACAACGTCAGGCTAAACCCGTGGTCAGGGCCCTTAAGAGGAAGAATTTGATTGAAAAAAGTAAGTATTGCATAGCATTTAAACAACTTAAATGGTCATTTCAGAGTGACATGTTAATCCAAACAAGGGTATGATTTGATTATAATTAGCCTAATTAGCCTTGGGGAAATAACCTATCAATTAGAGCCAGGCCTATCATGGATGAAGTTCGGAAACATGCAGAGTGGTAGAAGATTGGAACTCCCTTTCGAAAATGGCAGTTGATGCCGGGCCAATTGTTCATTTTAATTTAAACTTTGAAGATTTTTTCACAACTAAAGGTATTAAGGAATGTGGGGCAGAGGTGAGCATATGGAATTAGGTCACAGATCAACCATGATCTCACTGAATGGTGGAGCAAACTCCTGTTCTCATATTCCCAATATTTAATTCATGACTCTATGCCTAATAGGCTGATTTTCCAAAGTTGTGCGCTCCACCACAATAGCTTTGGAGCCAGGAGATCATGTCAGAAAATCTCCCAAGGCATGCCAAAGTTTTCTGCCTCGTACTTTTTGATCATGCCCACGATTTTCTAATGTGTGCCCCCAACTGATAAGATGCTGCGATAGGAGTATGCATTCAGAAAAATCGGCCCAACTGTCCAATTATTAGCTGGGTCTGACACATTTTCTTGGGGTACTGTCACACAACTGATATATATTCTGTCAGATAGATACAAATAATTACCAGCAGTTAAATGCAAAATCCCTGAAACAACGCACAGAAACAGAATGACTCAATATAATCCAGGTTTGCTACTGTCAAAGTATTGCTAAAGATGGTGTTGGGGCACATGAAATAAAAACAGGAAATGCTGGAAAAACTCAGCAGGTCTGGCAGCATCTGTGGAGAGGGAAAAACAGAGTTAATGTTTCAAGTTCTGAAGAAGAGTCATACGGACTTGAAACGGGCCAATTAAGGCCCGCCCTGCGTGGATCGCGAGCGGCAGCGCTGAGCGCTGCCTGTGCAGGCAGGAGGAGGAGGGTGAGCTGGCCCAGTGTGCAGTTCACACATGCATGAGAAAGAGCACTTCAATCTCCCTGAGGCACGGAGCTGTGTAAAAAAAAAATGAAGAGAATAAAAATTTAATAAAACATGCCCCAGCTCATGTGACTCTGTCACAAGAGCTGGGACATGTTTTTAATTCAAAAATAAAGTTTTTATTTAATGTTAATTTGCTTTAGGAAACCTCATCCTGCTCGTGGATGAGGTTTCCTAAAAAATGTAAAGGCCGCTTGGCCTTTTCTCCTGCCCGCCCAACTAAGGTTGGACGGGCACCGTAAATTTGAATTTAATTAGATTGTTATTTGCCTTAATAGACCTTATAATTATACACAGGTGCACAGCTGGCTCTGGCACGCACCTGCTGAACAGAATATCGCGAGACTGCGCAATAATGTCGGGACGCACGCCCGACGTCATCGCGCGTCAGTTTACGCTCGGGCATGTGGGGCTCGTGCCTGCACGCCGAGTGTAATATTCTGCCCATTAACTCTGTTTTTCTCTCCACAGATGCTGCCAGACCTGCTGAGTTTTTCCAGCATTTTCTGTTTTTTTTTTCAGATTTCCAGCATCCGCAGTACTTTGCTTTTATCTATGATTGGGGAGCACATTTTTTGGCAGCCATCTCCAACCTGGACCATGCCCCAGTCAAGGTTGATCTTAATCACTTTGGTTTTCGTGCCATGCAGTAAGTTGTATATTAATGCAGCTCATTCTGCAGTGTAGGAATCAGCCGCTTGGGTTGCTCCATATTGTTTTGATAATTGATCGTAAAATGTCATTGGTTGCGAGGCCGCTAGTTCCTTTGAGGGCAAGTAATGCTCAACTCTTTTGGATGGGTTGGGGGGGATTAGCAAAATTTCACAGCACAGCTCTGAGCATCAATACACAACCTCCTCTGTTACAGCAAGTCTTGTGGGGAATAAAGAGTAAACAAACGTGTTCCCTATACCAAATGTGAATTTAATAATTCAATGGCTGAATAATAGATTGTAATAATATTGCTCTTTCCATATAAATCTAGACCTACATCAGAAACTGCTGCAAGGCGTACTAGGAGTCATGCTGTATTCAACTTAATTAAATTTCAGAAAGCAAGTGAAATTAGCCAAGAACATCTACTATTAAAATAATTGGACAGTTATTTCAGACTGTTATATTGTTGTTACAGTAATTTGTAAAAAGGTAGGAACTAATTGTTATGCAGTACAGAACTTGATTATTGCTGAAAAAAGACATTTTGTCGAAGTTTTTTGTCTTGCACTCATCAGGACAATTGCAAGAATATCAATGTCAGGGGAAGCAACAACTTTATTCTGAACTTGAGAATTGCTGAACCAGAGTCCACTTGCCAACCAATCAGCACTCTATTCTCATACAGTATAAAGTTGTTGCTTCCCCTGACATTGGTATTCTTGCGATTGTCCTGATGAGTGCAAGATGAAAAGCTTCAACAAAATGCCTCTTTTCAGCAATAATTGTTAAGTGATACCAGGGTGCCACATTTCACTGCTACATTGGTGTCACGTGCCGAGTGGCAATGCATCGGTGTATTGTCCACCAACCACATGGAGAGCAGTAAGAAATACACTCGATTAAGCTCCAGCATTTTGAGTCTAAAGTGTCATTATTTCTAAGTTATGGAAACCAGAAGACACATCACAGACTATACTTGATCAAGTATTATATGAGAGAATATTGCGTGTTTGTTTTCTTTTAAAAGGCATCTCCATTGCTCTTTCACTTTCATTTATTGTCTTTGGCCCTAGATCCGTGTGTTTTTGCATAAAATAGAACTGAAAGTCCACCTTATCCTTTGCTAAGCTGAAGAAACAGAATCTGCATAGTAAGCATAAATCCTGTCAAAAGTTCTTCTTTTCATAAGCTGTAAAAAGCCTCAATGAACATCCTATTCAAAAATCTCCTCTTGGGTTCTTACAAATTTTTGGAACAAACCTTCTACATTCCTCTAAGACACACTGCAAGTTTCCACTGAACATCTTCATTTGCACTAAGTGATTTTAACATAGTTCTTTCTACAAGTCAACGTGAAATCTTATACATCTATACATAAGGGATATCTGAAAGGAATGTTCCTTTTGCAGATTTTCATAGCTTGATAAATTTATCCCATCTATCTATCAGCAGTTGTGTGGCAGAAATTGCTTTAACGTTGACATAGAAATCAATTCCATCTATCATGAAGGAAAATTTGACAGAATGAATAGATTTTTAATGCAATATTGCGTTATCCACAGCATAACTAAAGCCAGATACAGAAGTAAGGATAAAGGTATTTAACCTGTATGTTTTGGCTTCAATATCATGATAACACAAATCTCTAGAACAGTTCTTACAGCGTCATGCCACAGATGGTTAATGATGAGCCACCTCATCGCTGTTCTCTGGGAATCAGTAGCACAGGTCAAAGTTCAACACTCATCTGCAACATAGTCATAGCAGAACTCCTGGAACTCCCTCCTAATAGCACTGTGGGTGTACCTACACCATATGGACTGCACTGGTTCGAGAAGGCAGCTCACCACCGCCTTCTTGAGGGAAATTAGGGATGGGCAATAAATGCTGGCCTAGCCAGCAATGCCCACATCCCATGAATGAATAAAAAAAGAACAGGTGTCATCTGCTGTGCATGATTTATATACAAAGGATTTTATTGTGGAATTCAAGCCATACTACGTAAAGGACAACAGGGGTTACTGTGCATGTGTTAAGAAAGCAGTCATTTACTTGCCAGAATATCTGAAGCCATTAAGTAATTCCTCGTTGTAGTTTAATCTGTGTCCTAATGACAGTGTGTTCAACTTTTTGTTAATGGGCGTGTCAAAGGATTGGTCCAGAGTAGGGTGAATTGCAGAATTAAGATTAGCACTGTCTGAAAACAAAAACATGAGAACAAGATACAGATTGGCACTCGGGGGACAAAAACTCAAAATGGAGGGCAGCATTCATGATCTGAAGTTGTTGTACTGAACGCCAAGTCCAGAAAACCATAAAGTGCTTAATGGGAAGTTGAGCTGCTGTTCCTCCGGCTTGCATTGGGCTTCACTGGAAGATCTGGGCTTCACTGGAACATTGTAGCAGGCTGAGGACAGAAATATGAGCATAGGAGCGAGATGGTGAATTGAAATAACAAGCAACCAGAAGGTTGGCGTCATGTTGGCAAATGGAGCGAAGATTTTCCACAAAGCAGAAAACATATTCACTCAGGAGGGAAGCACTGAGCTCATCTTCTCTAAACTTTGAAGTCGACCAACTCATTTGCAAAAGTCATTGCTGAATGCAGCAACAATTCTAAACAGAAAGCAGCAAACATATCTGGCAAGCAAAACTGGACAATATTACACCAACGGGCAGCTACTGTAATATAAATTCCGTTGGATTCGACCTATGACTATTACTGCTTGGCATTAGTTGATGTGGGTGCATTTTCGCAATTTGGTTCTTTACAATGTGACAGTAAAGCTTAAATTGCAATGCTGGCTTTTCCTAGCGTTAATCAATGATTTAACTACATATTTTACTTCCTTCGTTGTTGGTTCGTGTGTTGAGATGGATAAACCTGAAGTGCAGGAAAATGGGACAGTACAATGAGTTGCTGAGCCAACGGAGTAGGCCATGGATTTGCAAGGTCTGGGTTTGTGGGCCGGATTTTCGAGGCGGTTTGCTCAAGTTGGGAAATTTCTCGACTCGGCAGATCTGCCTGGGCTTGAAGGGCTCTGTTACAATCAATTTTCGGTCCAGGGAGGTGGGATCGAATCGGTCTTGCTGACACTGGAAGCAGATCACAGGTGGCTGTGGGGTGGCGGGTGAGTGCTGAGGAGGGCTGGTTAGAAGGCCCATCTCGGTTCTACGGTACTTTGGCCCAGTTGTTTTAGAAGCTGTTAGGCCCTCTAGGCCTCACTACCACCCCCCTCCACCCACTCCGTGACCCCTCCATGCCAACTCATGCCCTGTCTACTCCCCATGCCCCTCATTCCCCCATACATGTCACCTCACAGCCCATGCCACCTCCATAGCGATTCATCCACTATCCACCAAAGGCAGACCTCAGGAGTCATGTGGAGATGCAAAAAAACTAACAATTTAACATTTAAATTTTTTGAAAAGGCCCAAATTCCTTCAAGTCCTTTTCACACAAAGAGATCACCTTGCTTAACTAGTTTACTGGTAGAATTGAATGTTTAATCAACTCAACTGTGACAGCAATGCTGGGCAACAAGAGTAAGCCTCCAAGTAAAAAAAAAATGCTGCTGTTTACATGTCATAGTCACTCATCCAAATAGATTATACCACATTGTGTTGATGTATTTTGCAAAAAGGACGCCACAAAATATTGTACTCCAGCCAAACATTCAGGGGTGAAATTCTGGTTTCAGTTAACTAGCAAAAGTTGACATGAATATAAAGCAGCAGATGTTATTCCCAAGGCAAGCCTCTTGGATTTGGAAAACAATCTACAGCAATGGTTAGTAGACGACAACTGTTGACAGTTAAACAAATTGATAAAGGTATGGTGCATTTAGCCTTCCATAGCGCAAGCCATCATAAGCACAAGCCCCCATGTTCAACAGTTCTGTCATCTTAATCTCTTGGCAAGCTAGCAATACAGCTTCATTTTAGGCTTTCCTTTTCTAAAGAGATCCTACACTCGGAGCAGATTATGGTACGGGGGGAGAGTGAAGGGTGAAACCCCGATCAAAAAAACAGGAAAAACTGGGAAAGAAGAATACTGGCCTGAACTGGTCTTGTATACCTTAAAATGGAACACCAGTAAAAACTGAGAAATAAGAGTACTGGTCCGAACTGGTTTTTTTTACCTTCTGGAAAGGATATGAAGCATTAACTTACTCTCCCAATTCTGGTTTGAGGATTTGATGATGGAGTGAGAAAGAAAGAGATGGAGAGAGAGAGAGAGAGAGAGAGAGAAATACAGACATTAACACTGTAAAGATATTTACTGAAATCACAACCCAGGGATAAATGGCCTGAGCAACAATGATAATGCAAGTCCATGTAGCTGGTGAGTAATCCACACATATTATATAGACTCACTTATGGCAATCCAACCCTGAAGCTTAATGTCTATGAAACGTTTGAAGTGCATTAAATTTCTCATGTATTGTATCCTCAGAGCAAAAAACAAATCACGTCCCTATTGAAAATATGATTTAACACTGTCCTGTAGTAGTTGGTGTTGGCTTGTAAACTTTGGTGAGGTGTGATACATTGTATAACAATTCACCCCTTTCAGATCATAACTTGGGCATTCAGTGGTATCATTATATCGTCACTTAAATTACAAAGGAACCAGTTATATTTAGATCGAGACAACTAACTACAATCAGTCTGGTGGAGCCATTTTGTAGCAAAGTCATCTACAAATTTATTAACTACAGCAACAGTTAAAGACAACAGTCTTCTTCATCACGGTCATTTCTTCTCTGTAGGAAGTAGCAAACAAGCTGAAGAAGACATTACACTAAGACCAGGGGTGTCAAGCATGCAGGCGTGCACGGAGCTTTCAAATATTCCTGTAAAAATGTGCTGTGAAACTGCAAAGTGGCCTCCTGTGCTGTTTTTATAAATATATAAATTAAACATGCTTTATTCTTAAAACTACCTGTACAGACAAAAACTAGAGCAACTTTGCTTCTTCAGCTGCAGCATTTGTACCTTCATCAATATTTCCAAATCTAAAACCGTGCAGCTGGGTAAAACCGTGATAATAATAATAATAATATCTTATATACTCTACCTTTTCGAAAAGAAAAAAATTCCCAATATATACATTTTTATACCATCAATATACACACATGTACCATTGACTATGCAACTGTTCCAACAACAAAATAAAAGTTTCGTGCAAATATACCTCCCGGAAAAATCAGTCTCATCAGGAAGCAGTAGTATCTGGGTACAAACTGCAGCGCAGTGACTGTAAAGATTTCAAATTTCACATCACAGACTGCATGAAGGCTGTGGCTCAGAGCTTCAATTCCACTTTCCTTTAAACAGTAGGAACAGCTGGTGAGCATAAAGGTAAGGTGACTCTTGTCGATATGTACATTCTTGGTATTCAAGCTCTCTGGGGGAAGGGCAGGGGAGATGGAGAACGGGGATGGAAAGGGGAGAAAGTGAGAGGTAAAATTCACAGGGCAATATAATCCCTTGCTTCCAGACACACCTTATTTTCTTCAATAGCAATTACCATTAAAACCTCTATCAATCCCACTCATCTGTCTCAGGGCAAAATATTTTTTCTGATATAACTGAGAATATACAAACGTGGCAGGTACATCTTCCAGCCTTACGTTAATTAGCAGCCAACGAAATCAGATAGTTTCGAGTGTGTGTGTGTCTGTGTGTGTTGTGTGTATGTGTATGTGTGTGTCTCTATCATGACTCCACATAAATACATTAAAAATACGTTCACATCAATACAGGTGTTTTTTTTTTCTCTCAAAAATATGTCTTGTACCAAGTTCTCAGTAAGAGCAGTTCCATGTTGCCAACAATAAGCCATGGGACTTCAACTCTTTGTATTGTTTTTGTATTGCACTGATACCAAGGTGCTTGCTCCCAGGTCATCTTCACTGTACATCAGTGTTCCCGGCACATGGGAAGGTTCACAAAGGTGAATACGTTGAACTCTGTCAAGATGGAGAAACACAAGAAAACGGCGTAGAGGAAGAGGGACACACACCCAAGCTTCTTATCTAGTTTCCATTTGTTCAAATGAACGCCAACTACCTATGGAGGAAACAACAAAAGCACCAACAACAGGTTTTAGGGTTTCTTTAAAAGCCATCTTCAATATCTCACATTTCTCTCATGCGCATGATTGTTTAGTGTCTTTACAAGGGCTCACAAACACAAAAACAAACCAGGTGATAGCACAAAGGAACATTAGGAGCAGGAAGAGGTCATTCAGCCCCTTGATCCTGTTCTGCATTCAATGTGATCATGGCTGATCTGCCCACCTTCCTCTGGTACCCTTAACCTAACAAAAAAACTATTGATCTCAGTCCCAAAAGCTCCAATTGTCCTCCAACATCCACAACCTTTAGGGACAGAGAGTTCCAGGCTTAAGAACATCAGAAATAGGAGCAGGAGTTTGCCATGTGGCCCCTCAATCCTGCTCTGCCATTCAGTAAGATCGGGGATGATCTCTGACCTCATCTCCACTTCCCTGCCCGCTCCCGCTATGTAGGAACATGTTCGAAATACTACCCTTTGTGTGTGAAGAAGTACTTCTGATTTCGCGTTGGAATGGCCTAGCCCGAATTTTAAGATTATGCCCCCTTGTTAAACCTGTGACAATAAAAATCACTTCAGGAGACAATAAATCCATGTTGGTTTCCTTGCTCATTGAGCTTTGCAAGATCCAGTAATATAAATCTTGTTGTGGTTTGCGTGTGTTGAGAGTTCAGCACGTTACTACATTTGTTTGAAATTAATTTGATACTGTTCACCACCCCCCCCACCCCATTTGCTTTGCTCCTCATCCGAAGATGCTGACTTTTACTGGGGTGCCTTCTAACAGAAGGACGCTACTCAATGCAGCTTCATGTCACGCCTGCCCACTGGCACTTGACTGAGGGGTGAGTCAGGGCGAAGAATGTCAGAGCTGAGCCCAACCCTAAGCACGGCATGTATATTTTCAAGGTCAAGTCCCGGAACAACAGGTCTAGTGAGGTGATCATCATTCTACTCAGCCGTAGCAGAATACCGCCTGAACTGGCTGTAGGCGTACGCCAGGTAGTGAACAACTTAGTAAGCTGTAAGTATACATACACGTACCCATGATGGAGCCAAAATATAAGTGAGTGTTGGTTGGTGAGAGATCATTAAGGGCCTAAGATCAGACAGGCAGATTTTTACAGGAAGCATGAAGGAATAAGCTTGCAATCCTTTAATTTTGGAACGACAGATATTAAAATGAAGTACCCAAAAGCAAATTCGACCCTGCATGAATTATCGGTACTTTTCCGTAACAGTTTTTGGTAACACCCAGTGAGGTCATGTCCAACTGCTCAACTGAAGAACAATCACAGGTTCAAGGCCAGGAATATTAATTTAAGTAAAAAAATCAATAATTTTAAGTTGCATAATGTTAAAATTACTGAAATGTTATGTGATTTTAGTTTCAAGTTTCATACGTGAGGGCAAAGACGTTCATATTGGTATAATTCTTCCAGTGTCGCTAAGCAACCACGGCCAGAAACTTAGCTATGTTGGGCAGGAGCGGGCGCAGAGCCAATTGCTGCCTGCGATTGGCTGCGCGCCGCCATTTTACGCACGGAGCTGCCTCAGGGAGATGAGGTTGGTAATGGAAATCTTGAATAAAGGGTCTGAAAAATTATTCGAACGTGTCCCCTCATGTGTCACATGAGCTTGGATATGTTTTTACAGTTTGCAAAATGTATTTAATTATTTTATTAAACCTTCAGGAAACTTCATCCCGCCCGTGGATGAGGTTTCCTGAAAAATGCGAAGGCTTCTTGAGCTCCTCGCCTGCGTTGGTAACAACTTTAGTTGGTTTTTTTAATGGCCTGCATAGGCTGTTGACAGTTCGGCGGGCACGCAGCTGCCTCTGGCGCGCGCCCGCTGAACGAAATATCTAAATGATGCACAATGACGTTGGGACACACGCCCGATGTCATCGTGCGTCATTTTGCATGTCGGGCCCGCCCCCGCACTCCAACAACAATATTCTGGCCCAAGTTTTGGCAAAGTAGAAGCATCATTGGTGCTTTCCCTAACAAAATATACTTGACGTGGATCCCCTTACAATTAGGTGTGGTGTGAGGCTACACTACGGTAGTGTCCTTCCGCTGAAAAGAAATCTCACTAAAACACTGTAGGAAGCACACAGACTTTGGGGCTTGATATTATCAAATTCCTTCAGTGCATCTGGGTGCCACAGTGCAAAATAGTGCTGGAGCCAGATAATCAACTGGGACAAACAGTACAGAAAGGGGTTTTTTCTCCTGCCCTTGCTGGCGACATAACATTGTACTTTCTAGTCCTTGAGACAGAATTATCTGCAATAAAATGTAAGCCTGCAGACTTCTCACACACCAGAAACTGGATGAGGAAGAGCTTCGAAAGTGAACTGGTTAATTCGAATTTCTGGAATGTATTTGGATGGATTTTTTTCAAATTTACGACGAGGATTTTGACTCAAGTTGGACAGATTGGTTGAAATGATATCTTGGTTTAGCTGAAGTTCAAGTGCGAGCATGCCCTGCCTGAGAGAAGGGAGGAAAGCAGATTATGCGGAAGAGAGACATGTAAAAGAGTTGCTTCTGTAAGCAGGTAAAATTTGAAGAATTTATAAGTGCAGGAAGGCATGTAGAAAAACAAACAGGTCCTCAGGAGAGAAAGTTTTAGGAAATTCAGAGTAAATCCTTTAATTGCCTCTTGCAGAAAAGCAACAAAACCAGATGTTATGACATCAGCAGCATACACCCATGGAGCGAGTTATGGCAACATCATTGCACAAGCAACAACTGCAGTTCACCACTGGCGCAGCAATGATATCAATCTCACAACACACTGGCAATGGGCTGGTCCAAACATGATGGGAGTGAATACTTACTGTTACGAAGACAGAAGCTAGCAACAGTCCCACTGAATATATCAGCCCCCGACTGTTCAACGCTAACTAAAGAAAGAGAAAGGAAATATTTGATGTTTCTTGCAGAAAGTTTCACAGTGGTCATACTAGACTTCTTTCTGCTGATTAGAGTGCGGTGTGAGATGTAAAAATTACACTTTAGTCTCCAGCTCACTGGCTAAACTTATTTATTCAGTTTCTTTTCCCACTGCTTTTTCCCTTCAAGCCTTGAAGATAATACGGCAGCTATTCCAATCCCTTCCAAGCATGTTATCAGAAAATCGGAAGTGAAAGTCACCGTAATCCCGGAGGACCGTAGGCTGCTCTCTCATCAGAGGGAGAGATGACTGGTGGTGAGTTTAACCTGAAGGTCACCACACCTCAGGCGGGGAGCGAGGTTGGGAAGGCGGGGCCTTCATGGATGGCCTCAGCGGGTATGGGAATTGAACCTGCGCTGTTGGCGTCACTCTGCATCACAAACCAGCCGCCCAGCCAACCCAGCTAATCAACTAGCCAATCACCTGGAACCAATGGCCCATGATTTTTCAATGAGCCTCCTCAGTGTCCAAAGTTTTTTTCCCATGTGTGAGGACTTGGAAAATCCATGCCAGTGACTCTCAGTTACACAGGGCCCGGCAATCCCTGGATATCTGGCTCGGATGCATATTCTCCGAGTGTTAGCTTTGGCAGCACCTGTTGGCATACTACTTGATATGGAGGTGGGGAGAGGTTACAACAGAGCTTCATGCTGTCTTGCCCAAAAGTCGTTGGTAAAGAGCAGTGCTGAATTGGAAGGGATAATCAACTTTGCTGCATCTCTATATGAGTCGTCCGGACTCGAAACGTTAACTCTGTTTCTCTCGCCACAGATGCTGCCAGATCGGCTGGGTTTTTCCAGCATTTTCTGTTTTATTTCAGATTTCCAGCACCTGCAGTATTTCGCTTTTATCTTGCTGCTTCTCTATCCTTACAAACCAGCTTCTGTAGTTGGGGACACACTCAGGTTTGACATTATATAAACCCCTTTTTTGTTTTGTTGCATATTTGTGACTCTGATAATGAAAGAACAGGTATTCCATCCTGGACCACAACAGGCAATTGCTGGACACCCCATTTTTACAGGGACCACCTCAATATTGTAACATTTGCAATGTTGATCACCCTGCAGTAAGTATCATGCCCCTTTTTCCACTGCAGATGGATAAATTGCTAATGCCTGTGTTTGCCTGAGTTATATTTTGGTGGTTCTGAAGCCCTGGAAACACTGCAGTCCCTCTAGAGTTTGGTTCATAGCTTTATAGTCCTGGCCAAAGACTTGCCCAGATATTGTGGGAAAGTGTGTGCAAGTGAATTGCTGGTCCACAACTCAGCTGGCACGGAGAGGAAATGAGCGTTGAGCGGCAAGCCCTGGTTTTAGCGGCTATTCATCTTGCCCAATCACTTGTGGAGTTGTAATTTGTCTCTGGGGGCAGGGGGAATGTACACTATCTTCAAACATTGTCTCCAAATGCACCACTGTAACATATATCAAATATAAAAGCCTCTGAATGGACTTGTTCGGTGAAATGGCCTGATTTCCCTCTTCGCCCACCTTTAATCATTTTGGGTCGTTAAGTATTCATCACCATTGCACAGCCCCAATTGTTAAAGGTGGAGGAAGAGCTAAATGATTGGGTGGGGGGGGGGGTCATATGGTGGGATAGTGGAATTTTGGTGGCGTTCTGATGTTAAGGTGTTATGACAGGCGGGGGTGGGGACGGTGGGGATGAAAATATGACCAGCTCTTTATCAAAGGAAGCCCATGTAGGTTTGTGATGGGCACAACATGATGGGTGAAGAGACACAGGAGTTTCTTTTATTATATTCTCATGGGATATGAGGGGATTGCTGACAAAACCAGCATTCGCTGCCTGTCCCTAACTGCCCTGAAAATTGACAGGTAGGGTTACGGGCTGGGGAGGGAGGAGGACGGTAGGTTCAGCGGTGAACTCCTTCAACATCGGGTAGTCGAAGAAAAAATTACCTTGTTTTGCGGTGGGCTCTGTACATCAGTTTAAAAAGCTGCTTGATAAATAAACTCAGGCTAAAGAGGTAAAGACTGCGGCCTGGCAGTTTGCAAAATATGTCAGGACTGTAATATTTTTATACTCAATAACTGCATAGGATGAATACTTACATATGATCCGTAATTCACTGCAATTGTTTTTATAGTCCAGGGTAGGCCAAGTCCCATTAAGATGTCAAAGACATTGCTTCCTATGGAATTAGATACTGCCATATCTCCCATGCCTGTGAATATCAGAAGAGGTCATTTGTTATCCAACATCTTACTCAATTTTGTTTTACTACTACTTCATACTTCTTGGACATATTGAGCGGTGAGTCAAGCAAACATTTCCAATGTTTTGTTCACTTTCCCTTTGCCAAGCTCTATCCCATGGACAGAGGACAAAAAACTTTGGTTTTTACCTACAGTGTGCATTTCTTTGTACTGAACATGATTTGCCAATGAGTAACCCAGGATTGTGCTCTCTTTGTAAGATTCTGGCCAACTCCTATAAGTCCACATTCTCTCCTGGATTGATGTCTTGTGCAAACCTAGCTATTTTGCAGTAAGACTGCACTTCCAGATCACTATGTACAGTAGAAACAACAGGCATCTCAGCATAGATTCCTAGGCATCTCACTCAGTGACATTCCCTCCCAGCGTAACCCAACATCCTTTATAATAACCCTCTGTCTTCTTCCCTTTATCCAGTTATTAAGGCCCCTTTCAATTCTGGACTCTTCCATATCATCTCCTCCCTATCTTCTGTGCTAGGGTACAGCTCTCCTAATCACTGCCATGCTGAATTCCCAGTGTGTCTATTTGTGGCTGCTGATTTAGACTCAAGCCCACTACTTTTATCTTCCATTTTATTTTCTTCTCTTGACATCTCTTGAACTCTTCCCTCCTCCATCCACTCCTGTTGGGCATAACCAGTGGGTCAACAATCACCGCATCTCCCTCCAGAATACCCATTTACTCACAAATAAAATTGTTGCCGTCGACAAGATTTTTGTGGACCATTACAATGATGCTGTGGATTTAACAGGAACTTGCCCATTGCATTCCCTCCCTTTTTCTTGCCTACGAGGCCAAACCTCCCCTAAGGTTCCTCCCCGCCCTAGCCAAGAACCCGTGTCTTCCTCTCCTATTTTCCCTCATGCTCTCTCCAAGCTCATCCTGTCCCAGAGACCTACCTCTTGCTTCCCTGACCCTATTTCCACGAACCTGCTGACTGCCCAACTTCCATTTCTGGCCCCCACTTTAGCCGACATTGTCAATGGTTCCTTCTCCTCAGACACTGTCCCCTCCATTTCAACACCACCATCATTCCCCTCTCTTACAGAAAACATTACTGACTCCTCTGTCATTACAAACTACTGCCCCATCTCCAATCTTGATTTCTTCGCCAAAATCCATGAACATTTTGTGTTGTTGCTCCCAAATCTGTGTCAATCTCTCCCCCAGTTCCATATTTGAATTTCTCCAATCGGGCTTCTGTCTTAGCAAGGTGACTGACAGAATTCTTATCAAAGTCACAGATGATATCCTCGATAACTGTGACCTTGGTGCACCATCCTTTTCAACCTTTCTATAGCCTTTGACATAGTCAATCACACCACCCACCTCCAACACCTCTTCTCCGTTCTTCATTCCAGCAGGACTGCCCTTGCTTCATTCTATTCTTACTTATCAATTTGCAGCCAGAACATCTCCAGCAATGGCTTCTCTTCCCACCTCTGCACCATTACCTCTGGAGTCCTCCGAAGGATCTATCCTTGACCCCTCTTGATTTTCACCTGTATGCTGCCCTCACTGACATTATCCACGGATATAATGACCAAATCCTTTTCTGAGGTGGCAGAAAACCCGCTGAAAATGGGGGTGGGTGGCGACCCTGCTTTGGCAGGACCTGGGGCCTCATTTTGCCAGCAGCAGCCGATTTAAGTGTCTGCCACCACTAGCAGTGGCCATGGCTGAGGCTGCAGCGCAGACGAAGGTGCCTCAATGACTGGGTGCCCTCGAAGAGGGTGTGGCAGCGGCAGGTAGCTGGAGCTTGGAAGGCAAGCCCTGGTGATTGCGGGGTTGCTGAAGGTAGGTAGTGCCATTGCCATTATGGGAGGGGGTGCCCTCTGCAACTAAAGGGGGGTCACCCCCACCCCAAATCCATTGGGAGCCACCAGCTTTCACTGGCCTGTCTCTCCACAAGCTGAACTTTGACTGTATATCCTCTCCATCAAAAAGACTGCCTACTTCCACCTCCATGACTTTGCCAGCCTCCATTCCTGGCTCAGGCTGTCTGCTGAGGAGACTCAGCATCCATACTTTTTGTCACCGCTAGACTTGATTATTCCTGGCCATCCTCCAGCTTTCATGTACTTTGGCTCATCCAGACTATTCCGTAACCAAGTCCCGCTCATTCGTCACCTTTATGCTCACTGACTTACATTGGCTCCTGTTTCAAATTTAAAATTCTCATTCCCCTGTTTAAATTCCTTCCTGGCCTCACACCTCCGTAGGTCTGTAACCTTTGCCAGTGCTCCAGAATCTCTGTGACCTTCCAACTTTGGCCTCTTGTCCATTCCCACTCATTTCGTACCACCACTGGTGCCTGTGCCTTCAGCCATCTTGAGCCTAAGCTGTAGAATTCCCTACTTCTGCATTTCCTCTCTCCCTTTAAGACCCCCCTTAAAACCCACTTTGACCGAGCATTCAGTCAGCCCTGCTCACAACATCTGCTCTGGATTGGCAGAGGTCTTTGTCACTCCTGTGCAGTGTCTTCTGACCTTTTTTTTAAGATATGTTAAAGGTGCTATAAAAATGCAAGTCGGATGTTATGTATTGTTGGGGTCTTTTCTGGTTAAAAATTTTGTAATAAGTATTTATTTAGCAAATTAATTACCTCCTGGTTACTCTCATAAAATGAAGTTAATATATCTGTAGCTTTTAGATTAGCTTCTGTTGTGCTTCTTCCCTTCTGACTTGCTCAAAGTGCTTTGCAAATCTCCTGTAAAAGTTTACAAAATTTGCGGGGAAGGGAGAGAGTGCCAAGTTGGGATAAGGTTGCACAGAAAGAGGTGGAAAAAGTGATTGGGTTGCCAAGAAAAAGCGGAAGATGGATGGTATGAAGTTTGCTTCAGGATATCCAGTGAGATAAGGTGGGTGGGTGGTGGGTGCGGTACCTAATGGTACAGATGCCTTTTGAATCACACACTGATGAGGGCAAAGCATTAAGGATACCTGAACTCCAAGGGTTTCCTTGACAATCCTTTTGATGTAACGTTGGAGCAATCTGCTGCTACAACCCCTTCTCATTTACTCTTGGCAGCCCAATATCTTTTTATTTAGCCTTACTGTCTCAGTGGACCATTTAGGGGTCCACTGTGGTCATCAGTGGTCATCTCTAAAGTTTAGGTCAATGTTTCCATTAATATGCACATAACCTGCATACAGGTTATCGGGGGTTAGATGGGAATGTGGAAATCGAAACACAAGATCATCAGCCATGATCTTATTGAATGGCGGAGCAGGCTCGAGGGGCTGAATGGTCTATTCCTGCTTCTATTTTTAATGTTCTTATCCTGGCTTGTGGATACAGACAGGTCTCGGTGCTTTGAGTTACAATTATCCAGCAACCTGGCTAGAGCTCCAAGATCTCCTTCTCTGTTGATAAACTTCTGGGTACACAAAATTCAAAAAGGATGGAGCAATGAGTAACAAATATAAACACAAGTAGAATTTTGTGGGCCACATTGCCATGACTCTTGGCCGTGAGTCAATAATTCAGTGAATTCAGGAGCGTAGCAGTAGGTTGTCTTCTGAGTGTGGGGTTAATGGGTTTTGCTGAGATGGAGAAGAGGGAGGATGAGTTTGCATCAGACCCTCAACCATACTGTGCCCAGCCCGAGAGAGCTTGGGGCTGGCTGTGGGTGTTTGAAGTGTTCCATTCTCCCTCCTTGACATGCCTTATCTTGACGATCGAGCACAAATAAATGAATGCAAAATAAACCTATTGCAATGCACAAAAAGAACCGTACCGTGGATATGTGGATGGAGAATATACTGTGCAAATTATATATAAGATAAGCAGACTTGCTGAACCACAAACTGACTTCAGGCCTAAGCATTTAAATCATATTCCAATTGGCAAGGCAGCTTTATACATTACTCTCAGGTATACAAATAGACGTTTGGTCATACAGAGCTTGACTATTGCTGAAAAGAAGAGACATAGCAAAACTTTTCATCTTGCACTCATCAGGACAGCTACGCAAGATAATCCAACAGTAAAGGGAGCAACAATTTATATTCATGAGAAGATAGTGCTGATTGGTTGGCAAGTGGACTCTGATTGCTGGAGGCATTGCCATGGAAAATGCAGCAGAGAACAGTTAACTGCCAAGCTTTTGTTTCAAATTCAAACCAGGCAACAATACATTACTCTCTTTTTTCAGCAATACATTGCTCTCAGTGTTGATATTTATGCTATGCTTACCTTGCCGGGCAACTATAAGGCTGGCCATGCAATCCGGTACGCTTGTTCCAGCTGCCAGGAAGGTGATTCCCATTATAACATCAGGAATTCCTAGTGTGTACCCAATTATTGTGACCTAGACAACAGCACATTACTCTTAGTAACCGAGCACAGGATTCCGAAAGCCTTTATTTTTTGGCTTTCACACTAAGATAACCACCGATCAGCCATCACTGCAGGTTACTACTACACTGACCACAGCTGGACATGCACTTCTATCTGAATTTATTTCCAAATGCATTTATTTTGGTCATTCACATCATGTGCATTTTGAACACCTCTGCATTCATGTCTCCCAGTCTCCCTTCCAAATGCCTGAGCTACCAGCATTAATCCTGCGCTAAAGAGCTGCAGCATGGTTTCCACTGTGCCTTATTTACAATCTGAATCACAGCTCTCAACTGGCATGCACAAAACAATTAGGCATAGAGTGGATTAGCAGCGAGTCCCTTCACACCTGTGGCTGGGGGACGAATCCAGCCCAAAATGCTGGGAATGGACATTTTGTTATGTCAGTTGCAAGAGCATTAACCTTCCAGTCTCAACCCAAATCCAAATGGGGTGAGGGCCCCACAGCAGAAAACTACCATAAACTGTTAACCTCACCCCATAGGACAACTGGTGTGTACAACAGAAAATGATGCATTGTTGCACCAGGGAGTTCTCTTCTGAACTTGTACTAGACTGAAGATAAGGCCCTTCTCTGGATCCAACCTGTACTAAGCCAAGCCTGGGAACCCTTGATACTGATATAGGAAGTGCTCCCCTGCACTAACATCTGAGTGAATACAACAAGCTAACAGATCATAATACTGCAAAAGGTTGACAATTTCTTTGTAAGCTAAGGACCATCCCCAATTCCAATGATGTTCACGCTTTCAACCCAGCATTTATGAATGATAAAATATTTCAAGTGAATTCTTAATCTCCAGTTCAAAAACATCCCAGGATCTACAATCCCAACTTGCAAGGAAAGTCAGTCTTCTATTGAAGGAAGAGTAGCTGTAAAATCTTTGGTGATATTTTGTGATCTGAGAAATGACTACACAGTTTAGCCTGCAGCAGAGCACAACCACTCGCACAGCTTTTCCCAACAGGAGAAGGGAGAAGATGGAATGTGAGCCCACAGCTGTGTCCAGTTTGTGTCATTGGCTCTGACCTCACAGAGAGTGAGTTATGGACCACCCCACCATCACTCAGTGCACCTGACCGGAGAGTTTTGGATCCCATCCTATACTCCCTCCCGGTTTTTGCTCTTGGCTTGCGTTGTTTCCTTGACTTCCAGGACACCTGGTTCTTCTAACAGCTGTTAACAGAATCTCTCTCGCTCCCTCACACGCTCACACCCATATCTGCTTCTCTTCAAACACCTATTTTTCGAACTTTGGGGACTTTGGGGAACTTTGCTTGAATTCATTTTCAGGGGACACAAAGAAAAAAACTAGAAAGTGAAACATTAAAAGATATGGTCTTCTGATCCTGATTTCTCCCACCATCAAGACCCTGCAAGTCCTGGACTGAACTTGGCTGCATCAGGGAGCTCCCATACGGAATGTTTCACAGCTCATGGGATAGGTTAGCCTCACAATACTCGCATTTTTTGATTATTTTAAAAGTCATCCTCTGCACGTTCCCTCAATGTTCCTACTTTCCCGTGATCAATCTCCCAAGGCGCGATTCCTTAGTCCATCCATTCTCTGGCTGGAAAATCTTCTAGCTTCCCTCCTGCCCTTATAGAAACATACAGCCATAGAACATAGGAGCAGGTTTAGGTCATTTGGCTCTTCGAGCCTGCTCCGCCATTCAATATGATCATGGTTGATCCTTTATCTCAATGCCACACTCCTGCTCTCTCTCTCCATACCCCTAAATGCCTCTAGAAATCTACCTATCTCCTTCTTAAATATATTCAGTGACTTGACCTCCACAGTCTTCTGTGGTAGAGAATTCCAAAGGTTCACCACCCTCTGAGTGAAGAAATTTTTCCTCATCTCAGTCCTAAATGGCTGACCCCATATCCTGGGACTGTGACCCCTTGTTCTAGACACCCCAGCCAGAAGAAATATCATCCCTGCATCCAGCCTGTCCAGCCCTGTCAGAATTTTATATGTTTCAATGAGATCCCCTCTCATTCTTCTAAACTCCAGTGAATACTTAATAGGCGACCCAATCTCTCATCATATGACAATCCTGCCAAGCTGGAGTCAGTCTGATGATCTTTCGCTGCACTCCCTCTATGGCAAGTATATCCTTTCTTAGGTAAGGAGACCAAAACTGCACACAATACTCCAGGTGTGGTCTCACCAAGGCCCTGTACAGCTGCAGTAAGATATCCTTGCTCCTGTACTCAAGTCCTCTCACAATGAAAGCCAACATGCCATTTGCCTTCTTAAGTGCTTGCTGCACCTGCATGTTTGCTTTCAGTGACTGGTATACAAGGACACCCAGGTCCCTTTGTACATCAACATTTCCCAGTCTATCACCATTTAAATAATAATCTGCTATTCTGTTTTCCTACTGAAGCAGATAACTTCACATTTATCCATGTTATACTGCATCTGCCATGTATTCGCCCACTCATTCAACTTATCTAAATCATCTTGAAGCCTAGTAACGCCCACCTCACTGCTCACATTCCCACCAAGTTTTGTGTCGTCAGCAAGCTTGGAAATATTACATTTGGTTCCCTCATCCAAATCATTGATCTATATTGTGAATAGCTGGGGCCCAAGCTCCAGCAGGTTTGTCAAACATGATTTCCCTTTCATAAATCCATGTTGACTTTGTCTAATCCCGTTGATATTTTCTAAGTGTCCTGTCATCGCATCCTTTATAATAGACTCTAACATTTTCCCTACTACTGATGTTAGGCTAACCGGTCTGTAATTGAATTTTTTCAACTCTCAGTGTGTTACCATTGAGTCCTTGCAACAAGTTTTTGGGAGCAGATTATCCCAATCTTTTCACTGTATGTCATATGATGGCCCTCAGTAAAAAAATAAGCAATTATTAAAATAACCGTTTACAAATTTGCCAATGAAAGATACTGTTCTATCACAGCAATAAACACAATAAATACTTGAAAATATTATGTTTCCATAAAACAGGTTAGTGCGTGCACACAGGAACGTAACTTTGCCAAATACAAGTCTACCCTCATGTATAATGTCCAGGGATTGCAAAGTTCTAACTCTACAGGACTTCACTGGATGCAAGTACCCAACAAGGCTGCATATATTAAGCTGGCTGCAATCTGGGAAATGTAAGGGATTCCTGGGAGAATTAGGGAATGTATACAGGCAGACTCAGATGATTCACCAACTGGAAAACAAGAAATGTTAATCTGTGACGCGCAATGTACACATGAAATGGGGAGAGTATTCTTACAGCGAGGCAGTCAATGATGAGGCTTGCATGATAACAACAGTTCATTACTGGCCTGTGGCTGTGGTAAGACTGGCCAAACTTGCTTGGAACTGAGTGGGTTCAAACAAAGGTCACAAGGAGCATGTTTGACCTCTTGACTATCAAAGGAGCGGGAAGGATGTTATATGTTTTGCTGATGTAATCGGCTGAATGCTGCATTCTGATCAACTGAGTGAGTTGGATGGTGTCCAAATGTGAATTTATGTACAAAACAAACTGGTATAAGGGATTTCTAACAATGCAGCTTGGATCATTTTTCTCTCTTCCACTCTTGAAGGCATTGGTAGGTATAGTTTTAACAGTTAAAGACTGCCCTCTGGTACCACTCTGAGTATCTATTCTCAATGTGTGCACCTAGACAGTGGATACCGGTAGACTAATTAACTCTGAGACACCAAGCCTGGTCCCGTCCTCATCCCCTGCATGGCAGATGCCATTGCAAAGTGATCGGGAGTTAGAGCCATGTCTGATTATTTTGGGACTGCAGTTGGGAGACATGGAAGCAAACTGACAGAGCCCATGTTACCCGAGGACACACGGCTCAGCACAGACCAGGAATTGAACTGGGAACCTTCACAGGAAGCGCTGTCGTCCCCTGATCCATCAGGGCAGTTGACAATGAGTGTCCACCTTGACCCCTCCATGAACTCTTAAAAAGAAGCTAGAAACGTTCATGAAAATAGGAGTTGGTGGGGCGAGGTGGGGTGGGGGGGGGAAGGGGGGCATGGTGATGGGGGGTGGGAGTGGGGGAGCCTATTTCTTCTAACCCTCAGTGAAGCTTGTACTTACCATCCACACCATCATGTACGAGAAAACTGCAATCCACAAGGTAGCTGAGACGAATGTGAACATGAAGTACTTCTCCCAACGAGGCTTGGCACAGTTCGGAATGGTGAAGTACATCAGGAAGCACAGCGGCCATGCAATCGCCCACTTTATCACATCCCACATTCCCGCTGCAGAGACAAAGAAGAGGAGGGGTTCAATCTCAAGACGCGAGGACAGCTTTCCCAATAGGCGGTGGGGGTGGGGGGGGTGGAAACACGGGAATAAACTGAGGCGCTAGGGCCGGCATCGCAAGCTCTGGCTGCCAGTGGACAGCCTGGCATGACAGGGATATGTTCTGATCGTCAATGGATGACTATCAGCTGAGACTCACTGCTGGCAGCAAGTATTGGGAAATCAGCCCAACTGTACAGGTCATCAATATCTATCAGACCAATACTGTTCCAATTAGATAATCATTCTTATATTTTTGTCCTCTCCTCTCTCATTTAAACATTTAAAACTCTCCTTCATATTCTTATTGTCTTCTATTTTAACCAATATTGCTCTGGTCCTTACAAAGCATGGCCATATGCTACTCTAAACTTTTGTCCCATGCTCCCTCCAACTTCTACAGACACGGAATCACAGATTTATAGAATGGTTACTGAACAGGAGGCCATTCGGCCTGTCGTGTCTGCGCTGGTCCTCTGAAGGAGCAATTGACCATGTGCCACTCTCCCACCTTTTCCCTGTAGTCTTGCAATTTTTTCCTTTCCTGATAATGATGCAGTTCCCTTTTGAAAGCCTCTTTGAAAACCCAGTCTCCATCACATTCTCAGGCAATGCATTCCAGATCCTAACCACTTGCTGCCTGAAAAAGTTTCTCCTCACGTCTCTGTTCCTTCTTTTGCCAATCACCTTAAATCTATGGCCTCTGGTTCTCAATCCTGCCATCATTAAGGACAGTTTCTCTTTATTTACTTGGTCCAAATTATCAAATTTCCTCTCGACCTTCTCTTCAACTCCCAACAGTCCCAACTTCTCCAATCTTTCTAAATAACTGAAGTTCCTCATCCCTGGAACCATTCTCATGAACCTCTTCTGCAGCCCCCTCTAATGCCTTTGCATCCTCCCTAAAGTGTGGTGCTCAGAACCGGGCACAGTTTTCCAGTTGAGGCTGAGCCAGTGTTTTATGCAGATTTAACATCCATAGTTCAACTGCTTCCTCCTCCTTGCGAGGTGGAGATGGTGGTGTAATGGTATTGCCACTGGACTGGTGATCTAGAGACACAGAGTAATGCTCTGTGACCTGAATTCAAATCCCACCACGGCAGATGGTGGAATTAAAAGTTTAATGATGACCATTGTTGATTGTTGGAATCAATCACTGTTGATTGTTGTCCTCACCTGGTCTGGCCTATATGTGACTCCAGACCCACAGCAATGTGATTGACTCTTAACTGCCCTCTGAAATGGCCTAGCAAGTTGTATCAATCTGCTAAAAAGTCTACAAAGGAAAGAATTGACCTAGGCACCAGAAACGACAACAGCATACTCAGCCCTGCAAAGTCCTCCTTACTAACGTCTGGGGGCTAGTGCCAAAATTGCTTGCTTTGGCACACAAATAGCACTGTATTGTAGCTTCAGCAGGTGAACACCTCATTTTTAGGTATGCCTGGTGCTGCTCCTGGCATGCCCTCCTACACTCCTCATTGAACCAGGGTTGAATTGGGAGAACTGTCTCACAGACTAATCAAGCAACAGCCTGATGTAGTCATACTCATGGAATCATACCTTACAGATAATGTCCCAGACACCACCATCACCATCTCTGGGTATGTCCTGTCCCATCCGTAGGACAGACCCAGCAGAGGTGGCGGCACAGTGGTATACTATTGGGAGGGAGTTGCCCTGGGAGTCCTCAACATTGACTGCGGCCCCCATGAAGTCTCAGGTCAAACAGGAAACCTCCTGCTGATTACCACGTACCGACCCCCTCAGCTGATGAATCAGTGCTCCTCCATATTGAACATCACTTGGAAGAAGCACTGAGGGTGGCAAGGGTGCAAAATGTACACTGGGTAGGGGACTTCAATGTCCATTACCAAGAGTGGTTCAGTAGTACC
Organism: Cetorhinus maximus; assembly: GCF_964194155.1. NCBI lineage: Eukaryota > Metazoa > Chordata > Chondrichthyes > Lamniformes > Cetorhinidae > Cetorhinus > Cetorhinus maximus. Next base: position 16,200,700 of record NC_135892.1, read on the forward strand.
AGTGCAGACTGAGCTGGCCTAAAAGACATAGCTGCTAGACTGGGTCTGCGGCAGGTGGTGAGGGAACATTCTTGACCTGATCCTCATCAACCTGCCTGTCGCAGATGCACCTGTCCATGACAGTGTCGGTAGGAGTGACCACTGCACATCCTTGTGAAGACAAAGTGCTGTCTTCACATTGAGGGTACCCTCTATCGTATTGTGTGGCACTACCATCGGGCTAAATGGGATAGATTTCGAAAAAATCTGGAACTCAAGACTGGGCAACCATGAGGCGCTGTGGGCCTTCATCAGCAGCAGTACACAACCACGATCTGTAACCTCTGGTCTGGCATATCCCCCACTCTACCATTACCACCAAGCCAGGGGATCAATCCAGGTTCAATGAAGAGTGTAGGGGGCATGCCAGGAGCAGCACCAGGCATACCTAAAAATGAGGTGTCTACCTGCTGAAGCTACAATACAGGACTACTTGTGTGCCAAACAGCATAAGCAGCAAGTGAGCTGAGCTAAACGATTCCACAACCAACGGATCAGATCTAAGCTCTGCAGTCCAGCCACATCCAGTCGTGAATGGTGGCGGACAATTAAAAAACTCACTGGAGGAGGAGGGTCTACAAATATTCTCAATCTTAATGATGGAGGAGCCCAGCACATCAGTGCAAAAAATAATGCTGAAGCATTTGCAAAAATCTGCAGCCAGAAGTGCTGAGTGGATGATCCATCTCAGCCTCCTCCGGAGATCCCCAGCATCACAGTTGCCAGTCTTCAGCCAATTCGATTCACTCCACATGATATCAAGAAACAGCTAAAGGCACTGGATACTGCAAAGGCTATGGGCCCTGACAATATGCTGGCTCCAGAACTTGCCGCGACCCTAGCCAAGCTGTTCCAGTACAGCTACAACACTGGAATCTACCCGGCAATGTGGAAAATTGCCCAGGTATGTCCTGTACACAAAAAGCACGACAAATCCACTCCATCAGTCTACTCTCCACCATCAGTAAACTGATCACCAACATCAAGTAATATCAAGTAGCACTTGCTTAACAATAACCTGCTCACTGATGCTCAGTTTGGGTTCCACCAGGGTCACTCAGCTCCTGACTTCATTACAGCCTTGGTTCAAACATGGACAAAAGAGCTGAACTCCAGAGGTGAGGTGAGAGTGACTGGCCTTGACATCAAGGCAGCATTTGACCGAGTGTGGCATCAAGGAGCCCTAGCAAAATTGGAGTCAATGGGAATCAGGGGGAAAACTCTCTGCTGTTTGGAGTCATACCTAGCACAAAGGAAAATGGTTGTGGTTGTTGGAGGTTAATCATCTCAGTGGGGATGTTTGCTGATGATTACACCATTCGTGACTCCTCAGATACTGAAGCATCCGTGTCCAAATGCAGCAAGACCTGGACAATATCCAGGCTTGGGCTGATAAGTGGCAAGTAACATTCATGCTACACAAGTGCCAGGCAATGACCATCTCCAACAAGAGAGAATCTAACCATCCCCCCTTAACATTCAATGGCATTACCATCACTGAATCCCCCACTATCAACATCCTGGGGGGTTACCATTGATCAGAAACTGAACTGGACTAGCCATATAAATACAGTGGCTAAAACAGGTCAGAGGCTAGGAATCCTGTGGCGAGTAACTCACCTCCTGACTCCCCAAAGCCTGTCCACCATCTACAAGTCACAAGCCAGGAGTGTGATGGAATACCCTCCACTTACCTGGATGAGTGCAGCTCCCACAAAACTCAAGAAGCTTGAAACCATCCAGGACAAAGCAACCCACTTGATTGGCACCCCCTCCACAAACATTCACTCCCTTCACCATTGACAGTGGCAACAGTGTGTACCATCTACAAGATGCACCGCAGAAACTCACCAAGGCTCCTTAGACAGCACCTTCCAAGCCCACGACCGCTACCACCTAGAAGGACAAGGGCAGCAGAGACATGGGAACACCACCACCTGGAAGTTCCCCTCCAAGCCACATATCATCCTGACTTGGAAATATATCACCGTTTCTTCACTGTCGCTGGGTCAAAATCCTGGAACTCCCTCCCTAACAGCACTGTGGATGTACCTACACAGCATGGACCGCAGCGGTTCAAGAAGGCAGCTCACCGCCAACCTCTCAAGGGAAATTAGTGATGGGCAATAAATGCTGGCCTAGTCAGCAATACCCACATCCCATAAATTAATTTTTAATAAAAACTGTATTGGAACTCAAGGCCTTGAAGCTCGGATGCATCTATTTGTGGATGCAGGGTTGTGGGGAGGGGAGGAGGCTGCAGGCTATGATCTCTGTGTCTGGATGGTTAGGCCTGAGGTGCCCTTAGAAATTGAGAGGGTGGAGCTCTCCTGAGCTGCTCACACTGCTGCTAGACAATTCTCAGACAAGCTGGGAGAGATGGCAACCCTAATGTTTGACTGGTGACTCACTCACCCTACATCTTAATCAAACGTCAGTCAGAGCCAGTAAGCGAATTATTGTGGAATGCATTAAATTTTATTGAGTCACAGTCTTCATAAAAGATGTTTTGCAATCTTTTTAAATGAACAACTGGGATGAAGAGGGCCAGCGGAACCCAGCATCAGTATCCCAATGGAAAACGCTAGATGATTTATTGCATCCTCCCTTTGTAAACAAGGACTTTCTTACCGTCTCCTTACAAGACGTTTTCTCAATGTGCCAAATGACTTATTTATGGAGATCAAGGAAGAGTTTAGAAATTCATTCTCGGGATATGCTTTGTTGCTGGCAAGGATGGCACCATCGACTGTTGCCCTCGAGGTGGACCTTCTTGAACCGCTGCGGCCAAAGTGGTGAAGGGGCTCCCACCATGTTGTCGGGTAAGGAGTTCCAGGATTTTCAGCCAGCGACAATGAGAGGAAGGTGATAAACAGTCAAGTCAGCTAAGTGACCGGGGACGGGAATCTGGAAGCGATAGTCTTCCCATGCACCGGTTGCCCTTATCCTTCTCCTGTGGACACAACACACTGCAGTTCAGGAGACCCAGCTAGTCTGTCAGCTTTCGTCAGATACAACTCGATTTGCCTTCCTTGAATCTAATTGTCTCGTGAATGTTCAGGCACTGTTTGTACAACGACACTGCTCTCTGAGTGGTATTATTTTCCTTTGCGGCTTGTTTTTTTTGTTAAGCTCTGACTTTACAATGCAAATTGAGAAAAATTATCTGGGCACGCCTCACCTTTGTCCAATAGAAGAGTACAAAAATCTTCCAGCCACGTAATAACCAGGCAGCAATTCAACAGAGGACACTTTGCACAGCCACAGCTTAGAAAACACCAACCACCCACTGTCCAGAGTTGGGAAGGGAGTGAGGAAAGAGGTGCTTGCTGCCAATTTGCAGCCAACATTTGAAACATTAATGATTTCCAACAAAGTTATAGCAATTTTCCTCAAGTTTGTGTGGCATGCGTCACTGGTTTTCTTCAGTTTTGCATTTCTGACTTAGGGGAAGATGTTTAACTTCCTGCTCGCCATAAATGCATTTGAATATTAACCTAGGGAGAAGGTTAACTTATTGTGAAGAGTGTGTGCTGAGAGTCACAGCACATGGACGGGTTAATACATTTGGACGCACGTATGCATATCCATTATTTTAAAAAAAGGTGTTCAGTTGTTTGTGGGATCCTGCTGTGTACTACCTAGTTCTTGCTTTTTCCATGTTAGAACAGTGACTGCACCTTGAAAAGTACATCACTGGTGGTACAGTGCTTTGGGACAAGCTGTGGTATTTAAAGGGGTTTATAGAAATGCAGTGCTTTCCTTAATCAGCAGCTTAAAATTCCCCCAAGTATTTCAATAAACTTGTAATTACAGGCAGTCCTCAGACTTTCCACACAATTGGTTCCTGAAAACCGCGTCGTAAGTTGAAACGTCGTAGGTCGGAATCAATTTTCCCATCGGAACAACATTATAAATGGCGGATTGGTTCGTGAACCTGATACCCTATTCACTAGTTACCCTTTACTCTTTTCCAACTTAGTTTCAAGAGTTTATGTTTGACATTTTGGTTAATGGTTTCACACTTTTTAACCTGTTTTCGGGATTTTTATAGGGTGATGAAGGGTCTTTTCGGGATTAGTCGCCGGGAGTTTTTATGAACGGGAATCCGCGTCCCCGACTTTGGGGAGCATCCGGTAAATTCTGACCTCTCCTGGACGGCTGCCCGAGATGTGGCTGACTTGGCTTTGGCAACGTTGGACGACACTTGAGCCTGGCCAGGGCCAGTGGGTTGCACGGAATCGGTCGGGTGCGGCATTCCGGGAGGATTGGCGTCAGACCGGAGGCGCCGGAATCCCATTGTAATCACTGGGAAAGCCGCCAACAGGACAAGGTCGCATTTTTACTGGCAGGTCGCAACCTCATTTCCCGCTGGTTTCAGATGTTCGTTCCGATGCATTTGGACCCCTGCCCGAGGCCGACTTGCTTTTGGGGCCGTTCAACCTTCGGCCAAGCCCGGCTAGCGCCCTCTGGTGCGCGGGAGTATTCGGAGGGAGGTTCCCCTGCTTACCCGGGCTTGTTCGGGGTCAGCGACCCAATATATAATAAAAATATAAAAGGTGGGCGGCGCAGAACGCAGATGTGCACGTATGAACGTTTGAACTTGTTCACTGGCAATGGCATCGTAAAGTCGAAAACGACATTGTAGAGTCGAAACAGGGTGTCAATTTATAAACATCCTATCATTGTAACTCGAACATCATAAAGTCGAGGACTGCCTGTATATAATTCCTTTAATGTAATGAAACATCCCCAGGCACTTCACAGGGGAATTATAAAACAGAATGTGACATCGAGCCACATAAGGCACATGACCAAAAGCTTGGTCAAAACAGGTAGGTTTTAAGGAGTGTCTTCAAGGAGGGAAGTGAGGTAGAGAGACGGGGAGGTGCAGGGAGGGAAATCCAGAGCTTGGGGGTCTAGGCAACTGAAATCAGGGAGCAATCACAATCAGGAATGCACAAGAGGCCAGAACTAGAGAAGCACGGATACCTCAGAGGGTTTTGGGGTTGGAAGGGATTACAGAGATTGGGAGGGGGTGAGGCCTTGGAGGGACTTGAAAACACGTATGAATTCAGAATCATATCCATATCCAATTTGTTTACATGTTCCAAGGCCACTATTGCACAGCCTGATTTCAACCCACATGGTAATAGCAGGCGAAAATCCACAGCATGCAACATAAATTCCAAACACGATAGCAATGGAATATAATGGTAGGGGGAGTTCTGGAGCAGACTGCAGTCACCTCACCATGCAATCTCCCAGCAGAGGGAACTCCAGAGCAGATTCTGCTGGCACATTCGATGTACAACATACACAGCAGAAGGAAAACTGTATACCATCTCTCACTCGCTGAGTCAGGCAGCATTAAAACAAACCATACAGCCCGCACATGTAACAGTGGAGGGTGCTTTAGAACAGACTCACACAGGCCATCTGAATACCTCTCCACACACTTTTCCAAAACCTACCAGGACTTAAATCTCTTCTTAAAAGCAGCCCCCAACTCAAAAAACAAAGTATGACTTGTATTTGTATAGAGTCTTTCACAACATCAGGGCACCCCAAAGCACTTTAGAGCCAATGAAATACTTTTGAGGTGTAAGTCATTGTTGTAATGTTGGAAGCGCAGCAGCCAATTTGCGCACAGCAAGCTCCCATAAACAGCAATGTGATAATGAACCGATAATCTGTTTTTGTGATGTTGATTGAAGGGTAAATATTGGCCAGGGCACCAGGGATAGCTTCCTTGCTCTTCTTAGAAATAGTGCCATGGGATCTTTTACATCCACTTGAGAGGGCAGATGAGACCTCGGTTTAATGTCTCATCCAAAAGACGGCACCTCCAATAACGGAGCAGTCTCTCAGTACTGCACTGCAGTGTTAGCCTAGATTTTTGTGCTCAAGTCCTGGCGCTGGCCTTGAACCCACAACCTCTCACCACTGCTCAGAGGTGAGAGCGCTATGAACTAAGCCATGGCCGACATGGACAACTCACCTGGTAAGTGGAATGGCACATAGGGCCCTTCGCCTTCATCCTCCTCCTCTTCCTCTTCATCATTTTCATTGTTCTGGTTGTCCTCATTCTCGTTCTCATTCTCCCTTTCATTGCCGGCCTCAGTCCTGTCCTCTTCCCTCCTCTGTCCATTGACATTCCTCTCGGTGGAGTTGCTCGGCCCTGTTCCATTCTCGATGTTGTGTTTTGCCGGCATTTTAATGGAAACCTCGGGTTCTCCGTTGGAAACTGTCTTGCTGCTGATCAGCCTTTGTCTCTGAAAATGCAGAAGACAACAAAATGGACTGCGTTAGCACCAGTTAAGGCACATAGGCTGGCCGGGGGTTAAAGGGCACAGGTCTATGTTTTCATGAGGAGTTGACATAACTTGTGGCTTCAGGAAAGAAAACGGAAATATCAAGAAAAGCAACCAAAAATCCACAGGGGCAAAAGGCACCAGCTCAACTATCAGCCTTTTTGGCTTAAACAAGATCAGGTCAACACAGACTTTGGAGCCTTCAGCATTCAACTATTTTGATGACATAGAGCTACCATCAAATTGGATGCTGTCACCTCCTTGTAACATGGGTTGGGAGTTTCTTTTCTGGTACAGTGCCCACCGCTTACACTTACCACAGGCTGATATTGGGCAAATAGCACTAACCATTTGCCATTACCATCAGGTTTAAACACAGCACATTAAACAAGCTGGCTATTTTGAGCTGTATGGGAGACGGAAGCTTTGCCACCTTAAGCTGCTGCCAGCCCACCTTAATGCTATTGAATTGATTTCCTCCGTAACAAAGACATGCATCCCTTATTCAATCCTTCCATGAGCTGCAGTGGCAAGTTAAGTCTGTAGCAGACCCAGGAGCATCAGGGAGAATTACAATGATCCAGGGATGGAGACCCGGGGAAAGTCTGTGCAGCAATTTTACCGTCCACTCTTCTGAGTGGACAAGTCACGTTAACGCCAACGCACCCGCTCTAAGTGGTGAGGACTGTATATAATTCTCACGCTCCTCATCTGCTCTGAGTTCCAGTAAGTCATTGCCAGTCTGATAGATGGCTGCACTGTATGGTCTGGTCACGTTATCACACCCGCTCCCAGGATAGCTGGCTGCCTTTTCAGTAACAGCAAAAAGCGATGGAGGAATGAATGGGAGTCACGGGGCAGCACCAGAGAGGCACTGAGCTGAGCCAAGGGGCTTCCCTAAAGAGTTAAGACTCCATGGGATCTGATAGTTCCTACGCTGCTAGGACCATGGAAAGGTTATCTATGGGAACGTCAAAGAGGTATGACAATAAGATTCACATCCAGGAGCTATACTCAAGGGACAGTCAGGGAGAAATTTCACTGGACTTCCCCTCAGTAGATTAAGCAGATTGTCTCCAAGGCAAGGTGAATTATAATTAGTATGTGGGTAGAGTGACCTTGATGGCCTGAATGGCCTTTTCTTATTTGGTAGTACAGAAGTGGAGTATTGCTGAAAAAGGGACATGCAATCAAAGCTTTTCGTCTTGCACTCATCAGGGTGGCTCACAAGAATTTTCCAACAGTAACGGGGGGAACAGCAAGTTATACTGCATGAGAAGAGAGTGCTGATTAATTGGCAAGTGGACTCTGACTGGTGGAGGTGTTGCCATGGAGAATGCAGCATGGAACAGTTAACTGCCCAGCTTTGTTCAAATTCAAACCGGGTGGGTCGACTCTGATTGGCCAAGGCATGTTCTTATGTTCTTACTGGATTAGTTACCCCAGTCTGCAATTGTGTGGTCTCCTCGTAGCTGATCAAAAATAATCTCAGGACCAAGAGACTCTCTGAGTTTTGGAGTTAAGGTGACGCTTGGCACAAATGAAACATCAACAAATAAAATATAAACCCTATGATTTTTTTTTCATAAAACAGTATTATTTTTCATCAAAGTACCATTCTTCCCCATATTAGTGGCAGCTTTTCTACTCATTTTTAACTTATGGTTTGTTTGCGTAACATTTACTTTAAATATAAACTCACTCTACCCTCCCCCGCACATATTTCCCTTCTTGGTCATCTATGCAAGAAGCACCTAGTAATGCTATCAGGAGCCATCTGCTGGGAGTTTCACAGACCGGGGTCCAGGGACAATGTTCTCTCCTACCCTGCGGCTCCTGGTTGGTGTCTCTCTTCTTCTCTACATTCATGGTAAGGCAGCTGGGGAAACCAGCAGGGTGAGATGATTGAGAATATAAGTGAGGTCTTGGTCCAATGTCGTAATCTGGAAAATCAGATTGCAACAAAGTCCTAGGCCTGAATTTTATTGCAGGTGTTGGGACCCTGACATCGCGGCGAAAAGTGGCTCTTGGGCCCAACACGTGGGATGGCGTGCAAACTCTAGATACTGCTGGTCCAATCATAGGGCTGGCAGCTCTGAAGCCTCAGCAGCACCACTGGGAGAGGCGGTGACCTCTGAGGCAGGCAGCAGACCCCAGGAGCTTGGCCAGGTAAGTCCAAAAGAAAGTTCGGTGGCTGAGGGTTAGAGGGGGAAACCCTTCTGGGTGGTGGGGGGGGTTGTTGGGGCCTCTGGGGCTGCCTTCACTGCCTGTGGCCCCCTATTCGGGCCATCCAGCCCTCTGACTCTGATGGCCCCCTGGGCTTCTGCCGGGATGCCACCTCCATTAAGCTGGCAGCCTCCACGTGTGGCAGCCCCTGTGAAATGCTCTCAATTGGGCCTTCGATTATGCTAATCATAAGTCCCAATGGCGGGATTGAGTGAGGGAGTTGGCCTGGTACAGCTCCTGCTGTTTTAATAGCCCCCAACCCTGTCTCTGCTCCTGCCACTTGAATGGCCGGTAAAATTCAAGCCATGTTTTCAGTAAAACAGAAGTGGCAGATTAAAGGGCACGCTTCTCTAAAGGGGCAGATATCACTGCATTGTTGGTCTTAAGGACTCAAAATAAAAGCTTTTATCGTTAGGCCAGGGTTCAAACTCACAGTGTGTGGGGGACGTGAAAATACCTTGAATTTGGGTCATAACACTGCCAGACATCTACGTTACATTCCTTTGACCCTTCAACAGGGGGGAAGCTCACACCTGAACCTTCTCTCCTGACACCTGCTGCAGTTGATAGGAGTAAAATACCTCATTGATGAGCATGCGACTGGCCATGCTGAGCCTGGTTTTGGGTCCAAAGTGACTGGTTATCATGATCCTTAAGCTGGCTTCAGAGAACGAGAGCTGGTGTGGATAAGCTGAGAGCAGCTCGTCCACCATGAGCACCGAGGAGTTGCGGCAGAGGTTGGCTGTGAAAAAAAATGATAACAGGATTAAGCCTCGTGGCTAAAAACTCTCACCAGCCCCAGTCTCCCCATTAGGACTGCAGCTTTTCTTTAATTCCCCCAAAGCTGTTGCTATTTCCCCCAAACCCGTGATGCTTCATAACTTTACACGTCTTCCGTTACCTAGGAAACTGGCTTTCTGAGGTTGTCCCGCTGTTCGCACCCGCCTGTCACTCATTTTGATTCCTTGTCCGGAAATTTATAAACATGAAACAACTAGACCATCTTCAGAAAAAAAGTCAATTTATTCCCCATTTGTGTTTGTGAATTGTGATGTGGGAACATCTATTGTTCCGCTTTTCAATGAATTTTCATCAACAGAACATGTCAAGAAGTTACACAAGCTATCATTTTCCCTCTTCCCGCCCCTATCCTGTCATTTGTCCAGTTTGGAATTGGTAAGTGGTGGCATCTTGAGGTTGGAAGCCTACCCGGGGGTGAATTAGAGGTACACATCTAATCGTCTTCCTTCTGCAAAGTGCTCCACTATGATGGGGCATTCAGATTAGCTCTTCAGCTGGGAGTCAACAAAACTTACCACAACCGAGATGGCTGACAGAAACCAGCACACGGCCCGATTATGAAGTACCAGGGGTGAGACGCTATGTAAGAGATTAGTGATGCTGGGGTAGTTCTCTTTAGAGAAAAGGAGGTTAAGAGGTGGGGTGGTGGGGATGGGGGTGGCGGAGTGGGGGGGGGTGAGGGTGATTTACAGAGGCGTTCACAATTGTGGGGGACTTTGATAGAGTGGACAGGGAGGATCAGTAACAAGAGAACACAATTTAAGATACTTGGTCAGAAATCCAGGGGTAGATGAGGAGAATTTGTTTTGCTTAGTGAGTTGTTATGAATGCACTGCCTGAGAGGCTAATGGAAGCAGGTTCAACAGGAAGTTCCAAAAGGGGAAGTGGATACATACCTGAAAGAAAAAAACTGCAAGGCCAAGGGGAAAGAATGGGGAAGTGGGACTATAAATGGATAGCTCTTCCAAAGAGCCAGCATGGAAGCAATGGGCCAAATGGCCTCCTTCTGTGATGTCTGATTCTAAGTAACCATTGCACCAATGGCTGGCCAGGCCTTAGGCTTTTTCTAGGCCTTTGTTTCCAGTGTGGCTTCATAAGCTGAAAGTTACCTGCCCGTGTTCTTCAGCTCTCTTGTTTGCCAAGAGGAAATGCCAAGTGTAATAAACATCTTCCAAGTTGATGGCTCTGTTGACAGAGTTCTGAGTTCAGATTTTCTGAAACTAAACTGCCTACAAACTCCTCCATGGAGGCAATGATATTTCTTTAAAAGCAGGAAGCTTTTCATTTCCCTCCCTTTAGAGAGCCGTACACTATGAGCCAGTACCTAGTACCAGGACCCACTGAACCTTGACTGTTGCCGTTGGAGACTATTTGGCCAAAGGGTGGAATCTCAGGCAGGCCTAAGCTCGTCCTCGCTCAACATCTTATTTTGCGCAGCTTCAGTGGCGGGAGGTGGAGGTGGGGGCTGCTGGGGGAGCAGGAGGCAGTCAAGGTCCAGGCTGTGGTGACCCTTCTTAATCACTGGGCCTTGTGTGGTTGGAGGTGGGGGGGGTGGGGGGGGGGGGGGCGGTACCAGGGCTTTGCAGCAGTTTTTCTTAAAATAATAGCTGGTGATTATGGTGCGCATTAAGATAAGGGATGTTAGTGCTGTTGGATGAAAGACTTTGCATTTCAGGCATCAAATTATGTTCCTAGTACAAATATACATCTCCTATAAATACAGAATAAACCTCCCTCTATATTCTACATCAACAGAACACCTCAGCATCAACCTCAGTCTCAACCTCCTCTGGGTTCCATCGCTTCCGTGCCTCTCCTTGTAAAATGTGCCCTTTGTGTGAGGTGCATTGTGTGAATACTAGATATTGATGGACATGACTTTTACAGACCTGTTACCCACATGGAGCCCAGTCCTTACCTTTCTTCAGTAAGACCACTGTGGCATCACAGTTGCTGTTGTCATCCATTTCCGTGTTATTTGCATTCCCATTAGCCATGTTCACAGAAGTCTTCTTCCACTTGCTTTCAAAGAAAAGTTGCATCGTGCTGTTGAACCTGAAACCCACGAGGGCAGTCATTAGCAAAAATCAGAATCATTCTTAAATATAATTCATTAAAGTCAGAAACGCATATTACAACACCTTCTCACGGGCAATTAGGGCTGGGCAATAAATGCTGGCCTAGCCTGCGATGCCCACATCCCATGAATGAACAAAAAGAAATAAATGAATTCATGTTTCCCACAACATTTGTGAAGAAGTACAATGCATGTTTCATTGTTGTGAATCTTGTGGAAAGTTTCAGAGACACACAATGAGATATTATATAAACACAAGTCCTTCTTCAGAGGAAGTGGGCTGGTGTTGTTTCCATCTCTTGCAGGGCAGGTCACTACGCAGCGTGTTTCCAAATCTGTGCTGCCCTCGTTCGAGTCCCAAGCTGTAACCCTATCCCTCACTCTGACATCCCCAGTGACTCAACCCTGCGCCACATCCCAATCCCTCAGCAGATAATATCAAAGCTGCGGCCCATCCCCTTATTGTGGGCCTCAGCTAGGTACAAACAGTGGTCTTCACGCTCGCAAAACATAATCTTTCCTGCTGGCAAAGTTTGGAACAGTAGTGGAAGTTGCGTTTTACTATTTACTCTTTCATGGGGTGTGAGCGTCGCTGGCAAGGCCAGAATTTGTTGCCCATCCCTAATTACCCTTGAACTGAGTGGCCTATGAGGCCATTTCAGAAAGCAGTCAATAGTCAGCCACATCGCTGTGGATCTGGAGTCGCATGTAAGGCCAGACCAGGTAAGGACGGCAGATTTCCTTCCCTAAAGGACATTAGTGAACGAGATAGGTTTTTACAACAATTGATGATAGTTTCATGGTCACCATTACTGAGACAAGCTTTATATTCCAGATTTTATTAATTGGACCTAAATTCTACCATCTGCCATGGTGAGATTTGAACCCATGTCCCCAGAGCATTCGCCTGGGCCTCTGGATTACAGGTCCAGTGATATTGCCCACAATCTCCACTGAAGAGTTGAGTACAGAGATAAGTTGAAAGAGCCCAATAATAAGATTGGCAAATTGCCAGGTCATTTTCCTACACTTTCCTTTTGTGTTTTTAGGTTTTAGCCACTTAGGTTTTCAGGAGCTTTTTGTGGTAATCAGGCTGCTGCCTACATTGTCCCACCCACCATGTCAGCTTCAACAATGTCATAATCGTTCTTCCTGAATCTGTGCTTTCTGGAAGTGGAGAAGGGTAACCTGGGGAATATTATGTAGGTTTTGCTTGGTCAGAGCCACTCTGCACCCATAGCAGAATCTACAGGCAAAGGTGGCCACACCTGCATTTGTCAGAGGAGCAGTGCCTGCATCGGTTGGGGGTTATACATGAAGCCCAGACCGAGTTATACCGTATGCTCCAAGCAGACCTGCAGACAAATTGCCTAGGCATGGCACTGTATTTAGCTGTAAAGGTCACAAATGCCCTTAACGTTTGCGCTTCAGGGTTATTTTAAATTGGCATTAGGAACATCAACAAAGTCACTTAACTGGCCATAGATGTATAAAGCACATCTTCAACATCCTGGGGGTTGCCATTGACCAGAAACTGAACTGGACCAGTCATATAAATACTGTGGCTACAAGACCATCAGGGTCTCACTGTAGTGTTTCCCTGACTCTGCCTGGGCCTCTCCGAGTGGGTCATTCTCCATGGGAGTACGAGGCGGATTCTGACACCCAGACACCATCCATGATCTGGATGTTTTTACCTGAAGAAGTTAGCATTTCAAATAGGAATGCATGGTGACGATGTTCAGCCTATTGGATACTTTGCATGCTGTTACACACAATCTGTGACATGAGGGAGATTTTTAAAAATTCATTTATGGGATGTGGGTGTTGTTGGCTAGGCCAGCATTTATTGCCCATCCCTAAAAGCGCTTGAGAAAGTGGTGGTGAGCTGCCTTCTTGAACCGCTGCAATCCATGTGGTGTAGGTACACCCACAGTGCTGTTAGGGAGGGAGTTCCAGGACTTTGACCCAGCGAAAGTGGAGGAACGGCGATATATTTCCAAGTCAGGATGGTGAGTGGCTCAGAGGGGAACTTCCAGGTGGTGGTGTTCCCATCTATCTGCTGCCCTTGTCCTTCTAAATGGTAGTGGTCGTGGGTTTGGAAGGTGCTGTCTAAGGAGCCTTGGTGAGTTTCTGCAGTGCATCTTGTACATGGTACATACTGCTACTACTGTGCGTCGGTGGTAGATGGAGTGAATGTTTGTGGAAGGGATGCCAATCAAGCAGGCTGCTTTGTCCTGGATGGCTTCAAGCTTCTTGAGTGTTGTTGGAGCTGCACTCATCCAGGCAAGTGGAGAGCATTTCATCACACTCCTGACTTGTTCCTCGTAGAAGGAGGATAGGCTTTGGTGAGTCAGGAGGGAGTTACTCGCTGCAGGATTCCTAGCCTCTGACCTGCTCTTGTAGCCACAGTATTTATATGGTTGGTCCAGTTCGGTTTCTGGACAATGGTAACTCCCAGGATGTTGATAGTGGGGGATTCAGCGATTGTCATTGATAAATGAGATGTGCCAATGGTAGTGTCATTGAATGTCAAGGGGAGATGGTTAGATTCTCTCTTGTTGGAGATGGTCATTGCCTGGCACTTGTGTGGCGTGCATGTTACTTGTTACTTGTCAGCCCAAGCATGGATATTGTCCTGGTCTTGCTGCATTTGGACATGGACTGCTTAAGTACCTGAGGAGTTGTGAATGGTGCTGAACATTGTGCAATCATCATCGAACCTCCCCACCTTATTATGGAAGGAAGGCCATCAATGAAGCAGCTGGAGATGGTTAGGCCTTAGGACACTACCCTGAGGAACTTCTACAGTGATGTCCTGGAACTGAGATGATTGACCTCCAACAACCACAACCATCTTACTTTGTGCTAGGTATGACTCCAACCAGCGGAGAATTTTCCCTCCGATTCCCACTGACTCCAGTTTTGCCAGGGCTCCCTGATGCCACACTCGGTCAAATGCTGCCTTGATGTCAAGGGCCGTCACTCTATTGGAGCTCACCAAGCACAGTGCCTGCCATTCATTCCTCATTGGTCTTTGGAACAGCCCTAATGGACTCCCCAATGTTGGCTGGCCTTATCTCACTGCTGCACTGACAGAGCTGATGAATTCCCCAGTTCTTCTGTAAAATGCATGGCCCCTGACAATTGCATGGCATATTACAACCTGGCTGATATTAAGTAGGTGGCTACCTGAAATGACCCTTTGCCAGAAAAATTGAGTTTGGCTGCCATCTCCACAACCCCAGGGAGAAGACAGGGGCCAGATGATCATGGCTGCACATCCTCATGGAGTTGCTGGCAGAGTCCATTTCTATTTGGTGCAGGGAACCCTCCTTCTACATACCTCCTCATTGATGACCATATAGGATCTGTGCTCACTCTAGGCTCTATGGGCTTGGGTAAAATCTGGTGAGGTCCACACATTCCTGTGATGCTGCTACCTTGCCTTTCCTCCTCCACCATGATATTGGGTTTCAAGGAGATGCCCAGGGGAAATGCCTTAGCTGCATACAAAAGCCTTCATAGGATCAAATGCTCCTGGTGGTTGGGAGCAAGTCCAGGTGTGTGTGTCGGCAAATCGTAAAACGAAATTACCCCAAAAATTCATCCAACAAGATATGAGGCCAAATGGAGAGTTCTTGAGAGTTTAAATGACCATGAAGCTCTATTCACCAGCTACCATTCCCTCCCCATCGATAAGCATAGGAGCGCAAGATATGAACAAATCTGTACTCACTTCATGATCAGGATGTAGACTGCATACATTGATATCAATACCAGAGACTCCCACCTGAAAAGGAAAATGATACGAATTCTAGGGTTGATCTTTGAATTGCAATGACACATTGTTTGAATGCTGCATGTGGCAAACTTCCAGATAAAGGGCAATTTCTAAAGGTCATTGATCCAACAAAAATACAAATAACTGTCAGTGAGTGTGGAGTGTAAATGGAGAGTGAGTGAACGTCAGTGAGGGTGGATTGTAGATGGAGAGTGAGTGAATCTTCATTGAGGGTGGAGTGTAGATGGAGAGTGAATGAATCTTCAGTGAGTGTGGAGTGTAGATGGAGAGTGAGTGAACGTCAGTGAGGGTGGAGTGTAGATGGAGAGTGAATGAATCTTCAGTGAGGGTGAAGTGTAGATGGAGAGTGAGTGAATCTTCAGTGAGGGTGAAGTGTAGATGGAGAATGAATGAATCTTCATTGGGGGTGGAGTGTAGATGGAGAGTGAGTGAATCTTCAGTGTGGAGTGTCGATGGAGAGTGGGTGAACCTTCAGTGAGGGTGGAGTGTCGATGGAGGGTGAATGAATCTTCAGTGAGTGTGCAGCGTAGATGGAGAGTGAGTGAATCTTCAGTGAGGGTGGAGTGTAGATGGAGAGTGAGTGAATCTTCAGTGAGTGTGGAGTGTAGATGGAGAGTGAATGAATCTTCAGTGAGTGTGGAGAGTAGATAGAGAGTGAGTGAACCATCAGTGAGGGTGGAGCGTAGATGGAGAGTGAGTGAACGTCAGTAAGTGTGGAGAGTAGATGGAGAGTGAGTGAACCATCAGTGAGGGTGGAGAGTAGATGGAGAGTGAGTGAACTGTCAGTGAGGGTGGAGAGTAGATGGAGAGTGAGTGAACCTCAGTGAGGGTGGAGAATAGATGGAGCGTGAACTGTCAGTGAGTGTGCAGTGTTGAAAGGTTTGCCTAATTTGATGAATATTGTATGTGTGGATCAGATAGATTGCATTTGGAAAAGTAAACAGTGCTGTATGAGCTCAGGAAGAGATAAGATGGAGGGATAGGTAAATTCAGATTTAAAATTGTTTCCAAAATTAGCAGTTTTTTCCATATTTTTAAAAAAAATATGATTTTTCATCCTTTTATGATGAATCTGTGGCAAAGGTTACATTAATACGGAACATCTAACGTCTAAGAAAAGCACAGATTGAATAAAAGGCACTCACCAAGACACCTTTTCATCATAAATAATCTAGAGAGAAAAAGGAGATATGTTGTGTATAAACATTGTTCCATATCAGCATTATTTCAATATAAAATATAGAAATTAAACACTCAACTTTCCTGACTAAAATAAGCAAGAATTTAGGAACATAAGTTAGCAAATAACGAAAGGGAAGGAATACATTTCATCTTTGCCAGGTGACAAAGCCTTTTTAGTTCACTATTGGCATTAGATTGTGTACATTAATGCCCTGTGCTTATTTGCATAGACTATGTCGGCCACTTACATTTTAAACCCACCCCACCATCATGTAATCCCAGACATCAGCTCCCATCATCTGTGTTGCTAGGCAACAACTGCGGGGACTCTTTTCAATGCTGCACTCCTGTTACACCTGCCCACATTAGGGCAAGCACATTTTGTAACTCCACCAGCTCAGCTGAGCAGTGAGGAATCAGTGGGGCAGATCTCGATGGGCCATCTGCTGAAGTTAGTCAATCCTGGCCTGGTGCGTGGAGGCTTCATTCTCAGTTTGGAAAACACAGGTTGGTTTTGAGACCCACCAGTCAATCTCGAGGATCTTGCCAAATAAGTGCTAATTTGTCATGTAGCTGGTCTCCTTCTCATCTGATGTTCGTGTACACAAATACTTCCTACCATAGGACATAGGCTAGCCCTCAGGAGGTAGCATCCTTGGCTCAGTGAGGAGCACTCTCACCTCTTCAGTCAAAAAGTTGTGGGTTTGACCCCCACTCCAGAAACTTCAGCACGAGGTTGAGGCAGAATATCTTAATGCACTCCTAAGGGAGTGCTACACAGTCAGGGGTGCCATCTTTTACACAAGACATTAAAATGAGGACCAATCTGCCCTCTCAGGTGGTCATAAAGATCCCACATTGCTCTTTTAAAGATGACAAGGGCTGTTCTCCCAGGTGTACTGGACAATTTTTACCCCTCACAGAGAAACACAGAAACAGATTGTCTGGACACTATGTCACTGCTCTTTGTGAGATCTCGCTGTGTTTTCCAACATTGCAAACAGTGACGGCACTTCATTGGTTGTTAAATACTTTGGGACCCCCTGAGGTTGCGAAAGTCGCTATGTAAATGACAGTTCCTTCTTTTGATTTGAGGATCTTTGCCCTTTGCAGATCAGAGGTGCTAACGCCTACAATGGTCTCTCCACAATCAACTCAGCCTCAGGTCCACTAACAACACGGACTGGGGTCAAGCCAATGATTGGTATTTATCAGCTCCATAACCGACAGGAATTGTTTTCTCCCTTATCGGGTTTGTTTCTGTTTGTTTTACCTTTGCAGTTCGAGATTAGATAATTTAGAATTATCACTGATCGTCCTTCATTTCCCTATTTATATGATGTTCACAAGTGAGTTGCTAGCAATGTGTGCTAAGGTCTGAATTATACAAAGTCAATGGAAAAAATGTATTTTGAAAATGGCAACATTTACATGCAGTACCAGTTGCTGCTGCAGGAGGTGATGCACATTCTGGAGAGTGGAATCTTTTGCTTCAACTTTTGCTACTGAACCAAGCAACGTGTATTTATGCTCCTTACACTGGACGATCTTTAGGTTTCACTGTGAGATTGCCAAATTCTGCGTCAATTGGTGCCACGTTGTGGTCAGTTTGGCTCTTTGGTTTCGCTTGCACTATGACAGCTCTGGTCCTCGAGAGGAAGAATATTCTGACCTTCGGCACTTCGAATGAAACAGCATTGTAGCTTTCTTTTAAATACTGATGTCCAGAGAGACTGTACGCGTACAGTGAGTTAGCATGCAAGTACAGCAAGTAATTAGAAAGGTCAAATGGCAGGTTGGCCTTTATTACGAGGGAGTACAAGGATAAGGAAGTCTGGCGACATTGTACAGGGCGTTGTTGAGACCAAACCTGGAGAACTGTGTACACTTGTGGTCTCCATATAAGGAAGGATATAGTTACATTGGAGGTGGATACCGCAAAGGTTCATCGGACTGGTCCCTGGAATGAGGGGGTTGTCCCATGATGAGGAGGTTGAGTCAGTTGGATCTATATTCTCTGGAGTTTAAAAGAATGAGGGGCGATCTCATTGAAACATACAAGATTCTGAAGGCGTTTGACAAGGTAGACACTGAGAGGCTGTTTTTCTCTGGCTGGGGAATCCAGAACACGTGGGGGCACAGACTTAGGATAAGGGGCTGATCATTTAGGACTGAGGTGAGGAGAAATTTCTTCGCTCAGAGGTTGGCGAGCGGGGGCGGGGATTTTCGGTTTGGCGGGTGTGCAGCAGAGTTGGCTGTGCACCCGCCGAACTGTCAACGGCCACTTCAGGCCTTTAAAAAAGGTAATTAACCTAATTAATGGTCCTGCCCGTCCAACCTTAAGGTTGGCTGGGGCAGGCGAAGAGCCCAGGCGGCCTTCAGAAAAAACATGAAGCCTCATCCACAGGCGGGATGAGGGATTTAAAACGTGTATAAAATTTTTAAGTAGAAGTCATTGACATGTCCCCCGCTCATGTGACAGTGTCGCACTAGGGGACATGTTAGGAATGTTTTTTTTTCTCTCTTTAATAAAGTTTTCAAACTTGAGCCCAGTTCCCTGGAGGTAGCACTTTGCCTCGGGGAGACCTGTGTGCTCGTCCACTCCCGGCTCAGGGAATCCCCCTCCCCCACCTGCCCGCACAGGGAGCGCACGGCGCTTCCGGGCGGACGTCTAGCTGGGCGGGCCTTAATTGGCCAGCCCACGTAAAATGGCGGCGGCGTCTCCGACTGGGGGCACCGATCGGGGGAGAGGGGGTGGGGGGGGGGGAAGGGCGTGGAAATGCTGCCCTTAAGTACAGGCGGAAGAACTGAACGCCATGAATTTAGAAGCATCTGCGCAGTTGAAAGTTAAAAAATTAAAGAGGAACAATACCAGGGCTTAGAGAGTTAAACTGTGAGGACAGGTTGCAGAAACGTGGCTCGCATTTCCTCAATCACAGAACATTGAGAGGGTTGATCTCATTAAGAGGTTTAAAACGTCAAAAGGATTTGATAGGGATGGAAAAAAAAATTACTTCCTCTGGTCGGGGTGGGGAGTGGGATTGGAATCAAGAAGAAAAAAAATGTTAAGTTTAGAGTGAGGCCCCTTCAGGGGAATAATCGAGAAGCAGATTTTTGAAACAAGGCAGTGTGGAAATTTGGAATGACACGCGTAGGAAGGTATGAAATAAGAGCAGGAGGAGGCTATTCGGCCCCTCGAGTCTGCTCTGTCGTTTGATAGGATTGAAATTCTCTCCCACCATAGGCTTGAAATTCTGGGGGACAGGTGGAGATTCAAGACTGAGGTCAATAGATTTTTAAGTAACAACGTCAAAGGATATGGGACAAAAGGAGAGTCAATGGAACTGATGTACAGATCAGCCATAATGTAACTGAATTGTGGAGCTGCCCCAAGGAACTAAACGGCTTCGTTATGTTCTTATTTACTTTTACATGGGCCTGGATTTATTTTCATTTGAAGGTGTTTAAGTGCTTATGATTTTCATTGTGTCCATCACTGCAAACTGGACTTCTTTCCCCCCGCCATTGTTGAAGACATTAATTTCCTAATTTTTCTTTCATGTTAGTTAGCTGTGCAGTTCCATCTTTCATGTTGAAGGGGTGATTAAATAGGGGCACGTTCACAGATGTATATCTGCGCGTTAACTGTCGGTCATTCCTGTGTGGAGACAGATCTACAAATAGCGCAGTCATAATTGAAACCTGACACAATGAACGACTTCCAGGCCAGAATATTCCGGACGGCCGGGTTTCCATTCTCGCCGTCCGAAGAGTCGGCGGGGAACCACTGACCCCGCCGCAGCCATTTCCCGCCCCCTCGCTCAGGAGCAAGTCCCACCTTAGAGACAGGCAACAGGAGCTGCAGTGGGCAGAAGAGGAAATGCATGAAGCTGACAGGGCCTAAGTCCTGGGCCTGGATGGAAAGGTCAACTTTCGAGGTCCCAGGCTGGGGATGGTAGG
This sequence comes from Cetorhinus maximus, assembly GCF_964194155.1. Classification (NCBI taxonomy): domain Eukaryota; kingdom Metazoa; phylum Chordata; class Chondrichthyes; order Lamniformes; family Cetorhinidae; genus Cetorhinus; species Cetorhinus maximus. The sequence goes on from NC_135892.1 coordinate 16,221,104, forward strand.
GAAGGCCTTGGTTGGGGGGGGGGGGAGGGGGAGGGGGTGGAAAGTGAGTGATTGGGGTGCTGGGGGAAAGGTTGAGGGGGGGGGGAGGGGGGGGGGAGGTCCAGCAGTCATTGGACATTAAGGGAGGAAGAGGGGGGCACCCGAGGTTAGAAGTGAGGGGGGGTTCTGATGAAGGTGTTTCAGCCCCCCATCCCGCTTCCCGCCCGAGGCCTAATTGAGGCTGGGAGGCCAATATTTGGCCACTTAAGGGCCTCAACCAGACAAAGGCAGGCGGCCCGTCCGAGGCCTTGCCCATCCCAGAGTAAAATTGCTGCGAGGTCAGGGTGGTGGGAGCCCAGGGGGAAATCTGCTCCTTCAATTTCACACACCCCTCCCCGCCTGAAAACATGCCGGCAGAGGTGTGTGAAATTCAGGCCCCAGTTTCCAGCAACAACCAGCTGATTTAATAAATAACACAGAAATAACAAGAATAACCACTAGATGGCAGTCAAACCCCAAACATATCAGGTACAACTATAAAATTGAGGCTCTTAATCTTCTCAGCTTCTGGTTTATGTAGAGCTTCAGATCGCTTTAGCAGAAATATGTAACTGTGTTCGGTCATTGACAATAATGATCTTCTGTGATATAGGTGCTTGAGAGAATAAAGCTTCCGAGCTCCCTTTTCCACCCCTGCCTTTATTTGGCTGATCCCCTGCTGAAACCCTTATCCACACCTTTGTTACCATCACACTTGACTCCCAGTGTTGACCTGAGGCATCATTATCTGAATTTGAGCTCAGTGAAAACTCTGCCGTCCGCATCATAACTCTCACGCACTCCCATTCGCGCATCACTCCTGTGCTCGCTACATTGGCTTCCAGTCCGGCAGCACTTTGCTTTTAAAATTCTCACCCTTGATTTCAAATTCCCCTCTGGCCTCATTCATCCCTACCTCTGGAATCTCCTCCAGTCCCACAACCCCCACAGATCTGTGCGCTCCTCCGATTCTGGCCTCGTGCACATCCCTCACTTTAATCTCTCCACCATTGGCAGTTGTGCCTTCAGCTGCCTAGGTCCTAAGTTCTAGAAATCCTTCCCTAAACACTGTGTCTACCTTTCCTCATTTAAGACATTCCTTAAAACCTACTCCTTTGATCAAGCTTTGGTGCTGGAAAATTCTCTGCATAGGAACATAGGGAGTGGGCGGGTAAAACAGGACTGAGTTTGCCGACCAACATCTTTGTATTCGCATCATGTAATAATATAATAATGTACAAACAATCTCTATCAATTGGTTCACAAGAGACTCAGAAATGATGCCAGGAAGACCTTTGGAAATCATAGGTCCAAACTCACCATTTTCCTCCAAAGCATGTCAGAAATTATATAAAGTGTGAAAATCGGTGTCAATCCCTCCAGTGCCTCCGTCTGATTCTCCGCAATTTTCTCATTCCCTCTGTCCATCCTGCTGAACGTTCCATTGAACTGACTCTCGCCTCCTGTGCATCCCCATCCCTCCCATCCTCCCAACCCCTCCCTCGGTCGCGTCTTCAGCCACCTCAAGGTGTTACTCTCTGATGCTCCCTTCCAAGAGCCTCCTCTTGTCCAAACCTCTTTAAATCCATTCATTCGACCAAGCTTCGGTCATCACCCTTGATTTTTTTGCCTTCTTTGCTTGTAATGTTTCCTTGAGTCTGTGTGTGAATCACCTCAGGATGATACAGGCACTATATAATTGCAAGTTGCTATTGTTCTAGCTGGTGCAGCTGGGTGCAGCCATTTTGACCCCTAGGTTAAATTAAAATGTTAAGACCATCAGAATATAGCATTGAGTTTGAGTTAAATATAAAGAAAGACTTCAAATTATATATTTAACTCAAAGCTCAATGCAATATTTTGATGGTCTTAACATTTTAATTTAGCCTAGGGGTCAAACTGGCTTTGCTTTATGACCTCTTTGGATTACTGTGCTAAAGTTGGCAGCACCACCTGTACAGTGGTGTTTCAGGGGACGTATTATTCATTCAGCCCAAACAATTAGTTTCCGCTAGTGGGGGAATCTCGAACTAGGGGACATAGTTACAGAATAAGGGGACACTCATTTAAAACTGAGATGAGAAGGAAGTTCTTCTCTCAGAGGGCAGTGAATGTCTGGAATTCTCTACCCCAGAGAGTTGTGGGGGCTAGATCACTGAAAGTATTTAAAGAGGAGGGAGACAGATTTTTGAAATATCGGGGAGTTGAGGGTTATGAGGAGTTGGCACAAAAGAGGAGTTGAGGCCTGGGGCAGATCAGCCATAATTTTATTGAATGGCAAGGCAGGCTTGAGGGGCCGAATGGCCTACTCCTGCTCCTATTTCTTATGTTCTTATAATGATACAGCATTGTGCTGCACGGGCAAAGCAATAAAATAGCTCTTGTGGCACCATTGAGCAGTTATCCAGGTGTGACCGGACTGCAGGTGTGACCGGACTGCAGGTGTGACCGGACTGCAGGTGTGACTGGAGGGAACTGAAGCATTTTAAAAAATTCTTATAGGATGAGGGTGTTGCTGGCAAGGCCAACATTTGTTAACCATCCCCAAGTGCCCATGAAATGAGTGGCCTGTTCATCTCACAGGGCAGCTAAGAGTCAGCCACATTGCTGTGGGTCTGGAGTCACATGAAGGCCTGACCAGGTAAGGATGGAAGATTTCCTTTCCCTCAAAAGGCATTCTTAAACCAGATGGGTTTTTACAACAATGGATGATGGCTTCATGGTCATCGTTACTGAGACTAGCTTTCAACTGCAGATTTATTTGTTGAATTTAAATTCCACCAGCTACCATGGCGGGATCTGAACCCCCCTGTCTCCAGGACATTAGCCCGGGTCTTTGGATTACTGGTCCGGTGTTGTTACCGCTATGCCACCATCTTCCCTATAATGGTAACGTTACTGGATTAATGACCCAGAGGCCTGGACAAATACTCTGGACACGAACTCAAATCCCACCGCAACAGCTGGAGCAATTCAAGTTCAATTGACGAATAAACCTTGAATTAAGAGAATGCGAATCTCATTAATGATGATCATGAAATGATCATTTTGTCATAAACACCAATCTGGTTCACTAATGTCCTTCAGTGGAAGAAACCTGCTGTCCTCAGGCGGTCTGGCCTACATGTGACTCCAGAGCCACACGTCCATGAGGCTGCCCTCTAAAACAGCCTCGCAAACCTTCCAGCTGAAGGGGGCTCACCGACACCTGCTCAAGGGCAGTCAGGGAGGGGGCAATAAATGCTGGCCTTGCCAGTGACGTTCACCTCCCAGGAATGAATATAAAAGTGAGACGAGGTAACTCGTTCAGCGGTTGCCGTTCTCCATTCCACACAAGGAAATTCGTCAGGTGTGTTTGTTGAAAAAGGCAGCTCAGGTAACCAGTCTCTCCTGGGGCATCGCCACCGAAGGCCTGACCTAAATGTGCACCTTCCAATCTGCCAGACTCCCTCCTGACTGTACAAGTGTGCACAACGTTTAAATGGCTACAATCTGGAAATGAGCACTGGCGCCACTCTCCGCAGTTTCATGTCAGTGAACCAAACACTTTATTTAGATCTGAATCTGAATATTTGGAGTAACGAACTCACTATAAACTGAGTCAATCTCAGTGATTTATCTTGGTAAATCATCAGAGCTTTAGGGATCTCCATCAAGTACATAGCAGAAAATGAATGCTACTTATTACATAGAAACAGGCCTCAGGCCCTATCAGTCTCTTTCACCATGTTTCACCACCAGAAAAATAAATACTATTTATTTTAATTATTATTACCAAACTGGTGTTTATGACAAAATGATCATTTCATGATCGTTATTAATGAGACTCGCATTTTCTTAATTCAAAGTTTATTCATCAATCGAACTTGAATTGCTCCAGCTGTTGTAGTGGGATTTGAGCTCGTGTCCAGAGTATTTGTCCAGGCCTCTGGGTCATTAATCCAGTAACGTTACCATTATAGGGAAGATGGTGGCATAGCGGTAACATCACCGGACCAGTAATCCAAAGACCCGGGCTAATGTTCTGGAGTCATGGCTTCCTAATCCCATGTGCCTGCCCTGTTCCAATATCCTGATATCCCCCTTTCTGTCAAACACAGATCCAACCTATTGTTAACTGCTGACATGGTCTTTGGTTCAGTAGCCAACAGCCTCACTATCCTTGATGTAAAAAGGTTTATCCCACACCGGCCCTCATCTGTGAATCCTATATCTACGTCCCTCTTGTGTAGACCACTGGGGACAATTGGTTTCATTCTACATTGTCTGGTCCCGGTATCATTTTAAACACCTGCGTTAGATCATTCCATAACCTCCTCTATTCAAAGGAGAACTCCCTGTTCTTCCAATCTGGGAATCGGGTTCCCATGCCACAGGAGCCGGGTGAGGGGGACGCGGGGGAACAGTAACATTCCCCACCCCACTCCAGGTCCACTTGCCCGAGGACAGGTATACGTCAGCAGTATTTTTCTGGAATAATTCAGGTACACCCAAACTCAAAACAAGCACAGAATTAAAACGAAGACATAACACTCCAGCTCTGAAGCACTTAGCTGGAATCCACAGACAGCAACTGCAGTAGACTCAGGTTCAGTCTACTAGCACGTCCACAAAGATGGCTCTCGCCCATTGCCGCTTTGAATGAGGTTCAGTTGCTCAAAGGGAGCCAAAAGTCGAACCCAAGCGCTGATTCAATTTACAGCATTTGGAACTTCAAATGTGTGGAGACTGGCAAAGATCTAAACATAATCTGAGTACGTTTGCCAGAACTGCTTTGAGCTGTGTGGCTGTGCGATAGTAATCATCCTGTAAGATGGAGAAGAGCTTACGTAACACAATTCAATACCCAGGTCCTGAACTGGATGGCACCAGGTAAGAGAATGTCAAACTACAGAACAATAGAACAAGGGGACAAAATGAAGCCCATTTACAATTTTCCAGGCAGATCTAATGGGCATCGAAGGTAATTTTCTGGGATTTTTCACGTCTACTTTGCAAAAGAATGACAAAAAACTCTTGACAGCAATATTTCAGTGCAAGGAGCCAAGGCAGTAAAATGGTTGGAACTTCAGGGGAATTAATAGAGGTTAACAACGGGGATTGTTTCTCTAGAAAATGATTAAACTCAGGGTTCATTCAGCAGAGAGAGAGAGAGAGGAAGCTGACGAGATTGGTTGCATCATCAGGGTCATAAGTATTGTCCCATCATGACCAATAACAGGATCGGACCTTGTGGTCATAAAGTAGAAAGAGGGTAAATGGGCTATATTAACATGGATTCAGGACTGGCTAACTAACAGGAAATGGAGTGGGAATAAATTGGTCAGTTTCAGGATGGCAACCCACAATCAATGGAGTGCCACAGTGCTGGGTCCTCAACTATTTACAATCTACACGAATGACCTGGACCAACTGTATTGTAGCCAAATTTGCTGAAGATAAGAAGGTAGGGAGGAAATCAAGTTGTGAGAAGGATACAAAGAGTCTGCAAAGGGATATCAATAGGTTAAGTGAGTGGGCAAAAATTTGGCAGATGGAGTTTAATGTGGGAAATGTGAGGTTGTCCACTTTGGCAGGAAGAATAGGAAAGCGGAATATTATTTAAGCGGAGAAAGACTGCAGAATGCTGCAGTACAGAGGGATCTGGGTGTCCTTGTACATGAATCACAATAAGTCAGCATGCAGGTGAAGCAAGGAATTAGGAAGGCAAACAGGAATGTCGGCCTTAATTGGACAGAGTATAAGAGTAGGGAAGTCTTGCTACAACTGTGCAGTGAGGTTGGTGAGATGGTACCTGAAGCACTGTTTACAGTTTAGGTGACCCTACTTAAGGGGGGACATACTTGCATTGGAAGCAGTTCAGAGAACCATTCCATAGGACCATAGAAAAGTTACAGCACAGAGGCCATTCCGCCCATCATGCCTGTGCTGGCCAAAAAAATAAAAAGAAACTAGCCGCTCATTTTAATCCCACTTTCCAGCACCTGGTGCATAGCCTGGCAGGTTACAGCACTTCAGACACAGATCCAGGTACCTTTTAAATGAGTTGAGCATTTCAGCCTCAACCACCACTGCAGGTAATGAATTCCAGATGCCCACTACCCTCCAAGTGAAAGAGTTTTTCCTCATGTCCCCTTTAATCCTTCTAAAAACCACCTTAAATCGATGCCCCCTGGTAACTGACCCCTCAGCTAGGGGAAACAGGTCTTTCCTGTCTACCCTATCTAGGCTCCTCATAATTTTGTACACCTCAATTAGGTCATCCCTCAGCCTCCTCTGTTCTAAGGAAAACAACCCCAGCCTATCCAATCTCTCCTCATAGCTGCAATTTTCAAGCCCTGGCAACATTTTTGTAAACCTCCTCTGTACTCTCTCCAGAGCAATTATGACCTTCCTGTAATGTGGTGACCAGAAGCACACACAAAATTCCAGTTGTGGTCTAACCAGCATTTTATACAGTTCCAGCATTGCATCCCTGCTTTTGTATTCAATAACTCATCCAATAAAGGAAAATAATCTCTATGCTGTCTTTATCACCTTATCCACCTGCTCTGCCACCTTCAGGGACCTGTGGACATGCACTCCAAAGTTTCTAACTTCCTCAATCCCTCTCAATATCCTCCCAATTGTGGAATATTCCCTTGCTTTGGTTGCTCTCTCCAAATGTATAATCTCACACTTTTCTGGATTCATTAGGTTGCTTCCTGGGATGAAGGGGTTGCCTTGTGATGAAAGGTTGAGCAGGTTGGTTCTATACTCATTGGAGTTTCGAAGAATGAGAGGTGATCTTATTGAAACATAAGATTCTGAGGGTGCTGGGCAGGGTAGGCAGGAGGATGTTTCCTCTCGTGAGGGAATCTAGAACTAGGGGGCACAGTTTCAAATTAATAGGTCTCCCATTTAAGTTGGAGATGAGATGAGGAATTTCTTCTCTCAGGTGGTCATTAGTGTTTAGAATTCTCTTCCCAAGCCAGATGGTGGCCGGGTCATTGAATGTGTTCAAGGCTGAGTTAGATTTCTGATTGACAAAGGAGCCAAAGGTTATAGGCGACAGGCAGGAAAGTGGAGTTAAGCCCACAATTAGATGAGCAATGATCTTATTGACTGGCTGAGCAGACTCAAGGAGCTGGATGGCCTACTCCTGCTCCTATTTCTTATGTTCTTATACAGTAGGCTACCTTATCACTGCTTCCATTTACCAGGTGCTGGCAATGATTCCACTGTTGTCATTGACAACTCCTCTAGACTCATCTTCTGTGTCGTTATTGTGTCATTACCACCCCACTAGCCTTGCACCATCATCCCTCTTGTCATTTAATCACTCCTACCCTCCATCCTACCGCAGGTCTTCCCTTTTATTCTCTTCTTCTTCGGGTTTCCCCGGCACTGTCCCTGCTTTTAATGGAAATTCTTCCAGCTCTGATGAAAAGCCATCAACCTGAACCGTTTCTCTGTCCAGGGATACCGCCCGACCTGCTGAGCATTTCCCAGCATTCTCGGCGTTTGCAGCAGCAGACGGCTCACTCAGCTTCGCCACCGTCTGGGGACCACGCGCTATCCTGTCAGCTTCATTGCGACACTGGCCTGGGGCGTCTCAGCACGACCAGGCCTGTGCCAGCACCTTGGCCCCAAACACAGGCCAACGGTTGGTGCTCAAGGAGACTCCGCAGCTTGAACCCCTGGCCTGCCTTCGCTGAAGGTGTTAGCACGTGGTCAGGAAAAGGCTTCTCCCCTAATGGCTGAACGGACACTTGGTGTGGAACCGATCTGTGCAAGAGCAGGGGGAGCCCGCGTCTGCTTGTGGCAGTGTTGGGACAGCTGCAGAGGTCATCTGAGAAAATCTTCCAATTCTTTCTGAAGTAAAATAACCTGATATTAATTCTGAGCTATTTGCCAAGGTCAGTCTTAAATCTATTTTAAATCAAATATCATTTCTGAGGTGAATTATTCTTTTTGTGAATTCTGGTGAAGTCACTGGAGAATGAACCTTTCAATGTTCTGATTTTTAACCCCCAAGACAGACTTTCTTTGATCATTAGAAATTGGGTGTAATCATTGAGCATGGGCCAGGGTAAGGAAGCCACACGCCAACCATCTAGTTTTTGGATATGGGTTATATTCTACTTCCCTAACTCCAACTCCCTAGAATTGGCTCCTGACACCCTTCCCAATCTTTTACACAGGGTTTCCATTAGAATTTGATAACATTCTTACCAAGATGAGGGCCAGCACTGATAGGGTGTAGTAAGTGGAATCTCTGATCAATGACCACCACGTCAATGGCACAACCTGTAAGCAGACAGAGCAGAGAGGACACATTACTTGCAATTCAAACAATTGCCAAGTCCCAACAGAGTAAAGCAAGGGTTCCATGAAGTGGAGTAACGCAGTTTGGTTTTTCACATGCAACAGCATCCACACGTCTGAATACAATAGAATTGCTTGTAAGGTTGTACATAACTCCTCAAAGGGAGGAAATCTAAACACTCCTCCTGCTCCATACATGAATTACGCCTAAAGACAGCATTATACAAGTCGATGCTCCAACACGTTTCCTACATTTGACAGGAAAAATGAAGCATGTGGCAACATACAAAGTTGAAGAGGGCAGTAACTCTGGTCTACAGGCTAAATAACATCAGTTACGGGCACTTAGACAGAGGGGTGAATTTTATGGGGGAAAGATTATCCGCGCCCCCTAGGCTGGAAAGTCCACCAGCACCCTGCCAACCAGAAATCCAGTTGCCCTGTTGCGATGGAGGCAGCCTTCACTGGTTTAGAGTGGGACCTCCGCCCCTCAGGGACAGGAAGTTCCTGGAGTAATATCCAATTGATGGGCCTCTCCGGAATCCCAGCAGTGCCAGGATCAAATAGTGGCCACTGCTGGGACTGCAGGCAATCCCTGAAGACCAAGTGGCATGGATCCTGTGGAGCTTAGGTAAGTTTGGGGATTTTGGACAGGCCTGCCTGGCAGATCCCGGTGAGGGAAGGTGACCCTGATGGGCACAGGGGGGGATTCGCCCAAAGATGGTACCTTCCCGCCTGCCAGCAGCCCATGCAATGAAAGCTCCTGGGCTGCTCACCATGCCCCCATCTTTCCCTGCAGACGGAAAATGAAGCCTTGAAGTGGTAGCTAATTGGCCACTTACGGGTCTCAATAGGCCTAAAGCTGGGCGGGCTTCCTGATGCCTTACCCACCCCTCCGTAATATGGGAGGCAGGGCGGGGGCGGGTGTGAAGGTGGTCGGTTGGCCACCCACTTTAAATTTCGTGACCCTCTGACTTCAATTAAGTCGGTGGCATAAAATTCACCCCCGAATGTTTCTCCCCAATCTTGGGATTCTTTTATTAACAAGCTCTTTGTCGAGAAGCCCTGAAACTATCCTTTCACGATCCAGGTCAGCCCGGAAAGCTTGCAAAAGTTAACAAACTAAAAAAAAAATCAACACATCCCAAACAAAAATCATGTTCAAAAAGAGCCTGGGATATATTTTTTTAAGAGTTTATGGCACACGAAAAGGAGGAAACAAACTGAAAGTGCAGCGGGACACGGATTTGCCATAACTTCAACTGCAGACTGACAGTATTTTTTATGCTTTCACGAGAGGTGCGAGTCATCAGCAAGGCCAGCATTAGTTGCCCACCCCTAATTGCCACTGAATGATTTAACATTCATCACTTTTACTGCATTGGGCAGAAGTGGAGTTTTCAGCAGTGATGGTTTTAGAATTTACTGACGGGGGTGCAGGGGAGGGTGGGGCTAGGGGGTGGCGGGGGGAGGTGTGAGAAACAGCAGCAGTAGATTTAATTTGCTGTGAGGCTGTGTCCTCACCTGAAGCGACTGATTTTTGGTATCTGATTTGGTATCTGGTTTTTTGGTACTTTGAAGACGATCGCAGTTCTAAATCGTAACTTTTCCCCAGGTCCCATTTAATTTCCAATTCTCTGTAGCTCTGCGAGCAGTTAACAGGATAATGCACTTAGACCAGGGAACATTCTTCTGATCGAAATCAGCAACCCACCTCAAAGAAAATAAATTGTCCACAGAAAGACAATAGGCAAGCATGTTCCATAACGTACCTGTGAGGAACACTGAATTTTTTTTTCAAATCTGGAGTTGAGCAGCTTATTTGGGAGACAAACGCTAAATAAACTACCTTTCAAAAACCCAATAGCTTCTTTAAAAATTTGCCACCGCTAGTTCATCAACAAACGACAGGAGTGAATGAAGTCTACTTGATTGATTCCAATCCGAGCCTCAAATGTTCTAACGGTCTTTATTTCTGTTCTTCAGCAATCATCTGAATGATTCCTGGAGCCTCCCAGCTCCACTGAAAACAATCTCATTGATTAATAGTGACAGCCTCCGCCTCCAGTGAAACAAGCAGAGACGCAGATTGAAACATTAGCACGGCTTACTCCAGCAGCTTATGAAGTGGATGCACGGGGATGCCAGTCTATTCCCTCCACAGAAAGGGATCGCGCTTTCCGGTCCGATAGAAGAGACCGGGTTTTGCAGCTCTTTGCTGACTCTCTGCTGAGGACTTTAGAGACCAAAGCCACTAGCCTACAATGACTGAACTGCAAGAAGAATTTGCACTGCTATTGCATCTTTTACTACAGCTGATGAAATGCCTCTTGACGTGTAGTCACTCTTGTGACATAGGAGACGCAGCAGCCAATTTGCACACAGCCAGCTCCCAAAAACAGCAATTGTATCATGACCAGATAATCTGTTTCGGTGATGTTGGTGGAGGGATAAATATTGTCCAGGAAAGGTCGACCTGAAACATTAGCTTTGTTTCTCTCTGCATTGATGCTGCCAAACCTGCTAGGTGTTTCCGGCATGTTCTTCTTAAATTTCAGATTTCCAGCATTTGCAGTAGCAGTATTTTGGTTTCTTTTTGGAGAATTGGATTGAGTTGCCTGATGTCAATATATTGATCCCAACCTGCCTCCCAAACCTCTGACCCTTTCCACCCAATGTGTAGAGTGGGGGGGAATTAAAATTGAGAGCGTAGGTTTTTGCCTCAACCATTAACCCTGGAAATTAGTTCTGCAACTCTGTTTCTTCTGTCCTTTGTTCTAAAGCTCTTAGGTTTAATGTTTGTTCTTGACCATTCTGTCTACCCTGTACCATCCTTTCTTCATTTTAAACACTTCTATTGTATTGCCTTGCGATTTGTGTCATTCTAAAAAAATAATGCCCAATTTTTCAGGTCTGTTTTCATATTTGTATTTCCTCTTGCCAGGCAGCATCCTAGTCAATCTGCAAATGACCTACTTGAAGGCCCCTATCGCCATTCTGCAGAATAGAGCCCAACATTGCATACCATACTCTAACCGAGGTCTGATTAATGTAGTATTAGGGATTTCAGGGTTGAAAGGGTTAATGTGTGGGGCTGGAGAAACAATACCGCCCACATGGTGATGTAAGGGAGACACATGACACAAGAGTCGAGAGAGGGAAAAAGCTGATGGTTTACATTGTGGTCTTGTATATCATAAAAAATTACGTTCATCCAGTAAATCAGTATTGTTCAGATGTTTCGATGTCTCTGCAATCGTTCCTTAGCCAATCACAACCAACATACAATGTGGTCTCCGAGGTAAGATCTTACAACAATTAAAGTTTTACTAGGCTTATTCTCCTCTTGGCTTTCATGTTCTACATTTCTTGTGAAAAATCTAGAATCCCTTGGCTTTTTTTTATAATCTGATCAACCTAAGGTACTGCCATGAATGTGAACCCCCCCAAATCCTTCTGTTCTTCCACAACGCTGAACCCACTTCATTCAAACTATAATTACTGCTGTAAACACTTTTAAACCAACACGTTTTGACTCACGCTACTGGCATGGAACTCTATCCGACACTCCCCTCATTCTTATCAATACCCCTTTCCAGTTTCTTTTGATCTTCCAAGTAATTGACTGTATCTCCTGTTTTGGAAAATAATTATAAGCTAAGAAAGGTTTCATAACAGGTCAGCGTATTCACATGGACTTGCAAGTCAATCTAGAAGGCGGCGATAAAACCTTACAAGATTAGCTAAGAGAACAATTTGGGATTTAGAGTTGTATAGAATGGTTTGCCGCCTGGAATTTCAATGTTGAGGGGGACAGGTTTCTTATTTAATAGTGGATAGAAGTCCTCCTTCTCTGTCTTCAATTAATCTCGCATACAAAAATTTTAATCAAGAATATAGAGGAAAATCACTGGTTGGATTGTTCATGATCAACAGCAAGTTGGCTGATTGCACATTCGGGTCTGTCGGTTCGACTAGAACATCCATAGCTGACACAATGTGAATGATCCTTAGTCAACTCTCATGCTACCTCCTTTGCTCTTGCCAGCCCCGTCAAGGTAGACTTGAGATAGCAGAGCTCTGAGATTCAGAGGGATCTGGGTGTCTGAGTGCATGAATCACAAAAGGTTAGTGTGCAGGTAGAGCAAGTAATTGGGAAAGCTAATAGGATGTTATCATTTATTGCGAGGAGAATTGAATACAAAAGTAGGGAGATTTTGTTTCAGTTGTACAGGGCACTGGTGAGACCACATCTGGAGTGTTATGTACAGTTTTGGTCTCCTTATTTAAGGAAAGATGTAAATGTATTAACAGTTCAGAGAAGGTTTACTAGGCTAATAACAGGAATTGGTGGGTTGTCTTATGAGGAAAGGTTGGACAAGTTAGGCTTGTATCTACTGGAGTTTCAAAGAGTAAGAGGTGTCTTGATTGAAACCTTTAAGATCCTGAGGGGTCTTGACAAAGTGGATGTGGAGAGGATGTCTCCTCCTGTGGGAGAATCTAGAACTAGAGGTCACATTTAAAAATAAGGGGTCACTCATTTAAGACAGAGATGAGGAGAATTTTTTTCCCTGAGGGTTGTGAGTCTTTGGAACTCTTCCTCAAAAGGCGGTGGAAGCAGAGTCTTTGAATATTTTTAAGGCAGAGCTAGATAGATTCTTGATTAAAAAGTGGGTGATAGGTTATCGAGGGGTAAGCGGGATGTTACAGTCAGATCAGCCATGATCTTATTGAATGGCGGAGCAGGCTCAAGGGGCCGAGTGTCCTACTCCTGCTCCTAGTTTGTATGTTCATATGTGTGGCTCAGGGGCTCCACTCTGCCATGGCACTCTCTGCCATGTTTGCTGCAAGGGAAGACATTGGGCTGAGAAGGTGCATGATTTCCTGGCCTCTGTTTTCTCTGGGTCCTCTTTTTGAGCAGCTGAGCTTCTCGTTTCTGCTCGCCTCTTCCAATGCCCTTCCAAACAGTCAGCCTCCAGAGGTCACAGCCGTCAGTGACAGTCTCCCGCTTGTCAGTGTCAATGTCTGTCATCTTCATATCTCACTTGTAGGTGTCCTTGTAGAGGAGGTATGGACGCTCAAGAGGTCATCACCTGGTGGCGGGTTCATTGTAGAGAAGGTCTTTGGGGTATACGGCCATCATTCACTCGATGAACATAGCTGAGCCAGTGCAGACGTCATTGGCTTAGCACTGAGTTATGCTGATGGAATTTGCTCCATTCTCCAGAATTCTCCAGAACTTCTGAGTTGGTGGCCTTGCGCTGCCAAGAAATGCTGAGGATATACATCTGAGACAGCCAAGGTGGAAACTGTTCAGCCTTTTCTCCTACCTAGCTTATGTTGTCCAGGTCCCACCACTGTAGAGGAGCACTTGGTGGACTCACAGTTTGGTGCTCTCAGTCAAGTTGCCGTTGTTCCACATTCTCTTACTCAGCTTGGACATAACAACTGCAGCTTCTGTGTGTTGATTTCAGCATCAAGTGACAGGTTGCTGGTGATTGTGGAGCCCAGATATGTGAAGATATCAACTACCTCCTGCATCACATTGTTAATGCTGATAGATGGTGGTATGACAATAACCTAGACCATGACATTTGTCTTCCTGATGCTGATGGTCAAACCAAGCTCTTTACAGGCATGAGAGAGTCTGTCCATTTGCCACTGAAGGTGTTCCTCAGTATGGAATGTTAATGCAGCATCATCAGTGTAAAGCAACTCTCTGTTGGGGACTTGCCGCACCTTTGTCTTGGATCTCATGTCAGCAAGGCTGAACAACTTTCTGTCAGCTCTGGTATGTAAGTAGACACCCTCTGTAGATGACCTGAAGGTATATAACAGCAGCAAAGAGGAGAATACGTCAAAGAGCATCAGTGCCAGAACTCGATACTGTTTGACGCCACTGTGCAGCTCTAAGTGTTCCGATGTTGCCCCATCATAGCTGACCTTAGCCATCATGATGCCAGGGAAAGAGGAGATCACATTGGGCACCTACGATAGGCAGCCAACTTTCTGCAGCAGCTTAAATAGACTGCCTTGGCTCACAGGATTGAATACCTCAGCAAACTCAGCCCTGTAAACTCTGCAAAGTCCTCCTTACTAACATCTGGAGGCTTGTACCAAAATTGGGATGGCTGTCTCACAGACTAGTCAAGCAACCGCCTGACATAGACATACTCATGAAATCATACCTTAAAGATAATGTCCCGGACACCACCATCACCATCCCTGGGTATGGTCAAACAGGCAGGACAGACCCAGCAGAGGTGGCAGCACCGCGGTATACAGTCGGAGGGAGTTGCCCTGGGAGTCCTCGACATTGACTCTGGACCCCATGAAGTCTCGGCACCAGGTCAAATATGGGCAAGGAAACTCCTGCTGATTACCATGATTGCCACCCCCCTCAGCTGATAAATCAGTACTCCTTCATGTTGAACATCACTTGGAGGAAGCGCTGAGGGTGGCAAGGACGCAGTGTGCTCTGGGAGTGGCTCGGCAGCACCACTACAGACCGAGCTGGCTGAGTCCTAAAGCACATAGCTGTTAGACTGGGTCTGTGGCAGGTGGTAAGGGAACCAACAAGAGGGAAAATCATACTTGGTCTCATCCTCACCAACCTGCCTGCCGCAGATTCATCTGTCCATGACAGCATCGGTAGGAGTGACCACCGCACAGTCCTTGTGGGGAAAAAGACCCATCTTCATTTTGAGGAGACCCTCCATCGTGTTGTGTGGCACTACCACCATGCTAAATGGGATAGATTTTGAAAAACTCTAGCAACTCAAGACTGGGCAAACATAAAGCGCTGTGGGCCATCAGCAGCAGTAGAATTGTACTTGATCACAATCTGTAAGCTCATGGCCCAGTATATCCTCACTCTACCATTACCACCAAGCCAGGAGATCAACCCTGGTTCAATGAAGAGTGCAGGAGGGCATGCCAGGAGCAGCACCAGGCATACCTAAAAATGAGGTGTCAACCTGGTGAAGCTACAACACAGGACTACTTGCATGCCAAACAGCATAAGCAGCAAGTGATAGACAGAGCTAAGCAATTCCACAACCAACAGACCAGATCTAAGCTCTGCAGTCCTGCCACATCCATGGTGGATGACAATTAAACAACTCACTGGTGAAGGGGGCTCCACAAATATCTCCATCCTCAATGATGGGGGGACCCAGCACATCAGTGCAAAAGATAAGCTGAAGCATTCACTACAATCTTCAACCAGAAATGCCGAGTGGATGATCCATCTTGGCCTCCTCTGGAGGTCCCCAGCATCACAGGTGCCAGTCTTCAGCCAATTTGATTCATTCCACATGATATCAAGAAATAGCTGAAGGCACTGGATACTGCAAAGACTATGGGCCCTGACAATATTCTGGCAATAGTACTGAAGATTTGTGCCCTAGAACTTGCTGCGCCCCTAGCCAAGCTGTTCCAGTACAGCTACAACACTGGCATCTACCCAGCTATATGGATAATTGCCCAGGTATGCTCTGTACACAATAAGCAGGACAAATCCAATCCAGCCAATTACCGCCCCATCAGTCTACTCTCCATTAATAAAGTGATGGAAGGGGTCATCAACAGTGCTATCAAGTGGCACCTGCTTAGCAATAATCTGCTCACTGGTGCCTAGTTTGGGTTCCGCCAGGGTCACTCCACTCCTGACCTCTTTACAGCCTTGACTCAAGCATAGACAAAAGAGTTGAACTCCAGAGGTGAGGTGAGAGTGACTTCCCTTGACATTAAGGCAGCATTTGACTGAGTGTGGCATTAGGTAGCCCTAGCAAAATTGGAATCAATAGGAATCAGGGGAAAAACTCTCCATTGGTTGAAGTCATACCTAACACAAAGGAAGATGGTTGTGGTTGGCGGTGGTCAATCATCTCAGTTCCAGGACATCACTCCAAGAGTTCCTCAGGGTAGTGTCCTAGGCCCAACCATCTTCAGCTGCTTCATCAATGACCTTCCTTCCATTATAAGGTCAGAAGTGGGGATGTTCGCACAATGTTCAGCAACATTCGTGACTCTTCCAACTCTAAAGCAGTGCATGTCCAAATGCAGCAAGACCTGGACAATATCCAGGCTTGGGCTGACAAGTGGCAAATAACATTTAAACCACACAAGTGCCAGGCATGACTATATCCAATAAGAGAGAATCTAACCATCGCCCCATGACATTCATTGGCATTACCATTGCTGAATCCCCCACTGTCAACATCTTGGGGTTACAACTGACCAGAAACTGAACTGGACTAACCATATAAATACTGTGGCTACAAGAGGACGTCAGAGGCTGGGAATCCTGTGGTAACTCTCCTCCTGACTCCCCAAAGCCTGTCCACCATCTACAAGGCACAGGTCAGGAGTGTGTTGGAATACTCTCCACTTGCCTGGATGAGTGCAGCTCCCATAACACTCAAGAAGCTTGACACCATTGAGGATAAAGCAGTCTGCCTGATTGGCACTCCATCCACAAACAGTCACTCTCTCCACCACCGACGCACAGTGGCAGTAGTGTGCACCATCTACAAGATGCACTGCAGGAACTCACCAAGGCTCCTTAGACAGCACCTTCCAAACCTACGACCACTACCATCTGGGAAGGCCAAGGGTATCAGATAGATGGGAACACCACCACCTGGAAGTTCTCATTCAAGTCATTCACCATCCTGACATGGGAATATATCACCGCTCCTTCACTGTTGCTGGGTCAAAATCCTGGAACTCCCTCCCTAACAGCACTGTGGGTGTATCTGGACCGCATGGCAGCTCACCCTACCTTCTCAAGGGCAATTACGGATAGGCAATAAATGCTAGCCTAGGCAGTGACGTTCAGATCCCAGATCCCATGGACAAATAAAAGGCTTGAGGGTCCAAGTGGCCTACTGCTGCTCCTAATTCATAATGTTGGTATGTACTCCTCCACAGGCTGACTTTTGCGGTCCTCACCAAAAGATTCAGTACTGAGATGAAAGCAACAGTGTGAACTTGCAGTACTTGCCCACTAGTTCTGCACTAAAATGGCAGACAAAGTTAATGCTGGTGAATTCAGGAGTGAGTTTGTAACAACATTTTACATGATGATTATTGCTGAACAACCTCTCTGGCCCTGAAAAATTAATTTTACAAGTTTGGAATCTTATTCCATCAGAAGAAAATTAGTATTGAAGATTTAATTTTTAAAAACTTTTTCTGCCTGATTCTCCCCTAATTGTCTCTTTATTTCCCAACCTTTGGGTAGTATTTAATGCAGGCAATGGGAGTCTTGCCAGCCATCTGGAGGTCTGGTATGCCCTGCATCACTTCTCTTGGGGATGTCCAGCTAGTATTAAGTGCTTCTCTGGCCCTTAAGTGGCCAGCGATAGGTCTTACCCTGCATCAAGGACCTCAGGGGCGGAAATCCCAACCTGAGTGCAGTTGGCCCCTGTAAGGGGCAGGCAGTGTCCATTGCAAACAGTGCCAGAGGGAGCAGTGCCAGTTTCTGGTAATGCACCCAGGGACAGGCCTAAGATCACCAAGGGACACAGACACAAGTGAATCTAGGCAGGATAAGGGTAATGAGAAAAGGGTTTGGGAGGTTGGAGGCAAGGCAGGGGAGTGGCTCTCAGCAGGCCCCTCCTTCCCGATGCCGTGTCTTTCGATGAGGTGCCAAGTGCTTTTGAACGGGGGACCACCCACTCCACAGGAAGCCTGCAAACAATCCCCACATGGTTTTGCTTTTCAGGTTCCATACATGGTGAGTCCCCTGTCCTCTGCTTAATGAGGCCCTGAAGTGGGCATCAATTTTTAAGTTAAGGACCTCAATTGCTGGCAGGGCGGGTAGGCCATCCACGAAACTTCCCACCCTGGACTTAATCGGGACAGAGGCAGGAGGGCAGCGGGGTCCCCACCTGGCACAGTCCCACCCCATTAAATGCCCCCCTCCCCTTCTCCAAACTCACCTTGGGGGGGTGGATATAAAATTCTGACCTTTATTTTGATTTTGTGCATATCATTAAAGTCTCACTTACATTTCTTGCAAGGGTTCAGCTATAGTTTTCTCAATACATGCAGATATCTGGTCAGTATACCAGCCATTTCGGGAATTGCAGCTCTGGTGCTCACACACGTTATGGTCGCTACAGTCAGCAAAATCCATACAAGAATCTGCTCAGGTGTTCAACCGACTGGGAACAGGATGCTTCTTCATGGATAGCAGCCAGAACACCACTTCCACATTAAGAGCACAATCAGCACCAAGCAAGTTTAAAACCAAGAATCGAATGTTTTGTGTGACGTGCAGTGTAACAACGGAATGGAAAGCATTTAAAATTAGCCGAAGTGAAAAGAAACTTAAAAGTTGCGCTATGATATCCCTTTTAAGTTGAGATTTTGTAATTATTCACAGGTGAACCGAAAATATACTTGTAACATTCAGTATTTTACTCTCTAGAAGTTCAATGCAGGTTTAGTCATTTGTGATGATTGCTGAAAGCTTTATTTGGCAACTGAGAAACAATCTATTTATTTCAAATATAAATGAACAAGCGATTATATATTGAAAAAGAGAACTTAACTGCAGGGTTGTAGGGTGACAGCAGGGGAACGGGACCATTCGGATAGCCGTTTCAAATAGATGGCACACATACAATGGACCGAATGGCCTCCTTCTCTGCTGTCTGATGTTATGATTCTATTTTTTGAAGGAGGACATCTGGATGGATGAGGAACACTAAGCCTCAAGGTTATAAACAGCCTGTGAGAGTTGGCAAAATGGAATAGCATTTCTTGGAAATGGTTGAACTGTGCTCCTGTGATCCCCCGTGGGAGGTTTGTCTTATCTAGCCTCAACACTGCCTCATGCATTTTCCAAAAAGCTTCAAAGGCAGCTGAAATCAATAGAAAAGCTATTCCAGAAGCTGCTGCTTCACTCTCTGCCCCCAGTGGAACACATCACAGTCCTTGTCCCCTCCCCTCGACAAATTTTATTTTCAGCCTGCCATTCTCAGTCCTGAAACCCTCGGCGCTTTCCTGCGTGTGAAAGCGGGCCGATGTTTCTGCGTCTGAATCTTACCTGCCAGCGTCCTGAATAAAATGCTTTGGGAATTTCCCTTCTCCCGCTCCCTAAAATCAGCTAGCCGTGCATGATCTTACCTGCTCTTAAAGAAGTCAGGTAGTTCCTTCATAATGCCAAGAGACATGGGAAGGAGTAGAACACCGTTAAAGCAGACAGTACAAAAGGGGCTCGAGAAGCAGTTGGGTGCAGATCCAGTTAAAGGATTGAGGCTATGTGAGAGGTCACCTGAATGGGACTGTCAGAAAGTAACAAATTAATGTTGATTTGTAAAAGAAAGGCAGGATTGCATTTATATAGCGTCTTTCACGACCACCCGGATGTCTCAAAGTGCCTTACAGCCAATAAAATCCTCTAAGCGTAGTCACTGTTGTAACGTAGGAAACACAGCAGCCAATATGTGCACAGCAAACTCCCTCAAACAGCAACGTGATAATGACCAAACAATTCGCCTTTCGTGACGTTGATTGAGGGATAAATATTGACCACCACACTGGGGTAACTCCCCTGCTTTTCTTCGAAATAGAGCTATGGGATCCTTTACATCCACCCAAACAGGCAGATGGCCTCTCACTTGAAAAATGATGACTGCAATTCTCCTTCAGTATTGCACTGGAGTTTCAGCCTTGATTTCTGTACTCAAGCCCTGAGCCTGAACTTGAACTCAGAGGCGAGAGTGCTCCCAACTGAGGCGTGGCTGACACTGTAAAAAGTTACCTAATTGGAGGCGGAATCAAACCAGTCACTAAACTACTTATACTCTTATTTTATGGGGGTCTCCAGGCATTGGGTGCGAGGTCACAGGAGACACTGTTTCACTGAGAACATTCTAGATGTCAATCTAAGAAACAGAGAACCAAACAGAAAAGAAAACAAAATTGATCATTAATATTTCTTGAAAACCTTAAAGAGACCTCTTCTCAACAGAGGGATCCCGTACCTCCAATCCAACAAACCAAGTTAGCTGCTAAAAAAGAAAGGTTGTTCAAGGAACAAAATGGTGAAAGAGATTTTCTTCTAAAATGACGAAAGTAATTCTAGGGGCACACCATGAATATCAAGTACTTTCTATTATCAACCCTGACTTGGTGTCAGGCAGACAAAGTCCATTAACGTTAGCTGAGATGATACTGCAGGATGATTTCCTGATCCCTCCCTCGCTGGTGTTGGTGGGTTTCATTCATATTAAGGTAATCTTCAATATGTATTTCTTATCTCCAGGTGCTACTGGGTTTTTGCTATGGGGGTCAATAGAGGGGCCTGGAATCCTGACGTTCTAAGTTTTTATTATTTTTTAAAAATGTAATTTATCTTAATCACGTTACATTCCACCTAAATGCTTTCCATGTGATTTCCAGAAATAATCACCTTCATGTTCCCACAGCAGAAAGCTATCATTCTCTGGTCTCCCATAATCAAGATTTTTAAAAAAAGCTTTCTCCCCCATGGGGTGACTTCCTGGCAAGATTCTCTGGACAGCATCCAAAATGGCTGAAATTAGCACAGTACCAAGGATACAATGGTGGCGTGGTAACGTCATTGCATTAGTAATCTAGAGACCCAGGCTAGTGCTCTGGGGACAGGGGTCCAAATCCCACCAAGACAGCTCGTGGAATTTAAATTAAAATAATAAATCTGGAATTGAAAGCTAGTCTCTGTACTGGTGATCAGGAAACTATCATTGATTGTTGTAAAAACCCATCTGGTTCACTAATGACCTTTAAGAAAAGAAACCTGCGGTCCTTACCTGGTCTGGTCTAGATGTGACTCCAGACAAACAGCAGTGTGGTTGACTCTCAACTGCCCTCTGAAATGACCCAGAAAGCCACTCAGTTCAAGGGCAATTAGGGATGGGCAACAAATGCTGGCCTTACCAGTGATACCCATGAAAGAATAAAGGAAAAAGAAACCTCAAAAAGATTTTTGAGAAATTTGTGGCAGTTTCCTAAAATACTGATTAACTTCCTTTGAAACTTGCAGCACAGGACACCATTCAGCCCATCGTGCCTGTGCTGGCTCTTTGGAGGGGCGATCGTGCCTAGTCCCCCATTACTGCTTTTTGCCCATAACCCATGGAAATTCCTGATTCCCCCAACTCTTTGTTAAAATTACTTCAGGAATCAGCTTCCCCCAGCTTTTTAGATAGAACATTCTAGATCCCAACAGCTCTCTTAGTGGAAACATTCTCCTCATGTCTCTTCTACATATTTTGCTAATGATTTTTAATCGATGACCTCTGGCTATTGATCCATTTACCAAAGGAAATAACTTTTCTCTCTCTACTCTGTCAAACCTCTCATCATCTTGAAAATCTCTATTAAGTCACCTCTTCACCTTCTCAGTTACATGTTCCATCTCAGAAACTGGAACACAAGTGTCCCTATATAGGCTTCAATTGGATGATCTTTCAACAAGCCATACACTCTCAGGTCAGGTCAGATTTCCTGAACCTTGACAATGAGTTATATATCTGTAGATATGAAATCTGCATACACCCATATTATGGTTCATGTTGCTTCACTGTGGATGCCCACTACCTGGCAGTTTTTAACCAACCCACCCACCACCCTTTGCCCTTAGACTTGCCATGGCAACTCACCTAGTATCCACCATGGGCAGACCTCAAAAGCCATGTTGAGATGAAATAAAATAGAGTTCCAAATACCTATTACAGTCTTCAATACAGTAAAAAAAAAGCCTCCCATTCATGAAAGCCCATTCAAAACATTTAAACCCCTCAAACACTTAAGCCCTTATAAAAACAAAGACTTGTATTTATAACCCCACATTAAAGACAACTAATCCTTTAATAACTTCTTTGAGCTGTCAGTCAAACTGTTAATTTAGGGTCCCCTACTAAGATAATGATAGGTTGTGGAAAGCAGCCAAGCATTAATCAGGACATAATGACAGACCATAGGGTAATGTCAACAAACAGATGTTGTATCTGTTACAACATATTTTCTTTTCAAGTCTCACTGACACTACAGATTAAGGCCCTTGCTGCAGTGAAAATAGGGTGTACTTGTACTCAGCATGGAGTTCAAATGGCCCTGCTGAGTTGGGTTTTCCTCATGTCTGAGTCATGTGCCCCCTCTTTCCATTCTCAGCAAAAACAGGATCTTTTGGAAATGGGGCAGGACCTCCGCATCTGGGTCCCATCCACCTTTTTGGAGTCCAGAGTCGGCATGACTCTGTGAAAATCCAGGCCTCATCCTCACCTGCACAAAGTGATGTACTCAAATCATCCAGATCCTTGTCAAGCTCCATTGGTTTCTTGAACTCTAAGATCCTTCTGCTTATATGTAAAGTCCTCCATAGCCTCAACTTATCCTATCTTTCCAAAGTCCCCCTAGTTATAAATTTCCTTCAGCACACTTAGTTTATCTAACTTTGGATGACTCATTTTACATTTCCTCGGCTCAGTAAGAGGGCTATTCCTTTAATTGCTGTGTCTTTGTCACCAGGAAGTCCCTTCACGCCACTACCTCCTGGACTACAAATGTAAAACCTGAAGAAACAATTTTTAGTTGTGCTTGCATATCCAATCCTTATACTCTTATTTTTATCCTTCTATTTGGCCTCCACCTTCTTGGTCAGAGGTGCTGTGTGAGAAGTGCAATAAGATACCAAGAAGTGTAAAGGAACAGAGGATGTTAACTGCATCAATTGAGGTTAAGTATATACAGGTCAAGAGCATTAATTGGATGGTTTGAGCACAGATAGACACTTACTGACATTGGGTATGGGTTGAGTTAGGAGGTATATATCTGTAACAAAACAAAAATACCTGGAAAAACTCAGCAGGTCTGACAGCATCTGCAGAGAGGAACACGGTTAACGTTTCGAGTCCAAATGACTCTTCGTCAGAACTAAGGAAAAATAGAAAAGAGGTGGAATATAAGCTGGTTTAAAGGGGGGGTGAGAGACAGGTAGAGTTGGATAGAGGACCAGTGATAGGTGGAGATAATCAAAAGATGTCATAGACAAAAGGACAAAGAGGTGTTGACGGTAGAGGTATATATCTGTAGTGTTTCACTCTGTGAATAGATCTATTCCAAATAAAGACTGACTCTGGTTTCTTCCTTCACTGACTGGCTATCAGGATTATAACAGAGAGATCTTGGAGTGCATGTCCACAATTCCCCGAGGGCAGCTGGAAAGGTAAATGGTCAAGAAGGCTGATGGGAGACCTAACTGCAGTGTATAAAATTGACAAGAAGGGTCAAGATAGAGTGGATAGGAAGGTCCTATTCCCTTTTGTTGAGAGGCCCAAAAACAGGGGACATAGGTTTTGGGTAAGTAGGAGAAGGTTGAGAAGGGATTTGAAGGGAAATAATTTCAACCAGAGGGTGGTGGGGATTTGGGACTCACTGCCTGAAAGGTCAGCAGAGGCAGATACCCTCATATCATTTAAAAGGCACTCGGATATAAGTGCCGTAACCTACAGGGCTACAGGTCAAGAGCTGCAAAGCAGGATTAGGCTGCATGGATATTTGTTGGCCGACACAGATGTGATGAGTCAAATGGCCTCCTTCTATTCTGTAAATTTCTATAATTCTACGAAGTGCTGCAGAAATGTGAAAAGTTAATGCTCTTGGATTAAAAAAAAAATGAATAGCTTTAAATCTATAGAGCAGCCAGCTGTTTTAAAATGGATCGCAGCAGAAAAAGTCACATTTGGTTTTTCACTATAATGCTTAGCCTCACTGCAGCCATCTCCTCTTCAGGTTGAAAGTAATTCCCCCTCTCCCCTTATAATAGTGAATACATGGAACAGATTGCCAACAAAATGAACAGAGGCTCATTTAACTCAATCCACCAAACGGAGTTGGCAAAGCCCTGGCCGGAATAGGAGGTGGTACAGACGGAGACAATCAAATGCGCCACTGGACAGACCAGGTCCTGTGTTGGTGAGAGAGGTGATCTAGCCTGTGGTGTTGTTGCGCAGGGATAGATATTCCGGCACGTTTGCCCTTTATCCTTGGAAATCAGGGAGCATTTGTATGGAACGTTTATTCAGGAGATAATAATAAGTGAGGTCGTATCCACAATAGGGTAGACTGTACGTGTAATGGTGTGTGCATGATAGGCTGAATGGCCACTTCTCATTCCATTCCCTTTTGAACCTTCACCTGAGAAAATCATTTACCTGCACAATTCCTGATCCGGGCGTGGAGATGGATATTATCTTTTTTAATATTACTGGGAATATGGTAGTATTCTGTTAAAAGGCTGTTTGTGTGTGTGTGTGTGTGTGTTTGTGTCCATGTGTAATTAAACTGGGGGAAGGTTCAAAGAGACAGCTTGTCTATGGGAACTGAGAGGTGAAAGGTGAAGGTGCTAGATGCATGCATTTGTAATACGAGGCTAAGGTGAAGTTGGAAATACAAGTATGTCAGCTGATTTTTAAAATTTGCAATAGATGAAAGGTAAGGACTTGACTTTCAGTTGTTAAATTTTAAGGGTAGTCTAGAAGTGACAAAGGACTTTTACAACTTACAAAGGTTTCGTAAGTAAACAAGGGGAGGTTATTAGATTTTATTTGACCCAAAAGTGGAGGCATTGGGAAGACATGAAAGATTTGTTATATTTTGGAAAAGTTGAATTCAAAGAGGAGGACAATGGAGTCTAAGATGAAAAGGAAAAAAAGATATCTAAGGAAAGATGTTTAGTTGAGTTGTTGAGTGGTGCAGTTCCCTTTAAGAAGGCTCTGAGATTGCAGAGTGTTACACTCACCAGGAAATATGACTAATTGTCTCCTGCAATTTTATTGTGTCTAAGATAGTAGAATCATTACTACAGGCAACAATAAGTCTGTTCTGATTTCCAAACTGAGCATGGACATATGTTTACTTCATATGTTTATGGGTATATTAAAAAAGTCTTAAATTAAATATGTTAATTTTCTTTTTGAAGACACAGCTAGAATGCCTCATTTCCTCTGCTGACATTTGGAAGGAACATTCATTACACTTGGCTTGCTATCTTTGCGATAGCAAAAGCCTTTACTGTTGAGAGTGAATTAATAATATTGGATGCTCTCTGCAGGATTGTTACACAGTACACAGCTGGATATGGTGCTTCATTTAACCTGCATGTAAACTGTAATTTCTACATTGTTTTAGTCTGAGAAAAACCTCAGGATGCCTCAGCTGAGGCTAAAATTAGAAACATGGATAGGGGTGACCAGAGGTCAATAGCACTCACCCCTTTAAATCTAAAACTAAATGCATGCCTCCATTCCCAGGACTTTACCAATTTTATTCATGTATTATCAACACATTTGAAATTCAGTTCAGAATATGCCAAACTCTCTGATGTCTGTCAAATTGAACAGTCCCATTGTCACCTTGCTTTGTACATGCCAGCTACTCAAGTGGAACAGCTTCGAAAGTGCTCCACTGTTTTGTTATTTTGCTCTTTATCATCTCTTTGCTTTGGAAGGAGGTGACACACGCAATGGTCCCTGTTGGCAAGCAAAGGCAGATGGACATGTGAAGAGCAGTCACTTGAGTGAGGTACCAGGGCAGTTGTACCTTTAACATAAATCGCCAACTTCAGTGGAGAGGTAAATAGTTATTGGAGGTGGAGGGGGTCGGGGGGGCACGGAGGGGGAAGGAGAGGATATCTGGGCCTCTGGAAAACCGAGGCCAGACAGTCTTGAGGCCCACTGATCATTCAGGGACTTCCGGGAGAAAGCAAAAACACCTGAACTCTATCTCCTTTATGTGCTCCAAGAACCTACACAGACTCCGATCCAAGGATAGTGTGGGCACAATCACCCCTCCCAGATACCTCCGGCTAACCCTTTGATTAGGTTCTCCAGGTGTATAGGGGAAAGGAAAGTGAGAGCCCTCCCATCTCCTGGCTGATGCCCACAGTGGGTGCGGACAGAGTTATGGTACAAGCTCTGGGATCGCTGTGGTAGCTTTGTAAATGTGACAATCTGGGGCAACAGCATTATGCCACTAACAGCATTATGCCACCTGTTCCTCCTCAATGCAGCCGAGAATCGAACATTTCCCAGGAATCACCACACGATGATGTCTTCCCCCGGGCCTTGTGGTAACCATTGTATATTTTATATATCTCAGAGCAATGGAAGGATGACAGGTTTCGAAGTGTGCAACGGGTTCATTTACAAGAGCTTTAAAATATCTCTGCAATCTCAAAATGTCTGCACTCATGTCATAGAGTTATGCTTACGGCCTAACTTCCAGTAGCTTCTGCGGTGTCTATTTACTTTGCTTTAAGTCCACACCCAGGCTCAAGCACCATGAGCATAGAGGAGTTACCAGACTCTCATAATCAGAGGACAATCGAAGTCTACAGTAACCTTCAATCTGCTTCAATTTAATGGCTTCGAAAGTCTTGCTCATCTAGACAGCATTGCATCACGATGTCAGCGAATTTGCTGACCAGAGGCTCACTGAAGACGCTGTTGGTCCACTTGTTTGATGTGGCCTTTATTGGTTGAACATCCCTCATGAACTGATTGGTCTTGAGCTTCAGTGCTGCCCCCTTCTCCTGTCCCACTATTTACTAATCATTCACTGGAGGGAAGTTCACTGGAATGCCGCAGAGAAAGAATTTGCAAAATATTTTCCATCAAGAAAAGTTAACTCGGGACTAAAATTACTCAAACAATCATCCATATAAAGTGCAGTGCCTCGGCAAAGTCAAGGTAAGCTTGGAGAAACCATTCCTGTTGGTGGAAGGATCGAGAACCAGAAGACATTGATTTACAGCGCAAAGATGACATGAGGAAAACCGTTTTTCCACAGCCCGTGGGACCGGAATGCCTGCCTGAGAATGTGGTGGAGGCAGATTCAACAGAGGCTTCCAAAAGAGATTTGGATAATTACCCGAAGAGAAAAAAAGAAATTACAGGGCCACAGGGAAAAGGCGAGGTCACTGTTTAAAAATAAGGAGTTCCCGTTTAAGACAGAGATAAGGAGAATTTTTTTCTCTGAGGGTAGCCAGTGGAAGCAGAGTCTTGAATATTTTTAAGGCAGAGGTAGATAGATTCTTGATAAGCACAGGGGTGAAATGTTATCAGGGGTAGGTGGAAATGTGGAGCTGAGGTTACAACCAGATCAGCCATGATCTTATTGAATGGTGGAGCAGGCTCAAGGGGCCAAGTGGCCTACTCCTGCTCCTAATTCATATGTTCGTATGAGTGCAACTAGCCAAGTTGCTCCTGCAGGGAGCTGGTATGGCCCTCAAGGGCCAAATGGTCTTCTGTGCTGTAACCATTCAACTGTGTTTAGGGCACATGTCTGCCTTCTGTGGATGAGACTCAGTATGTACTGAGGAACAAACCAAGGGCCTTAGTCTATCTTCTGCTTGGCAATGCAATTCCCAGGATATCCACTCCTCCTATCTACTCAGAACAGTGGAAAGTTTTAATGCTTCATCTCTCCATTTCTCATCTCGTTCCCCTGGAGAAGTGAGGGATACAGTGAGGGCATTGTCTAACATGACAAATTCACAGCAGCAAAATGACTCAAGAATGCCATGTGAGGCTTGTAGCTGAACTAGGTCTCAAGAGGGAGTATCTTTCTCCTTTGAAGTTGGGCTCAACCTCATAATGGAAGCACAAATCAATTTTTATTAAAGCGAATTGAAGAGCAGAAATTAATCAAGGAATAACCTGAGGTCCAGGAGCAGCTTCAGGCATGTCTTGAGATTTTCATACACTGGGGGCAAAGAGGACACAGGAATGGATTGTAATATACTGCCCACTTCAATTCCAAGACAGTGTCAGAATCAGTAGATTTGAGGAGTGTTCAAATGGAACTTGAAGCATTTTATGAACCTGGGCTCTTTGTGCTGCTTTATCTCAGTTGCAATCTGGTTTTTTTTTGCTCAAGGCAGTGAAAAGAAAAAGACAATTAATTACCTCACAGGCAAGGTCTCTGAAAGATAAATTTGTGTCGACAGAATGTAACCTGGTAATAGCGTGACCCAGTTAATTCATCGCTCTGACTTGTGTTTTAATCCGGCCCAATCCAATGAAATAAAAGTTTCCACTCTCTCTACTGGTTTTATGTCAAGTGTGTTTGGGCTGGCTAATGGTGATTCTCACTCAGTGCACATCTGCTGCACCAGACTATGTTTGTAGCTTAACAGTCACAGTCACTCTCGGAGACTATGAGGTTAGAAGATATTGCAAATGGAAATATTACATTGAGTGTTGCTGAAAAGAGACATGCTGTCCAAGCTTTTTGTCTTGCACTCATCAGGACGAATGCCAAATTTCAAAGGGAGCAACAATTTATACTGCATGAGAAAAGAGTGCTAATTGGGTGGCAAGTCAACTCTGATTGGTCATGGCGAATGCACCAGGGAATTTACTGTCTGCTGCACTTTTTGTTTAATTCAAAAAGGCACAATGCCTGGACATTGTCTTTTTGCCTGCAGAGGACAGGCCCCTGCATACGAATATATGTATTACATATATTACATTACTACAGTAGGGGCAATGCTTCCCTGAATTAGCAGACGAGGCATATTGGTGAGGTAGCACCAGTACAGTGCCTTCAACAATGAACAGGAGAGATTAACGTGCCACAGGGCTCAAGTAAATCCTGACTTAATTTGTCAAGTAGCTTTCGACCTTGGATTGGAAATTTACCTATCTGGATATTACCAGAGATGCAGGGCTTCTATGGAGGGACAGGAGAGTCTGGGGTTGTTCTCCTTAGAGCAGAGACTTACTAGAGATGTTCAAAATTATGAGGGGTTTTGACCGAGCAAATAAGGAGAAGCTGTGTTTCCCATGTGTTTTGTTGACCAGAATGGACATAGGATTCATGGCTTGACCAGAGCACTATGTAGGCTGAACAAGTTCTACTTTCATTTGTATTCCACTGTGTAGTTCAACATTCTGTTAGATTTGTTGACTGCTGCTCAGCACTGGCTGGACACCCCAGGCAACAAGTCTACTATATTTCTTGATCTTGTTCATCCATAGCTATACCAACATCACTCACACAGTACATCTGTGCTCTCCATTGCATTAAATTTCATGACGTTTTAAAGTCATAAACCAGTCCCTGGTCTTTGCTTTGATTTTCTTCCCAGATCATGTTCAATATTAATCATTCTGGGCTCAGGTTGCTCCCCAACTTCCACATTTTTGTATGTTAACTGGACCATTGATGAATATCAGGAATGAGGGGAAGCACTTCTCATGGCATCTCTGATGCTTTGGGTTAAGAAGCACTCATTACGTCAGCCAAAGCTGATGCCACACCATTTGAATTTTCCTAATTTATGTTAGGAGTGACCAAAGAACACCCCTCCTTTCCCCTCATACAATAAACTGTCTTCCCCGGCTGGAAGTCCACAGAACATCTCCAGCATTAGTTTGGATTTTTTTTTTCATGTTGGGATGATCTAGAATAGTTCACTCTGTGGTTTCCTACCTCCCTCTGCAACAACTAAATTCCAAATGACTCTGACATATACGGCTACATCACTTCCATTTCTGCCCGCTTTATCTTTTCTGGGCATTGCATGTTCCTGCATTTTATAACCATTCCCATCAACTGGAGATGGCCATGTTCCGGACACCAAATCAGAACACCCTGCTCTCATCAAGGCTCCCAGGCACAGCTTCTAGCATTTAAACATACTTCATAATATAGTTTTGCCTCCTTTATTGTCCTTCTTTTCTGGTCTCTGGTTGATGCTTGTGTTTGATTCACTGGCCTGGAAATTTCGAGAAGATTGTATGTGCAGTTTGGGGGAATAGCAAATAAATAAGAAACAGTCAGTTGATACCCAGCTGGCTTGAATGGCTTTCCACTAACTCTAAAGTGACATAAAGACAATAGGCGGAATTTAATTTGTGTGACAGGTGCCCTGCCTGTCAATTGGAGCCCAGCATCGCTTCCCTTGGGAGGCCCAATGCTATTTCAGGGCAATCAAGCACTTATCCGGGCAGCACGGGACTCCTACTTGATCAAGGCCCCATTAGGACAGAAATCCCACCCCAAGAGCTGTTGGACAATGAGAGGCCAGCAGCTGTCTGTTACCTCCAGCGCCATCGGGAGTGGTGGCTGCAGTTGGTAATGTATCGAGGCCTTCAGCCAGGGACAGTCGCTGGATCCCCGCAGAGAGGTAACTGTGTGTGGGATTGGGGATGCGGGGAGTGGGTCACCAGCAAGAGGATGGCACAAATTCACACAGTCCACTCGACAAATTATTCTCATTGAAACAGAACAATGAGAAGTTATATGGTTGGCTTACTCAGCCATACTGAGATTTTATGTTCAGAACCCCAACCTGATGACAGACTCAATAATTTTTCTCCAAAGGGATCAATCATCAATCCAATTTCTATCCCTATGTGTTTTTAAAGCCAGTACTTAGGTTGAATCTCTGTTTTTTAAATTACGCTGGTCATGTAGCGACAAAGAGGGCTAATAAATAAAGGTGTTAAAACAGGCTGTGTTAAACAGAAGAGAAGACTTCAGTGGTGAGATGTGTTCTGATGGCCTCTTGTGGCAGTCGCTGAAATCCTCTTAGTGAAAGACATTTTGATACGCTCCTCCATGTTCTGCCTCTAAGGCCACTACAGTCACCTCCCAGGGATGTCCAACTCCAGTCTTTTTGGTTTGGTAAAATGCAATGTGCAGCCACCTACAGCTACATGGAAGAGGTGAGTCACAACATTTTGCAGAGCCATTTCCTAACTGTCTAGGCAATAGAAACACCCTTTCAGGCCCTTATCATCCTCTCGATGACCACTCTTTTAGAGGGATGCGCCTTGTTGTGGTGCTCGTTTGCTGCTGCTCGGACCACTCTTAGTGCAGCCATTACCCACGAGAGTGGAGGGTCGACTTTGTTAGCCATAACCCATCCACTGACATGATTTTCTGCCCTGAAGAACTCGAAGAGCCGAATACTGAAGAATTATAACATTCGCTATCATTGTATTTTGAGATTATCTGCTCTATGTGGAATTGATATTGTTGTCAGTGGATTGCCACCATTGGGTGTCTTCAATAAGCCTTCTATCCTTGCCTCAGTATGTCCACCCCTAACTCCAGGTAGACAACCCACCATCCTGAAGTATTTGGAAAACAAACCCGTCCTTCCCTGAGCAAAGAGTCACCGATGACTTCTCTCCCTGTGATGTGCAGATTGTGGCTTCATCTTCACTATTTTCTCCAGATTTCTATCTGCCTCTTCTTCTGTGGCCTTACATCCTTCTGCATTATTAAGCAGGGGAGGTGAATGAGATTCTGGTGATCACCTTGCTAGTAAGCACGCAATGGCTATCTTGTACTGACTAAACCGCTACTTCCTGGCTAGTTTGGTGGATTATGGCTGCCTCCTAGGTGAGGGGAAACATGTTTTTGTGATGCTGTGTTCAAATAGCTCTGGATCTTCCTCATAGTAAGGAAATTCATTCACATTCATTGGTAATCTAGACATCGCTTATATTGGAAAGTTAAACATGCCTGACAATCATGGGTTCCATGGGTGTTGTTGACTGCTTTAACTTGAAAAGAATCCAAAAATTTGAATCTGATCCGACTTATTGATTCTGTGTCCTTGCGAGGCAGGTCTCCTAACAGCAAGAATGACTTGTATTTATAAAGCCACTTTATGAAGCCAAATTGACATCGAGCCACCCAAGGCAACATTAGGGCTCATGGTTAAAATGTTTGGTAAAAGCGGTAGATTTAAAGGAATGTCTTAATGGACGAAAGGGAGGTAGGAAGGTGGAGAGTTTTAGGAAGGAAATTCCAGAGCTTACTGCCTAAACAGCTGAAAGCATGTCCACCAGGGATGGACCAAGAGGCCAGAATTAGAGGAGCTCAAGGATCTCGGAGGGTTGTAGAGCTAGAGGAAATTGCAGAGATAGGCGGTGGGGGGGGGGGGGGGGGGGGGGGGGGGGGAGGTGAGGCTATGGAGGGATTGTTGGAAAACAAGGATGAGAACTTCAAAATCGGTTTGAAAAGCACTGCTTGACCGGGAGGCAATGCAGTTCAGTGAGCATAGGGGTGATGAGTAAAGGTAATTTAGTGTGAGTAAGGACATAGTTCAGAACTAGAGATAGTTTAAGAAAGATATATTTATATTTGTTGGTGTTAGGTATGAGTTCTAGCTTTAAGTTTAATTTTAATTTGTGTTTCTCTATTGGTATGTTAAGAAAGGGGGGAAAGGACTTGAGTTTTAGTTTCACTTTAAAAGATGTCTGCATTCTAATGAGGTTTTATGACTCTTAAAGGGATGTTAAAACAAACACAAGATAGGAAAACATTTTTGTTGCCTAGCAACAGGGGTCCAGAGAGAGGGACCCAGAGAGACAGAGGAAAACAGAAAAGTAGTTTCAGTTCTGTTGAAAGGAGTTGGCAGAAAAAGCACCAAGAAGACCTACCAATCAAAGGAAAAGAACAGGAATCTGGAAAAGGCCTTGTTCAGTGTAAGTGAAAACAAGGAGCAGAGAGGAAGGCTCCAAGCTTAAAAGGAGAACGCTGCAGGACATAGACTTAAAGCAAAATAGGCTTGTGAGAAGTCAGAAGATCCAAGGAAACAGCCAAAGGTCTGTAACTCTTCATAATGGGCACGTGAAGCAGTGGTGTTCTGTTGGCATGGCTGAATTGCTGAGATGGAGTGCGTGGAAGGCGAAGCTTGAATGCACATGGCGATGCAGGGGAGAGGAACATTGGAAGGAGAGTTCAAAACCCTGGAAGTGAACCCTTGTGGAAGGCATCCGAGAGAAAGCATCATTTGGGAGAAGATTGCTGAGCGGGTTCTTCCAGAGTGGAGACTGGAAACCTTTGTGTGAAAGACGGAGCTCAGTGAGACCGGTTGGCTCATGATGTGACAAGCCTCTGGGAGGAGTTATGAGAAATTCATAGCATCTGTTTGGGGTGGCATCTGTCGCTTGGTTTCAGAGTGTGGTGTGTCTGACCACAGGTCACCTATTGGTTTACATGGACTGTGTACTTACTGTGAACATTAGAGTATAAGATAAGCTTATGTAACTTGTGTTATCCTTACGAATCTGTATATATATGTGAAGGTATTGTTGTGGGTGAAGGAGTATTATGATATAGTTCATCTTTACTAGTTTAATAAATGTTTTATTCTTTAGTTAAAAGTTCATCAGCTGACTCCTGTCACTCTGTTCAGTAGCCACTCTCCACGTTTCTAAACAAAAAGTTAGGATCTATCGAGCCGGGTTCCATCCTGGGATCTGGCTTGTCCAGTAGTAACATCAGCTGGGATCATAACAACATGGGCAGCAAAGTTTTGGATGTTGTCCTGTCTACAGAGGGTGGATGTGGAAAGCCAGCCAGGATTGTATTGGAATGGTCAAGTCTGGAGGTAACAAAAGCATGAGTGAGGGTTCCAGCAGTAGATAAACTGAGACGGGGTGAGATCTGTCCATATTATGGAAGTGGAAGTAGGCGGCCTCAGTGGTAGTGCGGATGTGTAGTCGAAAACTAAACTCAGGGTCAGATATGACACTAAGGTTGTGAACATCCTGGCTCAGCCTCAGTTGCCATGGAGAGGGATGAAGTTGGTAGCTAGGGAATGGAGTTTGTAGCAGGGACCGAAGATAATGGTTTCGGTCTTCCCAATATTTAAATGGAAGAAATTTCTGCTTATCCAGTGTTGGATGTCAGACAAGCAGTCTGACAATTTAGAGACAGTGGAGGGGTTAACAGTGATGATGGTGAGGTAGAGCTGGGTGCTGTCAGTGTACACGTGAAAACTAACTCTGTTTTCAGCTATGGTGTGGTGTTTAGAAAGCAATTGCCCACTGGCGAGAGAGTAACTAAGAAACAATTTTCATCCAATTCGAACAGTTTACCTAGACATATCATGTCATTAGATGACCTGACCTGCACTGTTTACTGAAACAGCTGGTCATTTTTGGACATAGCTTGACACCAAACTATTTCAATTGAAGCTATTTTCACTTCAGCATGGGGAACGAAATAGTGAAATGCAGACTGTCACTAGGTGTGAACCCATTGAGAAAAAAAGTTCTATGATGAACAATACCCATTGGGAAAAAAAGTCCTGTAATGAAATGATAGTTACTGTCATAGACTGACATTTCCAAGCGTACACATCTCCTTATTAGATGCTGTGTATCAGCATCATAATGGATCAGGAAAGTATTTGCTGATTTTACTGAACAGGCGAGGAACAGATCTTTTCCAGACTTGAGGAGGAATGCAATGAGAAAAACTCGTCTTTCTGCAGACTATATCAAAGTGACCCAACATTCATTGACAGAGGTGCCGAATCACGTGTGTAACACCTTTAAGAAAATACAGCTCTAAGGTTTCACCCTGTAAACATATCCCCCCATTAAAGGTGGAGCTCAAAATTACAACATATAATTATTCAATTCTCTTCAGCTGCAGATGGCATCCCTAATGTCACTCTATCCATGGCAATATTTGACTTTCTATAAGCTAGCCTTACACCAATAATAACGCTCATTGCTATGTTGGCACTCCAGTGCAGTACCAAGGGAGTGCTGCATTGTTGAAGGTGCCATCTTTAAATCGAAATGTCACCTGCCCTCTCAGAACCCATGGCATTATTTTGAAGAACAACAGGAGAATTATCCTGACCAATATTCATCCCTCAGCCAACACATAAAAAAAACAGATGTGATTGTCAGACTGTTGTTTATGGGAGCTTGCTGTGCACAAATTGGCTGCCATGGTTACCACATTATAACAGTGACTATACTTCAAAATTGCTAAGTTGGCCGTAAAGCATTTTGGGATGTCCTGAGGTCATGAAAGGCAATATATGAATAAAAGTCTTTTGACATTTTTCTTACTCTCAACCAGTTACCTATTCTGCTCTTTTAAAAGAATGCACAACACTGCACTATTTGCCAGGAGTCTATAAGCTATACATCCATGTCCCATCAGACAAAGAGTCTGTCACCTTCCTGTGTATTTAACTGAGCTTAAATATCTGTGGGTCTATAATACAGAACAATGAGAACCTAATGCTTCCAGGCTAGGTTCAGCTGGCTTAAAGTTCTGCCTCATGAATCTACCCGTACAATGTAAACTCTTTCCAGAGTTACTGGGGCAAATTACAGTTTAGATTTGGATGGTCCATGGGACTAATTTCAGTTCTCACAAAGAAAGTGGGCACTACCTCTCAAAAAAGGAAACATGCCTTGTAACTAACTAGTGTATCCAGGTGGTGTGTAAAATAGCTACTGCCCAAAAGCCTTTATTCACATATCATGACATCAGAGCTCACAATGCTACAATGCACTAAGGTATTTATCCAAACACCAGGTATCTCTTGCAGATGTGCCGGTACCATAAACTGGCAGCAGGAATGTCCCATTATTTGTTCATGAAGAAAGACAGACCAGGGTCTAGTTAAATCAACAAACAAATTGCATTTATATAACACTTTTAACGGAGTAAAAATGTCCTAACACACTTCTCAAGAGAGATCACTCAACAAAATTTAACACCGAGCCACAAAAGGAGAAATTAGGAGAGGGGACCAAAAGTTTGGTCCAAGAGATAGGTTTTAAGGAGCATGTCAAAGGCAGAAAGGGAGGGAGACAGAGGGATTGAGGGAGAAAACTCCAGAACTTGAGGTCAAGGTGCCTGAATGAATGTCACTGGAGGGGTGGGGGGGAGGTGGTCAGTGGGGAAGGAAATAGGATACACAAGAGGCCAAAATTGGAGGAGCACATAGATCTGGGAGGGCAGTAGTGCTGGTGGAGATTAGAGAGTTTTGAGGGGCATGGAGGGATTTGAACATAAAGTTGAGAATTTTAGAATTGAAATGTTGCTGGACCGGGAGCCAGTCTAGGGGCGAGCACAGGGGTGATTAGTGAATAGGATTTGGTGTGATTAGGGTGTGGACAGCAGAGTTTTAGATAGGCTTAAGTTTATGGAGGGTGGAAGATGGGAGACTGGCCAGGAAACCATTGGAATAGTCAAACCTGGAGGTAACAAAAGCATGGATGAGAGTTTTAGCAGATGGGCTGAGGCCGAGGTGGAGAGAGGTAATATTATGGTGGTCTTGGTGATGGAGAGGATATGGGGTCATAGACTCAGTCCAGGGTCAAATGGGGCCGTGCCAATAAAAACTATCACAATTCCTCAGCCCAAATATAACCTGAACTAAAGAGTGAGAATTATCTCCGACCTGGCTGAAAATAATTCCACTTCTTTTTTTAGCAAAGCAATAATGTGCTAACAAATGTATACTTCAGCTGTGAGTTTGGTCATAAATCAATGTGCTTCTCTGTTTGAAGAAACTCAGCTGGTCAAAAGCTCGATGCCAATGCTGCGGCTCAAGTCCAGTGACTCTGGCGAGATTGCAAAATCCCACTGGCTGGAGGAGCCATAACATTCTGCCCATCGTCTCTCGTCTATCAGGTCATCCCAAGTCATGCACCTTCCAACACCTGGGAGGACCAGACAGGCGATTTACTCGGCCCCTCCCTCCCCCAACCACTCATGGCAACAGGGGTCCCTCCAGGGCGATCTCCCATTTAAGCATTCTTTCCACTTTTCAGGTGGAGATAGCCAGCCTACATGGAGCAAACCTCTTGTCCTCCCCACTCCCCACCACCCCTCCCTGACCCCTTCACAGCAACGAAATCAGGGACTCAACAGAATCGAGTCTGGATCACTGGACTGGCCATGCATTAGCTAGTCCAAGGTACAGAACCACAGTCTCACCCTTTGGCACCAGGTGCTTCAAGCTATGCGGCATATAACAGAACTCTAAATAAACTGTAAAATGCCACATAAAACTTGTCTCACTAAACCACACATACCAGTTTGATTTATGAGCCACATTCAATGTGTGAAGTTTTATGGCATAGCTGCAGAAAACAATTCCAGCCGTAAAAGGTGCCATACTTAGGAATGTAGGACAAGCAGTGAAGTTCCGTGCTTGTGAAAATATGCAATGCTGACAGTCGAATTTACTCCCAGCGTCACACCACACCAAGTTCAAATGTTAGCGCTGTTTGAGGGGCTTTATTTTGCAGTCTACTGTCGAGATGAAATGATAATCACAAATGTAAGGTGATGCTTAATTTAAACAAAAAACTCAGAATGTGTCACAAGGGGAAAGAGCACAACAAGGTGGTACATGAGAGGGGATCGGGACAAACCAACATGAGAGACTTTTAAGTGACCTATAAAGGCAATGAGAGAGGCAACAAGACAAAATGACTGAAAGATCAAAGAGAGCAGAAGGTCTGGAGAACAAGCAGTAATGCGGACGGAATCAATGGGAAGCGAGGGATGTCCATTGGCAACATGTAGTTGAAAGTTGCTTGGATATGATGAATCAAGCCCTGATTCATCAGTGGAGGAATATGAAGATAAAACAGAGGCTCTCCACGTCATCTTCCTGGAGCACAGGAAACCAGTGCAGCTAGGCAAGAATGGTAGTGAAGGGCACGTGGGGCTTGTGAGAATGTCCACTTGGGTTGCACAGTTATAGACTAGACGAAGGCTGGGCACAGGGACGCCAGTAAGGAGAATGGAGAACCCAATTCACCAGGTGATGAAGGAGTAAGCAATGGCAGTGAGATGAAGTATGAGGTATCAGAGGTAGAATAATGCAGTCTTGGTGATAAATTGAATGCAAGGTTAAGAAGTTCGGGGAAGATTTGCAGAGAACATGGAGTTTCTGCAGCAGCCCAAGTGTAAACGAAGATTAAGAAGCAATATGAAGCAATCAACTGAACTAAAACTTTATTACTGTATAATAGACAATTACTGTTTAAGACTGTAAGATTTCTTTTAAAAGCTCTTATTGTTTGGAACACTCAATAAACTCGTCAGATCCACCAATTTGCTTTTTTTGCAACTGGCTGGAGGGATCTTACAAAATGTCACTCTGACTGCAGCCCTTTAAGAAGCTGCAGCTTGGCTTTCTCAGGTCTGCTTGGAGAGAACCTCTGCAGAGTTCCGGTAGCAGTTTTTACTTTGTGTATCCGCGTGTGCTATGATAGTCACCTATCTGATTTCTTCAACTGCATTTCAAAAATGCCCACCAGACATGTAACGTTTGTCATTTCAAAATCACAAGTTCATCTATTCCACTTGCTTCAGTCCCTTGTGACGTGAAAGCTTTTAGATTTATACAGACAATACATTTTCTTCACGAGCAAAGGAAACCTCAGAGCTGCCACCACAATTTTGGTTCTGCCCTGCTTATTGTCCAATTTTGGTTTCGGCATAGAGTGCTCCCCTTGAGGGGTGGGGAGGGGCAGGCAGGGGAGAAGGAGATGACGTCAGATTTTGTATGTGGCAATGTGTGTCCTTTTTAGGGATGATAATCAATCATTTTGGTCCACCAATCTGATTAATTTTGATATATGCCATTCTGACAAGCGAATACAGCTTTCTGCACTTCAACAGTTTTACAATCTGTGATAATCGTGCCAATCAGAAATGTCAATAACTTACGTTTACATTTCACCTTTAATGTAATAAAACTCCACCAGGTGCTTCACAGGGGAATTTAACACAAAATATGACACTGAGTCACATAAGGAGCGATTAGATTAAATGACCAAAGGCTTGATCAAAGAAATGGATTTCAAGGAATATCATAAAGGAGGAAGGCAAGGTAGGGAGGTGGTGAGATGTAGGGCTTGGAGCCCAGGCAACTGAATCACCAATAGGGGAGCGATTAAAATGGAGGTGCCCAAGAGGCCTGAAGTAGAGGATATCTCAGAAGGTTGTGGGGCTGGAGGAGACTACAGAGATAGGGAGGGGTGACATCTAACCTAATATTGGTTCAATATGAACCGCTTTAAACAAAGGCAGTGAACTTGGCTGTGCAAAAGACCGAGCTTGGAATGAGCAGCCTCGAGGTTCTGAAATCGTTTGAACGGAATCAAGATTTTCAAGGAACATTCAACACTCAGATAGCATTATGACTATAATAAACCAGTTACAGTGTTATAAACAGATCCATCTGTTCCACTAATGTGAGAGGTTGTATCAACAACTTACTGAGGTGTTAGGAACATCTCTTGGAACCACTGTTTACACACAAGGAAGATGAAATACTGGCAGAAAGTCGGATTGAACTTCTCCTTGGTTTCTGCTGATTTTAATTTTCTTTGCAAGAAGAATTCACTTAGTTAGAATTCCTAGTTAGAATAGTTAACTAGAATTAGGTAGAATTGACCTCTAAATTGTGCTTCAGTTGTCAATGGGGGTTGAGGGCCAGGTTTTGGTTACCGATGCAGGTAGCTTCCCCAACTCGCTGGATCCGCCTCTGTGAAAAGTACCCCGAGATGCGCAATTTTCACTTGGGGGGGGACGCGGCACAGCCGGGGGATAGAGTTAGGACTTCACCTCCTGCCTCCACAAAGGCTGTCGACCATCTACAAGGCACAAGTCAGGATGGAATACTCTCCACTTGCCTGGATGAGTGCAGCTCCAATTTTGTCCCAGTTGTTTCACAAGCTGTTAGGCCCTTTAGTCCTCACCCATCACCGCCCCGCCCCCCACCCCCATCACCCCTCATGCCCCTCCATGCCAACTCACAACTTCAACTCATGCCCCCTCATACGCCCAAGCCACTTCCATAGCCACTCAGGCAGTATCCACCATGGGAAGGCCTTAGGAGCCATGTGAAGATGAAAAAATAAACATCTAACAATCCTTTATAATTCTCATTCATACATACTTGATAATGAAAAAAAATCCCATTCATAAAACCCATTCAAAGCTTTTAAATCTCAAGTAGTTAATCTCTTAAGAAAACAAACACTTTTATTCAGACCCCACATCGAAGGCAATTAATCCGTTAATAGCCTTTTAAACTGTCAACCAAACTGTGAACTCAGAACATCCTGCTGAGATAATTGTAGTTTTTGAACCTTAGCCCAGCATTCATAATGACATAATAACAGCCCATGGGAAATCTCAACAAAGAGCTCTATTGAAACTGAACAACCAGATGCTCCTTTTTTTTCTAACCTGCACCAGATGGCCTGCCAATCAAATCAGTCCAACAGAGTTTCTTTTTTAACACTTATTGATGGCTGGCTGCACCTTGTTTTTTAAGGATTAAAGAGCAAATATTTAAAAGCTTCATATCACGTCAGTTATACAGACCTTAGCCATTCTTCCGTAGCATTTATGTCTACTCTATCAATTTGTGATTCCAAAAATGCAGGGTTAAGGCCCTTGCGACAGCCAAAATGGGGTCCGTTTGAGATCAGCAGAGTTCAAATTCTGGAATTCCCTCCCTAACAGCACTGTGGATATGCATGCACGAGATGTACTGCAGATGTGGTTTGAGAAGGTGGCTCACCACCACCTTCTCAAGGGGAAATAAGGATGTACAACAAATACTGATCTTGCCAGCAACACTCACATTCCATGAACGCATAAAATAAAATTGTTAAAAAAATAGGAAATACAGCTCCCACTTGCATCACTAGATCCAATATTACATCCTGCAGTAATATATAATTATTTCTTACAGTGCTTTTTCTCTCTGTCATTCTCTGGAAGAAGTTCCCTTCTGACTAGGGTCACATGGGCACCAGTCATTTACACAATCCTCACCCAACTTGACCATGCTTTGTGTATGAGGCTGGGCAGAGAGTGTTGGTGTGCCATTTGATCATAGACAGTATC
Source organism: Cetorhinus maximus (assembly GCF_964194155.1). NCBI lineage: Eukaryota > Metazoa > Chordata > Chondrichthyes > Lamniformes > Cetorhinidae > Cetorhinus > Cetorhinus maximus. Next base: position 16,262,144 of record NC_135892.1, read on the forward strand.
AAAACCTAACCATATCCAACAACCACAAGCCAAAACTTCTAGCAGGAATTAATGGGCATTGATCAGAAATGGGAACAATGGCTGAATTCCCCATTCCCAGCCCAGGGACATGATGCCAATTATACTGTTAACCAAGGTGGAGATCAAGGTGATTTGGCACAGCCTGGTAATTTGATCCTGAAATCTTCAGGTCCGTATAATTCCTTTCCTGTCACCTTTTTCTTTTTCTCTTCCAGTATAGAAACTATAGTTTCCTCTTGCTTTCCAATCTACAGTCTATTAGGCCCTTTAGATTTAAGACTTGGAGGAGCAAGACAGCAAAGAGGATATGTTGGGAGTCACCAGCGCAGTCTACACAACAGTGTCAGTTTACAATCTTCAGGTGGTAAGAACATTGCAATCTCATGTGCAAGTCTATAGGCCTCGCAAAATTGTCACTGGGTCCTGATGTTCCTTCATACGAAAGCCCAGCATCACTATTGGTTTTCCTGAAGGGGGCAGTGTAGTGCAGGGCAGTACTTCTAACTACACTGTCTCTCATTGATTTTGTTTTGAAATACTTAATGTACTTAAGTTTGTTTGGAGTCAGAGGAAATAAATGAAAGTCAGCTTTGCTCTACCTGCTTTTGCCTCAATAGCCCTAGAGTCCCCCAAGGTTTGATCCTCAGCTTCCTCATCTATATACCTCCCAACTTGGCAAGATCATCTAAAGACATGGGGTCCAGTTCCATATGTATGTTAGTGACACCCAGCTCTATCTCACCACCACCTCTCTCGACTCTTCCACTGAATTTGTTGTCAGACAGTTTGGCCAAAGTCCAGCTGTGGATAAGTTGAACTTTCCTCTAGTTAAATCCATAACAAACTTCATGCCCTAGCTACTGATTCTATCCCATTCCCTGGCCACTGACTCAGTATGAACCAGAAGGCTTGCAAACTCGGTGATCTATTTGACCTTTGGCTGAGTTTCCGATCCCACAACCTCTCCATCACCAAGACCCCCTCCTCCCACTTCAATACATTGCCTGTCTCCAGTCCTGCCTCAGCCTGTCACAGAAACCCTCACTGTCTGACTCAATTATTAAACTATTACCCTTGATAAGTCTCCCATTCTCCACTGTCCATAAATTTCACCCCATCCAAAACTCTGCTGCCTGGTCCACTCAGTCAGGCTAAAAGTAATAGCCACAATTTATTTACAAAACGTTTTATTACACAGATATTATAGTACAGATAATTTACAATACAATGTTTGACTTACAGATTATTTTAAATTGTTTCCAAAAATCAAATTAATAGTGTCTGAAATTTTAGTATCATTTTCAGAGTCTTTTAACTGATTCTTTGAAGATGGTAACATTAGTGCACTTCTGCACACAGAACTCTGGCTCGCTAATATGACATGGAAACAAATGAATGAAGTCTGGGAATTGTTAAAACTTCCATTTATATTCCACTAATCTTAGTGTTAAGCTTCCTTCCCACTTGCAGGTAATTATGCCTTCATCAATTTTTAAATTTGAATTGAAAGGCGTGAAGGGCAGACCCCTCAACATTATTGTAGTTTTTAAAAAAATACTTCTTTCAACACCTGACCTACATAACAAATAGGTTAGCTCCAACAATCGCAAGCGTTTGGAAGTTCTGCATTCTGTTAATATTTCAAGGACCCAAGATACTCGTCCAAGCCAAGCTGATTTGACCAGATTTTAATTCAAGCAGCTGTATTAACTGAAGCAGATCGACCCTCTTGAAACTAACAGCTATCTCCAGGCTATCTTTGTGTGTGTTTTCTTGTTTCCCCTAGACAAACACAGAAGAACTCTTTGCAGATACTTCCATTTTAAATTCACAAATAGGCCTATCTAAAACATCAGATGAAAAGGATGCAGTCGAGGCTTTGAAGCAAACTGAAGCTCTGCTTCCATCACAATGGGCTCATGTATTTACCAGAATATCTTACTATGATTAAGCAATTGGTGACATGTTAATCTGGCATGCAGTGCTGGACTTTGATGTAAAAAACATCAAGGTAGCTAGTGTATCGCAGACAACAAAAAGCAGGTCATTTAGCCTCTAAATTATGAACAGCAAGAACACAGAAATGATGTAATTGATCTGAACTGACTTTCTGATTTCTAGTTCCATTCATGATCTGGATACAAAAGAGATTCATGTCCAAATCTCCACTGCTGATTTCAGTCAATCTCATGTGTGGAGAAGCCAAATAGGGGCATGCAACAAGAAGAGAAGCATCTCACCTGCCAGGCCATTGCTACATGCCTTCTACAAAAGCAACTCACCAAGCCTCCTTGGACAGCACCTTCCAAACCCATGACCTCTACTACTTAGAAGGATAAAGGCAGTAGACGCATGGGAATTCCTGCAAATTCCCTTCCAAGCCACACCCCTTTTTGACTTGGAACTATATCGCCATTCCTTCACTGTCGCTGGGCAATGAACATGGAACTCCCATCCAGCACTTGGTTCCTACAGCATATGGACTGCAGCAGTTGAGCAAGGTGGCTCACCAGCACCTTGCCAAGGGCAATTAGAGATGGGCAATAAATGCTGGCCTTGCCAGCGAAGCTGACATCTCATGAATGATTAGCCTGGAAGCTGGTTCAGCCACAAAGATCAGGCAGGGACCAACATTGGGAACGAATGGGGCAAAATAGAGGGTTTATATTCTGACTGGAAGGTAATCCACTTCTTTCTTCCTCACTGCATTGCCACATGATCTAGAACTCTTTGATGGTGGCATAGAGGCAAAAAGCAAAATTTATTAAGTTCACAGCCCTTGCCAATCACAAACATGTGAAGTAAAAGGCATTTGTGTTTTTAAAATAACCTCATAAACTTTCAGCTATGTCCAATTAATTTCAATAAGCTCTTAACAGAACAGAAGAAATAGGTGCGGGAGTAGGCCATTCGGCCCCTTGAGCCTGGGTCTGCCATTCATTAGGATTATGGCTGATCTTCTACATGAATCTATCTACCTTCTATCTTCTACCCTGAACCAGGATGGGGCCAACACCCTTGCGAGGAGGTTTGCTAGTGCTGTTGGGGCGGGTTTAAACTAACTTGGCAGGGGTATGGGATCCTGAGAGGAAGTTCAGCAGGGGGAGACACAAAGCCAAAATTAGGAGAGAGAGCAAGTGAGTCTAGAAGGCACAGAAATTATAGGCCAGTTAAGGCACAAGGGAGTTTGGCAAGGTTGGGTGGTATTTATTTTAATGCAAGGAGTCTGACAAATAAGACAGATGAGTTGAGGGTACAAATTAACACATGGAAGTATGATGTCATTGCTGTCACAGAGACATGGTTGAGAGTGGGGCAGGATTGGCAGCTCAATATTCCAGGATATAGGGTCTTCAGGCGAGACAGGGAAGGAAGTAAAAGAGGAGGGGGTATTGCAATATTGATCAAGGAATCAATTACAGCAGTAAGGAGGGATGACATCTTAGAAGGCTCCTCAAATGAAGCCATATGGGTAGAACTGAAAAACAAAAAGGGAGCAATCACATTGCTGGGAGCATACTATAGGCCCCCAAAGAGTTGGAGAGAAATAGAAGAGCAGATATGTAGGCAAATTTCAGAGAAAAGTAAAAATAATAGGGTGGTAATAGTGAGGGATTTCAACTTCCCCAACATTAACTGGGTTAGTCATAGTGTGATAGGTTTAGAGGGAGTGGAATTCTTAAACTGCATCCAGGAGAGCATTTTAAGCCAGTACATAGAAGGTCCTACAAGAGAGGGGGTGGTCCTAGACTTAATTTTAAGGAATAAAGCTGGGCAAGTGGTAGAGGTATCAGTTGGGGAGTGTTTTGTAGATAGTGATCATAACTCCGTTAGATTCAAGGTTGTTATGGAAAAGAACAAGGATGGGCCAGAAATCAGAGTTCTAAATTGGGGGAAAGTCGATTTTAATAAGATCAGATATGATTTGGCCAGAGTGGACTGGGAGCAGCTACTTTTAGGTAAATCTGCATCAGAGCAGTGGGACTCATTCAAGAAGGAAATCGGGAATGTACAGGGCCAACACATTCCAGTAAAGACAAAGGGTGGGACCAACAAATCCAGGGAACCCTGGATGTCAAGGGATACACAGGATTGGATAAAGAGAAAAAGGGAGGCTTATGGCAGATACCAAAGGCTCAAAACAGCGGAAGCCCTAGAGGAGTATAGAATGTGTAGGGGGGAACTTAAAAAGGAAATTAGGAGAGCAAAAAGGGGACATGAAAAAACATTGGCAGGTAAAATAAAGGAAAATCCAAAGTTATTTTACAAGTACATTAAGAGTAAGAGGATAACTAGGGAAAGAGTAGGGCCCATTGAGGACCATGGTGGTAATTTGTGTGTGGAGCCGGAAGATGTAGGTAGGGTTCTGAATGAATACTTTATGTCGGTGTTCACAAGTAAGAGGGATGATGTGGGTATGGAAATCAGGCAGAAGGACTGTGATATAATTAAAGAAATTAGCAGAAATGGAGGAGGTTCTAAGTGGGCTGGCAGGCTTAAAAGTAGATAAATCTCCAGGCCCGGATGAAATGTATCCCAGGCTGTTGAGTGAGGCAAAGAAGGAGATAGCAGGGGCGCTGGCAATAAGTTTCAATACCTCTCTGGCCACAGGACAGGTGCCAGAGGACTGGAGGACAGCCAATATGGTACCGTTATTCAAGAAGGGAGGAAGGGATAAACCAGGGAACTACAGAATCACAGTGCAGATGAGGCCCTTCAGCCCATCAAGTCTGCACCGACACGTGAGAAACATCTGACCTACCTACCTAATCCCATTTTCCAGCACTTGGCCCATAGCCTTGAATGTTATGACGTGCCAAGTGCTCATCCAGGTACTTTTTAAAGGATGTGAGGCAACCCGCCTCCACCATCCTCCCAGGCAGTGCATTCCAGACTGTCACCACCCTCTGGGTATAAAGGTTTTCTTCACATCCCCCCTAAACCTCCTGCCGCTCACCTTGAACTTATGCCCCCTTGTGACTGACCCTTCAACTAAGGGGAACAGCTGCTCCCTATCCACCCTGTCCATGCCCCTCATAATCTTGTACACCTCGATCAGGTCACCCCTCAGTCTTCTCTGGGGACATGTTTGAGGTGTATAAAATTATGAGGGGTATAGATAGGGTAGACAGGAAGGAACTTTTCCCCTTGGTGGAGGGATCAAAAACCAGGGGGCATAGATTTAAGGTAAGGGGCAGGAGGTTTAGAGGGGATGTGAGGAAGAAGTTTTTCACTCAGAGGGCGGTGGGAATCTGGAACTCACTGCCTGAAAGGGTGGTAGAGGCAGAAATCCTAATAACATTTAAGAAGTATTTGGATGCGCATTTGGGATGCCATGGCATACAAGGCTATGGGCCTAGTGCTGGAAAATGGGATTAGAATAGTTAGGTACTTGTTTGACCGGCGCAGAGTCGATGGGCCGAAGGGCCTTTTTCTGTCCTGTAGACTCTATGACTCTATAACTTTTAAGTACACTTTCCTGCACCATTCTTTGATTCCTTTAAGGTCCAAAAATCTGTTGACCTCCGATTTGACGATACTCAATGACTGAACATCCCCAGCCCTACAGGGCAGAACATTCTCAAATTCTCCTCATCTTAGTCCTAAACGGCCAACGCCTTCTCCAGAGCTCGTGCTCTCAAATCTCTCAGCCAGGGAAAACATCCTCCCACTATCTACCCTATCAAGCCCCTTGAGAATTTTATATCAACCTAGGTATTTAATCCAACATGTAATTTATTTGTGAAGGATCACTGAAATTCTACAAAGATTATCCCACTGGCTCATGTCTAAATGTTAAAGGTCAAATTGCTGGTGAGCTGATTCATTGCTTAAAGATAAAACAATTTTCACTGGTACTCTGCAATATCTAGTGAGGGCTAGAGGTTAGAAAGATGACTCGCAGATAGGCTACCCTGTCCCCTGGTGAATAATTCAGTCTGCGAGCTAAAGCAATTTTGTTAAAACTGGAAACGTAAACTGTATTGGGCAAGTCAAAATAGGACATGTATTTTTGTGGGGTTTTTTTTTACACTCACAAAATCGGGACCGTTGCACTTTTAAAGCTATTGCAGAATCCTGATATATCATCAGGAAAACAGGGGCTGGGATTTTCCTTTCCCGTGTGGGCGGGACCGGGAAATCCCAGCCAGGGGCTCTATCTGGCACAAAGATGCAACCTGGCACTTGTCGATGTTCCGGGATCAGGACAGCTTCCAATTTCTAGGTGAGCTCCCTTGGCCTTTGCGGGGACAGCCTGGGCAAAGGGATTGGGGAATGAAGGAAGGCATAAGAACTTAAGGAACTGATTATTTGAAACAGTCAATTTAATCAGTTTTGTGATGCTTCAACTTGTAAATTCCTCTTCTGCTGCCTTTGTCACTCTGTCACAACTGAGAGTAAATATCTGGATGATGCATATCCATCAATTCCATACCATTCTCTCATATAGTCACATAAGTTAATAGCACTGTAACTTCTGAGTCTGAACGTTATGGGTTCAAGTCCCAATCCAGGACTTGGGCACAAAATCTGGATTGACGCTCTAGTGCAGAGCTGAAGGAATGAGGGAACATTGGAGGTGCTGTCTGTTGGATGAGATATTAAACCAAGGCCCCGTTTGCCCTCATAGGTGGATGGAAAAGATTCAATGGTGTTATTTTGAAGAAGAGCGGGGAACTTATCCCTGCTGTCCTGGCCAATATTTATCCCTCAATCAACATCATAAAAAAAACAGATGATTTGGTCATTATTACATTGTTGTTTGTGGGAGTTTGCTGTGCGCAAATTGGCTGCCATCTTTCCTACATTACAAGACAGCACTTCAAAAGTACTTCATTGGCTGTAAACCACTTTGGGATGTTGTGAAAGGTGCTATATAAATGCAGTCTCTCTTTTACTGTATGTCATCTACCACTTCCAGTCAAGGGCAAGAAACGACCTAATAGATTATCTTCTGTCTCATTCCATTATAACTTGAGTAGAAGATCCACTGTCAAGATCAAATAATCCCCCCAAATTATGTGGTACATATAGGCCAGAACCTTCGGGTCGGCGAGCGGTCAGCGTAAAATGACATGCGGTGATGTCGGGTGTGCGTCCTGATGTCACCGCGCATCATTCAGATCCTCAGTTCGGCGGGCACGCACCGGAGTCGGCTGCGCACCCGCTGAACTGTCAAAGGCCTATTAAGGCCATTTAAAAACCAATTAAAATAACTAACTGAGCTGCCCGTCCAATCTTAAGGTTGGCGGGCAGGCGGAGAGCCCAGGCGGCCTTCGCATTTATCATGAAACCTCATCCACGGGCGGGGTGAGGATTCATGAAGGTTTGAAAAGTTTAATAAAATTCATTGACATGTCCCAGCTCATGTGACATAAACCAGGGATTGAACCTGGGAACCTTCCTGATCTGTATGGCTCAGCTCTCCCATTGAATAATCTCTCTGAGCTACTGGAGCAGCTTTGCCAGACTGTAGTAGCTCAAGCTATCCCAAGCTTTTTGGCAGAGCTGCCTTACTGTAAACTTTAAAAAAAAACGAAGACAGGCAAGGTCAGTAACACATAACATCACATGGGGAGGTGATGGTGGAATGGTATTGTCGCTGGACTAGTAATCCAGAGACCCAGGGTAATCCTCTGAGGACCTGGGTTCAAATCCTGCCGTGGCAGATGGTGGAATTTGAATTCAATAAAAAAAAATCTGGAATTAGAAGTCCAATAATGACCATTGTCAATTTTTAAAGACCCATCTGGTTCACTAATGTCCTTTAGTGAAGGAAATCTGCTGTCCTACATGGGACTCTTAAATGCTGGCCTAGCCAGCAGTGCCCACATCCAATGAATGGCTTCTGAGTTAGAAGTATGGGTTCAAGTCCCACTCCAGAGATAGGAATTTATAATCTAGATTAGGGTTATCAACTGTGATTGAATGCATTCATTATGGTTTCATTACAAGCCGTGCTCCCACACTCCATTAGTCAGCCAACACATCCATCCTTGTGACACACTGCCTTCTTAAAGACTCATTATCCAATTGGATTGATGTTTAACTGTCAGCCTAACAGCCTCCCTGCCTGCCACCCCACCCCATTTTCAATGTTTTTATATCTGGTACAAAGAAATGTTCAAATGAAATGACAAAAAAACCCACAACCTTTTATTATTGTCCTGATGATTTTTCTCCAGGTTTGCACACAGCAATGCCCTAGAGATTGATCTTCAATTCGTGGAGACTCCAGGCCAATCCTGGAAGGTTGGCAACCTTAATCTAGACTGACATGCCAGTGCAGTACTGAAGGAGATACCATCTTTCAGACGAGACGTTAAACCAACGCTCTGATGGCCCTTTCTGTTGGACAGAAAAAAAATCCTACAACACTATTCCAAGAAGAGCAGGCGCATTGTCACAGTGACCTGGATAACATTTATCCCTCAGCCAACAACACTAAAATAGAGATTATCTGGCTGTTATCACATTGCTGCTTGTGGATTCTTGCAGTGCACAAATTAACTGTTATGTTTCCTAACATTACAACCACGGCTACACTTCAAAAGTACATCATTGGCTGCAAAGAGAATTGGGAGATTTGCTGCAGTCATGATAGAGGAGACAGGGGAGACTTGTTTCCCCTCATGGACAGTCAATTAGCAGGGGGCACAGCTGATTGGCAGAAAGATTGGAGGGGGTATTAGGAAAAGCTTTTTCACCCAGTGGGTGGTAGGTGTCTGGAGTTCGCTGCCCGGATTGGTGGTCGAGGAAGAAACCTCCAGCTCATTTAAAATGTACCTGGATCTGCACCTGAAAGACTAGAAGGCGGGATTAGAATGGGCAGCTGGTTTTTCAGCTGGCGCAGACACAAATGGGCTGAATGGCCTCCTTCGGTGCCACAACTTTTCCATGGTTCTATGTAAATCCATGTCCTTTCTTTCAGTGAGCTAGGTCGTGAACCTTTGTCTACAAGGTGCTAACAGCAGGTTATCTGCACCGCTACCACCCAGTACCCCCCCACCCCATACCAGGATGTCAATGCCCTTTAATCTAAGACTAGTAGCCTCCAAAAGTTAGAGAAAGAAATAAAAAGTGCTGTGCCAGCAACAGAACAAAATGTGTATTGTTACTGGGAAGAAAAGTAAATGAGATAATGGAACATATGCTGATTAGCAATAAGAACATCACAGCATAAAACTCCAAACCTACGTTTCCTACCAATTAATTGCAAACCCGATTAGCCTAATCTAGATAATTAGTGGTATTATTAAATCAGTCCCTCAGGCACAACTTTCTACGGCTACTTCTGTTGAGCATCATGAACCTGAGGCAATCTGCTTGACAATTTATTTCAGACACACAATTTAAAGGAAACACAAATATCTTCACTGGCTGTTCAAATTGTTTCAATACTTAAGATTAGTAACGCAGCATCTGAACCACTCGAGATCCCATTTATCTACCTGGAACACAACCATTCCGCTTTGCTTTCCGCTTGACAACACAAGTTAATTTGCACAGAAAATCAATGAGTCAAGCCTTCATTCCAAAAAGTGTCTTATCATGTAATGTGTCAGTTATCAGCCACATCCAACTAGAAACTAATTAACACTCCACCTCCATTCACATTAATCGCTTACTATGCCTACGTTCAGCTTCCCAAAGCCAGCAAATAGCAGCTGTTTGCAGGCCCTGTAACTCCGATGCAGCAGCAAGTTCAATAGATGGAAAGTGGCAGACCAAGAGTCGACCCCAATTTTTAAAATAGCAACATGAATGATAGTAAAGTGTGAAGGGTCGGCGAACTCGAGTGGTTCACAGACCTCTTTACCGTCAATAAATGTGCCAACAGCCAGGATCTGAACCCTATGTTTCTGTGCAATCCCCACTGAGTCAAAGAAAAATCTCCTGTAAGTTGATAATGGCAAATTAAGATAAACATAGCGCTACGGTTTTGCCTGAATCCATGTTGGTTTGAAGTCACACTTCCTATTAATATTTTCTCTTTTGAATTGTTCTTAAGTTTCATTGGATCATCTTTGAGTATTAGATAGTGTTTATACAGAAACTTCCTTCAGGAGGTGAAGTGGATGCAGTCGAATATATGAAAGGATGGATTGTGCGTGTGATAGAATGAGTATATTTTCTTGATCCATACTTTGTTATAAAGTATTCACAGTTGTAGAGCTGTGGGGAAAGAGCACTATACAGCACTATAGAGAGTGCAACACAAGAAGAGGTCACTAGACTATTCATACCTGAAGTAGCTCTGGAGTTTCCTTTTCTAGTCCCATATCCCTGCCCATTATACAATTATATTCTTCTTTTTCAAACACTCATCTAATGCCCTTTAATACATCGCTATTGTCAATGCCTTAACAATCATTTGTGGTAAATCATTTAGTGTTCCAGTAACTCTTGGTATGAAAAGCTTTCTCCCATCTTCCCCTTCTGTTCTTCTAGTGTTAATCCTGACTTTGTACCCACTTGTTATTCACTCACCAAGCAGCATCAACAATCACTGTTCACCCTCGAAAAATGTTCGCAATTGTGATGGTTTTCTTGATGCTTCCTTAATCTTCCTTTTCCAGTAAATGTTGGTGGGGGTGGAAACAATGTTTCCAGCCTTTCTCCATAACTATAAACACTCATTTGGTATCATTCTCAATGAATCTTCAATGTACCTTTTCTACCGCTCTCATACTCTCCGTTAATGGGGTGCTCAACATTGTGTGCAATGAAATGCTTGTGGTTTACCAATGTCTCTCGCATGAATTCAACATCACTTCTTTGCTTATGCATTCCATGTTGATACGTATCTAAAATGCAGAACTCCACTGGGCTGCTTCATGGACTTTTCTACACGCATGCCCAATTTTATGAGATCTTTGGAGTATTCATCTTCAAGTCTCCGACAAATTACCTTCACGGGCAGATAATCTTGGGTAGTGTGTAGGCTTTTTTTTCAAATGCACTTTCAGTACATAAGGTTCCCATGAAGCCAAATATTTAATTTTACATATCTGCATCCCAAGACCTATGTTTTTATTTACTCTAAGACCGACTGTACAGGGTATATTTTATTTTACCTCCTTTGCCCTCCAAAATATGCTCCTTCACATTTTGCTGCATTGAGTGCGAGTGCCCCCTGTCCGTCCTTTGCGCTAACCCTCTCCCCCTGCAAATCTTCCTTCACAGTTTGCCATGATTTATTGGAACATAGGGACAGGAGGAGACCATTTAGCCCCTTGAGGGGTACCTTCCCCACCCCCCTACTTTGGTGGCTCAGCAGCTGCAGCCATTTTAGATCTTTTAAAGTTAATGAGAGGGAGCCTCAAGATGGATTTGCCTTCTCTCTCCCTTACCTTCAATGCAGCTCCTTCAGTGCTGGATGGCCTCCAATTAGCCTTCCATCTTCGAGAACCCGCCCACTGACTTTAATTGGGTGGCGACTATGCCCTGGTCACTACTTGGCCAACCAAGGGAAAATCTCTACCAGATGACCGTTCCCTACTCAGTGTGGGGGTCGGGACCCCCCATTTGACCCCAAGGCCGGGGTCCCAACCCAAAACGCAAAATCCTACCCCTAAATTCATTCCTGAAAGGTCTGGCTCTAATAGGTATCAGAAAACATCAATATCATTCCTTTTATGCCGATTCCTAAACCGGAACACTAAAAGTAAAACAATATGCTGCACAGGTCGTGAGGAACGCCACTATCTTGCTCTCACCGACCACGTTTGCCTCATCATTTTCTTTCTGGCCCTTGATCATCTCACTATCCATACAGCTATGTTCCCATTAATATCAGAAAAAAAGAGTATTATATAATATAGCCAACAGGTCCCTGTTCCCAAAGACTATCATATGGGTTCTGCACGTTAGATGAGGACAATTTTGGGCTTTGCTCTGACGACCTCATAACAAAAGAGCCTAAGTAAATATACACACCAAAGTTGATCACCATGCCCTAACATAAACTGGTATCTTCGGAAAGCAGGGAAGCAAGAGTGGGGAGGGGTTTCACTGAAATTTTAATGGAATCAACGGTAAGAGTCAAGATTCGAAGCTGCTATCTCTCCTTCCCAAGATTCTTTAAATGGTTTCTTGTTAATGTCAATTATTTTATTTTCATTATTTTTGCTGACAATCAGTTGGAAGTTACGGGCAAACTGAATTGCCTGGGATTTTTTTTCCATCAGATTAAATTCAGCATCTGCGCTTTTAGAGTCCATTTTTCTGGTCATTTGCACTGCACCATTCCTCGTTGATTATTTAATTAATATTTTTAATGACCTAAAGTATAAGTTATCAGGAAGAGAACTTTATGGCACGTTATCTTATGATGTCTTCATTTACATAATCTGATGGATTTCAAAGCTTGAAAGCAAATGAAACTGGATGCCATTTTTGCAAATTATTAACATTATCAATTTTATGGTTTGAGTTAATGCTGCGGAATAATTAAATGAACAATCCATACCATTTCCTGTATTTTTTAAATGGCTCAGTATTAAAATTGGGTTAGGTTAATTGATTGTCTTTTAAATAGGAACACTGCTGTAAGGGGATACTTGAAATTCAGGTGATTTCTTTATTCAAATTTCTACTGTAAATGCTAAGAACATTTCATGAATGGTGGCTGCACTCTCATGGAATGATTCAAGTTGGGAAAAGAAAGGAAGAAAAACTTACATTTATATAGCGCCTTTTGTGGCCTCGGGGCACAGCAAAATGCTTTTCAGCCAATGTTGTGCTTTTTGAAGTGTTGTCACTGTTGTAATGTAGGAAATGCAGCTGCCAGTTTGCACACAGCACATTGCCACCATTGATCCACCTCAACGGCATTTAGTGGACCCCTGCCATAGACTGAGTCAGCAAATGCTTCCGTTCAGGAAGCGAGAATTGGCATTTTTATGTGGCTTGTGGGTGCTGATCCCCAGCTGCCAATCAACTGCTTCTTCAGAAAGGTCATGTGCCACTCCTTTGACTGTCTGCTCTGGGTGGTCTGGTCTCCATCCAGGTTCAGGGGTCAACTGTTCAAACAAAGGGGATGACAGCAGGTCACAGACGTTTACACCAGCTTACCTACAAGCCTTGAAAGGGGTTATGACTTTTATTGAAGGTCAATCAAATGTTGGAGTGCAACTAAAGACCATTTGACTCCGAGCTTTTATAATTGCACTATTTATAACTCGATTTAAGTAACGTGGGACTTTTTTTTAACGACAGACAGTGACACAGTGTCGCACCACAGTGCTATGTACATACTAGTCACTTCACCAGGATAACAAGGTCCCTTTTACAGCATCATGTGCTAGTGTGTGAATGGAAGAACGCACTTTGCACCAGTGTCATCCTCACCATTCTTAAAAAAAGGTCACTGCGATTACTGTCACTGCAGGAGTGACAATGACTCCATGGTGCTTACACAGCTTAAAATATGCTTTCATTTTCCAATTAATAGGTGGGAACAGCAGGGTAAAATGGCTGCCCAACTTGTTAAATTATAATTGTGAACTGAATTGGCTTGAGTGAATTTAGCACCTTATTGTTAGATATGAATTTTGGATTAATAGCAGTCCCTCAATTTCCCAATTATATTTACAGTCCAGAACTTGGGCCTGTAGGAAAGATCTGAGCAGGGCTGGAAGATACTAGATAGCAGCTTTCATTAACCTGTGTGATGCAGTCATTGCAAACCATTTCAAAAATATCTAATCATTCATCACTTAAAAGAACTTGAGCAAAAATTTGGGATCATTTGCATCTTTTATTCCCAGTTCTACACATGCTCTAAAATGTTGTCCATGGCGCATGTACCCAATATGTGGGGCCAATTGCACCAGATGCCATACTGCTGAGGGTATTAGTGTGCGCACTGTGCGTGTCCACTGGTTTGAAGACAGTGGCACCAGTTTGGTGCTCAGCTTTCCAGCATATGCCCTCTCTTAACAGTGCAGAGCTGAACACACATTGAGAAGCAGGAAGGACCCCCAAACCAGTGCTGTTTCAAGGGAACAATTACTTACAGGTTGATTGCTGGTTGATTTTTTTCTGGATATAACTATGACTCTACAAGTGTTTGGCACTTTCTATAGTCGCTTCGAGTTGCAAAAGTCTACAGGGTGTGGTGTGGCAGGTGCTGATGGAGATTTTTGCCGACTTCAAGGCTTGTGCACAAACCAGTTGCTCCCAGAAATGGGTGCACTATTAGCTCTTCCCCTTGGACAAAGAACAGAGCATGACTTGGAGAAAGAACAGAGGTCACACAGAGCAGGGAAGCTGCTGGAAGAGGGGGAGGAGGAGATTGGGGTCTCAGCAGGAGGCCCAGCTGCCCAGGGTGTTCAGGGGGAAATTCCCTTATCTGAACCTCAGTGAAGAACAACGTGTGCAATGTCTGCAGTTCAGTAAGGAAGTCCTCACTGAAATGTTCCACTTGCCGCAGCCACAATTGCAACCTCGGAGCAGAGTAAGGATCGCAACGCCAGTGCAGTGTCCAAAATCTTTGAGCTCACTTTCCACTATTGTGACACACGTTAATGTTTCACAAGTCAGGGTCACTTGCTGCATGACTGCAAGCAATCTCTCCTGCCACAGTGGATCTCCTCCCCTTTAAGAGACGCAGGTTAGCTTCAAGTGGTGCTAACCACTCACAACATTGGTCCCCCTGCTGATGTCTCAGCCAATTAACGGCACGGTTAGCACTGACTGGATGCTGAAATCATTGAAATGAGCAGGCAGGGTAAAATTGGCATGCTGCCTGCATTGCAATCAATAGGTGCGGGCTAATCCCCATGCCCGCTCCTGGGGCCTACTGAATTTAGCCTCCTTAATTTGTAAATCCGCTTACCCAGATAAATCCCTGCATGTTCTTGCTAGATTGCACTTGGTCTTGAAATGAAATGTGGCAACTTGCAACACTGTGTAATCTAAACCTTTCATCTGACGCTGGTGGGGGAAAGAAAAAACTAATCCAGTGCAATCTTGTGTTGTTGCCAAGCAATTCACATTGTTACTGGTGTTCTTCGAAGGACAACCATAGGACAGGGAAGTTAACAGGCTCACTGCCATAAGCTTCACTTTAAGGATGCAGGGTTATTTTCATTTATTTTAAATTGAAGAAGCAAGGAGAAAGGCCAGGGCTCACTGTGCAGGCCCCGCCAATGTTGGAAGACAGTCAGCAAGAAAATGCGATGGATAATTTTGTTCTTTAATCTTTACTGGCTAGACGTTACATGTCACCCGGGCAGAGGGAAACCAAGCGGGGCGGTCAGCATGTACCTTACAGAGCCCGCTAGGTTTATCTTCCATTATTTTCAATTGAAGGAAAGTCCGATGGCTCCTGTCAATGATCTGCTGGGTTTTCCCTTTCTTGTGCTCTTGTCAGGGTGATGCTTATTGTTCAGGCAGTGAAAAAAAATACCCCGGCGTATGGGGCAATATTGATGCAGGGGGTTGTGCAGGAAGGCGAGTTAGGAGCTTGGAGCAACAAAGAGGCAAATCCAAAGGATCACTGTGAGGGGTATAGACAGAGTAAATGCGAGTAGGCTCTTTCCACTTAGATTAGGAGAAATAAACATGAGAGGACATGGCTTTAGGGTGAAAGGGGAAAGGTTTAGGGGGAACTTCTTCACTCAGAGAGTGGTGAGAGTGTGGAATGAGCTACCATCTGACGTGGTAAATGAGGGCTCACTCTTAAGCTTTAAGAATAAATTAGATAGATACATGGATGGGAGAGGTCTGGAGGGTTATGGACTAGGTGCAGGTCAATGGGACTAGCGGAATAATATTTCGGCACAGACCAGAAGGGCCGAATGGCCTGTTTTCTGTGCTGTAGTGTTCTATGGTTCTATGGCTCTGGCGGAACTAGAATTGAAGGGAGGGAAGAAGGGCTTGCATTTATCTTTTCTCCTCAGGCAGTCCCTCGGGACAGAGGCTGACTTTTCTCCACTCCAGGGCTGCGGGTCCTGAGGTGACTAAAAAGTCCAATGCTGGATCCGCACACCGTGCCACAGGTGGGGCAGGTAGCTTCTGATGAGGCAGGTGGGTGGGCAGCTGGGATTTCAGTGTGCTCCCTCCACTGTTTGTGCCTGGCCTCCACCCGGGTCTGCGGCAGGTGCTCAAAATGGTTGGCACCTTCGCGGGTGCTCCTTCTCCAGTTTGGGACATCTCAAGCAAGGGGTCCCCACAGATCGGCGAGGACGTTGAATTTTTTCAGGGGGGCTTTGAGGACATCTCTGAAACCATTCCTCTGCCCTCCAGGTAACCGCTTGCAGTGGCAAAGCTTGGGGTAGGGGGCTTGTTTTGGGGGTCTTGAGTCAGGCACGCAGACAACGTGGCTCGCCCAACGTAGCTGATTAACCATAACCAGTGCCTCGATAGTGGGGATGCTGGCCTGAGAGAGGACACTGATATTGGAGGGCCTATCCTGCCATTGAATTAGCAGGAGTTTGCGAAGGTGATATTTCTCCAGAACGTTAAGGTATGGTGCCTATCATGACTGCAGGGCATGCTTCAATGAAATACTTCTGAAGTGTCATCATTGCAGGTGAATACAGCAGTCAAAGTGGCAGACAGCAAGTCCCACAGACAGCCTAAAGGACTAGATAGCCCATTTCTTGAAATGTTGACCGAGGGATAAATAGTCCAATGGGATCTTTTATGTTCACCTAGGAAGGGACTCATTTCATCCAAAAGACAGGGTCTAAGACCCACTGCAGCATCCCCTCAGTGTACTGGAGTGCCAACCTAGATTATGTGCTCAAGCTTCTGCAAAGGAGCTTAAAAACCACCTTTCTGACTCAGCGTGTGCTGAAGGCTATGAGCAGAATGAATCCATTCGGTTTATTATTCCCACTGTCCCATTTCCACATTCTTTGATATTATTCCTTTTGAAATCTTTACCAATTCCCCTTTAACTAACCTTATAGTCTCTGCCTTATGGTACAGTGTTCCATGTTACTTTTCCACATCACTTCACAGTTTGCCATGTCTCTTAATTTGACAGCAGCTAAATATATCATTGCTCTTACGTCTGTGTCCAAATCATTTCTATTAATCAGAAAGCAAAATCTAAGCAGCAGCCACTAACTACATTTTAAAAAATTCTTCCATGGGGTGTGGTGTCACTGACAAGGCCAGCATTTGTTGCCCTCCCTAACTGCCCTTGAACTGCATGGCTTCTTCAGAGGGCAGTTAAGAGTCAATCACATTGCTGTGGGTCTGGAGTCACATGTAGGCCAGGCCAGATAAGGATGGTAGATTTTCTTCCCCAAATGACATTAGAGAACCAGATGGGTTTTTATGATAATCAATGATAGTTTCATGGTCACCATTACTGAGACAAGCTTTATATTCCAGGTTTATTATTTGGATTTAAATTCCACCAGCTGCCATAGTGGGATTTGAACTCATGTCCCCAAAGCATTAGGCTGGGCCTCTGGATTAGTAGTTCAGCAACATTACCACTACACCACCATCTCCTCCACCCCACCAATCCATTCAGCCTTGATTTCAGTTCACTCACCATCTCTCTATCCGTGCAACCACTTTAACATCACTTGTCTTAATCTTCAAAGCAACCCTTATATGGTAGTACCTTATTAAAACGCCTTCTGAAAATTTGTCCACACAACATTCATTGCATTCTCTTTATACCTCTTCAGAAAACGTAATAAGTCAAGCTTTTGCCGGGATTTTGGCTTCGTTATTGTCTTCGAGCTTTGCACTTCCAGCATTCTGAGCTCCAATCCCAACTCGGCTTTGTCCTCACTTGCTCTCATGGAGGTGTTTCTGAAATGTTCAGGTTGGTGGTGGGGGCGGTGGGGGCAGTGGGGTATGGGAGGGAAAGGCCAGAAATATCCCGCAGAGATGTCACGCCTACAGTCCAGCACAGCCAGCTTTAAGCACTCACAAAACTCACAACCGTGAGGGTGGCAACTAGTCCTGATGCTAATTCACAATCGACGGATTAAAAATCACTGTCACTAATGGTGCAAATCTGGTTGGGTTTCTGTAGGAATTTATAGAAATGAGGAAAAACTGAAAATGAGGAATGCAGTGGACAATATAACAGAATATCACAATCTTCCTCTCCACTATTTTTATCACAATATATAATGCCAATATGACTAATTTAACAGTCAAGCAACAGTCAAGTAACACTAGAGCAATAGCCTCAACACTTTTACAACTATCCTAAATTGCCATCCTAACCACTGAACTGTTCTCCCTCATGCCACTGTTCAGCCAAGACAACCTCCATTTGTGTCGAGGATCAGTGCAAGTATACGTGTGTTGACATTATTTATATTTGATCAGTTTATTTCTATGGGAAACGGCATTGTCATTTTCAAAATGTCCAAACAAATCGCTGCCAAATCCAGTCACATTCTTCAGGTTTACATTTGGAAGACGTGTACTTGTACTTGTGTACATTGGTACATAAGAACGTAAGAAGTAGGAGCAGGAGTTTACCGTTTGGCCCTCGAGCCTGCTCCACCTTTCAATACGATCGGGGCTGATCTTCTACCTCAACCCCACTTTCCTGTCCACTCCCCAAATTCTTTGACTGTCTGCGAAATCAAACATCTAATGATCTTCTTCTTGAATATACTCAACAATGGAGTATCCACAACCATCTCGGTAGACAAATCCAAAGATTTTCAACCCTCTGAGTGAAGAAATTTCTCCTCACCTCTGTCTTAAGCAACTGACCCCTTATCTTGATATTGTCCCCCTCCCCTGTGATCGAGCCTCTTCAGAATCTGGACCTTAGGTGAATTGTTGGGTGAAGAATATCCCAACTAAGCGCAGGGCAGGTAGGGTAGAGGAAGCAACCAGCCTTGCTGGGAACTTCCAAAAATCTAACGGCAGAATCTGCAGCCCAGCATAATGGGAGAGTCTCCAACTCACATGAAACTAACTGGCAATTGGAAATAAATGAACAGAAAGAAACCACTTGTTCCATCTAACATGACACAAGTCCTGTCTGGTCTCTGTTAGCTAACTTAATTTTGAAACCATTTGAATCCAATCAATCTTTAGATAACAGCTTTGATCAAGAGACCAGATTGTTTAAACATAGCCTGAACTCAATTGGAGAAACTGTGGTAGACTTGCTGTACCTTTTCATACTGTCTATTATCTCACTATCTGTAAAGCACAGGCCCATCATTCTTATCTTGCCTCTTCATCCTCTATAAAGAAAGGGGAAAAAAAGGCTCTTACCTGTTTTCAGATGTTAAACACCAAACAGAACAAACTCACTTTTGCAGTTTCCTGCTGCTTACTCTAGTGCATGATGCCAGGGCAAGGAACTACCCAAGAGCTCAGCTACTTTGATGTCTCATATTGACTACAGTGCTAACACCTTGTAGATGGCCACTGAAGGTTTGCTTACCAATCCTGAGAAAAGTCCGCACACTCCAATAATGCAGAGAATGTTGAACACTGCTGAACCCACGATGGTTCCGACCCCTACGTCGCCCTTTGTGATGAACACCCCTGAGAAATAGAAAGGGAACTATAAGCAGGGATATGGACTTTTAAGAGCTGTGGTATCAGCGGAGTACCACCTGCACACAGAGAAAAAGACATATCAGCACAAACATTAAACACAACAGGATAGATATTCAAAACACACAACCGTGATGAGCCAGCTATCAGGCCGTGAGTGTATACTGGAGACCCCAAGTTTATGATGCACACTTTCAGTGTTGGGGACACCTTGGCACAATCAAAACTCCGAAACTCCTATAATTCACTCTAATGGGCCTTCCTTTAAGTAATAGCGTAGCACCTTGTGTTAGGAACTAGAGATAGTTTTAATTAAGTTATATTTGTATTTGTGAGTGTTAGGAATGAGTTTTGGCTTTAAGTCCAATTTGTATGCCCTGTATTTGTCTGTTAACAAAGGGAGGAATTTGAGTTTTAGTTTCACTTTAAAAGATGTCTGCATTATACTGAGATTGTATGGCTCTTGAAGGGGAATTAAAACAAACACAAGGTAGAAAAAACTGGGTCGTTGCCTAGCAACAGGAGGTCCTCACAGGGACAGATAAACCGAAAGCAGTTTGAGTTCAGCTGGTGATTCTGCTTTAAGGCTGGAAGCAGCTGCCAGGAGAAGCTGGATATAGGAGAGGGAACTGCAGGAAGCTGGTCCCCAAAACCAGGGAGCGGAATGGAAAGGACCCAATAGGTCAGTTATGTCAATGTGAGGGAACAAGAATCTGGAAAAGACCCTGTTAACTGAAGTTAAGAATGAGGAGAGAGAAAGGCTCCAAGCTTAAAGGGAGAAAGCTGCAGGATGCAGACCTAAAGCAAAATAGGCTTGCAAGAAGCCAGAAGATCCAAGGAAACAGTCAAGGGTCTGTAACTCTTTTCTATGGGCATGTGAAGCAGTGGTGTTCTGTTGGCATGGCTGAGTAAATGAGAGAGAGTGCGTGGAAGAAAGCTTGAATGCACTTGGTGATCCAGGGGAGAGGGACATCGGAAGGAGAGTTCGAAACCCTGGAAGTGAACTCTTGTGGAAGGCATCTGAGAGAAAGCATCATTTGGGAGAAGATTCCAAAGCGAGTTCTTCAAGAGTGGAGATTGGAAACCCATGTGTGAAAGACGGAGTTCAGTGAGACCGGTTGGCTCATGGTGTGACAAATGTCATGGGCGTAGTGGGGGAGTTGATGAAAGATCCATAGCATCTGCTTGGGGTGGCATCTGTCACTTGGTTTCAGAGTGTGATACGCCTGACCACAGGTCGCCTATTGGTTTACATGGACAGTGTACTTACTGTGAACATTAGAGTATAAAACAGCTTTTATAACTTGTATTGGAGCAGGCTCAAGGGGCTGAATGGCCTACTCCTGCTCCTTGTCTGTACGTTTGTATGCTTTGTGTTATCCTTACGAATCTGTGTATATCTGTAAAGGTATAGTTGTGGGTGAAGGAGTATTGTAATATAGTTTATCTTTTCTTGTTTAATAAATGTTTTATTCTTTTGTTAAAAGTTCATCAGCTGACTCCTGTCACTCTGTTCAGTAGCTGCCCTCCACGTTTCTAAACAAAAAATAAAAGTTAGGATCTATCAAGCCTGGGTCCGCCCTAAGATCTGGCTTGTCCAGTAGTAACATCAGCTGGGATAATAACATTTGGCTTAACTTCTCCAAGATGCTTCAGAAAGCATCTGAGGAACTGGGCCATTTGTAGACATACTGTTTAACTAAAGAATCAACTCCGAGTGCCCAATTTTTCAAATGGCATACATGTTGACAACTCTTCAACAATGTTTTTCCATCAATGTAAAATTCTGCTTGAAAAGCTGACTAAGAGAGTATCAAAAGACTGATAACGTTGAATAAAAACAACTCCATTCCCTGTGGCGTTGTACATGGGGAGCCAAGGTAAATGTAGTCTTCAGAGAAAGAGCAGTTATTAGGAATGAGATAACTGGATTAGGCTACACAGATGTGAGGTTTTATTAACCAAGATATAAATTTAATATAAAATATTGTGTTTCAATTTTAAATTTGATCCTCAATCATAACTAATACTGTCAAACCAAAGTCCAACATAAAAACACAGGCAGAAGGTGTGACTTTAAAATTAGCAACTGGAAAGTCAGAGTTTGGGGAGGAGGTCTTGTGGCACAGTGGGTAGTGTCCCTGCCTCTGGGCCAGTGGCTCCAAGTTTGAGTCCCACTCCAGGACTTGATGGCCATGGAAGGTGCATCCATAATATGGTCAAAGAGATTGACTGTCAGCCTGTAAATCCTTCCAATATGCTTATGACAAGCACCAAAAGTGGGAGTGTCTCTTGGTCAGGCATGCTTAATGCAGAGTGTGGTGTCCCTCTAGCTTAAGGGTAGTAACCTGTTCCAGGAAAGAACAAGCTATGGAAAACAGATATAAGCATGTGATTGTCTGCTTTATCCATCTCTAGACAGGAAGTCTTCTAAGTCCAAAGCAGACTTGGAGCTTTCTCTGCAGTAGGTTCTCAGTGGATGGGTATATTTTGGAGAAAATCAGCCTCCTGTACAGGTGCCAGCCCCAGGAGGAACACAGGACCAAGATGGCGGAGTGAGTGGGGAGGCCTCGAGGAAAAGCAGAGTGCAAGGGAAGCAAGCAAGGGCATGGGGGAGGGGCGGCAAGCAGGAAGCAACAAGTATCTGGCAATCGGAAGGCTGTCAGCTAGGCCCAGGAGCGGCTGGAGGTCGGCTGGGCCTGCCAAAGTGAAGAGGGCCTGGCCACCACCTCTTGATCAATTCCTCCTGAAGTAGTGTCCAAATTTCATTTGGGGGGGTGGGTGTGTGAGAGACAGAGAGCGTGTGCGTGTGCACGTGTGAAAGAGAGAGAGAGACTCTGTGTGTGTGTGTGTGTGTGTGTGTGACTGACAGAGCAGGTGAGAATCCCGAGATTTGGAGTGAGCCAGAGACATACGCCATGCCTTCCTCATCCTCCTTGTCAATCAGTCATTCATTTGAATTAATTCTTCGCACAAAGTGACCTCCACAAGTAAAAAAAAAACATTTTAGTGGGACAGGATCAAAATATATATAATAAGGCCATAACTGTTTCAATGATACAAAACTCAATACCGGTTATAGCTATAAACAAGGAAGTCTGCACTGGAACACCTAGGATAGAGCAAAGTTATGGAATAACAGTGGCAGCCTGGTTACAAAGTCAGCTCAGTGAGAGGAAAGAGCAAGTAGCAACGAACAGCTGTTTGCCGGACTGAAAGGATGTTTACAGTGAGGTTCCCCAGGGGTCAGTACTAAACCATCTGCTTTTCTTGATCTACGTTAATGACCTAGACTTGGGTGTGCAGGACACAATTTCAAAGTTTGCTGATGGTACAAAACCATAAAGTATAGTCAACCGTGAGGAGGATAGTGATGGACTTCACAAGGTCATAGACATGCGGGTGGAATGGGTAGGCATGTGGCAGATGAAATTTAATGCAGAGAAGTGTGAAGTGATATATTTTGGCAGGAAGAATGAGAAGAGGCAACTTGAAGTAAAGGGTATAGTTCTAAAGGGTGTGCAGGAGCAGAGGGATCAAGGGGTTCAATTGTTCAAAGCGGCAGGGCAAGTTGGGAAAGTGGTTAATAAGGTGTCCGGGATCCTGGGTTTCATAAAAAGATGAATAGAATAGAAAAGCAAGGAAGATATAGTGAACCTTTATAAAACATTGGTTCAGCCAGCTTCAACTGGAGTATACTGTGTCCAATTCTGAGCATCGCACTTTAGGAATGATATTAAGGCACTGGAGAGGCTGCAGAAAAGACTAATGGCAATGGTTCCAGAGAGGAGGGATTCACTGGTGTGGATAGACAGATTGGAGGGTCCGGGGTTGTTGTCCTGAGAGAAAAGGCGGAGAGGGGATTTGATAGAGGTGTTCAAAATCTTGAAGGGTATGGAGAGATTAGACAGGGAGAAACTGTTCCCAATGGCGGAAGGGTCGAGAAGCAGTGGGAACAGATTTAAGACGAACGTAGCTGGTGACATGAGGAAAAATGTTTCTTTTTTACGCGGCAAATTGTTAATAGGAAACAGATTCAATTGTGACTTTCAAAAGGGAATTGGATAATTATCTGAAGAAAATAAACGCCCAGGGCTATGGGGAAAAGTTGCAGGACTGGAATTAGCTGAGTTGCTCTTGTAGAGAGCCAGCATAGCAAGAGACCAATAACCTCCTGCGCTGTAACCATGCCATGATTCGTTAAAAATGAGTGACTCTTGGGCTTAAGTTGGGGGGGGGGGGGGGGGGGGGAGTGCTTTAAGAAGAGATGTGCCTAATTCTAAACCTCCCCTTATGGAACACGGAGGGAGAATACATTTTGATTAATGCTTCTCTTTAAAGTGAAGCCTCTGAAGGTGAAAAATGATACCCATGCAAAAACTGATGTCAGACAATTTACTGGAGAAGTGGCTGATTAACAAGCTGGGGATGAACAAGTCAGGGTTAATGAAGTGCAGCTCTGCTTTCATCATACTTGGCTTCAGTGAGTTACCTATGATTGAGGTGAAGAGCTCGGGGGCTGAGCTTCCAGCTGCCATGAAAGTAGCTCCAGCTACATCTTCACTGAGGTGTAGACGCTACGGAAGAGAAAGCAGAGCAAGAAAATGTCATCAGTAAGTCATCACCACGGCGATTACAATAGCGTTTACTCATCCTGAGCAGATGCTCATTATTCTGCTTTCTGACCTGTGAGTCAGTCTTCCCTGTTTACTCTCCTTCCCCAACAACACGTCTGAAACGTCGGGGCCCCATGTTAAAAACCAGCATCTGGGCATCTGCCTCTTTGGAGTTTCTTTTTTGAGCTAAATGTAAATTATGGCAGCGTCTGGTTTTTGCTGTCGACTTGCATTCATTAGAAACTTCAGAGAAAATGCTTAAACTCGCTTCATTCGGATCGCTTAAGGGGACAATACCATAGAAGGAAAACGCATCTGCCAAACATTCAGGGAGGATTGAAGAGGGCAGAAAAGCTTATTTAATGTTTGTTCAACATTATTGAGACGATATCACGTGGGGTTGATACAACTTAAATTGTGTGTCCAAGACAAGTCTTATTCACAAAGATGATGCTGTTTTGAACGTCTAGCAGAAAGATAAAGAAGATTATCCTGACTATCAGCTGGGGACGAGCCAAGTCATTAGGGGCAACAGTGCAGCACCAAGCAACCCAATGGCTTAGTTACCAGACAAATCCGACATCTTTCCATAATAATTCATCCAAATGGATTCTGGGAGCAATCGCAAACCCTTGGAAGAAGGTTCACTGTGTTTTTCATCATGCAAGGGAACCCAAACAATTTTCTTATTGCTCCAGGATTTTTCCAATATGCAGATCGAGCAACTCTGCTCAGCAGGGGCAGCAATACCAGATTATGGTTACAAACCGTCTTGTTACTCAAAGGGTCCATATATTATGCTTGCAGAATAATTTACTGACCAAAACCAATTTTCTTGAAAATAATGGATTTAAATGTTTCACTGCAGTTCCTGACGTTTTCCCCCTCCCACTTGGTGGACTGGTTAGGGAGTGCAAGTTCATGTACCATTCTAGAATCACTGACTTATAACTGCATCCCTATCGCCTATCCTAATCAGATTAGTAAAACCTTCGGCGGGATTTTCCGCACCCGCCCGCCGCTGGGATCTTCCGGTCCCGCCGCAGGTCAACGGGCTTCTGGCTGGAGGGCCGCCTCACCCACGGCGGGTCACCCCTGCGATGGGGCCGGAAAATCCCGGCCCTTATTTCCATACGTTTCTCAGTGGCCAAGAACCATGGCCAAAGGATGGTCGCTATAGCTCTTGTCCAATGTAAGCGAAGACCATTGCCTAATTTTTTTCACCAATCATGAAATGTAGCTTAAAAAACCATTCCCACCGACCGTCATCTACCCTTTCTGATCTATAGGGCTGAATCTTCTCTTTTGGGGAGAGGGGGGTGGGGGGGCGGTGAGGGGGAGGGGCAACGCAGGAAACAGGAGGTGGGATTGTTTCCAGACTCACCCCCCACCCCACCCCGGGAAAAAGTCACTCAAAGTTCTGACTGGGGCACCCCTTAGTTGGCACGGAGACAGGTTCCCCGTTGGGCAGCAAGCAGGCTCTTGAAGCTGCAGGACCAATCAAAGGCCTTCCACTTTAAGAGGAGCGCCCTGCTGCAGTGAAGGGTAAGTAACCGAGAGTGTGCTTCAACATGGAGGCACCCTCTGATTAACTTTAAAACAAAATAATTAATTAAAACAACACAGCTAATTCAGCTAGGCTGCCACTGGGGGAAGACTAGGGGAGGAAGGTTGGGGGCAGGTGTGGAACCCCTCTACAAGGTGGTCTTTGACTGCACCCACACCCAGGTGGGCAGACAGGGCCTCTAGGTCTGCCCGGTGCAGTGGTCCTCCGGCCTACGCTAGATACCCGCCTCCAGGCCGTTGATCTGCCCAGTCATGTCGGGAAACTGGAGGCCGCCTGAAAAATCCCACTTAACCTCCTTAATTTACCTTTAACAAGGCTCTTAATCTGCCTAATTGGTTGCTTGCCTCACGGGGGCTGGGTAGCCCTGACCCAAGATGGCCGGCATCGGGAAACCAGCACGCCGGCTGGTGTCAGTGCTTTCAGGCTCCGTTTGCCTCCATTCTCCACCTTAGTGGGGGCCTAAAGTCCTGCCCATTGTGTAAGAAATCAAGCTTGTGAACAGTTCAACCATAATTTGACAGAATTCGAAAAGTTTAATTTTGTGCCGTGCTCTTCAAACACGGCTTACATTGGAATATGCTGTGTGTCGTGACATGGTGCTCACATATATTTCTGCGTAAGACAAGGGGGATGGTACTGAGGCTCAGCTTAGGGAAAGGCCTTCAGTTTCTCCCTCCCCCTTCCCTCTCAGTGCCAAGAATGTACAAGGTGACCTCCTCAAAAGATGCCAAGAGGTCAGCAACATTGGGTACCGTCTTCCTGTCTGCCCTTTTCACTCTCTGAGCTTTTTCTCATCCTGCAAATAATGTAGTAGTGATGGAAGTTTCTAGAGCTTGTACAGTGACGCCCAAATGCCCATTCTACATTGTGTATGTGCATCATACAGTTCGGTTATGTGAGAAAGCTCCTTTGCATGTGAACTACTTTTGAAATTCCAATGTGGCAAGAGTTCTGGGTATCAGTTTCGGGTGGGCACCGCTGCAGTAGGGGCATGCAGGGTGAATAATAAGAGTTGGGAGGTTGCTTGACATTGTGCAGCCTCCCTTTGTGCTTGCGTGCTTCAGCCATCTATTTGGTAGTCCCATTGGATAACTTCACCATGGCAGCTTCCTTCACATGTGCCATCATCTTCCACATTTGTTTCCAGATCCTGGGAATAATCACCCCTCGCGAAGAAGAGCAGGGGAGTTACCCCAGTACCCAGCTAATATTTATCCTTCAATCAACACTACTGAAACTTATTATACTGCTGTTTGTGGGAGCTTGCTGTACACAACTTGGCTACCGCAGTTCCAATGGTACAACTGTGGCTCCTCCTCCTTCAGGCACCTTGCCCTTGTTGGCAACCATGGGCTTCTATTGGATTGGCCCATGATAATGCTTGGCAAAGTACTGCAGTGGTTTGCCATTGCCTTCAGCAGTAGGGCTGACCAGGAGACTCTCCTGCTCTTACCACCAGCCATCAGGCACATTGGAAGGATTTACTGGCTGATAATCAACCATGTTACAAATGCACCTTCCGTGGCCATCAAGTCCTGAAGTGGGACTTGAACATGGAGCTTTTGGCCCAGAGGCATGGACACTACCACTGCACCACAAGACACAACGGTGAATACACTTCAAAAATACTTCATTGGCTGCAAAGCGCTTTGGGACATCCTATGGTTGTGAAAGGTGCTACATAAATGGAAAGTCTTTCCTTCTATGTTATACTCAGCTTCCTGTAGTTTCTGTTGGATAATAATTTTTTTTAATTACCAATGAAATAATACTTTCACATCCGAGCCTAAGATTTCAATGCAGCCGGTTTAAGGGAACTAGATGTGTGCTGTGGACAAAGCTTTGCTCAGGGCCTGAAGAATTGGAGGACAAGAATCCGAATTAATAAAGGTAGATCCAGACAAGCCAACAGAACAGCCTCCACCTAGCAATATGTCAAGACTGACAGATTTTAGAATCCTGAGTCATAATTCCACTGGGAAAATTAGGATCCCTCTTTTTAAACTAAATATGTGAACCGTGTTGCTCCAGGTAGATGTCTATCCCTGTATATTCTAACGTATTACCCATAGGCAGGTTTGGGTGGTCACCTCTGGTGGGGCATATCCTTGGAGTGAGGACCATCACATGACCTCCTGCCTCAATCATCTCCACCTCCACAATCCCCCATTGGTTGTCTAACACATCCAACCTCATGACACAATGCATTCCCAACCAATTGGAAAGTGAACAGACCATTCATTACCTGATTGGATGATTCTTGGCTGTCAGTCAAACAGCCGGTACTTCCATCTCAAATACTTTTATAAGTAATAATCAGAAAGGTTCAAAGGACATTTATAAAGACACACAATTTGTTTTAATTGCCCCAGTGATTTTCTTTTCCAGGTTTGCTCAGGGCAGTGTCCCAGGGATTAATCTTTGATTCTTGGCGACTCCAAGGCCAACTCTAAGGCAAAGTATGTTCAAATATCACAAAAATCAAAAAAATGAGCTTGGAAATGATTATAACTGTGCGTCTTCTATCAAAGACTCACAGGGGTGGATTTTACAGGGGGATGGATTACCCACCCGACGTGAAACCCTGCTGCCTCACCGCAATATTACATGGGGGCAGCCTTAATTTGTGCAGAGTTAGACTTCTGCCCTTCAGGGACAGGAAGCACCCCCCCACCCCACCCAGAGAGCTGCCGGTCAATCTGATTGGAGAATAATGTGGGAAAATGTGAGATGGATTATAATGTGGAAAAATGTGAAATTCTCCATTTTGGCAGGAAGAATAAAAGAGAAGCATGTTATCGAAATGGTGAGAGATTGCAGAGCTCTGGGGTGCAGAGGGATCTGGGTGTCCTAGTGCATGAATCACAAAAGGCTAGTATGCAGGTACAGCAGGTAATTAGGAAGGCTAATAGAATGCTATCATTTATTGCGAGGGGAATCGAATACAAAAGTAGGGAGGTTATGCTTCAGTTGTACAGAGCACTAGTGAGACCACATCTGGAGTACTGTGCACAGTTCCTTATTTAAGGAAGGATGTAAATGCATTGGAAACAGTTCAGAGAAGATTTACCAGACTAATACCTGGAATGGGTGGGTTGTCTTATGAGGAAAGTTGGACAGACTAGGCTTGTATCTGGAGTTTAGAAGAGTAAGAGGTGACTTGATTGATACATATAAGATCCTGAGGGGTCTTGACAGAGTGGATGTGGAGAGGATGTTTCCTCTTGTGGAAAAATCAAGAACTAGGGGTCACTGTTTAAAAATAAGCAGTCGCCCATTTAAAACCGAGATGAAGAGAAATTTTTTCACTCAGAGGGTGGTG
Source organism: Cetorhinus maximus (assembly GCF_964194155.1). Taxonomy (NCBI): domain Eukaryota; kingdom Metazoa; phylum Chordata; class Chondrichthyes; order Lamniformes; family Cetorhinidae; genus Cetorhinus; species Cetorhinus maximus. The sequence goes on from NC_135892.1 coordinate 16,291,179, forward strand.
AGTCTTTGGAACTCTCTTCCTGAAAAGATGGTGGAAGTAAAGTCTTTGAATATTTTTAAGGCAGTGGATAGATTCTTGGTAAGCAAGGGAGGGTGATAGGTTATCGGTGGTAGATGAGATGCAGATTTCAGGTTACTATCAGATCAGCCATGATCTTATTAAATGACGGAGCAAGCTCGAGGAGCTGAATGGCCTACTCCTGCTCCTTGTTTACACGTTCGTATTACCAGCAGCGCCAGGAGCCAGTAGTGGCCACGGCTGGGACTACAACCAATCCCCAAGAAGTAGTGAAGGTCTTCCCCAGACTCCAGGTAAGCTTGGGGATTTGAGGTGGGCATGGCTTGGAGACCCCAGCTGGTGGAGGGGGTGAGGGTGGTGGGGGTGGAGGGTTGGGTTAGAGAGGTTAGGGGTGGGTTAGAGAGGCCAGGAGTGGGGCGGGGGCGAGGACTGCCTCCGCTAGGCACAGTGGAACCCCCAATGGAGGTCCCCTACTTCGTGCCTGTCGGCAGCCTGCGCTGTCAAAGCTGCCAGGCTGGTCGCATTCCTTCCATCTTCGCCGGCAAGCTAAAAAATTGTGGCGGAGGGGGAATGAAGCCCTTAGGTGGCAGTTAATTATCCACTTCAGGGCCTCAATAGGCCTGAGAGCGGGTGGGCTGCCTTACTTGCCCACCGTAATATGGAGGACAGGGCGGGAGTGGGGAAGGAGGCAGGCTGTACACCAGCTTTATTTGACGGTGGTGGGTGGGTGGGGGTGGGGGGTGAGGGGGTGGCTGTAAAATTCATCCCAGGGAGCTGCGCAGGATGTTTGTTTCAGCAAAGGACAAGTTTAATTTATTGTACTGGGGGAATGCTGTCCCCACACCCCCATCTGTCCGGGTCAATGCTGTGGGAGGGATGAAACGTTGCAGTGGGTGAGCCAAAGACGCACAAGGTTAGTGACCCTCAGCAACAGTGGAAAAGACGTCATGCAAGAGTTGGGGACTTGGGGCCTGGACTGGTAAAGTTGGTTGTTTTTAACCGTTGGCAGAAGATGTTTTCTTAGCAGTGCCATACAACAGGAATTACAGATTAGCAAGTCAACATCCATTGTGGGTTGCCGAAGATCCAGGAAGTACAATTGGAAATCATTTATATTGGGTGGAATTTTATGGTCCCTCCCACTGGTGGGATTTTCCTGTCCTGCCAAAGTCAATGGGCTTTTGAACGGTTCGCTGCATTTTATGGCCCCGCCCCCACCGCAATGGGGTCGCAAAATTCCACCCCTTATCGTACCCATGTCAGCTGTGGCTCAGTTGGTAGCACTCTAGCCTCTGAGCCACAAGGTTCTGGGTTCAAGTCCCACTCCAGGACTTGAGTACAAAAATCAAGGCTGCTGTTCCAGCGCAATGCTGAGGGAGTGCTGCACAGTCGGAGGTGCTGTCCCTCGGATGAGGCGTTAAGCTGAGGCCCTACCTGCCTACTCGGTTGGATGTAAAGGATCCCATGGAACTAAAGAGCAGGGGAGCTCTCCCCAGTGTCCTGGCCAACATTTCCCCTCAAAAAACAGACTATCCGGTCACTGCCGCTTGCAGGATCTTGCTCTGCCCAAATTGGCTGCTGTGTTTCCGACATTTCATGGGCGACTACACTTCAAGAATATGTCGTTGGCGATAAAACCCTTTGAGATATCTGATGGTCATGAAAAGCGCTATATAAATACAGGCTTTTCTTTATTATCGTGGAATTGTCCGTATTTCCCCCTGGAAACCTCAGCACTTGGTTATCAGTGTGTTAAGTGCATCTTTATCATTCAGTGTAAATTGTTTCTCCACAACCTGTACAAAACAAGCAGATTACTTTTACTAGAGGAATTTTAGGAACAAAATTCCAAAACTGAAAAAGTCAATGGGAGTTATTGATTCACCAGAAGCTCAATTCACATCATCGCTCATTTTAGAAAACATCCAGCAATAGCTGTCTCATTTTAAACTCAGATCCGTTTCCTGCAGCACTTCTCCTTCCTGCCATTTAATTCACTCGGTTCCCAAGTTACTTCCCTCCTTCAGTGATGGGGGCACGTTACATGAAAAGGTCGAATTCAAGGACCCAGCAGGGATGCCCAACACCTCATCAGAGCATCGGGTGGTAGCGTTTTAGTTTATTCCTTATTCACTTTCCTCCCATTGCTTTGCTGTGTATCGGGTTAGCCCAAACTCGAACTGAGCTCCTTTCAGATCCAAGACTTTCCAGGCCCCAGTGAAAACTGCCAACCGATGGTCAGATTTTGCACAACTCAACAAGCTTGGCATTTTGTTTGAAGATGTTGTTTCCATTTCCACTGCTAAAACCACAATCAAACCCCAGTTAGCCCAGACAGTGCAGCCACTGTCTGAAACAATTCTAAGTCATACCAAATTCAAATTTCCAGGTGGAATACAATAGCGCACCGAGTTGGACGGTCTCAGTCAATGGAGCTGTCGAGACCCTATAACTGACCTCAGGACCCCTCATGGAGGGAGGAGGGACAAGGAAGATAAGGCTCATACTCCTGGATGCATCCCAATCAGAGCTTCAATCTGAGCATTGAAACTTGCTGGGGGTAGAGAAGGTAATGCTTAGAACTGTGGCAGAGATGGCTGAATCAAGTGGAAGGCCAAAGTAGATAAGAACATAACCCAATAGGCACTACATCCTCAATCCTGATAGGTAGCTGCCAAGCACATACTTTGGAACTAATTAGAAGAATCAATTAGAGTTTAGTTTTAGAGATGTGAGATGGAACTCCATGTTTGAATCCCTTCAATCAAATTTCTGCCCCTGTTACAGTATCGAAATGGCTCTTATCAAAGTTGCAAATGACATCCTGTGTTACTATGACAAAGATAAACTTCCCCTCCTCATTCTTCTTGACCGATCTGTAGCCTTTGAGATGGTTGACCACACCATCCTCCTCCTCCAATGCCTCTCCAGCTGGATGTGACTGCTCTCACCTTCCTTATCTATCTAATCACAGCCAGAGAATCACGTGGTTCCCCTTCTTGCTCTTGCACTGTTACCTCTGGTGTTCCCTAACGACCTGACGACACCAAGCTCTCCTTCACCACCACCTCTTTCGACCTCGCCACTGTTTCTGTCAGACTGCTTATCCGACATCCAGTACTGAATAGGCAGACATTTTTATCCAATTTCTTCCATTGTCTTTGGTGCCCCTGGCACAATTTGCCCCTTTACCACTGATGCCATCCTTTTCCCTGACAACTGTTCGAGGCTGAAGCAGACTCAGTATCAGATCTGACTCCAAGATGAGCTTTTAACTTTACATCCACCATTGTCACTAAGACGCCCTATTTCCGCCTTGGTAACTTTGCCTGATTTCACCCCTCCCTCAGCTCTTCTGCTGCCGAAACCCTCGACCATGCCTCTGTTACCTCTGGCCGTGACTATTCCAATGCACTCCTGGCTGCCCTCCAACATTCAACCCCCCATAAACTTGAGGTCATTCAAAATTCTGCTGTCTGTGGCCTAACTGAAACCAAATGTCGTTTATCCATTGTCCCATGTGCTCGCTCACCTACACTGGCTCCTGGTTAAGCAATGCCTTGATTTTAACACGCCCATCCTTGTTTTCAAATCCCTTCATGGCCTGACCCCTCCCTTTCTCTGTAATCTCCTCCAGCCCCACAACCCTCCGAGATATCTGTCCTGCTCTGATTCTGGCCTCTTGAACATTCCCAATTTTATTTGCTCCATCATTGGCAGCTGCCTGGGCCCCAAAGTTCTGGAATTCCCTCCCTATACCTCTCCACCTCTTTTCCTTGCTCTCCTCCTTTAAGACGTTCCTTAAAAACTACCTCCCCGGCCAAACCTCTGGCCTTCTGACCTAATACCTCCTTAAGTGGCTCAGCGTCATATTTTATTTCATAATGCATCTGTGAAGCTCCTTGGGAGCTTTCATTATGTTAAAGGTGCTATACAAATGCAAGTTGTTCTTGTAATCCTTCTAGCAGCAGTCGCTCGTTTAGATATGGATATTTAGTACAATAGCTTCAGGTTTAATTTACTTGCTTCTAAATGAGCTTGCTGTTGAAATTATTTTCCTATTTATCTGGAGAGCGATAGTGCTATAAAGTGGGAGTCGTGAAGTTTTGAGAGATGGAGCGAGGCAGCACCATGATCACAATGTTCACATATTTTATTCATAAATCATAACTCGTTTGGGTTAATAAGCATTTGAGTCCTTCAATTAAGATTGCCTAGATAAATTCCACGTATATTTAGAGCTGCTAGAGAGAGCGGAGTGCGCCAACCTTTCACCTCCTCGGCTAAAGCTGGACCAAAGCCCAGAGGTGAAAGGAATGTTCAAACCCTTAACGTCTTCAAGTTTCCAAGTTCATTGATGCACAGTTAAGGTTAAAACAAACAATACCTTTCACCGCCATCAGGTGTGTTTAACAGATTTTTGCAATAGCTTCTGTGAAATAATCTTCATTTAGTGAATGGATGACATCTAGTGCCAGGAGGTAGAAAATGCTAAATTTACTTACATAACGCCTTTCACATCTTCAGGATGGCCCAAAGGGTTTCAGAGCTAATTAATTACTTTTGACGTGTAAACTCTGTTCTTATGTAGGCAAACAGAGCAGCCAATATGCAATAGTATGGTTCTCTAAACATTAAATTGTATTTATATATTGCCCTTAACATAATAAGAACAGTCCAAAGTCCTTCACAGGAGTGTTAGCAAACAAACAAATTTCACACCAAGCCACATGAGGTGATATTGAGACAGGTGAGAAAAAGCTTGGTTGAAAAGGTAGGTTTTAAGGAGCATCTTAAAGGAGGAGAGGGGCGGAGAGGTATAAGGAGGGAATGCCTGAGCTTAGGGACAAGGCATCTGAAGACATGGCCACCAATGGTGGGGCGACTAAAATCAGGGATGCTCCAAGAAACCAGATTTGGAGGAGCACAAACTCTCGGAAGATTGTGAGGCTTGAAGATTTACAGAGATAGGCAGGGGCAAGGTCATGGCGGGATTTGAAAACAAGGGTGAGAATTTTTAAACCGTAATGTAGGTCAGCGAGCACTGGGGAGAGGGGCGAATGGGACTTGTTGCGAGTTAGAACATGGGCAGCAGAGTTCTGGATGAGCTCAGATTTACAGAAGGTGTATGCAGGCTGGGAGATCAGCCATGAGAGCATTGGAATAGTTGAGCCTAGAAGTAATAAAGATACAGATGAGCAGAGATGAGCAGATATTATCAACAGATATGCTGTGGCAGGGTTGTAGACGGGTGGTGTTATGGAGTAGAAGTAGATAGTTATGGTGATGCAGAGGAGATGGGGGGGGTCAAACAGTTTGTGAAGAGTCTAGTTCAGCCAGACAGTTCTCAGGGAGAGGACTGCAGTCTGTGACTAGCGAATGGAGTTTTTGGTGAGGAGAGTGATGAACAAGACAGATAACCGTTGGTTGAGGGATAAATCTTGGCCAGGGCTGAGAGAACCCTGCTGCTCCTCTTTGAACAGCACTATGGGGTCGTTTACACCCACCTGAAAGGGCGGATGGGGCCTTGGTTGAACAGCTCATCTGACAGTGCAGCAATCCTTCAGTGTTGCACTGAAGTGTCAGACTCTGCTATGTGCTCAAGACTCTTGAACCCAAAACCTTCTAACTCGGAGACAAGAATGCTACCACAGAGCCAAGAACCATAATACAAATGTCTAGGTATCTCTTTTAATACTAATGTAACTCTGTTAAGAAAGAAATGAATCCTTACGATTGTATAAATGAACAGAAATGGGATATGAAGGTTCAAGTCATAGGGAATAATTTGCAGGAAAATGGGATAAGGACTGGGGAGTGGAATGAAATAGTTAACTCTTTTTAAAAAAAAAAAATGATTCCTGCACAGAATGGGGCATCACTGGCAAGGCCAGCATTTATTGCCCATCCCTAATTGCCCTTGAGACAATCTGCATTGGTGCAATGGGCAAAACGTCTTCCTTTTGTGCTGTACAATTCCACAGTCCTATGTGGATTCCCACCCATTATTTTGATTTCCCAATCCCAGCCCTGTTGTCAGGGAGTGGAGCATCCCTGTAGGTTTCAGGGTGAGGGGGAGGTGGAACCAGAGTTATAAATCTTCTGTATGACTTGGTTACTGACGGCACTGACTAAGACACATGAAAAGTCCTTGGGCTATTGTGTGGTGAGAGAGAGTGGAGACACTAAAATAAGGGGGGGGTGGAAGAAAGTATAAAATAAAAGTAACATTGGTGCAGTCTAAGATGCTCAGGGTACCACAGTTTGATTTATTTTTAATATATTAAAGGTAAATCTCTAAGCTAATAGACAACATTCTGAATTGTGTTAACTAATGAATCTTGAATTAAATCTTGAAAATTTCAGACTTGCTCCTTGCTGTGGGAAAAGTCCAGGTCATTTAGCCCCACAAACCTGTTCTGCCATTCAATTAGATCATGGCTGATCTGTAGCTTAACTCCACCTACCCTCCTTTGTGCCGTAAAATTTTAATACCTTTGCCTAACATAAACTATTAATCCCAATTCTTGAATTTCCAGTTGACCTAGCCTCACCAGGTTATGGTGCCAGAAATGAAGCAGTTAACATGAGCAACAGGCCGAGGCCTCACCTCGGTGACATCATCAGTTGGACAAACATTCAAAACAAAGGGGAGCCAGATGAATTTATGGGCTGAGTTTAGAGGTTTAGAGACAGCAATAAGGATCAGACCAAGAATGTTAATTCTCCCAGTAACTGGCAGAGGGAGAAAGTGCTAGACGTATCGCACAAAGGATTTACCATCAACAATCATCGTCAAAACACGTCTTTAAATAGCAGAGCTGGTCAGGCAACTCTATACCTTTTAACTGCTTCTAAAGCACAGTGGCTCACATTGTCATTAATTTACAGAATTGTTACAGGGCAGGAGGCCATTCGGCCCATCGTGCCTGTGCCGGCTCTCCAAATGAACAATTCCTTTGGTGCCATTCTCCTGCCTTCTCCCCATAACCCTGCACATTCTTCCTCTTCAAATAACAGTCCAATTCCCTTCTGAATGTCTCCATTTAACCTGCCTCTCCACACACTCAGGCAGTGCGTTCTGGAACTTATCAGCAATTAATGCAGTATACCCTTGGTAGATGGTTGCTAATACTCATTGTAATACTTCACATCTAATTAACTGTATCCTTCATCTTTCCAACTGATTTGGTCCTTTTCTATCTGAGTTTGTGAGCCTTTCATACTGGCGCTAACTCTGGAAAAGCTCCGTCCTAGAGATCACACCTCATATGTTTCCGCGTTCATGCCCACACTTCTTATTAGCTTTGCCCTGCTCATACTCTTTCTCATTTTTATTTTCACCCTTCATTAGGTGCCGGCTCTGGAATTTATTTATTTTTTTTGCACGTGACTTTTAAAAAAAATACATACGAACTGCTGCGGGTTTGGGGCGGGGGGGGTGGGGGTGGGCGGGGCAACATGATATGAAGGTGCAGAGCTAAGCCAGAGGTTCCTGTGTCGGCCTGCTCGCTTGCCTCATCACACGCTCAATCGTTCTGAAGCCAGCAACAGCTGCGGCTTAGGTCTGCCGACTTATTGCCACAAATTGAGGCAACCTGGGCTGGCAAATCTTAGCCGGAATGCTCCAATCTGACTGGGTGCCATGTGTCTACTTAACTGGCGCATGGTTGCCTTTCAAGTTCATGTTTGTGCCCTTTTACATCACTGAATACTTCAAATCAATTCTCTTAAAATGTTTACTCGATACCATCTGTTCCATGTGGTTGTTATTAGCCGGACTCCGGCCAGCTGTGAAATACTGTTATTCTGCGGGTTCGAGTGAGAATTCCGCTTCCCCGTGGCCAGGTAGTGGGAAATAAAAAAACGACAAACATGTGCGGGCGGTCATTTTACGTGGGGTAATCGAGGAGTAAGAGGCTCGGTGTGTTTTTCTATTAAAAGCGACGCCCAAAAGGAATGAGGCACATGTTTTCACTCAGTATCGCTTGGGCTCAAGATCGTCCAACATGTCGGTGAGTTTTGGGCACTGACTTAATGCTGCTGGATTACCTCAGGGTAACATCCGTCTTGATTTTCTTCTTGCTGCAGTTTTAGCAGAGGCATTAACCCATTTATCTCAGGCTGCTTTGGAGTGTTTGTCTGCTAGTATGGCAGGGCATCCTTTCAGGGCCAAAATTATCATTAGAAAAATCATGACAAGTCAGAATGACCTGCCAACTTAACCGTGATAGTGGAAGGGCAAATGTTGCCTCTCAGCAAAATGTAAAGTTGGCTGCCTAACGGTTGACCTTTCTTTTTCACTCCACGTGCACTTTTCAAAGATTTTATTCATTGCGCCAGTAAGTCTTGGCACGATGCACAGAATGTCAGAGGATGAGGGATTTTTAATCAAAACGGGAACATTACGTCATTTAACATTCAATGTTTTGCTTTTCTGGTGAAGTGTAGGTGCATGTCCCTTTAAGGCAACAAAATCTCACTGACGTTGAAAACAGTGTTTGAATCTCATTCAAAAGGTCAATTGATATTTAGGCTGGAGCTCAGGATACTGGCTTTGTTCCTGTGAAGGTCAGTTCAAAGCCTGAAGGCACTGGAGTCTCCTCTACTCTCCAATTTCTGACTTTGTTTCTTTACGTTATTTTCAAGAATGTCAAAATAAAACTTTGAATTAGCACTGGGGGCACCTGAAATGTGATGACAGGAGATGTTGTGCATCAATGCTATTTATACTTCATTCTAAGGTCTTCCTTAAAATTTCCTATGAAGAATCTGACAGTTTGATGTCCACACTTGCAGTACCGCTTGGCTGTGACACTGCTAAGTGGTGCTGTGACAGGAGTTTCAATGCTAAATGCCAAGTTCAGCCTGTCACATTACATGGTAAATAGTCAGTGTTATTACGCAGGATGTTTTACATCTGAAGTACAGTAGTATGATTTTGTATGCTTTATAATTAAAATTTCTCCAGGTTTCCTCTCCTTTTAATAGATTTATTAAAAAAATGTTGTTTGGTGGTATAGAACATGAGTATTTCTGCAAAAACAGACATGATGGCGAAGCTTTCCATCTTGCACCAGAGTCCATTTGCCAACTAATCAGCACTCTCTTCTCACGTGATATAAATTGTTGTTCGATAGCATGTCTCTTTTATCAGCAAGATTTATAAAAGTTGTCTCCACATCTCTCTGGTGCTGTAAGATTTTCTAATGATTCTCTTGGCCAGAGTTTGCCACTGTGGCCAGAAGAACATTTAATAGTAAGGAGATATTTACACCAATTTTTATGTTCCATGCAGTATCGGTGCAATTGGCGCCAATCCTGCTTGCCCGAGTCCCATTCCCCCTTTGAATGCCAATAGTTTTGGGCCAACCAAAGTTCTGGGGGAAAAAAAAAAGAGACTGAAACCACTGCCCTATCTCCTTTGGTCCTCAGGAGTCTGAGGCTGAAGCACAGGCAGGTTAAAAAAAATAAACCCATCTGCTTCATCCATGCTATTTCAGCCTTTAAATATTTTTTTCCCAATGGTGGCAGAATTGGCGGCTTCTGTCGCTTTACACCCCAGCCCCTCCTTTAAGCTTGAATATCAGAGTTTCTGGTGCCACTGGTTCTAGTTGCTTCAGCCCTCCTCCCCCTTGGAGCTCCAATGCCATTTTGTGTGCATTCTCCATAGGAACCTACTGCATCATGTAAGTGAACACGAGCTGTAATCGTGCTGCCTTGTTGTGAACCAGAAGTTTAAATTGGTCCAATGGTGTCCCGTCCAGGAACACAGGAAGAAAAATATATATATATATATCCACGTCAGCCTGGCTACTTAATAAAATTACTTTTTCTGTTTTTCAAAATGCTGTAGCTGGTCACATGCTGGTTTCTGGAGGATTCTAAGCTGTTCCAATGGGCAAAGGCTACCTCATCATCCTGGAATGTGGCTTGTATTATATAAACATTCCATCCAAGCCAACACAAAGGACTCGTAGATGTTAAGTCTATACCAGCCAGCTACAGACAAAGGTAGAGCTATTTGTGACTCCTAATCTCCAATGTTGTGCTAATGGCCCCACTGTTACCTGCTCCAAAACACAATGGGTTTCAACCAGGCACCTCATTAGCTGAATAGCTTGACCTGAAACCAACCGCCCTGTCACATGAATGAGGCTGGAGCTGTTTAAATTCCTTTAATCATAGAGCTTTTGAGTTTTATTCTCATTCCCTGTTTGTCCTGAGAAGAGAAGCAGGACTCCAGGCAAACAGCCTGCCTCTGTCTACCATTTTACCATCCAACAGGTAGCAGCAGAAAAACCTATATCCAGGTCAATAGCCTGGCACTGATCTGCACTGTGAACTACTGGAACAGTAGAACATCTGTATCTGTGCCTTCAAGACTAATTCATCTGACTTCTGGAAAGTCAGATTACCCTGCAATAGTTTAGCCTGCGAACTTCGGAAGGAATACACCATTGGACTTTTGATTCTGGACCCTGGACTTACGTGAAACCATAACTCTTATTTTTATCGTGGTCTTGCCCTGTACCCCATTCTTTCCCTTATCCCTCTTTTATTGTATGGGGTGGACATTGCAAAACCCCTTTCCCACGTTTTGTGCGCGTGCAAAATAAACCAATCCTCTTATTTTACCTGATCTCGAGTTTGCTGGGAGGTTATTGATAGAGGATTAGATAACTCCCAAACTGAAGGGTTGGGGGAAACACGCCACCAATTATAAAGAGGGAAATCAAAAATCAAAAACACTTTTCTGTTTATGGATGGGTAGTGAGAGGAGAAATCAGGGCTGTTTAAATTAATGCCCCTCCAGTCTTTAGCAATGCTTTTTCAAAAATATAATAGGATGTGCTTCAGTTTTCAATGTCAGGTAGGCAGCTTCAGGTGGTGCCAAATGGGCTTCCTTTGAATTCAAACCTCTTCTGGAAAAGTTCATAAGAACATAAGAAATAGGTGTAGGAGCAGGCCATTGGGCCCATCGAGCCTGCTCTGCCATTCACTATGATGATGGCTGATCCAATGTGGCCTTAACTCCACTTTCCTGTCTGCCTCCATAGCCTTTGACTCCCTTGTCAATGAAAAATCTGTCTAACTCAGCCTCGAATGTATTCAATGACCCAGCCCCCACTGCTCGCTGGAGGAAGAGCGTTCCAAATACTAACGACCCTGAGAGAAGAAATTCTTCATTTCTGTTTTAAATGGAAGATCCTTTATTTTGAAACTGAGCCCCCTAGTTCTAGATTCTCCTATGAAGGAAGACATCCTCTCAGCATCTATCCTGTCTAGCCCCCTCAGAATCAATAAGATCACCTCTCATTCTTCTAAACTCCAATGAGTACAGGCCCAACTTGCTCAACCTTTCTTTCTAAGACAAACCTCTCCATCCCAGGAACCAGCCTAGGGAATCTTCTCTGGGCTGCCTCCTAAGCAAGTTTGTCCCTCCTTAAGTAAGGTGATTAAATAGTCGTTTGGTAATACAGAACTTGATTATTAGTGAAAAAAGGGATATGCTGTCAAAGTCAACCTGCCTGGTTTGAATTTGAACAAAAGCTTGGCAGTTAACTGTTCCCTGATGCATTCTCCATGACAACGCCTCGACCAATCAGAGTCCACTTGCCAACCAATCAGCACTCTCTTCTCATGCAGTATAAATTGTTGTTCCCTTTACTATTGGTACCCTTGCAAATTGTCCTAAGGGGACCAGTTTCCTGCTCATCACTATCCTTCCTTTAGCCGTGGGAAATGCCTCCAAAGGGAAAACGAGCCTGTTCATCCCTTGTTGCCCCATTTCACGTGTCCAGATTCCAGCTCTTAACTGTTACAATGGTATGGGCCCATTGTCTTCTGCCACCCCCATTCTTTCTCCTACTCCAGCCTTGGTCCATCCTCTACATTTCTTGATGCCATTGGCCGCAGCTATAAATCAACCTGGCAGCTCCACGTCCTGTGTCCCCGGCTAAGGTTTTGAGATGTCCCTGGGGTCCCCAGCTGCTTACCTGCATGGCATTAGTTTTTAAATGGCCCACATTCATCTGGACCCCTCCTGAGCCTTAATAATATTTGAATGCTTCCTCCAGGCCTGCATCTGTACATTATTTGTACATTGTTGAAAGGGTGTGACAGAAATATTTTCAATGGTACTCGACCCAATGAGCAACGCACTAGTATGTAACATTTTTGTACTAATGCAGGAAGGTTCTCCCACGGTGTTGTTCACAGTGAGTCAGAATCTATGCTGCTTTCTGAAGTGATGTGGTGGTGTGTTACAGTTCATTCAGGGATCCGAGCTGCTTTGGCAACATGCACTTCTACAGTATGTTGTAGCCTGGAGCTATGGACAGTGATGGCAGAGGCTGCAATGTTCTTTCCACCACATGGCTGACTCAGAATCTCTCCCACTCTTACCACCTGCCATTGGCATGTGTTGGGGGGATTTGCAGGTTTATAATCAATATTCTCGGCTGTGTTATGAATGCACTTTCCTTGGGCCATCAAGTCCTGAGGCGGGACTCGAACCCCAAGATTCTGGCTCAGAAAGAGGCAGAGGCACTATGCACTGCCCAACAAGACCTCCAATATGTGCTGTACAGCCAGTCCGATGGCAGGATAGTGTAGTAAAATGCTGGTGACATTTTAAGGCAGAATATCCATCATTATATGCATCTCTGGGTGAAAATTATAAATCAGCTGCCTTGATTACTATTGAACATCCATTTAACTCTGTTTAAAGCCCAGAATAGAGGGGAGGCTGGCCAAGAAGATATTGTGGGGTGGGAGGTGGTAGCTCACCCTAAGAAGCAGCAGGAAGCTGCAGGGAGAAGGCAAAGAGCTGGCAAGTCAGGGCAACAGCAGCTAGAATTGCTAGACGGGAAACTGGGGGAGATGAAGGATCAATTCCCTGAGCTCCCTACAAGTGCAGCTGAGGTTTTCTCAGCAGCGACTTGGAAAAAATTGCTAGAATTTAAATCGGCAGTCTCGACTTCGAACTCGTAGGTTGTGGGTTCAAGCCCAGCTCCAGGGATTGAGCGCATAACCCAGGCCGACACATCAGTGCAGGACAGAGGGAGGGCTGCATTGTTGTAAGTGCTTTTATCCCTCGCAACATCACAAAAAAACAAACGATTTGGTCATTTTCAAATGAATGAACAAACAAAAAAACCCTGCATTTATATAGAGCCTTTCACAACCTCAGAACATACCGAAGCATTTTACAACCAATGAAGTACTTTTGAAGTGTAGTCACTGTTTTCACACTTTACACACATGGCAAGGCCCCGCAACCAGCAATGAGAAAATGACTAGGTGATTGTTCAAATGAGAGATCAGACAGAGCCTTGGTTTAACATCTCAACTGAAAAAAAGGACATCTCCGACAGTGCAGTATTCCCTTAACACTACACTGAAGTCTCGGCTTAGGTTGTGACTCAGGCTCTAGAGTAGAACTTGAATCCATGACCCTTTGATTTAGAGGTGAGAGTGTTACCACTGAAAAAAAGCTAAATCATCATTTAATGCCCACCCAAGGGTGGCATCCTGCCACTGCCGGTATTAACCCAGCAGCAGGGGGTGGGGTGGGGGTAGGGGGAAGCTCATCAAGCGGGGATCATGACTAGCAAACCAGCACGGGGTTGCTTGTGATGGGCGGCGGTGGGGGAGGGGGGCTCTCACTCAAAGACACTCAGTGCCTGATCGAGGGACCTGGCATCGGGAAGGGGGAGGCCCGCTGAGAGCCACTCTTCTGCCCTTGCTGCCGGCCCCTTCTCCCCCGCAATTCCCCGCCCGCCATCTCTCACCTGTGATCTGGGATCCAGCAATGAGACTAGGCCTTGGGTGGGTGTTGTGCCGACAGCTGCCACAGCCTCCCTAGCGGCACCATTATTCATTAGAGCTGCCAGCCTCTGATTGTCCGGCAACTCCTGGTGGGCAGGACTTCCACCCTCAGGGACGTTGATCCTGTGGAGGGCCCACTGCTGTCCAGTTAAATGCCTGAGTGGCACTTGCTGCAGCAGGCCTTCCCTAAAAGGACTCTCGTTGGCTCTCCAACCAGCAGGCAAGACCCCATCGCCTCCATTAAATTCTGCCCATTGCGTCATCTGTAGTGCCTCTACTGGGAGAAGGGTGCAATTACAATGTAACATGTTTACATGGCCATTTCCATTGTTAACATGGATTTATAATGGAAAACATTGCCAGAAGTACATGCAAGTGCTAAACTGTTTTATATCTTGATAGATAGGAGTAGATTGACGGGTACATTGGGAGCATTTGCGAGAGATGCTGCAAAACGTTTTTAAGAAATGTTCAATCTCACAAAGGCACAGGAAGAACAATCATTCCTTTGGATAGGTATTCCTGATTTCCTCTGCTGTCCAAACCAATATGGTTTCTGATGTCCTCGATGACCTAAAACATCAGCCTCGGCTGTTGAACTATTTCTTTCGAGGCCTTTGCTCAGCAGCGTAAGGTTTCAGTTTTGCGCATTATGGAAATGATTAGGCAGTCAGAGCATAACCATAGGTTTGTGATTATCTATTATCCGTAATTATCAAATAAAAGTTCAAATCACAGTGAAAATATTGCAATAAGTTATTATATTATCATAGGTCTGACAATAACTGTAAACCGGCTATCCACAACATTGCAATGTAGAGAATCAATCTAGATATCAGGCAGCACATACCTCACAGATCTTGTCTAATGAAGGAACAAAGTAATCATCGCAGACAATTGCCAGAGCGTAGAACATGTACATAGTCTATGGGAGAAAGGGAGAGATTGAAAGAGTAAGTATGGTTTGAACAATCCCTATCTTCTGCTGAAATGACATTGTACAGATAGTTGTAAAATATTGCGAGCGTGATTCCAAATTGAACCCCTTCTGAGCAGAACTATTTGTTCCTTGAATTATTCTAAGCCGCTAACGAATAGCTGCTGACAGGATGTTATTAATTATTGTGTTTCCATTCAGTGAAAATGGAAAATTTTACTTAGAAATGTAAGTGGCAGCTGCAATGAATTCACTAGTTTGTGCTTAGTGTGTAGAGAATAGGCTGGGGGCAGCTCTGGGAGTATTTATATTTGCTACGCTTACAGATGCTGACATAATTAAATGGTCTTACCTTAAACCACACCTTGGTTCCATAACCGTTAGTATTCTTGCCTAACAAAAATCTATCAATCTCAGTTCAGAAGGTTTCAATCGACCTCCAGCCTTAACAGGTTTCTGGGGATGAGTTCCAGATTTCCACTGTCCTTTGTGTGAAGCAGTGCTTCCTGACATCAACCCTGAAAAACGTGGCTCCAAGATAAACCTCTAATGTCAAAGTTCAACTGCTCAAACTCCCTATTTGATAATTCAATTCCATAATAAAGTCATAAGCTAAAACAGGCAGAGTTTAGGTTAAATATAGACCTAAGCCTCAGTTTCTGAGGCTTTAAGTAAGCCTGGATTTCGGGCTATTCCTTTAACATTTTAATCGCTAAGATACTGTCGCTGCTTCTACATTTTCAGGTGTTTACTTTCATTTTGACAGCATTATTGAGCAAGAATTTCCTAGGGATATGCACCATTGTAGTGGGACACCTAAACGACATAGCAGAGGAGGTCTTGTGGCGGGGTGGGTAGTGTCCCTGCCTCTGAGCCAGAAGCTCCAGGTTCAAGTGTGACTGCAGGATTTGATGGTGCGTCCATAACTTGGCCAAACAGGTGGATTACCAACCTGTAAACCCTTCCCACACGCCTATGGCAAGAGTGGGAGGGTCTCAGAGAGTCTCCTGTTTGGCCAGAACCGTGTGGTAGCTTCAGAGTAACAGCCTTCCCACGTTAAAAGACTCCCCCTGCAGACTCCCGCCATGGGCTGTACTCCATGGCAAACATCCTCCTCACTTTGAGAGGAGGAGGAGACAATATATGGCCTGTTTTACAGCGCGAGAGGGGAAATTATGGCGCAAGTGACTTCCACCATGGCATAATTTCCAACGACTTTTGTGCTGCTCCACTAATAACCTCATGGAAAGATTGAAAAAAATAATCATGGTTCCACCCTAATTAAAATCAATGGTGATTACAAATTAATCAATAACACTCTGATCGCTGTTGCCTCGTAGGCTGAAGAATAATGGTGCTGGTGGCCCTTGGCGATGATGTGATTTATGGAGATATATTAAGAAATCAATGGCCACCTGCATATTTGTAGGAGGGAGAAAGCAGAATTTTTTAAAATCCAGTTTCTCAATTTTTCATCGGTACATAAATAAGATCAACAAGGAAAGACAAGAGGATTTTCTTCTAAATGCATTGATTAACAAAATAGCTCAGCTAAGGATCATCAGCTTTGATAATTGGGGAAGTCTGAAAAACTCCAACACAATAAGCAGTGACTCTTTAAGATGCCCCATGTAACGGCCCAGATCAAAATCCAGTTCAAGCCTTGTTTGCCATTTAATCTTGGGCATCTCCACGTCGCGTTATACCTCTTTCCATCTGGAATTCAGGAAATTAGTTTATCACAAGGTTCTGGTTCTGCAGCCAGTGAAATATAGGTCAGGTTTTTAAAACAGCATTCCCATTTTACTGTGATAAACTCAAATCAGATTTATTTATTTTTAGCCTTTTTACGAGTCTAACTAACCTTTGCTACTGGGGGCCAGCATCACTTTAATGTGGTCCGATCCTGAATGAGATTGTTGACATATCAATGCCCCATTCATTTGACCAAATGCATCATATCAAGGTGACAATGTTCATAACTAGTTACCTGTAGCTGCACAAGGGTTGATGCTAACCTGAATTTCAGTGGTCCTCACGCTAACTGAAATGTTTACATGTATGAACATTCGATATTCCTTGCGCGTGCGTCACATGCACTTACATTTGATCTTTAAAAAGCTTTTTCCAAGAAAATTAATTATTCCATATTGAAACATAAAGGTGTAGTTAGCTTCGTACAATGAGCATTATTTGCCTGGGATTGCTTGGTAAACCTAGAAATCTGAGAGTTTTTTTTTATTTTGAAATGTAGTGGTATCCCATTATTAACTCCTCATACCCACTCGCTTTTCCAGAACCGCTTCATCGAATTCAGGGTCACGGGGAATCAGAGCCTATTCAGACAGGCAATGGGCGCTAGGTGGGGTACACCCAGGACTGCCAGTCTACCACAGGGCACACACACAGACACACACACTAAGGGCCAATCCACGTAACCTGCACGTCTTTGGACAGAAATCGGAGCCACCTGGAGGAAACCCACACAGACACGGGGAGAATGTGCAAACTCCACACAGACAGACACCCAAGGTCAGGATCGAACCCGGGTCCCTGGAGCTGTAAGGCATCAGCGCCAACCACTGCGCCGCCCATTATTAACTCCTTTATCGTCCAAAACAGTGACTAATCATCTTTTCTTTGCAATTAAGTCTCAGTTACTTCCTATGTTGAGCATACTGTCCTGGACTTTACTATGTGTAACAAACATTGGCCAGTGGCACCAGCGTTCTCTAGTTTGGCGCTACGCTTGCTGTGCCATATTCCAATTACAAATCCAGGAATTTTTTTCACCGTAGCCACTCTTTCAGTGCTGAGAACGGGGAAATTCATGGCTTTAAGTCATCAGTTGCGTTGTTGTAGGAAATTCTGCAACATTGTTCTGGGTTCCGGCTTTGCTGATGCTGGTTAGAGGAGGTGTTACACAGACCAAATACAGAGTGAACCTCAGTCGACTATACCCCAAAGAATTGTGTTGACTCCAATTGAGGAGCAGAACTCCGAACTTTCCCAGCATGGGACTTGTATGTTCCCCACTCAAATCACAGCACAGACAGTGACTGCTCACTTCTGGTGGCTAATGGACAGTTTGTGATGTGGATTCACGGGCTGGAGATTTTCGGCGGGGTGAGGGAGATGGAACGGAAACCGGCTGGTCTTCTCATTCCCACCCCCGCCGTCACAGCTCGTCCAATCAAGCGCCAGATGGCAATTAGCGGCGGTCCGACAGGAAGGCAGCCAATCATAGGTGCAAAGGGAGGGCTCCGAGGAGCAGGATGCAAGGAGGTTTCAAGAGGACTTGGACAGGCTAAGCGGATGGGTTAGAACATGGCAGATGGAATATAATGTGAATGTGAAGTTATTCACTTTGGTAGAAAAAAGCTGAAAGGCAGAATATTTCTTACATGGTGAATGGCTGGGGAGTGAGGTGTCCAAAGAGACCTGGGTGTCCTTGTTCATGAGTCACGAAAAGCTAGCATGCAGGTGCAGCAAGCTATTAGGAAGGACAATGGTATGTTGGCCTTCATCGTGAGGGGATTTGAGTACAGGGGTAAGGGCGACTTGCTGCAGTTATATAATGCCTTGGTGAGACCTCAGCTGGAGTATTGTGTAAATTTTGGTCCCCTTCTATAAGGAAGGACTTGCCATAGAGGGAGTGCAAGAGAGGTTCACCAGATTAGTCCTTGGGCTGGTGGAATTGTCTTATGAGGAGAGAATGAGGAGACTGGGTCTGTATTCCCTAGAGTTTCAAAGACTGAGGGGTGACCTCATTGAAACTTACAAAATTCTTACAGGGTGATACGGGCTGGATGTAGATAAGATGTTTCCCCTGGATGGTGAGTGTAAGACCAGGGGACATAATCTCAGGATAAGGGGTAGGCCATTTAAGACTGAGATGAGGAGGAATTTCTTCACTCAGAGGGTGCTGAATCTTTGGACATCTCTACCCCAGAGAGCTGTGGAGCTCAATCATTGAGCATGTTCAGGAGAGAAATCGATAGATTTCTGAAGACTAATGACACCATGGGATATGGAGATAGTGCGGGAAAGTGCCTTTGAGGTAGATGATCAGCCATGATCTAATTGAGTGGTGGAGCAGGCTCAACGGGCTGAATGGCCAGCTCCTGTTCCTATGTTCTGTGCCCAATCGGGACTGTAGAACGGGGCACCAGCTGGCTGAGAGGTAATGCCACTAACAAAAAGTCAGTCGCAACTACGAGTTTAAAGGGCCCCTACTCCGTGAATGTCTCTTTCTTTTTTTACTGAAGGCTCAAAAAGCCCCAAAAATGAATTTTAAAAACAACATGCAGGCACTACCACCTTTGCAGGCGGGATCTGCTGCTACATTGAGCCATGGTCCCAGTGGCAGGCCTTTTCTTCTGCCCTCATGCCACCTCATCAGAGCTGCCACAAAACGCTCTCAAACACTTTCACGGATGACGGGTGGGAAAATAACGAAAATGCAGCAGCCAGCGAAACATTTCAATCGCTAACCAGGTCAAAAGCTCATCGATTAGTCATTTCAAAATGGCGGGCCCCTGATTCCCGCGCGCGCGCTCGCCTTCTGTCATTTGGGTGGGCGCAATGATGTCGCATCGCCGATCCGACATCGTCACGCCCTATTTTACAGTCACGCGGTGGGGGCGCCCAATTTGCGGATGTGAAATCCATTCCCATGGCAACACGAAACTATCCAAACTGAAGAGGCTTTTATCCCATTCCGCCTGGAGTGAAATCCGGGTTGTAGAGTCGCAAAGCAGTGAGCCAACTCCAAACTCACGCAGCACCTCAGCGACAGAATTCTTCATCAATTATTATGTTCATTGCTTGGTGTAGTCTTGAGTCCAACACAATGTATAGTATCCCAGGATTAACCATTACTGGTTACTATTACTGTGGTAAACTATCGCATTGAGAATCGTGCATATGTTCATTGGAAAGCGCTGCAATGCTGAATGAGAAAAGCGTATGTGATTGGAAGAGAGGAAGAAGCCTGTTGAGTCTCTCACTCCGATAGAATGGGACACAAATCTGCTAAAATGTACAGCAACCCCTACGTTACCTTAAAACCCAGCAAAGACAGTTAGTGCTGCATTGCTTGGCTCCTTGAAATGAGAGCCGGTTAAATACCTGGTTTAAGATTGGAATTGGAATTGGAATTTAAGGGATAAGTGTGACCAGCTGATGAATACATAGATTCCTATCGTGCTGAACCACAGAAATTGTGTGTGAACAGCGCTAACGAGGCTATGCAATTATGCAAGAGTGTACACTTAGGTCGGTGATTTCCATCCTTTTTGCTGTTTGGATTTCAGGCAGAAATTGAATAAGAAAGGTATATTATATGTTAAGAGAGTTTACAGTCTATGGAAGCAGTAAGTTTCCATCGAGTGAGTGAATGAGTGTGTGCACTGGTACTGTGTGCGTGTGTATTGGTATGTGTGTGTGCACGTGTGTGCGAGTGTGTGTTGGTGTGCGAGTGTGTGTGTTGGTGTGCGAGTGTGTGTGTTGGTGTGCGAGTGTGTGTACGTGTTGGTGTGTGAGTGTGTGTAGATGTTGGTGTGCAAGTGTGTGTGTTGGTGTGTGAATGTATGTAGGCGTTGGTGTGCGAGTGTGTGTAGGCGTTGGTGTGTGAGTGTGTGTAGGTGTTGGTGTGCGAGTGTGTGTGTGTTGGTGTGCAAGTGTGTGTGTTGGTGTGCGAGTGTGTGTGCGTTGGTGTGCGAGTGTGTGTGTGTTGGTGTGTGAGTGTGTGTGTGTTGGTGTGTGAGTGTGTGTAGGCGTTGGTGTGCAAGTGTGTGTAGGCGTTGGTGTGCGAGTGTGTGTGTTGGTGTGCGAGTGTGTGTGTTGGTGTGCGAGTGTGTGTGTATGTGTTGGTATGTGAGTGTGTGTGTATGTGTTGGTGTGTGTGTGTGTTGGGGTGTGTCTATGTGTTGGGATGTGTGTATGTGTTGGGTATGTGTATGTGTTGGGGTGTGCGTGTTGATGCGTGTGTTGGTGTGTGTGTGCGTGCATGTGTTGGTGTGTGTATGTGTTGGTGCGTGTGTTGGTGTGTGTTGTGTGTGTATGTGTTGGTGTGTGTGTGCGTGTGTTGGTGTGTGTGCGTGCGTGTGTTGGTGTGTGTGTGTGTTGGTGCGTGTGTGCATGTGTTGGTGTGTGTATGTGTTGATGCGTGTGTTGGTGTGTGTGTGTATACTGGTGTGTGTGTGTATGTTTTGGTGTGTGTGTACGCGTGTGTTGCTGCGTGTGTTGGTGTGTATGTGTGTGTTGCTGCGTGTGTTGGTGTGTATGTGTGTGTTGCTGTGTGCGCGTGTTGGTGTGCGTGTGTATGTGTTGGTGTGTGTTTTGTGTGTACGTGTTGGTGCGTGTGTGTGTGTTGGTGTGTATGTGTGTGTGTGTATTGGTGAGTGTGTGTGTGTGTCTGTTGGTGTGTGTGTGTGTCTGCGTGTATGTGTTGGTGTGTGTTGGTGTGTATGTGTGTGTGTGTTGGCGTGTATGTGTGTGTGTGTTGGTGTGTATGTGTGTGTGTCTGCGTGTATGTGTTGGGGGTGTGTGTGTTGGTGTGTATGTGTGTGTGTGTTGGTGTGTATGTGTTGGCGTGTATGTGTGTGTTGGTGTGTATGTGTGCGTGTGTTTGCGTGTATGTGTTGGGGGTGTGTGTGTTGGTGTGTATGTGTGTGTGTTGGTGTGTATGTGTTGGTGTGTATGTGTGTGTGTTGGTGTGTATGTGTGTTTTTGGTGTGTATGTGTGTGTGTATGTGTGTGTGTTGGTGTGTATGTGTGTGTGTTGGTGTGTATGTGTGTGTTGGTCTGTATGCGTGTGTGTGTGTTGGTGTGCGCGCGTGCGTACAGACCTGAATGACTGGATGAGGGCTGAATGCTTGACGTCGCGTTTTTATTATTTTTCCTTGGACCTTTACCTTTGTTGTGGCCAAACGAGGAGGTTGAATAGAGGGGAGCCAGTTCACCCCTTCTCACCTGGTTTTGGATAAGATTTAATGTGATCATAAGATAAAGGGCTGAATAGTCTTTGTGCTAAAGTGCGACTTGTCTATTGGTGTACAATCCGGTGTGTGTGCTCACCTCATGGACAGAGGCATATTGTTCGAATACAAGTCATTTGAATGACTTACACATTAGAGAAACTGTAAGTTTGTCACCAAGGTAGCCATATAGGTCTACTACCTATAGCCATATAGGTCTACTACTTATAGCCATATAGGTCTACTACCTATAGCCATATAGGTCTACTACCTATAGTCATATAGGTCTACTATCTATAGCCATATAGGTCTACTACCTATAGCCATATAGGTCTACTACCTATAGCCATATAGGTCTACTACCTATAGCCATATAGGTCTACTACCTATAGCCACAAAGGTCTACTACCTATAGCCATATAGGTCTACTACCTATAGCCATATAGATTTACTACCTATACATTTTGTGGCTGGACTATCTGTTTTCTTAATAGACAGCTTCATTTCAGTAAAATATTGCTCTTTGTAGAATGTTATTTGTGTGGCCTCTGCCTCACATTGCAATATGATACAAAACTCAATCAATTTGTATAATCCAACAGCAGGAACAACACTCGAGGAGCTGGACAACTTCCAGGATAAATCGATCTACTCAGCCTGCCACTAAATTGAATATTCACCCCGCCTCTGCCTCCATTGTGACTGCAGCATGCACTATCTACAGCAGGGCTTGTCCAACATATGGCGCGAGGGCCACTCTCCGGCTTGCCAGGCCACTCTATCCGGCCCGCGGACTCCCTGTTCAACGTACAAGCGGGAGTGACGGATCTGCAAGGAGCTGCTCCTCCAATCACAGGCCATTTCTCTTATCAGCGGCAAGTGCAGGAGAGAAACAGCCTGTGATTGGAGGATCAGCAAACAGCGTGACGGTGAGAGGCCATGGCGCATTCTCTCTCTCACCCTCCCGTGCAGCCTCCTAAAGGAACACAGGGGTCAAGATGGTGGAACGGGCTGGTGGGGGGGGCCACTAGGAACAGCAGTGACAGCAGCAGCACCCACTTGCCCCCTCCCAGGGCAGTTGGAGTCTCAGACAGGGCAGTGTGAGGAAGCGCGATTTGGCATCTTCACAGCAATCTCGAAATCTTCCCCGGTGGTAAAATGTTCAAATCTCCCAGGCCCAGGTAGGTAGTGGGAGTGAGTGAGTGAGCCGGAGTCGAGGCATAGATTACAAAAGTAGGGAGGTCATGTTGAAGTTGTATAGAACATTGGTGAGGCCACAGCTGGAGCACTGTGTGCAGTTCTGGTCGCCACATTATAAGAAGGATGTGATTGCATTGGAGGGGGTGCAGAGGAGATTCACCAGGATGTTGCCCGGGATGAAACATTGAAGTTATGAAGAGAGGTTGGATAGACTTGGGTTGTTTTCGTTGGAGCAGAGAAGACTGAGGGGCAACCTGATCGAGGTGTACAAGATTATGAGGGGCATGGACAGGGTGGATAGGGAGCAACTGTTCCCCTTAGTTGAAGGGTCAGTCACAAGGGGGCATAAGTTCAAGGTGAGGGGCAGGAGGTTTAGGGGGGGATGTGAGGAAAATCTTTTTTACCCAGAGGGTGGTGACAGTCTGGAATGCACTGCCTGGGAGGGTGGTGGAGGCAGGTTGCCTCACATCCTTTAAAAAGTACCTGGATGAGCACTTGGCATGTCATAACATTCAAGGCTACGGGCTAAGTGCTGGTAAATGGGATTAGGTAGGTAGGTCAGGTGTTTCTCACGTGTTGGTGTAGACTTGATGGGCCGAAGGGCCTCTTCTGCACTGTGTGATTCTGCGATCTGTGTGAGTGGGTGAGAGTGAGTTTGTGAGTGGGTGGGAGTGAGTCTGTGAGTGAGTGAGAGTGAGTCTGAGTGAGTGAGAGTGAGTCTGAGTGAGTGAGAGTGAGTCTGCGTGTGTGAGTGGATGAGAGTGAGTGTGTGTGAGTGTATGTGAGTGAGTGTGTGTGTGTGAGTGTGTGTGTGTGTGTGTGAGTGTGTGTGTGTGAGTGTGTGTGTGTGTGTGTGTGAGTGCGTGTGTGTGTGTGTGAGTGAGAGTGTGTGAGTGAGTGAGTCTGTGTGAGTCTGTGATGACTGAATGGGTGAATCTGTGTCTGTGTGAGTGAGAAAATAAGTGAGTCCGAGTATGAGTGAGTCTGTATGTGTGAGCGAGTAATTGAGTCTGTGTAAGAGAGAGTGATTGAGTCTGTGAGTGAGTGAGTGAGTCTGTGTGAGCGAGTGAGTGTGTGAGTGAGTGAGTGAGTTAATGTGAGTCTGTGTGTGTGTGAGAGTCTGTGTGAGTGAGTGAGTGAGTGTGTGAGAGTGAGTGAGTGAGTTAATGTGAGTCTGTGTTTGAGTGTGAGAGAGTGTGTCTGAGTGAATGAGCCTGTGAGAGTGAGTGAGTGAGTTAATGTGAGTCTGTGTGTGAGTGTGAGAGTCTGTGTGAGTGAGTGAGTGAGTGAGTGAGTGAGTTAATGTGAGTCTGTGTGTGAGTGTGAGAGTCTGTGTGAGTGAGTGAGTGAGTGATTCTATGGACAGGATATTGAGGTCAGCGAGTGGGGGGCGAGGCCCGCTTGCCGCTGTGTAAAATGATGTGGGATGACATCGGGCGGAACTCCTGACATCACCCCGCGTCATTTAAATTTTCAGGCCAGTGGAGGCACAGCCGAATCAGCTGTGTACCCGCCAACCTGTCAACGGCCTATTGAGGCCATTTAAAAAGTAATGAGACTAGTTAATGGACCTGCCCGTCCAGCGTTAAGATTGGCAGACAGGCTGGGAGCCCTGGCAGGCTTCAGAAAAAGCGTGAAACCTCATCCACGGGCGGGATGAGGTTTCATTTAGGTTTTTTAAAAATTTAATAAAAGTTTACTTAAAAGTGATGGACATGTCCCAACTCATCTGACAGTGTCACATAAGGGGACATGTCAGGGAAATTTCATTTCTCATGTACCATTTTTAAATTTAGTGCTGATCTCCCCTGAAGCAGCACTTAGCCTCAGGGAGATCTGTGCACTTAGTGCGCATGCGCGAAAGAGCACACTCCCAGCTTAGCGCTTCCTGGTGGACATCACGCTGGGCAGGCCTTAATTGGTGCCAATCGGAGGTGTGCCCGCACGCGCCTGCTCCTGAACTCCCCCCGCCCTCCGATGGGGGGAAAATTCTTCCCTATGTGTCTGTGAGAGTGGGTCAGTGTGTGAGAGAGAGAGAGAGTCAGTGCGCGTATGTGTAAGAGTGAGAATCCTGAGGCTGGGAGTGAGCTGGACCGCAAACACCCTTCCCCTCCCCTTCCTCCCTCCCCAAAGACCTATCCACAAAGCTGACCAGGTGAGGAGGACAACCCAGGCTGAAAGGTAACCTGCTTCCGACCCCCACTTTCACATGAATTCCACTGAGGCCAGCACGGAGTGTGTGACGTCTGGGGTGAATGCAAGGTCAGTGTTAATTAAACCCAACGCCTTAGCTCGGCGCTGGTCACCACCCCTTCCCCGGTGACCAGGACTCGGGGCCTAGTCTGTCTCTTTCTAGCTCTACTTCTTCAGCAAAAAGGCAAAAAATGGTTTTATCGGTTAGCTCTGCTGCTTGGCACTTTTTAGTAGAATCTTTATTTTTCATTTCAAAAATCTCCAGCTCCCTAAGGCAGCTCTGAGCCTTCAGGGAGCTCTCATCCAGCACAACCGGACGCACGCGCAAACTTCAGAGCTCGCGCTCCTCCCCCGCCTGCCCCCCACCCCAACACCCCCCAACCCCGGCAGCGCTGAGGCTCTTAGCGCGCATTTCACACGGTGGCCGTTAATTAGCCAGCCAGCGTGAAATGGCGGTCGAGGCCCGATCGTGGGCGGTGGGCCGTTTCGCGGCCGTTCCCGGGCCCACCTGACGAGGGGGAACATCCTGCTCCTGGGATTGTTGACCTAACGCTGTTATGGGGGCACCATGTCCTCCTTAAGGACTGCAGCATGTTCAAGGAGCAGCCCCACTGCCATCTGGACAGCTTGGGCCCCCTGATCGGTGCTGCTTTCCAAGCAGCCCCCCACTACCCCCTCACTTCGTAAGGACCAGGTTAAAACTAACCAAGCAAGGCCTCAAGAATAAACTTAGTGTCGTTCACAAGGAGACCAGCAACCAGTTACAACTATACAAATATGAGAGAAAGGGTTCAAATAAATGCTTTACGCTATAATGGGCCCTTGAGAACATATCCAAATTTATAGAAAAACAAATAAAATCTGGGTACAAATGATACTACAAAAATATAATACGATGGTTGAATAATAGGGAGCCAGACACACTATACCTAAATCTAAATAAAGACTTGGCAAAGACACAGCTCCAGAAAAGACTGCATTGAGATATACCAATTCAATGTTCGGGTCACATTGGATAATTCAAATACCCCACTTTAATATATTATTAAAAAAGTCATTTCCTCATCTGTGCCTGGTATTACCTTAGCCCCGGAAGCTGGGAATAGGACAATGGTTTATGACCAATGTAGAGAAGGGAAGATGGTGATGGAATGGTAATGCCACTGGTCTATTCATCCAAAAGCCCAGGCTAATGCTCTGGGGGCATGTGGGTTCAAATCCTGCCATGGCAGCTGGAATATTAAGTCTGGAATATAAGTCATGGTGACCATGACAACCATCATCAATTGTTGTAAGAACCCATCTGGTTCACTAATCCCCTTTAGGAAAGGAATTATGACATCTTTACCCGGTCTGGCCTAGCTATGACTCAAGGCCCACATCACTCTGAACTGCCCTCTGGAATGGCCTAGCAAGTTACTCAGTTCAGGGGAAGTTAGGGATGGGCAACAAACCCTATTAAAAAAACAATGTGTAAGACAGTTGTGCCTTACACATCAGGTTGGATGGTGACTGTGTTCACGTAGTCAGGAAGTCAAAAACAAATTATTCTACCACCATGGAAGGGCTGTTTAATTTATGTTTCATCCCTAATAAATAAACTGTTTTTAAGCAAAATATTGATTCATCCCTAATAAATAAACTTTTTTTTAAAGTTAAACATTGAGAAGAAATTCTTAAAAACGACCATTTTACTGGCACCCTTACATTGACAGGGCTGTCATTTTCAAACCAGCAATGCAGTTCCCCCATACCCATAAACATAACCCTGCCATCGTATCAATTTCAAAATAAACATAACTGCGTCTCAATGAAAAAGAGAGCATTCTTCTGTTGTAGAAATGTTAATGGAATATTACAGGCAGCTCGTTTTAATTTAGCGAGATCTAATTAGGCAAAAAGAAGTGTAGCATATGATTCCTTAATTATGACTAATCTGCCAAGACAAACTCCTTTTTGGCATGAGTTACTCACTCTGCTTTACAAAGTCGAACTCTGCCTTTCCTGGGCCAGAGACTTGGTTTTCACCCTGCGCCAGGGCCAAGAGTGGAGGTGGCCAGGCACTGAAACTGGCACTGCCGGCACGTGTGCCAGCTTCCCAGCTCCAGCCCGCTGCTGGGCCGTTGTTGAGAAGGTGGGCAGGGGTGGGTGAGGGCACCGTGGTGAGGGGGTTTCAGGGCTACCTGAGCGGCGCATGCATGGCTTCTCCCACTGATACTGTTGTTTGTGCGCCTGCTTGCGCACTGCCCCTTCCTCTGAGCCGCTGACAACCCCTCCTTGCCACCCTGCTTCCATCTGCTCGCCGGCCCTCTCCAGAGCCCTCAGCGCCCCTCTTCCCGATCCTTCGCAGACCTGTTTGCCACCCGCTCAATGCTCTCCTCCCTACCTCCTCCCGCCTCACTCAAGCACGAGGCAATGGGGGCTGGGGGGGTGCATAGAGGGAGGCAGCAACTGGAGGTGGACAATGGGCACACGGCAATGATATCAGTGGTGGGAGAAACTGCGCATATATGGGCGGACGGGGTGGGTGGTGCATGGGCACGCGTGACTGTTCCTATTTGGCAGCAGGAGACACAGCGTATATTTAAAAAGGTCGGAGAGAAGGTACCTCCAAGCGCCCTCTCTCTCACTTAGCATCCATTACAGACTGCTGTTCCTTTCTAACTGGAAGGCTTCTGATTGGCCCTCCAGCTTCCAGGTCCTGTCTGCTGTCCTTAGTTGGACGCCAGCCCACCTTCTGGCCATTAATTGGCTGTCCAGTGGAAAAACACAATGAGCGACTGTTTCCCACACGTGCGGGTTTCTGACCCCCTTTTAAGCCAGACAGCGGGATCTTGAGGGGAACCCACAGGGGAAAACCCTGCACCAGAAAACCCTCCGCCTCAAACTGCGGCGCATACGGAGACAGGCAAATCAGTGCTGCGGTATGGGGTGATACACTTGGCTTTCACTGTCCCTGTACTGTGGAAGAGACAGAAAAATAAAGAATCAAAGTTTTATTTCCTCACGTTCAGCGACCACCTCATTGAAAGGAGACATGTCTGAATACCAGTGCAAAGCACAGTCTAACTCAGCTTTAATATCCCCTGCACTTTGGACAGCTTTCATACATTCTTTGTCCAGGCTGACACTCAAAAAAAAATACACACTTGGGAGAGCTGCTGAAAGGCTGCCAGACCTGGTACAGCTCTATCCCAGTACAAGGAGCCAGGAACGAAAAGCAGAGGAGGAACAATGTAACCCATTTTGATTTACGCTCCTGTTAAAAATAAACGCAGCCGCACATACTCGAATAGGTTTTATTGCGTCACTCCCTGCGACCATGCACCTTATAACTGACATTGCCTCAAGGTTGACAGCTCTGTTAACAGTGTGTTGAGAAACGCGCAAATGGAATAGGTTGAAATAAAGGTCATCCCTCCGTCAACCTGCTGGAAGCCCAGCTGTATTAATGAATACATTACCGTTGTTCACAGATATGGGAGTAAAATGTTGCAATTCAGTTGGGGATGCTTCTAACAGGAGTTAATCACTGACCACTTGACACTGGGTTAAAAATTACCTCCTTCGTATCAATAGGATCCTCAATGAATCTTGCTCCAAGACCTCTTTATAGTTATTTAAATTGAAGGGAAGTGTGAGCATGCAATATTAACCCTGTGTCTTTGCCGGCAGAAGAAAGCACTCATTTAATAGAGTGCTGCCAATTTAATCTACAGCACAATGTACTTTAACTCCTGCTGCCTTCACCTCCTTCCATGTGTGCCCTGTCCTTCACCCAAGTCTCAGGAGGTGCTTTTGGCTCCTATTTATTTGTGAACCAGTGATCTAATTAGCAGTTCTGGGAGTTGATTTAGTGATAAATGGCAAATAAACACTCACAGTAAATGGGAACCCATTGCTCTCATCTCAGAATGATGAGCGCTTACATAAACCCAACCTTTCAGGGCGAATTTTAGATGGTTGCATCAAATGGCACCACAATTCCAGGCTGATATTGGAGATGATTGTACAATCCCCCCCGTCAATCACTTTGTCGCACGTATTTTGTATCCTGTTACTATCCCCACTGACCGCATTTCACTGCAGCAAACGCCCTGCTTTTATCAGGAGAAGTTGTAGTTGCAGTCGTGAGTTCTGATTGCTGCTGCAGTTGGTAGGATGTTTCAGTACTCTAATGGATATCTGAGTTCTCAGCCAAGAATGCATAATATGGCTGAGAGCCCAGAAATCCATTAGCCTGTTGAAACAGCTGCACCCCAGGAAGAACATTGCTTAATTGACAACTCTGGTTCTCTGATCTCGTAAGAGGTTTCAAGTGCTTGCAATTTTAGCTATTGATACTTTAAAAGGTCTGGATTATTGACACTTTTATTGGCCTGTAGTAAAAGGGAGTTTTTTTATTTAAAGAGAGTGGAAAGTTATCAATGAATGACTTTTTGTTATTATTTTTACATGTACTGTTGTCACCATAAGGTTCATTAGTTCCACAAAGTGTATAGTGGGTGAATGGGAATGTTAGTGCTACACCTTGGCATGGGGGGCATGGGAAGGACATTTTAAACTTACTTTTCAAAAGGTTCCCCCGTGCAGACTCTGGTTCACGACGCCTCTGGGGTGCCATGAGCCACGACGCTTTGAAAATTGCGGAGGACTAGGGCATGCCTATCTCAGCAATGGAGTCGGCCAGGTTGGAGGTGCGTGGTGTGGGCTCGCGACCCAAACCAGCCCGCACCATTAAAAAGGCACTCCTGGTAATTGGAAAATCCCAGGAATGGGGCCAGGTATCCCAGAATCGGGTCCCCGGCTGCCACATTCACCCCTGCATGGAGTCACCCCAACTCTAGCCCAGTAGTGTCTGTAAACACTCTGATTGAGGGGCACTTAGATTTGAGATACTTAGACCTGCCTTGCCATTGATGTCGGGTGTTGGCAGAAGACAAAGCCTGTGTCACATTCACAATCAAACATCACTTTTCCCCACTATCGCTAAGGGAAGTGACATTTGATTCCGGAACTACTCTAACTTCAATAGAAAATGCCCCCCATCACTTTAGTGTTGAATAGTAGATGTCTACTGCAGACGGATGGATTTATGGTTGAAAACATCTTAGTAAGCAAGAATTGTTGACTTCATACACTGCAGACTCTACTTGTCTACAGAACAGCAGTCACTGCACTTGAAACTCATGTGGTTTTGCAGCACAGAGGCGATTATTCAGTCCACTGGGCCATGCTGGCTCTTTAAGTGAGCTTTCAGATAGTTCCACTCCCCAACTCTATTCCCATAGCCTTGCAAATGTTTCCCTTTCAAGTGTATTAAACTCCCGTTTGAAAGTTAGGATTGAGTCTGTTGCCAGGTAGTGCATTCCAGATCATGACGACTCTCAGGGTTTGAAAAAAAAATCTCCTCCTCTCTCCCTCTGATTCGTTTGCCAAATCTTTCATTGAACATCGAGTTCTGAGGGAGAGAGATGTGATGAGGTGTCCTCTTGTTTGTATCAGCAGTATGATTAACATTAGGTGGAAATAGCACTACCCACCTGGCTCACATTATCCATTTAATCCCATGATTATGTAAGGGTCAGGAGTCTCTTCCAGATGCTCCACTGAACACATAGTGAATGGGGTGGTGAGCTTTCCTCTTCAAATAAGTTGCAAAAACAAGCCCAGTTTGTCTTTTATGTAAAACGTGCACCAAATTAGTTCAAGAACGTCAAGGATATGGAAAGACCCTTGAACGGATTGAAATGAATTTGTTGGGAGTTGCTGAATTAGGAAGCATGGCTGCAGGCAGAAACTTCGGGTTGCCCAATTTTCCAAATGGCCGCAAGGTGGATCCGCCCGTGATTTCCCAGCGCCGGGCCATTTTTGAACATGCCGGCTCTGATTGGGGTGGTGGGGGAGTGTGGGAAGGAGGGAGGCTATGTGCCTTCAAATGGCGAGTAGCCATCAGGCATCCTTAAGGATCTATTAAGGAGCTTCTGCCGCCTGGATTTCTCCAGTCGGCGAGCAGGCACTCCCCCACCCCCACCCATTCACCCCTTCAGCCTCATGAACCACTGGGCCACAGTCTTGTGGAGGGGGCTGGGCCTGACAACTGTGGCCCCTTTGAATATTGAAGATTTTTTTTTTAAAAAGTCTTCAAAATGAGGCACCCCCTTTTTCACCTACCTACATCGGCAGCTCCATCATTTCATTCATTGCACCAGGATTTTTGGCTCAGGGCATCAAGTTTTCATTTTGTCTTACAGCACTATCATACAAAACAGAAAAACTCATCTTTTGCTTCAGCTCAGTGCGTCTGGAGAAATTCAGGGGCAGTCCTTTCATACCACAACTAACAACTATCACTGTTACAACTTTAGGATCTGCCTTAGGTACAACACTGGGGTACAACAGTGCTGGTCACTCCTAGGTCACGATTTTACGGCCCCACCGTGGCGTGTCTGCACCCCCCCACAACCCCCCCAACCCCAACTCCACCCCCCCCAACCCCACCCTACACACCCCCTCCCCCCGCAACCCCACCCCACCCCACCCCCCCACCGCCCCCGCCCCCCCACCCCTCCTGTCTCTCCCCTCCCGGCAGATGCGACGAGCCATTTGAATGACCATCCAGTTCGGCAGAACCGTAATACCCCGGCAGGCGAGAGGGGCCATAAAATCCTGGTCCTCAAGCTTTCTGAGTATCTTGTGTGTCTGGGTACGCCTACACTGCCCAATATCTAACGATGCAATCGTGTAACCAAATGTTCTAACAATAAGGCCCCATTTGTAATCTGAACCTGATGTGAGGGTTAACTGTCAACTTTACCAAAACAAAAATAAAAATACCTGGAAAAACTCAGAAGGTCTGACAGCATCTGCAAAGAGGAAGACAGAATTAACACTTCAAGTCCGTATGACTCTTCAACAGAACTAAGGAAAAATAGAAAAGAGGTGAAATATAAACTGGTTTAAGGGGGGTGGGACAGGTAGAGCTGGATAGAGGGCCAGTGATAGGTGGAGATTGCCAAAAGATGTCATAGATAAAAGGACAAAGAGGTGTTGACGGTGGTGATATTATCTAAGGAATGTGCTAAAGGGGACATTAAGGGTAGAAAGCAGGATGAGCAAGGGACAGATGGCCCTAGTGGGGTGGGGGTGGGGGGAAGGAATCAAAATAGGCTAAAAGGCAGAGATAGAACAATGGATGGAAATACATTTAAAAATAATGGAAATAGGTGGGAAAAGAAAAATCTATATAAATTATTGGAAAAAAGGGGGGATCGGAAAGGGGGTGGGGATGGAGGAGAGAGTTCATGATCTAAAATTGTTGAACTCAATCTTCAGTCCAGAAGGCTGTAAAGTGCCTAGTCGGAAGATGAGGTGCTGTTCCTCCAGTTTGCGTTGAACTTCACTGGAACAATGCAGCAGGCCAAGGACAGACATGTGGGCATGAGAGCAGGGTGGAGTGTTGAAATGGCAAGCGACAGGGAGGTCTGTCCGCAAGCATGACCCAGACCTCCCTGTCGCTTGCCATTTCAACACTCCACCCTGCTCTCATGCCCACATGTTCGTCCTTGGCCTGCTGCATTGTTCCAGTGAAGCTCAATGCAAACTGGAGGAACAGCACCTCATCTTCCGACTAGGCACTTTACAGCCTTTACACCCATGACCAGATTTCCAGCATCCGCAGTTTTTTGCTTTTGTCAACTTTACCATCTAGACAGTAGCCTGGGCCGAGTGGACCGTCTGACCTCTGTAGAAGCCAACTGAGTTATGTTCCACTGATTTCAACGGGAATGGGAACCAGTAGACATTGACCTGCTCCCCCAGGTTCCTGCCCAAGCAGAGAGGCTGAGACTGATCCCCACCTTGTCTTTCCCTTGTGCCCCTCACACGAGCTTCTCCGATTGTTTTGGTCAGGCAGAGGAACAATTGTTAAGACGAGGCCAGATCCAAATCATTAGAGCTGTTCTATTTCAGACAGCAAGTGAACGCACAGAGTAACAGTCAATGAAAATGCCCTATTCTTAGTTCACTCTCACCTCTCTGATCTCTGGAGGGGAAGGAGGTGAAAGGGAAGTTTGTTGTGTGTCATTCCCGGTGTCCAGGGCCCTGAACATTCTTTCCGGGCGAAATGTACTTATTTCAGTTTGGCATACAGTATCCGTTGCTCTCTTCTATGTCAGGAAGACTGGGTGATCGCTTTGCTGAACATCTTCATTTAGTCCACAAGCACGACTTGGAGCTTCTGTTTACTTGCCATTTTAATTCTCCATCCCACTCCCATTCTGACCTCTATGTCCTCGGCCTCCTACACGGTTTCACCAAAGCTCAAGCAGCAGCATCTCACATTTCTATTGGGTGCTTCACAGCCTTCTGATCACTGACATTGAGCTTAATGACTTTAACTATCGCACCATTTCCTCTGGGACAGAAGGGGCTGGCAATGGGGGATGGGCACACCAGAGCCACTGGCAGTGAAGGAGTTGTGAGCTGGTGTTTGGGGTGGAACTCCCCTATCGTTACAGGGCTAGCCTGGTGGTCTGTACCACTGGTATCCACCTGGTTTTATTCAGTTACATCCCCAGGCAATGAAGCCATTCCCGCTTTGCTACATATTGTATGCTCCTCTTCACTCTGTTGTTCCGCTGTGACCATTTACACCCCCTCTAGACCCATCCTTTGCTTCTTTACTTGTCCCATTACCGCCCTTTTTATTGCTTCATACTGTCACTGCCCTTTGTCATTCAATGACTCCAGCCCTCCACCCTATCACAGACCTTGCCTTTGTTCCTTCTCCCCACTTTTTCCTGGCTCTGTACGTGCTTTCAAACTATTAAATCTTCCGTGTGGTCCAGTTCAGGTCATAGGTGACTGCAAACTCTCCATCGTTCAAGTATGTCCGAGGTGTAAGAGACTTCATCGACGTCTGTGGGTCCTCTCACGACTGAAGAGTCCGAGATCAGGCCAGCCTGGGCATCCAGGGAACCTGGTAGTTCACGTTGCCCTTTTTTGGTGCTTGGGGAACTGCTGCGGCAGCGCCAACTCTGGCTCTCCTCTGGGCGCGTTGGACGTTGCGGGTTTGGCGTGGATGGTCCTTGAAGCGTGCTGAACCAAGTTTCAGTGCTCGCCTCCAAGTGGGCCAGTCAGCTGCAGCATTTTCCCAAAAGAGGCAGCCTACGATGCCGACGTTTGTCAGGCTCTTTATCTTATGGGGGTTTGTACTGACCACCTTGATGTCGTTTGCCCTGAGACTGTTCCCAATAGGTGGTCCGCTTGGGAATTCTGTAATCATCAACATGGGATACATGGCCTGCTGACGAAGTTGAACTTTCTGGAGGGCGATGAGCCCAGCACAATGAATGACTTCGTTGTTTGTGTTTTCGTTTTGTCATCGACTTCTCATGATGGGCCTCAGGTGTCTTTGGTGGGAGCGTTCCAGAGCTCTAATGTGGTGCCGATAGCAGACCCAGATTCTGCGCCAATCAGCAGGACGGCAAGGACAATGGCCTGGTAGAGTTTGATTTTAGCCTTCAGCTTCATGCCATACTGCTTATAGACGTGATCGTGGAGTTGGCCATAGGCACAGCTTGCTTTCTGGATGTGTGCACAGATACCTTCATCAATATTGACATGTCCAAAGAGCACACTACCAAAGTATGAGAAATTTTTCTATAGCTTTGAGATGAGTGCTATCATTGCTTAAGTCTGGTACTTCATAAAATGTGCCCGGCACTGGCTGAAACATAAATCAGTGTCTCCAAGGCCCAAGTTAAGATCAAAGATTTTGGCAGCACTCCAGCATTTGTTTGCCACAGTCGGTGTGTCTTCCTAGCCGTGGGCAGCTAGGGCTCAGTCACCTGCATACAGGTGATCACTGCTACTGCAACTTGGTGGAAGTGCGTAGTCTGCAGTGATTGAAGCGCTTCCCTGAATGGTCATAGACTTGACAAACTCTGGGCTACATTTTACAGTGTGTCCTGGTCCTGACCACCCCCTGCCCCCACACCCAGCTAAAACCTGGGGGCTGAGGGTTGGGGATAATTTGGGTGGGGGTGTGGGGGAGACTGCCCACAATCTTGGCGGCTGCCCTGTGACCATTTAACGCTGGGAGAAGTGTTAAATGTTTTAAGGCGGGATTTACGTCCCCTATCTCGGTAAGAAGTCACACCTTAGAGAGCTGCTGGCCAGTTGGGTGGCCGGCAGCTCCCTCAGTCCTGGCAGTGCCAAGCCAGGAGCATTGGCCACCGCTGGGACTAAGGCAGCCCCCATCGTGCTGAGGAGTCCAGGTAACTCCGGCGTCACAGTCTCACCGGGTGGGTTGAGGGGCTGGGTTCAAGAGGCCAGTAGGGAGGCTTAAACTGTGGGGTGGGGGAGGGGAGGTGACCTTTGTGGGGGGTGCCTCCGATGGACAAGTGGTCCCACGAAAGGGGGATTCTCCATCCCCCGACCAAATATCAGCCCATACAGCTAAAGCTGCTGGGCCTTCCCCCACCTTGGGTAAAATACCGGCAGTGGTGGGAGGAGGCCCTTAAGTGGCCATTAATTGACAACTTAAGGACCTCAACAGGCCCAAGGGTGGGTGGGGTGCCCGACACCTACCCACTATCTGTAAAATTTCAGACAGGTGGGCGTGTGGGCAGCTGGGTGGCAAGGAGACCACCTGCTGGATTTTATGTGCCCCCATCCCCCGCCCACCTTCATACCCGCTGGCAGGGGAGAGTAAATCCAGCCCTCTGTTTCTGTCCCTTCGAATGCTGCCTGACCTGCTGAGCATTTCCAACACTTTCTGCTTTTATTTTTAACTATCACTGCGTGTCCTCTTTATTCAACACTGGTTCGCTTTTGCAACTTTCAAAACATTCCTCATTATGGTCCTGTATGCCTCAAACATTAACATGTTTACAAGCAGTAACTTAATCCTGGACCAGATCTACATAAAGACAAATAAACTTGACCAACAAAAATAGGGCGGTGGTTGCGGGGGTGGGGGGAAATCAGCATTCTATTCGACAACAAAACATTTTGACATAGTAAAACTCAACATGCTGAATTATTCCGGAATTTTACAATATCTTATTGCACACACACTCTGGCAACTGCGGTAGAATCTGCTGCTGTGAATTGTCAACACCTTGTCGACTCAAAAGCACCAGATCTTAAGTTGAGTGGAAGAGTTCAAAGCTATAGGCTGTAAATGTAGGATAGGCACTAATAAATCCAGTATAGCATTCAGGGGAAACCTCTGGACTTAGAGAGTGATGAGAATGTGGAACTCACGACCACAAGTCGTTGAGGTGAATGATGCAGATGCATTTAAGATGAAACTGTGTAAACATGAGGGAAACAGGAGTAGAAGGGCATGTCGGTAAGCGGGAATGATCCTCTTCGGACTTTTGTGAGCCATTTCCATTTCCCTCCCTCCTCCTACCCCGGCACTTGCTTAAGTGCTGTTGCTGGTGAGGCAAGTTGCCCGAATTTGATCCCTTTGAAAGTGGGTGAGCTACTTCAGGAGCTGGCACCTTGGCCAATTTCAGGAGGGAGGCAGTGGCTCTGGGAGCCTTGGCCTGGTTTAATACTCTTGAGCAGAACAAAACAAAACTAAATAACGAAATAAATAATTAATTAAAAATAACCAAAGAGCCACCCCTTAATAGGGGCACTGTAACAAAAACAAAACGTCAACAGAAACTTAACAAATCAAACAAAAATGTCATTGTGGGGTGAGATAACACACTCCAGCCCCCGTGGTGCCCACCAGTCATGGAAGGCCTCAAGCCTACCAGCGGACACCACACGCTCCCTCTCCAGGGACAGACACCCAGGTGCAAATGTAGCCGCAGAAGAGAGAGAGGCAGACAATCGGGTCTAACGACCCCCTCCACGGCCCACTGCCTGGACCTGCTAATGGCCACCTTGGCCAGGCCCAGGAGCAGACGCAGAAGGGAGTCCTCCGATTTGCCCTCCCCTCTCTGCACCAGGTGGCCGAAGATCAGGGGCGTGGGCACCAAGTGCAGCCAAAAACGGAGCAGTGGCCCTTTCAAACAATGAATGAGTTGCGACCTCGCACAACCTACGTGAAGGTGCAGCACAGACTTTGCAAGGCAGCAGCAATTACAGACGGCCTGGAAGCTCGTGAAGCGACTTAGCCTAAGATTGGAAGGTACTGCTGCGTGCAACACCAACCACGCCAAATCCCTGACAGTGAAGGGGAGGAACTCCCACCTAGAGAGCCCTCCGGATGGCAGGGAGGAACGCCATGGCATGTCCAGGCGGGTGAGGAAGTGAAGGGAAAGGCAGCAGCAGCAGCCCGCTCACTAGGTTGTATGTGCATCAGGGCAAGTAACTGCCTGCCACTGGAGCTCCCCCTCCCCTTGAGGGGCGAGATCTCGCCTCTGCCTCCGAGAATTGCCAGCCAATCAGGGAGCTGGCAGCTCTTCAGTCCCAGAGGTGCTGCTGGAAGGCAATGAAGGAGGCAGCCCCGGAACCCAGGTAAGTGGGGTAGGGTGGGGGGTTGGGGGGTGGGGGGGGTGGGGGGGGGTGGTGTCGTTGCCGAGGTGGTTGGTGAGTGTTTCCAAAGAGGTGGCCATTGCTGCTGGGGGAGGGAGGCCTCTTTGGTGGGCCCTCTCCGCCCCCGAGCCCACCAGGGTGTCTATCTGGCAGTTTTCCCATGCAGTGGAGGGGGAGCGGCTACGGAAAGAGGGCCTGAATGGGCTACTTAGGGGCTTCAATTGGCCTAAGGGTTGGCAGACTATCTGCCATCTTCCCCACCGCTGGTAAAATGCCAGTGACGGCAGAAAGGCGATGGGCAGACCAGCCCTCGCCATGACACCCGTTGTTTTAGCCCCCGCGCCTCCCAGCACATTCTCTAAGGCCCCGTAAAATCCGGTCCATGAAAATAGGCCATAGCCAAACACTGCCCCAAATAAGTCTCAGCTCAGTAATACCTTGGAAACGCTGCTTGGAGAGCAGAATATGCATGGCCTACTTTCCCGACGGCCAAGTAATCACACATCACAAACACTCCTTTATAAAAAAAAAAATTCTGTGTGAAATTCTTCAAAGTCTTCATTGTATAACGAAGTTGTTTTCTCTTGCAATCCATTGCCAAGGGTTTTGCAATTCACATCCTCTGTGAAACATTTTAGGAAGCTCATTAGATGTCATCTCTTTGAAGTGGTTATGTTTGTGTTATCTTTTAATCTCTATCTTGAATTCTATGAGACAGAGGTTGCTCCCTTTCCTGTTTTCAGATGCATATAGAAGTGCCACTCTATTTCTGCCTTGCATCAGTTTGTGTTACTGAGTATTTGTGTCCGAATGTTTTTTTGGTGGCTGATTGATGTATTTAAAGAAAAGGGGAACAACAGATTCTTTAGAGACCTCTTTGCCGATGTCATTGTCTCAACAATATACCCTCAGAGTACTTTAAGTCTTGTTTCAAAGATGAAATTGGGTAACAACATTAAAATTAAGGCTGTGTTTGCTGCCAATGCCGCACACGTGCAGTTATATGCGAGGTCACCACCTTTATTACAGCGCTGCAGAATCAAGTTGACACTTTTAACAATTCCCTCCATACACGGCTCACCCCAAACCTCACAGACATGGGCTGGAAAGAGCAAGTGGCAAATGGGGCCCACTCCATCTGCCCATCCTCAACCCTAACCCCCCCATTAAAATGACACATCACATTGGTGTCTTTTTAGAAATTTATTAAAAGATGAAATATCGGAAGAGACGGCTGGGGAGAGAGAAAGCAGGAGCGAGAGAGATAGGGAAAGGGCCGTGCCTGTCGTGGGGCTCAGGAAGCGTGGAATTGCTTCAAATTTTAGACCGGCCATTTAATTAGTTCAGAGGGATGGTCAGAACTTCGCTGGCACCAGCAGGCAGTTTTAAGATAGTGTCATGTCACTGAATTCTACTAAATACTCCCCGAGTGGAAGGAGGAGAAACAGGAATTTCTTTGTGGCTTGCTCCTTCTAACAACATGGTGCTCCACCTAATAGAAATCTGGACAATGTTGTGTTGGCTCATAGGAGCTGGAACAATGGCAAGACTGCAGTGCAAACTCTGGGCCGTAAGTCAAATACATAGCTTGGTGGAGTGGTCAGCTGCTGGGCTAGTACTTTGAGCTGCTTATCCATGTTGGGTTCATAGGTGTGTATCACTGGACCTTGTGGGTCCATCCGTTCATATTCCCACTGTATATATCTCAAGCTGTGAGCAGCATTTTGATGTCCTGTCTCAGAATTTGACCGTCAATGTGCTAAGTCACTAGGTCCTTGAAATTCATAAGCAGTGGAGTTCCTGCATCACCCATATTGCCAAAGCCTGTGGCCTACCTGATCCACAGACTACATTTTAAGAAGCTCTATTCTAGGCATTCTCCTCTCTATAACAACCTCTTGCATTTAATGTTGAATACCATCAAGTAGAATCTGTATCAACAAAAGCAAGCTGAACAGTTGGCTTCATTATGAATGCTTGGCTGGACTCCAAGAATAGCTAATCTACTTAGATTTCAGAAAGCAATATTTATTGAGCTGCAGAAGGGAGGAAAAGCTTTGTTTGATTAACATCGTTATTACCTTGGAATAACCTGTTGTTTCTTTGAAGAGTTTTTTTTCAGTGTGTGTGTTTATTCACACAAGGTTAAGAGATCTGAAGTGGAGGAAAGCTCCTGACATTGATAATATGTATGGCTGTGATTGATTGACAGTTTTACGAGAAGGTAAGAGGGCCAATGTTTTTTCTTGGTTCATGAGTTGGGGCTGGCATTCCCCTGTGGTTCATGCCTCCTCTGGGAGGCCGTGAACCACGTCTACTTACAGAAGGTGCCTGACTCCCTCAAAATTACAGGGAGGCATTTGAACAGCACACCCCCTGCAATGGAGCTAGCAAGGGCAAGAGTGCTGCAAGCGTATGCAACACCCACACCTGTAACTCATGCTGGTAAAAATTGCCAGAAATGGGAATGGAGGTGGGAATCCCAGAATCAGGCCCCATCTGCGATTTTTAATGGCCTCCTGAGTTGGCCCAACTTGGTGAAAATCCAGGCCAATGAGTCTGTAAGCAAGGATAAGCTGATAAAATGCCCAATTTTATCCATACCTCACTATTCTGCTTTATTTCT